>NC_143185.1:6855000-7480000 GCF_047325235.1 Durio zibethinus
TAACAAAATAATTTTATTATATAATAAATAAATTTTATTATATAATATTTATTGAATAAAAAATTTAAAATTTTAAATATTACAAATAATATTAAAATACATAAAAAAAATTTATAAATACATTTTTAGAATAAAGTTCTTAATAATCATTTTTTATTCTTATCTTACCATTTGTTTTTTATTTAAATACATATCTCATTATTTATTTTAATTTTATCGTTATATTATTTAATCTCACCATTATAATAATTAATTTCACTTTTATCATTATTTTTAATTTTATCAAAATTAATTTCATCATTTATCCAAAAAAAACCCTTCAACTCTGATTTGATTGCTCTCAATATCAACAAATAAAGAAAGGGTCAAAGACCATTGCCTATCAAGCTTATATATAACCAGAAGAGGATTTTAAATTCTATCTTTTTCATTACCTTTAGGAGGCAACTTGAAACATGTAACTAGAGCCTCAAACTTAGACACGTTGTTGTATTAAAAATGTACCCCATGGGAGGTGAACTCTTCCGTTACCTTTAGTACTTACGACACTGTGTTTCTCTAACCTAAAGCACATCAGCAAAATGAACAGAAATTTCCCGCTTTTGGGTTAATGCCTTTTTTACAATGAATTATAAAAAATTAAATATTTATTAAATTTGACGTAACACCATACAAACAAATACATTATTCAGTATATCCCGAAAACAATCTAATTTGGTTATTGAATATTGGTGAGTGCACCTGCAGGTCATACCGACATTCGTGCTTCTAGAGTTTCAGACAAAACAAGCTAGCTCGGAAATGATAAGCAATGAGTTTTATTAATTAGGAGAAATGGTTGCAAATAACAATATAGAGGCTCAAGCTAGGTACCAGGAAAAGTAGCCAGACATTAATGAACGTAAAGCCGAGCCTTTATGGCAGTAGCCGATGCAAATGCAAAGGTAGGATGTTCACCGATATCTGCAAATTGGATACTCAATTTTTTATTGCACATATCTTTTTTTAATTCCGTAACAATTTCACTCATAGACATTACTTAATAATCAGTCACCTCAAAAAAAATTATATATGGATCAGTTTTATGGGAAGGAAACTCTTTCTGGTATTTACCAAAACAGATACCTGTAGATTGGAGAACATAGGTTGTTAGGGAACATTATTGTAACTCAACAGAAAGAGAAAACGATAAACTATAATAATTTATCTGTCTGTAAAATCACTAAAGAACTTGGCCCCCTTTAGAATAAAAATATATTCGAGCTTGTCTTTTACTTTTTATAGTCTTACGGACCAATCAGGACATGATTTTCAAGATACTACTTTTATTTCTTTTCATTTCCTCTTTTAAATGTCCTGCTCAGAACTCATGCATAGTGACCATTTTCTTTCTTTTTTTTTTTTTTTAATATTGACCCTTTTCTAGGTTTTTTGCTTTGGCCCTCTTCTATTTACCTTTTACGGTGCTTGTCTTTTATCAACGTCCTGACAACTTTTTCAAGGTCTTTAAGGTGCCTTTCTCTCTCTCTCTCTCTCTCTCTCTCTCTCTCTCTCTCTCTAGTCTACTACGAAGGGGGAAAGAGCGAGTTTTCTTAAGTAATTCCATGTAATTCCTTCCAAATTCTTCTTTCTTCCCCGTCAATTCCATGTAATTCAAACCTTCTATCCCATAACTAAACGAAAATATATATATAGACCGTTGTGGTCTCGTAAACATACATTTTGTTGGGAAAATACGTTATACTTGGATTCCATTAAAGCACTCTAAAGAATTCATATATATATATATATATATATATTGAATACTACTTGAACCCAATAGTTTAAGTTAGGCAACCTCACATCATGGTTTAAGTGCAGCCCTATATTTTGAATAGCTTCAGTGCACCTTAGGCTCAGCATTTAACTTTGTCTCTTTATGGATTTAGGTTGTTTTATATTCAATCATAGAACACAACCTTACTCTAGGTTGACTCAGTACATCGAGCATTTGCCTTTCTATGGATCTAGGCTGAATCAATGCTACTCAAGCATGTACTCAATTACAGCACACAACCTTGCTCTAAGTTGACTCAGGACATCATCTTCTTTCTTAGGTGTTTCAATTCCATGTACTCATTGCATCAAAATCAAACCTTTAACTTTGACACCAATGATCGAGCACTTGAAATTGATGGACGCAACTAACTTCTGATCTACCAATAATCTCTCTCCCTCCAATAACACAATTAGGACTTGAACCCATAAACTTAACTTTGATAAGAGTTGTTGGGAAGATTTGTCATACTTGGAGCCTATGGAGTGTACTAGAGCGCCCATACGTATATGTTGGACATCATTTGAACTCAAAAGTTTAAACTATTGGATTTTGGATACTTCATGTGTATATATATATATATATATATATACATATATATAACATCTCAAATCTCTTTTTTTTTCTTTAATTATATGAGATTTTTTTTATCCACATGTACACTATCCCAACACATTGGATGTCTTAAAAAAAGTATGTTTGTATTATTTGAATAGCAAGACACAAAGTAGTTGGGATAAGACTATTCTGATTAATTTATATATATGCACGATGGAATCCGAAATCAAAATTTAAATTTCAAAGAGTAGAAGAATGACAAGACATTAGGGGTGCTTAATCAAGATTCAAAAAATTTCTCTTCCATATCATCAAGTCAATAATTAAGTGGATACATAAAATCGTATTATCATTATAATCGCTATAATCATTCCTATTCTTTTAACTTGTTAAAGTTGTTGATTTAAGATCTTAAAAAAATATATATAGTTAACCATCTCAATAACTATTCGCTTCTATAATTCAACCACTAATCAACCGAAATCTACGTTACATTTCAATTTTGATTGATTTAGATACTCAAGTTTAACTGAATTAGACATAACATTCCTTCAATTTTAATTGAGTTTGGTATGACGCATTAGATTATCTATTAGTTTCTTTCAAAGTAAATTATCATCAAATAGCTAAATTAATGGAATGATCACTAATTGAAAATAATAAATCATAGTTAAATTCAAAGCAAGGCAACTTTGCAAATGCTAGAAAGAAATCTCTTTAATGTAGTAACTCCAAAAATTATAATGTAATTTTAAATATAATTGTACCTATGTTTTTCTTTTAAAGGTTTAATGAAATTTATCTTTTTTTCATTTTTAGTAATCTTCAATATTCCGAAATTAAGAGTTACAGTTGTCTGATTGGTATAAAGTTGAAATTAAAGTTTAATATGGTGCAACTTATTCTTCAAGAAAAAAGAAATGTGGCTATCATCTTTTCACTTATGTTGGAAATATTCAGAAATTTTGAGTGAATCCCAAGTTTACGGGTTCGGCCTTCTATATATCAATCGAGATCTATAAAATATCAAGGTTCCTTGTGATTTGATCGAAAATATATATAGTTACACTCATTATTTTGTAAAAAAAGAAAGTTCTTATCCTTTTTAGAAGTAATAGTGTTAATTACTTGACTTTAAATATTGAGAAGACAATTATATTCTTTTATTATTTCTTCATTCAATATTTTATTTCTTTCCTTGTTTTATCTCTTTTCCTTTTTTTCAAGATTTTTTTTTACATTTAAAATTGAAGACTTTTTTATTTTTAAAATAATCTTTAATTACTATCAAATTAAATTTTAATTGGATTAAATTATAATTTGATTATGCATTTAATATATTAAATTATATTTAATTCATTTAAGAAAAATAATTAGCATCCATGCATTAGGTTTTATTGAAAAGTAAACATATCCATATTAGTTTAAAAAAATTCTTATCTCTTTTGAAAATTACTAAAGTTAAGATTTCATTAGTCAAACTAATATTCTTTTTAAAGTTCAATTTAAATATTAAAAACTACCATCAGTTTTCTCCTCTTTTTTTTCATCCTTTTTTCACTTATTTTTTTGTTCAATCAATATTTTTGTTAGTATTTTTCAATTTAATGGAAATTAAATTATTTTTACTAAAGATAATTAAATACATTCTCCTTAAAGTTAATATATAACTAAATAAAACATAAGTTTAAATTATTTAATATATAATTGAATTAGCATATAACTTAATAAAAATTTAATTTGATGCTATTTAAAAATGATTTTAAAACTAATTAAATCTCATAATTTTTTAATTGAAAAAGGTTTTGGATAAAAGAAAAAAAAGGGGAGAATAAAATAAAACAAAACAAAATGCAAAAAAAAAAAAAAAGCTATATTTGTCAGTCGAAGGAACCATGAAGGTGAACTTTCTAATTATTTTTTATTAAAAAGAAAACAGTTCCCAATTTTTGAAAATAATTTTTGGGCTTATAGACGCCTGTTAATGGATCATACTAATAATTAAAAAAGTTGTCTTGTAGAATGCCATTAATGTAGAAATAATTAATCAATGGGTGTTTTTTTCAGTCATCCTTTGCCATAAGAAGTTAGAAAGATGTGAATGATTAAGAGGGTTGTTTGTTGTTAGGTGGCATCCAATTAAGCATGCACAAATATAATGATAACTTCACTTTGAAGTCTCATCTACATACATTATTATTGTCCTTCCATGATTACATCCAACCAGATTGGAAGTCATAAAGTACCCCCGCCTTGCTTTCTCCTCTGATCAGCCCCCCCCCCCCCTTCTTTCCCCCTTCTCTCCATTTTATTTTCTTTTCATTTTTCTTAAAGTTCAGTACTTGATAAGTATAATCTCATTCTACGTTTGAATTTCGTTGCATGTAGTGTTACTTTCATGTGGCACAGAGTGAGAGAAAGAGACACAGAGGAGCATCACACTAAAAAAATTTGAAGATTTACTTGACTGCTACATATCACAATAGACAAATTTGTAATGATCAAGTAATGTTAATTGATCCATCCATTGAGCCGTCAACATCATCATGAAATTTCGAAGATCACTTAAATTTGTTGTGCCGAATTTTCACCTAGATTGATGTAAAATTCAATTTAATTGATTCGTATAATTATCATTAAAATATGATATTTAATAAATTTAGAGTTTTAAATTTTTATACCTATAATTTTTAATTTTATTATTAGATTATAACATCATTTGTGAAAAAGAAAAAACTTAATATAAATTTATAAATCAAAGATAATATTTTAGTTGGGAGTTTAAAAAAAAAAAAAGACGCAAAGAGAGAGAGAGAGAGAGAGAGAGAGAGAGAGAGCAAAACCCTCTTTTTTGCTAATTGATTAATGCAAGGCCAGGTTTCCACTTACCTTCATTAACTATTTTTTTTTTTGGTTACGCGATTAGGATATTCCCAGACCTGGTCTAATCCGAATCATTTTCTCGGACAATAAGAATAGTGATTTAAGGGGCTTAAAAGTGTATTAAAAATAATAGATACAAAAACCTGATCAATATAGGAGGGTATCGAAATACCGGCGAAGTAATGGATGATAGCATGGCATGCATTGCGTATGCAAAAGTTTGAACAGTGAAAACCATTTGAAAGCGTTAGATGAAAGTTTTGGCTTTGAGTGTGTCATCATCCCTGCCGACTAGCCCAAGGGATGGTCCCGAAAATGTCACTTTCAATTGTTGAGTGCTTTCTTTTGTTTTTCACGAAATAGGAGCAGTAGTTAGGTGTCCTTGAGAATATTTTCTCTTGGCACTAAGCTGGTAAGTCGGTATAAGACATTTGCCCCACAAATCTTTTTGCCCTTTTTATTGACGGTGAAGGGCTTCCCCACACCAACTCACTAACCCTTTTTACCCTTTCTTGCTTTACATGATTTAGACAAGAATTTTTATTATGATGCCATAATCACTGTTTGTTTGTTGGAGATCGATGCTCAAAATGCTCTTCTCCCTCACGACCCCTACCCCCTCTCCCCCTTCCATCTCTTTCTTTGTTTCCTTTCTAGAATCCGCTTCCACCATCATTGGTATTGGTATAAGTGAGGTCAATATTATCATATTATTTTCTTTATTTATAATATTTTATAATTTAATATACATTGACAAACTAATATAAAAATTTTTCTCACAATATATATAATTTTTAAATAAATAAATATTTTTTCAAATTATCCTTGAAGAAAATTTATCACAATGGTTTCAATAGTGCTGTTCATAAAACTTTTTGTCGTTTTTCTCTCAAGCTAATCAAAATTTTAAATGCAACTAGATAGATGATACGATTTTTTTATTTATTTTATAATGAGATTACATTTGTATTTCGTATTATCAAATAACTAATTATGTATAAAATAATTATTATATTAAGTAAAACAAAACAATTATTTATAAATAAATTGATCAAAATCATATGTAATATGTATTATAAAGATAACTAAGGAAAAATTATAATAGGTAAGTGTGATGAGGACAAAGTGAAAAAGGAAAAAAAAAAAAAAAGAAAGAGAATTCCAATAAAAAACATGTAACAAATCAAAATTAAAATAAAGTTAAAAATGTGATTAATAAAAAATAAAAGAAATGCATGCTAAAAAATTTTTAAAACACACCAGTTAAATTTATACTTTTAGTGAAAGAAAATTATTACAAATTTTAAATTAAAATAAATGTAAAAGTGAAGATAAATTTATTTTTTTGATTTCTTTCTTAACAAATTCTAGTGGTGCCAGTTAGGAAAAACTCAAATTTATTTATAATAATTACACATATATTATTCATTTTCAAAGTTGAGTAGAGTTTGACATTGCAAGTCATGGGAGTATTGTTCTTTTTTTTTTTTTGTTAATTTGTTGAGAAACTATCTTTTTTACAAACACACATGAAATTGTTTTCTAGATTGCTATTCCCACGAGTGATCATCAAATAACCTACAAAACTTTTTTTTCTATAATCACAATTGTTGATCTTGTGCATACCTTATCAATTTACATTTTAACCCTTAATTTAAAATTATTACATATTGATTCAATGATTTTATATATACTGCTATAAAAAAGAATACTAATATTATTTACTTATTATACCATAACTAATCATTTGTGTTTCACATTTTTTTTAAAGGTTTACATAATTAATGTCGTGCTGATATTGTTTTGTTAAATAGTGTTTCATATAGGATTAGCTAAAGGGTGCATTTTTTCAAACTCAAAAGACAATCGATGTGCTAAATTTCCTCCCGAAATCTTCAAACATGAATCCTCAACCTCTTTTGGACGTATAAGAAACATTTTGTTTTGTCAAAATGGGTTGATAATGGATTGGAATAAGTTAAAATAAGCAAATTGTTCAGAATGATCATGAACGAGAGAAAAGTGGTCCAAAAGGTTATCTGAAGTGGCGGAGTAGACAACCTACGGCAATTGTTGCATGGAAGGTGCAGGTTCGATATTGTTTGTGTGTTTGTTAATGTACGGGCCACCGGGTCTTTTACTGTCATTGTAACCACCATTTCCTAGCCCATTCCATTAGTCCCAACAGCTCAGTATATATTATAGCAGAAGGTTGGGCTTTGTCCATCTAAGCCCGCTGGGACCTTGTTGCTGGTGGAATTTGAAAAGCAGTTTCTAACCTTCAAATATACTTTGGTAATAAAAATGTGCCCACTCTCCCATTCTCTTATACAATTAGGGCATTCGGCCATTAGAGTTTAAGCGTGAAAAATGTCTCAGGAAAAGAAAAGAATTTGAGAAAAGGAGAGAGAACAATTGTATAGGCATTGTACAATTCTTAAGAGGAATTTTTATTTTGGTATGTTGAAAGACTTATGTTGTAAAAACAAATAATTTTCTTATAGTGATCTTGTTCAACAATCAATAATTCAAGTCAAATTTTTATTTTCATTAAAAAATATATATTTATGTTCGTATATATCTTGCATGAGTTTATCTTTTATGGTATCAAGCCAAATTAGCTTATATTTTATTCGTTTTGTATATTCTTTATAACAAAAAAGATGATATATTTTTATATGCTTGCAAATATCCATACAAGTTAACATAATTTTTGTGTTCTTAGTATAATTACTATTCTTGTGATAATTCTTGGAATAAAATGGAAATGCCATTGATGATTTGGCATTTTGGATAATTTATTTTTGGTTTCCAAACAAGGCATCTGAATGTTTTCAACAATTATTTTTAAAAAAATCAATTATTATTTTTTTAACGAAAAGCAAGTATTCGAATGCCTTCTCCAAAGCATTTGAATGCCCTCTCCAAAGCTTTTGAATGCCTTTTTATCTCTACAAAAATTTCTTAAATTTTTTTTAAGAAAATTTTTAAAATTGTTTCATTCTTCATTGTTCTGGGATGTCTAATCATTTGAGAATGATTAAGATGGGTTTTAATCGTCTTTTTTTTTTTTACTTATGTTGACTCATGGATTCAAGATTTTTTACCTATATTTTGTTACAAAAATTATGACTATTTTCATAAAGATCTACATAAACATAATTTTTTAGAGTCATAAAGCTGACAATGGAATTGATGCAAATACCGAATGGGTCCAAATGATAATATTGAGAGGTATATCATCAAGGTTAATGGCACGATCCAAGAATTATTTTGGCATGGCTACATGCACATTAGGAATGACCAAATTAAATATGAATTGCTAGTACACTTTTAACCTTAAATAAAATAATCTTCTTCAAGATACCTGGATGTCTTTAGAGAGTGATCCTAAGTATGAAACACTAATTAAGGATTTTATGGAAAAATATGTGAGAATGGGGACAAAGAGGAGTGCGACCCTCTTAGTCTACCCAAGTCTCCATAATAGGAAACATAAATTTCCTAGACCTCCGTGTATGTGCAATGTGAATGCAAAACTATCATAGGAGTTTTTTTAAATCAATGCATGTTCATAGACAAGTCATTTCGTAAATTATTAGAAACATTTTTTATTAATATTTAGTATGTGTATTTTTTTTATGAACATGTTTATGCACTCGAATTATGCTTTGTAACACTTGTTTGTGTGAAATGAATATAGGTTATTGATTACATGTTGATTACCTTATGATTAGTGGGAGTTCTAAGATAATTTATTTGTTCTATCTTAGAATGATTGATTTTGCCTAATGAAAAAAATTAGTGATAATCAAACACATTAAGAAATGAAATTTGTTTGCGAATTGTTAACCTTGAATTGATTTGTATTTTGAAATGATAAAATATTAAGCTAAATAAGCTTGATAAACATTTTGAAAAAGATTTATCTAGTACATGTTCTTAAGTTTTATATTTTGGTACTAAATAAATAATATGATTTTCAAAGTTTAAACAAACCTTTCTTGGTTTCATATTTCTCAAACCAAATATATCTTTAAAGATTATTTATTTGAGATTAAATGAAAGTCCACTTGTTGTTTTTAAAGTGAATTTATTCATTTTGGACTTGATACACTTTTAATAATATTAGTTTTGAAAAATAGATTAACTTAAGAAAGTTGTTTTACAAGAACAAAGTTTTCCAACATTGAATTTGTTTAATTTTTTTGTATTAATTCACAAAGTTTTAATATTTGAATTTTATATGTTTGGAAAGCTCTTTGAGTCTACTTTCTAATGGATAAACAAAATCAAAATCTAAATTTTTTAAGAAAAGATTTTAAATTTTTACTAGACATTCTGCAATTGTCTAAAAACTGCACAAGGGGTAGTTTTAAAAATTCACTATAATTCGTACACAGTGAATTAGGTGATTAACTTTATATCGATAGAAAGCCCTTTAAGTCTAGTTTCTAAATCTTCAAACGGTTTGTGATTTAGATCGTATAACTCAAGATATGATCAAATTAGTGAGTAAAATGCAAAATAGGAAACAACCAGCCAGTCATGGACAGGATCGATCCCCTCAAGAAGGGATTGATTGATTTTTCTTACAGAATACAGGTTTGTACTCATGCATGAAGAAAGGATCGATCACCCTTTTAACCAATCAATCCCATACATAAAGGGATCGATCGAATAGGTTATTTTCAAGCATGAATTGGTTTAAAACATGAACCAATCGATCCCTTAATGGAAGGGATCGATTGGGTCTAGGTAAAAACTCTTCAAAAGTCAATTTTTCATGCTTTCAATGGGCATCTCTTCTTTCAAACCTACCCCAATAGCTAGTCTTCAATTTCTCTATATATTGGCCATTTCAACACACCAAAATGGTAGATGAATCAAGAAAGTAAGATCAAACAAGTTATATATTCATTCTCTCAAGAGTTTTAGAGCTTTAAAGTCTATATCTTTGTATTTATTGTATCACAATCATATTTGTTGTTCATTCATCATTTTCTTGTACTTAAACTTAGCAAATACTTAGCCTTAGACAGGTTGTTCAATTGTTTACAAAATTACCTTTGATATATAATGGTGGAAGAGAATAAGAGGTGAGGTATCCTTTTGAGAGCTTTGTAGTGAGATTGAATAAAATACTACAAAGAGTAGAGGTTTCTATCTTAAACCTTAGAAAATAAAAGATAGGTTGTATTTGTAATTCAAGAATAGTGGATTGAAGCTTTGGTGTGGACAACGAAGAAGAGAGGATGTAACTGCCTTATAGAGAAGGATCGAACCTCTGTAAATCATTGTGTTTGATTTCTCTATCCTTACTCCTTACAATTTATTGTTGTTTATATTTGATTTTAGGTTCATTAATTGTTGTTGTTTCCATTATATTTTTAACAAAAGTGCTTATTATTTTAATTTTCATTCAATTATATTGAATCATTTGTTTGAGAAGAATTTGGAGAAATCCAATTCACCCCCTTTTAGATCACCATCTCACTTAAAAAGCTAACAATTGGTATCAAAGCTTTGGTCTCTATTTGTAGGTTTAACTACTTTGAGTAAAGATCCTATGCTTAATTTTGGTTCTAAGATGGTGAGAAGGTCCTCAAAGCTCCTATGATTGATAAATTTAAATTTTATGAATGTAAAATAAGGATAAAAGTGTTCATTATGGCTCAAGATTTTGGAGTATGGAATGTGATGGAAAAAGAGCTTAATACTCCTTTCAAAGATACAAAATATATGAAGCAAATAATAGATGATGCAGGAGCTAAGTGCATTCTCTATAAAACTTTAGATGATTACAACTTCAACTTAGTCTCATAATGCTCAACCCCAAATAAAATATGGATAAAGTTGGATGAACTATATGAAATATTAATTTCTAACCAACATCCATCATGTGTCATGGATATTGAGGAATCAAAGGTAACCTCTAACTCTTATGATTTAAACTTTTATATTTTTGATAAGTTACAATATGCTTACAATAATTTAGTAATTAAGTTTGAAAATATGCATTTGAAACATAAGAAAATGATTTCAAAATTGAGTGTTGAAAATAATCTTTTGATGAATGCAAAAAATGTTTTGGAAAAAGAAAATGAAAAATTGAAAATAGATTTAAAAACCTCTCAAAGTAGAAATGAATTTTTAAAAAAAGAAAATTTTGTTTTGAAAAAAAAATTTGATGAATTGATAAATGAAAAATAAAAGCTTTTAAAGAGTTCATTAAGTTTTAAAATGATTAAATGCAATTTTTGTAATTTTCATAGTCACATTATACATACTTGTCCTATTAGAAGAAAAGTTCCATTTAGAATTAGGCAAGTATGGGTTCCTAAAGGAACAAGAGACTTGGTCACTAACTCTTAAGGACCTAAAGCAATTTAGGTACCAAAAATCAAATAAGAATGTTTCTTGTAGGTGTGCTAGAGCAAGGAGCTATAATGTGAGATTGAAGATTTAATACTCTAGATACACAATGGAGATAAGTAACATCTAAACTTTTATTTGAAGAGTATTTGAATTTGGTTACCTATTCTTGATGAAATTTGTGAATGCTTAATTGATTATGCAAAATTTGGTTGACATTGATTGCAAGACATATGTTGCATAATATTGAGAAAATGTGAGCTTTAATTGAATATGCATTTATTTTGCACTTAAATATGTTTGAAATGCTTTTTGAAATTGATTGTGGTGTTAAATTACTTGAGCATAATTTTGTTGATGAATTTTTTATTGATGCTTGGTGTGATTATTTATTTACTTAATTATTTTTATATTTATGCACAAACTTAGGGGGAGTATTTAAAGCTTAATAATTTTGAGACTTTATGTTTTGCTTTGAAAATAATTTTTGCTAGAGTCAAGGCTTAAAATATGAAATTTTGTTTTAGCAAGCTTTTTATTGTAAAATGAATTTGAATATCTTGAATTCAATAATTTAAACTTGCTCAAACAAAGAAAACTTGATAACTTGCATCGATTTTAATTTTTCATAATGTCACATGCAAGTTTCAAAGGATTGTTGAACTTAAAAGATCAAATCTTGTTTTTGAACGTACATAGGCATAAAAACCATTTAGACAATTTCAAATTGAGATATAAAACTTTTTTAAATGGTTTAAAGAACTTAAATTTGTGTTTAAACATATTTGCCCATCTTAATAGTCTTTTTCAAAAAAATACAGGGATTAAGAGTTGATTTTTTTATTTCCTTGTTTCTAATGCCAAATGACCACTTGAACAACTTTGTTTCATCATTTGAAACTTGTTGGAATAGTTCAGGTTGGTTAAAAATGACCTTGACTAGTTTTGAGATTTATTAAGGTATATTTCAAGCAAAAATGAGTTTTATAGTGTAAAAATCAAAACCCTAAACATATTAAGCTTTGAATGATTTATTCTATGGTATTTTGCATAAATATACTTGTTTAAATGATTTTAGCATGATAGAAATGATTTTGTGATTTTTATGCATATTGATTTGTAATTATTGATATTCTTATATGATAATGTTGATTAAAATTACTCAATTTGTTCTCAATGCTTGGATAGTGTGAAATATATATATTTTTTAAACCTAATTATTATATTCTAAATTGTTATAACTATTGATTTGTGAATTGATGAACTTATTGTGCTTAGGTGATATATAAATTAATTCTTTATTCATCTATGTTTTTAGTCAACGTATGTGGTTATATGATGACTGATTTGTTCAACTTGACCTTAATACTTGTGATTTGAAAGTGCTTAAATTGTCTATTTTTTAATTTGTGAAATACTATTGTGAAATATGCTTATGTTTGTGCCTAAATGTTTTATTAATCTTGTGAAATATTTAGGATCTTGTGCTCAATTGATATATCTCTTGATTTGTGATTTTGAATATGATGAACTACTTGCTTATAAATGATATGTGTTATTGGTTCATCTATTATTCTTGTCAAGTGTGTGTATATATGATAAATATGGTTTTTCTTGACTTGACATGGTTACAACATAACTTAAGTAAATGAATTTTTTATGATGCTTATTTTTAGCTTAAGTCATTATTGATTATGGCCTATAATTTGTATAGACATATTTATGCTTTTGTGCTAAAATTTTCTTAAATATTTATTTTGATGATAAATATGTCTTCTTTGAGTTTTTAGTTTTTATATGACCTAAAATTTATTTTGATATATTCTCTGGTGATTTATTAAATATGCATGAATATTGAATATGTCTTCGTTGTTTTCAATATTTATAAATGATCTAGAAAGGATTCATGTTTTGCACATTGCATGAGAACTTTAGCTTTAGTGCCAATATTGTGACATTTGATGCTTAACTTAATATATGACCTCTAGCTTAAGTATATATCTCCCTTACAATTAGCAACTTGTGTTTAGTGAATAAATTTTCTTTTGTTTATAATGACTTAGAATATACAATTATTTTCTAACAATTGGTATAATTTTTATCAATTGATTTTCTTGGTGCTTCTAATGAAAATCTTTTGTCAAAAAATTTTTCTAAGTTTATGCTAGGAGAACTTGAAATGAGCATGAATGAGCCTACATTTTTGGAATTTCAAGTGGAACAAGCAAAGCAAGTCATTTTCATCAATCAAGCCCAAGAATATCAAAGACTAGGTTAAATAATACAGAATGGAGGATTCAAAGCTTTACTCAACTACAATGAGCACAACAACATAGCTTGACAAGGATAGAGGTAATTGTATTAAATCTATGCTATGTGCCTATAATTTATAATTTTTAATACATGATTTAATAAATGCTTGCTCTAATATGTGCAAAAATGAGATATCATGTTTGAATTTGTGAACACTTTGCACAAATTAATCATCAAGCTACTTGATAGAATTTGTCTTAACTTTGTTAAAAGCTTGGATTGATTAATTCACTTTGATTAATATTCATGCCTAGTTTTTTATTGCTTTGATTAAAAGTTTTAATGCATGAATATTTGGTCAATGCATGAATTCTTGAACATGAATATGAGTTAAATTAATTGATTTCTTTAAACATGTACATCGATTAAGAATATTGAATAGCATATACCACATTATGTCTAAATGTTTGTATCTTTATTAGTATATATGCTTGTATGATTTTGATTGAAATATATATTTAGACACTTGTATATGTTAGATTAAGTTCATTGCTATGCATTGAAATAATTTAAAATATATTTGAATAATTATATTTTTATTATTTCTTTGCTATAGCTTATGTGTTCATCATGTTTGGAAAATGCTTGAATAATCTTTGTTATGACATGATGATAATTGAATCTTATTGCTCATTAGTATTCGTGCTTTATTAAAATCATACGAGCTTTTGGTTCTTGTTAGGATAGATAGTTTATTAAAGATTATTATTATCATTTTATGCATGTATTGAATGAATCTTTCATTTGCTTGAAGTATGTGTGCTTTTATGAAAGTTGTTAAATAAAATTGCTAACAATTGGTAACAATTGGTATCAAAATTGTTCAAGATTTTTGAACTCTCATATATACTTATTTATGTACCTATCATTGATATAGCTTATACCTTTCATGCAAAATTGTGTGTGCCTTAAATTAATTAATCCTTAATTTGAAAAGGAAGAGAAATCTTAGAATACAATTTTGCTTGATTTGTTTTAGGATAACAATTAGTATGCTTTATGATGACATATATTTGACAATTGGTATCCATAACAATTGGTATGAGCTTGTATGCATGTGCTTGAATTTATGCTTAATTGCTATTGATGCTTTAGATTCTAAGCACATCTTATGATAACATAATTTATGAGTAGGTTGCATATCATTCATTATCCTTTGCTTATAAATTTCATGTGGTACATTTGATGATTTGTGCTAAAATGCAAAATTTTGATACATTTATACTTTTATGCTTGAATACATATATGTGAACTTCATTATGTATATTATACTTGATTACATATGTTCAAAATATTTTTGATATTATTGGTATCAAACATTTTGTCCTATGCCTTGAATTGATCTTTCTTTCTTTTAAAATGACAAAAAAAGGGAGAAAATTTAGAGATATTTCTTCTTATATGCTTATAGCAATTGATATAGAAGCTTAAATATTCAGTATAAAAGCATAAACAAAAAAGAGGAGATATGTTTTATGAATATATTTGTTAATGATGCCTCTTTGTGTTTATTTGCTCATTAATATGCTCATGCTTTTTTGCTATGACAAAAAAGGAGAGAAATATCATATGGACAAATTTGCTTGTGCTTGACATGCATACGTTTGATTGTGCTTATTTGATATATTTGACTAATATATGTTTGTTGAGTTGTGTTGGATTAAGATGCATAAATTGAGGGGAAGTTTTGCTATGCATTGCTTAAAGAGGAGTTTTTCAAAATCTTAAATGTTTCAAAGAAAGTTTTTCATCAAGCAAATTTATCTTTAAGTTTTGTCATATCAAAAATGAGGAGATTGTTAGCCTTGAATTGATCCTTATTTTGAAATGAAAAAACATTAAGCTAAATAAACTTGATCAAGATTTTGAAAAAGATTTATTTACTACATGTTATTAAGTTTTATATTTTGGTACTAAATAAATAATATGATTTTCAAAGTTTAAACAAATCTTTCTTGGTTTCATATTTCTCAAACCAAATGAAAGTCCGATTATTGTTTTTAAAGTGAGTTTATTCATTTTTAATACAATTTTAATAATATTGGTTTTGAGAAATAGCTTAACTTAAGAAAGTTGTTTTACAAGAACAAAGTTTTCCAACATTGAACTTGTTTAATTTTTTATTAATTCACAAAGTTTTAATATTTAAATTTTATATGGTTGGAAAGCTCTTTGAGTCTACTTTCTAATAGATCAAACAAAATTAAAATCCAAATTTTTTAAGAAAAGATTTTAAATTTTTACTAGACACTTTGCATTTTGTCTAAAAACTACATAAGGGGAAAATTTAAAAATTTACTATAATTCGTACACAGTGAATAGGTGATGAACTTTTCATGGATAGAAAATATTTTAAGTCTAGTTTCTAAATCTTCAAACGGTTTGTGATTTGGATTTGTATAACTCAAGATATGATCAAATTAGTGAGTAAAGTGCAAAACAAGAGACAACCAGCTAGTCATGGACAAGATCGATCCCCTCAAGATGGGATCGATTGATTTTTCTAATAAAATACGGGTTTATGCTCGTGCATAAAGAAGGGATCGATCACCCTATGTAGGGGATCGATCACCTCCTTAACCAATCAATCCCCTACAATAAAGGGATCGATCGGGTAGGCTATTTTCAAGCATGAATTAGTTCAAAACATAAACCAATCGATCCCCTCATGGAAGGGATCGATTGGGTCTAGGCAGAAATTTTCCAACAACTAGTTTTTCATGCTTCCAATGAGCATTTCTTCTTCCAAACCTACCCAAACAGCTAGTTCTTCAATTTCTCTATATATTGGCCAATCCGACACACCAAGAACGTAGATAAATCAAGAGCACAAGATCAAACAAGTCATATATTCATTCTCTCAAGAGTTTTAGAGCTTTAAAGTCTACATTTTTGTATTTATTGTATCCAAAATCATATTTGTTGTTCATTCATCATTTTTTTTGTACTTAAACTTAGCAAACACTTAGTCTTAAATAGGTTGTTCAATTGTTTGCAAAAATTACCTTTAATATATAATGGTGGAAGAGAACAAGAGGTGAGGTATCCTCTTGGGAGCTTTGTAGTGAGATTGGGTAAAATACTACAAAGGATAGAAGTTTCTATCTTAAGCCTTAGAAAGAAAAAGATATGTTGTATTTTCAATTCAAGAATAGTGGATTGAAGCCTTAGTGTGAACAACCAAGAAGAGAGGATGTAAGTGTCTTATGGAGAAGGACCTAACCTCTATAAATCATTGTGTTTGATTTCTCTATCCTTATCTTCTTACAATTTATTATTGTTTACATTTGATTTTAGGTTCATTAATTGTTATTGTTTGCATTATATTTTCAACAAAAGTGTTTATTGTTTTAATTTCCATTCACTTATATTGAAATAATTTGTTTAGGAAGAATTTGAGAAAATCTAATTTACCTTTCTATTGGATCACCATCTCACTTAAAAAGCTAATATGAATATAGTGACCTTTTGGTTTTATTTTATATGAATGATTGTCATTGTTTTATTTGTGACATTGTGACAAAATGATAAGTGTGCAATGCTAGCCTTTAATTAGTGAATATGTCTCTCGAATGTAAAATTATACTTTGAAATGGTTTCTAGTTCTAAAAACATTACTGTTAAATTAAACAAGGGTGAGAAGCTGAATTGGGACAAGTATGAGATCTGGAGAATAAAAATCTAATATGTACTTGAAAACATGAGGTTTTTGAGGTTTTGAACAATGTCTTAGATGAGCCTAAGTAAGAGAATATGTCCCAGCATAAGAGGGACCGAAAGGCTTATAAGGTTTAGAAAAAGAAAAAGTTCACTACACATATTACATAGCAATATAAAGAATGATATTATGTTTGAGCTTCGATCTCATGAAATAGCTTAAAAGATATGGAGTGCCTAGAAAATAAAGTTTGGTGCAACTTTGGTTATCAGTTTGAGGTAATTTACTATCAAGTTTGACATTTACAAGAAACAACCTAATCATAATATGAAGCAGTATGTAAGGGAGATGTCAAACATGATAAGTGAGTTGAAAGAGGCAGGCCACACTTTGACAAATGAATAACAAGTTCAAGTTATTATCCATTCTTGGCCACATAGTTGGGAGCACTTAAGGGTACACTTACCTACAATGAGATTATAAGGTCATCTTTAACTAAAAGAAGATAATATAAAAGCATCTGAGTCTAGTGTTAATGCTTATATGGCATCATCTAGTTCAAAAAAAGTTTCGGGATTTAAGCACAAGCCATATGATGGAAATAAAGAGAAAGCTCTTAAGAGGCCAAAAAGTGGCCAAACTGGCAAAAAACAAGGTCTTAAAGCTCATCTTAAGAAGAAAAAACTAACAGTCAAGTGTTTTAATTATGGCAAAAAGATTCACTTTGCTTGTGAATGCAACAAGTCAAAGAAGGTACAAACCTTCAAAGCATTTTTACATAATTTTAAAGTATTATATTTGTTTCTAGTACTGTTATAATGACTTAATCACATCTTTTATGGATTATAGACTTAGAGGCCATAAACCATCTAGGAATGTGCTAGTGGATTTTTATCGAATTCCAAGCAGAACAAAATAGATTTATGTAAGAAACAATTCAAGAATTGAAGTAAAGGGAATTGGAGCTTGCAAGCTATGCATAGTGGAAAAACCCTTATCTTACATTATATATTTTTTGCTTTTGATATTTAATGAAATTTGGTTTTTATCACTATTCTTCTTAGTCTAGGATTTATTTTGAGTTTCAACAATACTGGTTTAAGTTTATATTTTGATACAACTTATTATAGATTTGGATATTTGTTAGATGATTTTATTATGTTAGATATTTTTTGTAGACAACCCATTTAGTCTAAGGTATTTTTTTTATTTAATTTTAGGATTTTAGTATTTTTTTTAATTTAAGATTATTTATTTTGTTAAGTAATTGATTTATGGTTTTTCTTTTAAAAGAAGAAGAAAAAAAAGAGTTTGATTCGATTTGAAGTCTAGTGTTTTAATTGAAAAAATGTATTAGGTTAAAAAGTGGACTTGGATTAAAAATCTAAAACTGACTTTGATTAGGAGATTGAAACTAAGAAAACTTTCTCCTATTGTGATTGGATTAAAGACCTATAAAAAGACCCATGAGGATGAATCAAGAATCAATAAAAAAAATCAAGAGAGAAAGAGTAAAAAATAAAGCAAAAAATTAAGAGTTTTTTTAGTATTTTCCAATGTTTTAGGTTTAAATAATTAAGATTTTCTTTTGGGAGTTATATGTTGGGGAAAGGAGTTGAGAAAAAACACAATTACAAAGGCACACATGCTTTGAAATCAATTGTGACTCAATCTTTGGTATTTACTTTTGACTTGCCTTTTTCTTAAGTTTTAGTTACCTTTGTATTTTATCATAATTGTCTATTTATTTATTTATTTGTTTGTTTACTTGTTTGTTTATTTGTTTATTTTATTTATTTGACTATTTATGTATAATTTTTAGGAAAAATTAGAAAGTATTTAAAAAAAAAAAAAACATTAATGAATTTTTTGAGAATAAATAATAATTATCCAAGCATGAGATTTTTAAAAATTTCAAATAGTAAATTTTCAAAGAAATTTTTAGGTGAGAAATTTTTTAAAATTTGTCCCAAATGGAAAAAATTTAGATAAAGTTTCAATACTAATAATTAATATTATTTTTATTTTTTAAAAAAATATAAAAATGTGTATATATGCAAATTTAATGAATTTTGAGAATAAATACTAATTATCTAATGATGAGATTCTTAGAAATTTCAAATGGTAAATTTTCTAAGAAATCTTTAGGTGATGAATTTCTCTAAATTTGTCTCAAATGGAAGAATAATTTAGATTAAATTTCAATAAAAATAATTGTATTCTTTTCCTAAATAAAAAATAAAACTAAAACTAAAAAATTTGGATGAAAATATTTGACAACTATCCAAGGATGAAATCTTAAGAAAAATCACAAATGGTTGAATTTTTATAAGATTTCTAAGTGAAAAGTTTTTTCTAAATTTGACCCAATTGGTGGAAGAACTTAAATGAGACTTTAAAAAATAATTATCATATTATTTTCTTTCCAAAGATTATGAAACTTGTAGGAAATTTTTCTAAATAGACCCAAATGGTGAAAAAATTATAAATAAAACTTGTAAAAATAAAATAAAATTTCAATGATGAAAATCTTAATAATCACAAATGAATGATTATCTAAGATATTTTTAGTTAAGAAAATATTTTTAATTTAAACCCAAATAGTGGAAATTTTTGATATATTTGCAACAAAACAAAAACAAATGACTAAGTTTTTCCAATAATAGAGCCTTTTCAAGAAAACAAATGAGATTCTTAAATACTTTTAAGGTAAGAAAGTATTTTTTTAAGAATTTTATCAGATTGATGGAGAAGTCTTAGCAATTTATAATATTTAAACATTAAAATAAAGACCATTAAAACATATATCTTTAGGATAATTTAAAATAAAATGGTACCGTCTTTTAAGATTGGCATTGTAAGGGTGCTATAACCTTTCTTACATGTAATCGAACTCTCGAACCTTGTTCTAATTAGTAGACCATAACATATTCTTTTAGGGATCCTTACTCAAGTTTAGGATGTTTTTAAGATGGTAGATTCTCTTAATTGGCCAATTACACCTTAATAAAATATTGTGGCAACTCTTTAGGTTGTGTCTATCTATAGATTTTCAGATCTATATATTATGACAGTTTGGCGACTCTACTAGAGAACCATAGAGAGTTAGGCCATAACATTTTAAATTTATCTTATTCTTTGATTTAATTGTCTTAAAATGTAAAGATTATGTTATTTGTTTACTAATATTTTTTGTCTTTTATTGGATTTATGGGAGTTTAAAACCTATATGTTCCTTCACACACACTATCATATGCATTTGCATTACATGAGCCTTATACAGGGGCTCCGTCTCTCTTAGGAAAGAGTAAAGTACCTAAGATCTTATGAGATGATAATCTCTGTAATGGCTAGCAAAATACTCCCACTCAAATTGAATATTTTTTGTTGGTAGCCTATGATGGGTGAAGATTGAACTACATTACTAGTCTGTAATAGACAATGACATAAGGAATAATTTGAGAACCTTTAGTGGTTAAAATTACCTAGCCCTACATATAATCAAGACTTAAAAAGCCAACCTTATGTTGAAGCCTTGTCTAACCATTATTAGAATGTAACCCTACTTAAAATATATGAATGGACTCTTTGAATTTCATTTGTATCAATTTTATACAATATTCTATTTGATCTCTTATTTATTGTTAAGCTATATGTCATATTTTAATACAGCATCATTATCATAAGCATTCATTTGTTCATTATAATATGACAAACATCAGCACATGCATTCATTTATCCATTCATACATTATTGTACATACATTCATGTGTTTATGCATCATAATTTGTTATGTCAAACATTCAATGCATTTATTCATTCATGCATATAGGATTTTTAAACAAGATAGGTTAATCTTGAAAAACTTTGGCATAAACATTTAGTGATATATGCATGCTAATTGTGGTATACAAGGTTCAAGGATAGCTTTACCATCTAAAAACCTCCATTCACCACCAATACAACACCAAAACCTGAGCTATACAGAACAAAAAAAACTCTAATCATTTTGACAAGATTGAAAAAGCCCAATAAGAGCTCAAAGAGGAGTTGGATAAAATCTTGAAAGCCCTGAATAAGTTGAATAAAGAAAAAAAGGTGGAAAAAGCTCCAAGTCAGCCTAAATATCTTGTGCAGAATGTAATTGATCTTCTGTACCCTCCAAGATTTAACCCTTATCAAGGCCAACCTTCTCAAAAAGCACAAGCAAATTTTCTTGGGGCTTATCCATACACTAACCCAAGAATGTAAATTACTATTGTCCAAGGTCAATTCCAAAGTTATGTTAATCTAGTCCCCAAAGAGAGCCTCAAAACCAATCCAAATCCTTGATCTAGATGATCCAAAAGAAAAAGAGAAGTTGAAGTTAAAAGTGGCCAAGTCAGTGGAAGACTCAAAGGTTGACCAAAAGATGAACAAGTTCAAAAAAAGGTTGCAAGTAGTGGAAGGAATTGGTTTTATGGTTCAATGGATAATAATAGGCTTTGTTTAGTCCCAGATGTTGTTATTTCTCCAAAATTTAAAGCTCAAGAGTTTGAAAAATATAGTGGTACAGAGTGTCTGACAACTCATGTTACCATATATTGTTGACAAATGGTTGCCTATACTAATGGTGAAAAGCTGTTAATGCATGTATTCTAAGACATCTTTACTAGTTCTATGATGAGATGGTATGTTCAGCTAGATTAATCTTGCATTCACTCCTAGCAGGAGCTAGCCCTTGACTTTATTGGTTAATATCGACACATAATATATTTAGCTACTAACTACCTTTCTTTCTAGAACATGAAAAATAAAGACGCTGAAAGCTTTAAGAAATATGCTTAGAGGTGGAGAGATGCTGCTGCTCAAGTTCAACCATTGCTTACTAACAAAGAAACGATGGTTTTATTTGTCAATACTCTCAAAACCTCATATCATGAAAGAATGATTGGAAATGCCATTAAAAATTTTACTGATATAGTGATTTTTTATGAGATGATAAAAAATGCAATCAAGAATGGCAAACTTAAAGGAAGTGGTACAAATGATGCAAAGAGAGATGATGCACCAAAGAAAAAAGAATGAGATGTGTAAGTTATGATTTATGAAGGGCAACAGGTTGAAGGCTTCACTCTATGTCAACCTTATTTGATGTACCCACCTTATTACCTCTTTATAACAATCTCTCCCAAAATCTTTATCTTTGCCAACCTGTGCAACAATTAGGTTTTCATGCAAATACTTGTCCTCAAATAACTATTACCTAATCTTAGGCAAGCAAAAAAGATTAAAAAATAATCAAAAGAGAATTCCAATCCCAATTCTTGACCTCTTACATTTACTAATAAAGCATTAATTCCTTATGCCTATGCCTTTGAAAACAACCTTAAATCCATCAGCAATGAGCTATGATTTGAATGGTATATGTAATATCACATAAGGGTAATTGGACACTTAACTAAAAGATGCAAGCAATTGAAAGAGAAAATTGAAAAACTTATTAATAATGGCACTTTGACCATAAAGTTTATGGAGCAATGAAAATCTGCTTTACAATAGTTTTTTTTTATATGAAGTATCAAACAATTTGTGGGAAGATTCTAAAATTTTAAGTTTGTTATCTAAGTTTTGTTATTACATATGCATAAGTTCTTGCATTACATGTGAAAATAATCTTGAAGGAATTGGTAATTATTGTTAAAAATGAACATACCAAGTTGTTTCACTTACCATTTCATACTCCAATTTAATTGAGCACTATACCATTCTAAAGCCTAACGACCCAAGTCTCACAAACTTGATTTTTACTTAACCTAGAGGGATTTCAATGTTAATAATCTTCATTAAGGCTATAAGTAATGAAATTTGCAAAATTTTTGTAAGCAAATACATGAGGTACTCTTTAAAAGATTTTGGATTTTAGTAATTTAATAAATGTCAAGATATTCTAAAGACATTACTACCCATGTTTCTTCATAAAGCCTAACCTCTCTAATTTTTTTCTTGGGGCATAATTACTAAAAAGCTATATGCCTTTAATATCCATGTTTGACATCTTGATTTCTTCTTTTTTCATTGCCTTAAAATTTTTCTTTACCTACATTTTGGGGTAAATTTACCAAAAACTCAAATTATCAAATTTTCCCAATATCTTTGATGTGGTTGGCATTCATTTCATCTCTTATTGAATAGAGATTAAATGAACACTAGGGTGGGTTGTGAAAATGAAGATTGTTACATTGGGGCTTCATTTGGTGTGGTAGGATAATGCATTTGAGCTTGATTTGCCAAAAAAAAAAAAATAAACAAAAAAAATATGAGATATTCAAATGAGTCCAAAATCAAAAAGAAAAATATTCTCCTAAGAATTATTTTTCAGTGAAGGTATCCATATTTGACATGATAAACGATCACATTTCATATTCCTTTTACGAAAAAAAATATCTATTTGCTACATCCTTTGAACCTATTAAATTCTTTTTGGAAGAACCCTAACTAAGGATCACCCTCCACATTGGGGGCCAAGTATGATAAAGGATCTGTTTGAGAAAGTATTAGATCCAAAGTTAAAGATAAGGAAAGAATGCCTACAATCAAAAGGCCAGTTCTAAAATTTTAGGCAATGAAACATGAAGAAAAAAAGAGAAAAATATATGAAAGAAAGAAAAAAAAAGATGGAAAATGTAGAAAAGAAAATATCATTGAGAAAAGAAATGATCCTTGGTTTGATTACTCTTAAACACATTTTTAGGCTTATTTATCCTTTCTTTTAGAACCCCAAACCCTGGCTTACGTTACATCTTTTGAAAAGCCCATTTTGATCAAGTGTGAATATTTAAATTGAAAAGCTTTTCTTTAGGAAATCACCATTATTTTTTGATTTTGGATGAATATTGAGTTTTCAAATGCATGATAGAATAGTAAAAAAAAAGAAAGAAAAGAAAAAAAGATTGAATAGAGCTCTATGGCGAAAACCCAAAAGGGTAGTTTAGAGCAAGATTGAAAGCAACACAAGCAATGTCATTAGAAAAAGTAACCAAATGAAAGTCTTTGAGAAATTCAAACAGATGAACCCCAATCTAAAGATTTATTTTAAAATTTGAACCTTTTTTTCTTTCTAAAAAATTTTAAGCCTATCACAACTAATCTGGACATTTTTTAAATTACTATATGACGAAATTAAAAGAGTGCAAAAGTGGATTGTGCTTTAAAAGATGATTTTCCATTGGTGAGCCCAAATGAAGACATACTGATTTGTTTTTTTCCTATCTAGTGGCAAATGTCTCCTTTAAGATCTCAATGTGTCGAACCATGTCATTCTCTTAAATGGTCTAAGTTATGATTCGCTTTCATCATTTATGCAATAATCATCAATTTCTAAGAGATTTAATCACATGTTTTCAAAAGAATATGCATTTTTTTTTATCATGGAATAGTTATATGGGACAATTTCTTTATTTATCATAAATATTTTAGGGTGTTTGTTGTGAAGACATTTATAAATTAGTGTAGATAAGAGATAAGTGATTTTGATCATTATGGTAGGAATGACTTTTTGGAACAAGGGGAATGGTCAAGGTAAAAGGTTTGTAG
The DNA here is from genome assembly GCF_047325235.1 of Durio zibethinus. Taxonomy (NCBI): domain Eukaryota; kingdom Viridiplantae; phylum Streptophyta; class Magnoliopsida; order Malvales; family Malvaceae; genus Durio; species Durio zibethinus. The sequence continues at coordinate 6,880,179 of NC_143185.1, forward strand.
AAAATCCATAGATAAGATAAATAGTTTAAAAAATGGAATGCTTTAAGTTAAAAGAAAAATGATGGAAGATTATTATTAAAAACTAGCTTCTTAGCTAGTTCTAAAGCTTTGTGACAAAAAATGGAAAAGGGCTTGAGAACCTATTTACCACTATTAATGATTTATGACATTGATTTTACCATTACATACATGACATTCATCTCATTAATTACATATTCAATTGACTTTGGATTTTCATTTTGAAAGGATGAGAATTTGGAAATATGATATTTCGACTTTCAATTGAAGGGAATTTGCTCAATATGAGATTTCAATTTTTGGTTAAGAAAAAATTTTCATGACAAAAGTGATAAGTTCTAGGCTAAAAAAAATTTCAAAATGAGATTTGTAAAAATATTTAGCCTTGATTCAAAGGTAAAACCTTTTCTAAGATGAGATGTTTTTATTACAAATGAAATGATTTTTTTTAACATTTCAAAACCTTTGTTAAGGAGAAACTTTTTTCAAAGATAAAAAAGGATTTATAAGACCTCCAGGCATGATTTATAAGATCTTCAAGCATAATCTCCAAATTCTTCAGGCATAATCTTTAAGACCTTCGAGTATAATCTCAGAAAAATAAAAGTTAAAAAAAAAAGACCTTTTGATGAGACTTTGATCCTCGTACAAGGAAAACTTTGCAAAGATAAAGTTTGAAATCTTTGGATGATTGCAAAAAGAGTCAGTAATCTTAATTAAAGAGCTCTTTCAATTTTAAAGTTTCATAGCTTCTATTTAGAGAGTTTTTTTTTCCCACAAGATGAGAATCTTTGATGTGAATCCTTAAGACATTGAATTTTAGATTTTGAGTTTTCAAATGAGAATATTTGAATTTTAGATATGAACTTTAAGATTTTCAAATGTGAATCTTCGAATCCTTAATGCGAATCTAAAAAAATTATGTAAATCTTGAGAACTTTTTGAAAAGAATCTTCAATTTGAATATTTGAATATTTGAATGAACCCTTGATGTCTTTCAGAAAAGAATCTCTTTTATATTTTCTATGTTGTAGAGCCTCTATTTAAAGAAGCATTTAAATGTTGAGATTTGTAAGATCTTTGGGCATAATCTCTAAGTCTTTCAAATAAGATTTGTAAGTCTTCTGTGATAAATTTGTTTTCATGTTAAGATTTGTAAGTCTTCTGGCATAATCTCAAGTCCTTTGGGTAAGATTTGTAAGTCTTCTAAGCTGAATTTGTTAAGCAAAAGTGAGAATATTTTTATATTTTTCAGAAGTTGTTGAGTCTCTGTTAAGAGGAACATTTTATATTTTTTGAAAGTTGTTAAGCTTCTATTGAGATGAGCTTTTTATATTTTTAAAAGTTGTTGAGCCTCTATTTAGAGAAGCCTTTTATGTTTCAAAAAGTTTGAGTTTTCGTTTAAAGAGTCGTTTCAAAAAAATATATATTTCAAGTCAGTTAACCAGACATAATGGATGTCTATATTTTTGTACAATTCCTATTTTACATTAAATACGTAAAGAAAGATAATTATAGACATCCCATTTTATCCGAGGTATGTTTTTATTTAATTTTAGGATTTTAGTATTTTGTTTAGTTTAGGATTATTTATTTTTTCAATTAATTGATTTATGTTTTTTTTTAAAAAAAAAAGAAGAAGAAAAGAAAGAGCTTAATTCAGTTTGAAGTTTAGTGTTTTAATTAAAAAAATGTATTAAGTTAAGAGGTAGACTTGGATTAAAAATCCAAAATTAACTTTGATTAGGAAATTGAAATCAAGAAAACCTTCTCCTATTGTGATTTAGATTAAAGGCCTATAAAAAGACCCATGAGGATGAATCAAGAATCAATCAAAAAAATCAAAAGAGAAAGAGTAAAAATAAAACAAAAACATTGAGAGTTTTTTTTTAGTCTTTTCTAGTGTTTTGGGTTTAGATAATTAATATTTTCTTTTGAGAGTTTTGTGTTGGAAAAAAAATTTAGAAGAAACATAATTACAAAAGCGCACGTGCTTTGAAATCAATTATGACTCAATCTTTGGTATTTACTTTTGACTTTTCTTTTTCTTAAGTTTTAGTTATCATTATATTTTATCATAATTGTTTATTGATTTATTTATTTGTTTGTTTATTTCTTTATTTTATTTATTTGACTATTTATGTATAATTTTTAGGAAAAATTAGAAAGTATTTACAAAAAAATAAAAAAATAAAACATTAATAATTTTTTTAAGAATAAATAATAATTATTCAATGATGAGATTTTTAAAAATTTCAAGTGGTAAATTTTCTAAGAAATTTTTAAGTGAAATTTTTCTAAATTTGTCCCAAATGGAAGAAAATTTAGATAAAGTTTTAATAATAATAATTAATATTTATTTTTAATTTTTAAACAAATATAAAAATCTGTATATAAGCAAATTTAATGAATTTTGGGAATAAATACTAATTATCCAAATATGAGATTCTTAGAAATTTTAAAAGGTAAACTTTCTAAAATTTCTCTACGTGAAGAATTTTTTTAAATTAATCTAAAATGGTGGAATAATTTAGATTAAATTCTAATAAAATAATTGTATTCTTTTCTCAAATAAAAATTAAAAATAAAACTAAAAAATTTGGATGAAAATATTTGACAATTATCCAAGGCTAAAGTCTTAAGAAAAATCACAAATGATTGAATTTTAATAAGATTTTTAGGTAAAAAGCTTTTTTTTTTTCTAAATTTAACCCAAATGGTGAAAGAATTTAAATGAGACTTTAAAAAATAATTGTTATATTTTTTCTTTCCAAAGATTATGAAACTTTTAGACCTAAATGATGGACAATTTATAAATAAAACTTGAAAATAAAAAATAAAATTTCGATGATGAAATTCTTAATAATTGCAAATTGATGATTATCTAAGATATTTCTAGATAAGAAAATATTTCTAATTTAGGCCTAAATGGTGGAAAAATTGGATATATTTGCAGTAAAACAAATGATTAAGTTTTTTTTATAAAGGAGCCTCTTTAAGAAAACAAATGAAATTCGTGAATACTCTTAAGGTGATAAAGTATCTTTTTTTAAGAATTCTTCTAGATTGATGAATAAATATTTGCAATTATTTCTAATATTTAAACTTTAAAATAAAGACCATTAAAACATAAATCCTTAGGATAATTTAAAATAAAATGGTATCGTCTTCTAGGATGGGCATTTTAAGGGTGTTATAACCTTCCCTACATGTAATCGATCTTTTGAACCCTATTCTAATTAGTATACTAGAACTTATTCTTTTAGGGATCCTTAGTCAAGCTTAAGACACTCTTAAAAGGGTAGATTCACCTAGATGGCCAATCACACCTTAATAAAATATTGGTGGTGACCCTTTAGGTTATGTTTAGTTATAGATTTTTGGATCTATACGCTATAACATTGTTTCATACCAATGATATAAACTTTTCCCTTATTATTGATTTTAATGCAAATATAGATGTGAATATTTGGCATGCTAGACTTGGCCATATAGGTTAATAAATAATGCTTAGATTAGTAAAAAACAGATTACTTAGCCTTATTTAGAAAGTTAATTTACAATTACGTGAAAGTTGTTTAGTAGGAAAAATGATAAGGAAACCATTTTGCAAAATAATTAAAGTTGAAGTTTCATTGCAGTTGATACATTTTAACATTTTTTGCCTAATGAATGTAAAATCAAGAAAATGATATTAGTATTTCATCACATTCATAGCTGATTTTACACACTTCGGGTTTTTTTATTTGATTTCTCACAAGTATGAAGCATTATAGTGTTTTAGAAAGTATGTGACCTTGGTAAAGAATTAGTTAGATAGAAACTTTAAGACGTTAAGAATAGATCGATGACGTAAGTATTTGTCTAATTAGTTCATACAAATATGTAATGGAAAGGGCATTGATAAGCAATTAAGCATTCCAAGGACTCAACAACAAAATAGTATTATGGAAAGAAGAAATAGAAACTCTTCTGGAAATTATGAGATCTATGATGGCCCAAATAAATTTGCCAATCACTTTTTATGGTAATGTATTTTTAACTATTGCTTATATACTCAATAAAATACCTTTCAAGTCAGTTACATCTACCTTTTATGAGTTATAGCCTATGGAAAAACTTGATCTCAATAATTTGAGACCTTGTGGTTGTGTTGCCTACGTACGTAAGATTGCTCATCCACATCGCAATGTAGACCCTTGAGGTAAAATAGTATATCTGTAAGATACTTCGAACATTCAAAGGGATACGCGTTTATAGGTGAATAGTCAAGTAAGATTGTAATTGGATTTGAATCTCAAAATTTTTTAAAAAATGAGTTTCTAAAAAGAGATAAGATAGATCAAGAAATGTTTTTTTACGAGATTGAGAAAGCAAATGATTTGTTAGTTTCGAATCAATTAATGCATGTTCTTGATTAAGAATCAATAGTATCTCATCTAAGTGAGAGCATAAATAAAGATGATGAATTTGGTAAATTAATTCCCCAAGAATCACAACTCAAGTGAAATAATTGTGAAAATATTCTTTGATGTCATTTTGACGTAGAAGGGAAAGCGTTCTTGATTACCTAATAAGATGAAGAATAGCCAAGAAATATTAAAGAAACTATCACATCTTCTGTAGAAAAAAAATGGATGAAAGTAATGGAATAAGAGATAGAGTCTATAAGATCAAACCATGCTTGGAAATTAGTTGATCTTCCTAAAAGACGTAAAGTGATTGTGAACAAATAGGTTCTCAAGGTTAAATGTAAGTCAAATAGGACAATTGAAAGATATAAGGCCCATCCTGTAGCGAAAAGCTTTTTTATTATGAGGTTTACCTTGATATGCTTAATTTTAGCCAATGTAAATAGTTTAGATTTAGAGTTACGTCAATTTGATGTAAAAAATACCTTTTTAAATGAAGGACTAAAATAGAAAATTTATATGAAACAACCTATAGGTTTCATTATCAAAAGTCAAGACATAAAACATGTAGGTTATTAAAATCAATTTACAGTTTTAAATAATTTTCCAAGAAGTGGTATATAGATTTCATCAAAAGATAATTTCATAAGATTTTATCATGATTGATGAGGATCACTGCGTGTATGTCAAAAAAGACAAAGGTAAATTTGTAATCTTGTTATTTTATGTAGATGACATATTATTAGTTGACAATGACAAAGAGTATATCACTGAGGTGAAAACTTAGTTGTCATCAAATTTTGAAATGAAGGACATGGGTGAGACAACTTATATACTTAGTGTAAAAATCATAAGAGATTAATCCAAGAACTTATTAGCTCTTCTACAAAAGTTATATATTAAAAAAAATTCTAGAATGATTCAATATGCAAGACTATAATTCAATAGATACTCTTATGACAAAAGGTGAAAGCCTTAGTGAGAGAATGTATCTAAGACTTTAGATGAAAAAGAATAAATGGCAAGAATTCCCTACTCTACTATTGTTAGAAGCCTTATATATATTATGATATGCACAAGGCTAGACATCTACTATGCCATAGGCATGGTAAGTAGATATCAATCAAATTCAGGTCAACCTAATTAAAAAGCCATTAAAAGGATATTGAGATATCTAAAAGTTATTATGGATTATTCATTGTACTATCAAGGAAGTATTTTACATTTGGTAGGCTAAACAAAAATTGATTGGGAAAAAGATTAGATGAAAGAAAATCTACCTCCAGCTATGCTTTCTTATTGAATAGTGGGGTTATTTCATGAAGCTATAAGAAACAGACTTGTATAACACTATCTATAATGAAAGCTAAATTTGTAGCATTTTCAACGATGATGAAAGGGGCTATTAGGCTTAAGAGATCTTGAATCATTTGGGACTTGAGAAGGATGAGTCCAACTCATTATTAGTGAATTGTAATAGTCAGGTTGCAATCACATCCATAAAGGATCTCAAATATCATTCTAAAACCAAACATATAGATATCAAGTATAATTATGTGAGAAACATGATTGCACAAACTGAAGGCAACATACAACACATTTATATGCATTTAATGATTGTAAATCCATTTACTAAGCCCATACCTACAAATGTGTTTAATAGCCACATGAGATCTTTAGGGTTACATAGATGTTTATTTACATGTACTAATTGAATAGTTCTATATGAACATTGTATGGCATTTTCCCAGAGTTTACATATATTGAGTATAATTAATGCCATTAAAAGTTTAATACTTTGTTTTGTGATCCATGCACACATGTATATATTTGTATATACACTAGCAAAAAAAAAAAGGTATTATAATGGAATTGTCCATTAGTAATAACCTAAATTTTGTTAGTAATACATTTACTAATGAAAAATTCCATTGGTAGTAAGCAATTCGGTAATTCCATTAGCAATCTATCCATAATATGTCAGTATTCCATCTATATTTTGTCTATAAAATTTGTTGGTAACCTGTCAATAATCAATTAGTAATTGCTTGATAATCGATTGATAAAAGCTGCTTTCTAATAGCACCTAATTATATAGAGTTTCTACATGCTAAAAATAATGAAATTTTTTAAAATTTGGATGATTTTTAGTGCTTTATATGTGGTTTCCAAGAAGGTTTTCAAGCTTATGGATATAATTTTCATGCAAAGAGCAATTTTGGCTCAATATTGAAAGCTCATATCCAAACCACCTTGTCCCACATTCATAGAGTTTCAATTGCATAAGAACTCTCATATGATACATTTAGCCACCTCTTTTCTAAGAAAGGTTGCATGCTACTCCAAGCTCACTTGAACTCCAACATGATCGGCCAAAGAGAAGTTTTGATCCAAGCATGACTCTCTTGCTTAGCTATGAAGTAGTTGTATGGCATAAAGACTCTATCCATTCGACCATGCAAAGGGGAAGATTAATTTGAAAAAGCATGGACTCTACAAGCACCATCCTATTTAGCTAAAACATTAAGAGAACTTTTATACAAATTTCACCACAATCAATGTTAGGTACATGCAGCCAAAAAGCATTGGAGGCTCACTATGAAACTTATTGCTTAGCCTTGAAGATTTTGACTTGAATTAAGATTTTATCCATTTGAATTTCAAGAAATGGATAAAAATCAACTTACTCTTGATCTTTTTAGTTTAAGTTATTAGCTTAGGTGATAAATTTACCAACAACTAAAGTTTTGTTCTCTAAATTATTTTCTTTCAATCAAATAAGTATTTTTTCCAGATCTTTTTTGCATTATTTATAGATTTCAAATCTTGTTTTTACATTCTTAATTTCGGTAAGCATTTTTTTTATTTTACAAATTTGATTCAAGTATTCCAACTCTATTTCTTTACAAGTTTCAGCCATTGCTTTTCTTTACAAGGTTTTATTCAATTTAGTTTTCTTATTCTCTTATACAGTCTTCTACAATTCAGCCTTCATTAAGTGTTCTTATCTTCTAAGTTATTTTTTTTTAGTTATAGTTTTTTACTTCCTAAGTGATAGTTGGTAAAGTCAAGATCTAAGCCTACACTACTTTCTAATCTTTTCTTTTCTTTACTTTGCGAACAACCACTAAATTTTCAATTGTTTAGATATAAAATTTTAAGATATCGCTATTGGTACTCGAAGAACTAGCCAACATTATAATTTATAATCCTTGGGAGATAATATTATAATACTTTCATTTCTATTACTTGATCTGTGTACTTACATGCCATACGAAAAGCAACAATCAACTTTAGAAACAAAGGATGGCTCGATGGCTTAGATCGCAACTTGACTTAATCAACTCAACAATGGATCAGCACCTAGAAATCCGATTGGGCATGCTACAAGCCAGGTCAGCACACAGGGCAACATGTGCATCCCAATTAGTTTTAATTCCTCAGAATGCCGTTGTATCGACTAAGTATAAAAGCCTTTTTTTTTTCCTCACTTTTTCTCTTTTCATTCTTTTTTTTTTTTTTTGCCTCTTTCTAAGTGAATTTTGGTGATCAAAAATTGCAAAAAAAAAAATAAAAAACTCAAAGGGAACTAGGTAATCATTGGGATCTTCTTTAAAAACACCAAAAGTACACTAAAAAAACTCAACAAAATCTGGAGACTTCACTGGATTTTGAAAATTTGTAGGAAACTGAGATTCTTGTCAAAAATTATAATTCTCTTAGAAAAAATTTAACCAAAAAATTTAAAATTTCCAAAAAATTTTCCAAAAAATTTTAGGAAAAATCTTCTTTCAACAAATTTCGATCTCCCAAAGCTGTTTCTCACTTTATTTCCCTTGGATTAAACCAAAATAAACTTCAAATCTCCAAAACAACCTTTAGAACAAAAATCTCAAAAAGTATTGAAACCCCTTTACTACCAAACCTCAACTCACTTTTATTGCTCTCTGATTTTTGCTACAATTCTTTTTCGTGATCCTTTTGCTATGTATTTGCAAGATATTTATAGAAAAAAAACTTTCAATCACATAAGGACTCCAATATCATAAAGGATTAGATTTCTAAAAACTTTGCATTATCATAAAAAAAATTCATAATCTAAAATATTAGAATTTATCTTCAAAAATCCTAACTTGGAACCAACTCTATTAAAAACATGAATTATCACAAAAATCAACAACCAAATCGATCTTTTCTTTTTTTTTTTAATTTTAATTTTTTATATTATCCAAACAAAAATAAAATAAAAAGATAAATAACAAATAAAATAAAAGTTAAATACAAAGTAAAATAAAATGAAGATAAGTAAATATTAAATAATGACAAAGATAAAATAAATATAAATATAACATAAAATTTTAAAATAAAGAATAAAGATAAATACAAAGATAAAAATAAAATATAAAAATAAGAGATAAATATAAAATAAAAAAAAAAGATTGGACATTCAGGCATAGAATCAGACTGAGTTTACAATAGGGGTTTTTGTACCCATTAAATTTTCATGAAAATGGATAAAAGGATGAATTTGAAATATCTATTTAGTATGAAACAAAGAAAATATAATATAAAAAATAAAAAATAAAGCTAAAAAATACTCTAATTGCTCCAAATCTATCCCAATCCCTAGAGGGAGGATCAATAATAGGATGTTATTGCTTAGGATAGGAAAGAAAATAACAACAAAAGAATAGAACAAGAAAAGAGTTTAACAATCGCGTTAGCAGCAAAAAAGAGCATGACGCATTCTTATTCATCTAACTAATAGGGATTTTTTCTAAGTCGCAACCAAACCTACTCTTTTTGAGTCCCCATTGCTTGGTGGTAGATTTTTTTTTGCTAGAAGAAATGAAGTTGGTAGTACATTAATGGATTAAATACAAAATGGTCATTATACTATTTTTTTTTTGTCAATTTGTTACTTAAAATAATAAAATTTGTAATTAGGTACCTAAACTTTCATTTCGTTATATACTTTGACACTTCAAACTAATGCAATTAGTCAAATTACGGATGTGACATTACTACTTAATAAAATCATGATACATGTTAAAAACATTCGGTCATTGCCAAATCCTAATTGTTGCATTAACAACAGAAGAATTATTCAAAAAAATCAAAACAATTTAGAAAAACCTAAATAGATTTAAAAATTTTTCAAAGATATGAAAAATTTTAAAAAATCCAAAAAGTTCAAAATAATTTTTTGAAGAATTAAAAAATAAAAAAAAAACAAAAAATCCTAAAAGTCTCCAAATATAAAAAAAAAATCTAAAAATTTTTTAAAATTATTACAAAAAATTTGAAAAAAAGGAGAAAATTAAAAAAAATACAAAAAAAATCTTAAAACTAAAAAACTTAAAAATGAAAAATAGAAAAAATTTTAAAAATTTAAAAATTTGAAAAAAAGAAAAACTAAAAAAATAAAAAAAGTTAAAATACGTAAAATTAAAAAATTTTAAAATTTTAAAAGATAAAAAAAACTGAAAATATTTAGAATTGCAAAAAATTTTAAAACTCTAACAAATATTAAAAGGCAATTTGAAATAATAAAAGACCCTAAAAAATTAAAAATAGTTTTAAAAAAATAAAAATTGAAAAATTTTTATCAAACTTTTAAATCTAAAAATATCAATGTAAAAATGAAAAAAAAATCTTTGGACATATTCGATTTTTTTTAAAGTTTTCAGTTTTTTATTTATTTTTATTTCTTTGGAAATTTTTTTCTTTTTCTTCATTTTGGTTGTAATATTTTTAAAATGTTTTTGACTTTTGGATTTTTTGAAAATTCTAGGATTTTTTTTTTCAGTTTTTTCTTTTTTTTAAATTTTTTTAATTCTTTAAGATTTTTAATTTATGGGTTTTCCATTTTTGGAATTTTTCATAAATATTTATAAGATTTTTTTTAAGTTTTGAGAATTTTTTTTAATTTTTTAGATTTGTAAAAATTTTTAGGATTTGTTTTCTTAATTATTTTTAAATTTTAGGGTAATTGTTTTGAATTTTTTAAATTTTTCAAAATTTTTTCATTTTTTTGAAATTTTTAAAAATGTTGTATATTTTGGAAATTTTAAAATTTTGCTATTTTTATTTTTTGCTATTTTTTTTTTGAAAATTTTTAACTTTTTAAAAGTTGCTTTTGATTTTTTTTTATTTTCAAAATTTTTGAATTTTTAAAAAATATTCATATATTTTAAAATTTTGAAATTTTTTTTTTAGTTTTTTGAGTTGTTTAAAATTTATAAGTTTTTAAAGAATTTTAAAATTTTTCTTAATTTTTCAATTTTATTCGATTTTCTTATTTTGTGAAATTTTTTGTATATATTTTTAAAATTTTTTTGAATTATTAATTTTAATAATTATTTTAATTATTTTAATTTTTAATTTTTACGTGACATTAATGATGTTGTAATAATTAATTTTTTTTGTATGGATGTCAATGGATATGGTAGAGTATTACTCATCTCATCCTCAAATTTTTATATTATATCTATCATTGTACCCATATTCTATAGGTATTTTAAAGTTATCCATATTCTAATATCTATTACAATAGGTATTTAATGGGTATGAATAATTTTCATATCCATAGCTTAAAAAAAAATCTAAAAATTAATTTTTTTAATTTTTATCTTATATATTTAAATAATTTTTTATAAATATATATTAATATATATTTTTCAATACAAATATATTAATTTTAATTAATTTAAAATAACAATTTATATTATTTAGTAAAAAAATTATATACTAAATACATAAAAATATATATAAGATACGGATACAGAACGGGTGTTATATTGCCTGTCTCTATTATTATATTTAATAAAAATTTAAAACAATACTTATCTCTATCTTTATACTCATAGTATAATATCCATCTCTAGCAGCAAATATTGATAATCGATTTTAAGGACACCAACTAATATTATATTAAATCTAAATTTTTTTTATAAAATATATCTTATTATATTATATATATGTGTACATATATATACACACATGCAAGTAATATACTAGCAAAATATATACGTTTTCAAAATTATAAGTTTTATTGATTTATAAAATAATGAATAAAAAACATAGTACATTAAATAAATAAGTTTATTTAAAATTACGAATCTTTCTTTATAATTGTGAGTGATTTTTTTAAAAAAAATATAAGTAAATTAATTGTTAAACAATATATTCTTTTTATCAAAACAAGAAAAATAAACTATATAATTAAAAGAATAAAGTTTGAAACTTTAATATTAAAAGTTAGGATTTTTTTAACTTTATAAATAAAGTAGTTTAGGTTTGACTTTTGTGTAAAAAAATTGCATAATAAAGACAAAAGAACTTAAATTAGAATTAAAAGTGAAGAATTATATGGAAAAATGGAATTGTAATCAATTAAAAAGTATAGAAAAATATATTTGATACTTGATTTGAGACCTTTAATCTTATTTGAGAAATTAAAAAATCAATTTGGCTTTTATTAAATTTAAATTAGTATAATTCAATCTTGTAATAAATTTTTAATTTTAAAAATTTATATATAATGATTTGTTGATAAATGAATTAATTAATTAATAAAAATGTAATTTTAATACATCTTAATTTTATGAGTAAAACAAAATTATGAAATTATATAAAAATAAAAAATTAATAATTTTTTTTGGAAAGAGCATTTAATTTTATCATAACATAAATATTAAAAACTTTTAAAAATTTTGGGGGCTAAAGGCCCCTCAAGTCATCACTACGGTCCGCTTCTGCTAATTTTTACTCGAATAAAAAATTAAATTTTCTTTAAATATAAATAAAATTGATATTTTTTATTTTTAATTTGTATTATAATTTTATTAAATATTAATATCATATTAACAACTTAACTAAACTGAATGACCAAAATATATTACATTAATTCAAATAGCAACTAATTAAAAATTTTATTTTTTCAGAAATCTATAGAAAATATATAATAAACAGATTTTTTTATTTAATCCTACTTTAACTCAACTGGTAAATTAATTTCTTTGAAACAAAAAGTAGTAAATAAATTTTTTAAAAATGAAAAGAACAGAAAAGTAAAGTAAAGGGAGGGGATTTGCAACAGTCCAAAATCCTCTGACTATAAACACTAAATAATTGGTTTGGATTTGTGCAGCGATCAGCTATGGCTTCTTCTAAAGTGCGCGAGAATTTCTCCTATGTAGCCAAGCTCGCTGAACAGGCTGAACGCTACGATGGTACTATTCCTTACCTTTTTTTTGTTTACTTTTTGTCTATATTTCTTTCTTATTTTCAACTCGTTTGGAAGTTCAATTTCATCTCCTATGCTGAATTTGATACCGTTTTTAGTGTCCAGTAGATTTACTTACAATTGGGTAAATTTATCGACGGTTTTTTCTTTTTAAAAGATGAGGAAAGAGTTTTTTTTTTATCCTTTTATTTATTTATTGTTTTATTTTATTATTATTATTTTTTTGTGAATTTGGGACAATGGATCTTTGTGTGATTGATTTTAAAGGCTAGTGTAGTGAGATTTTACATTTATTTTGGAGGTTCACTGATAATTTCATTGTATAGAATTAAACTCCAAATTTAGGTTCTCAAATTTTGGTGAATTTTCTCAGTGCAGTGTACTTTATTTAGAACTAATATTGATGTTTAAACAGTTAATATATTTTAGTTTGGATTTCTTGTCTTGTTCTAATCTGTCTCTCCTAAACAAAAAAAATTCTTGACAGAAATGGTGGATGCGATGAAGAATGTGGCAAAGCTTGATATTGAATTGACAGTGGAAGAGCGGAACTTGTTGTCCGTTGGGTACAAAAATGTGATTGGTGCTCGGAGAGCTTCATGGAGGATTCTTTCCTCTATAGAGCAAAAAGAAGAAGCTAAAGGAAATAAGGTAAATGCAAAGAGGATCAAGGAGTATAGACACAAGGTTGAGTCTGAGCTTTCAGGTATCTGTAGTGATATAATGACTGTGATTGATGAACATCTCATTCCTTCTGCATCTGGTGGTGAATCAACAGTGTTCTTCTATAAGATGTATGATGTTATATTTTTTACATCACTATGGACTGCTTAGAAGCGAACTTAGTTTTTAGTGATTTATTTATTTATTATTATGTTTTACCCTTGGGGATTGCAGGAAAGGCGATTATTATCGGTATCTTGCCGAGTTCAAAGCTGGTAATGAGAAAAAAGAGGCTGCTGATCATTCTATGAAGGCGTACGAGGTATCTAATAAATTATTTATTTTTAAACAAATTTTTAGTAACCGTTTTTTACGTATTAACTACAAATAATGACAATGGTCATTTATCTACCTTTGTTTTTTTCTCCAAGTTGTATAAGAACCTTTCTGGAAATTTTCTTTAATTTCAAACCCTTCATGACCATAGAATGCTACCTTTCGTGGCCTTGCTTAAAATTTGGATATGTTATATGTTTGACATGGTATCCATCAAAAGGTTGATCTGAAATCTTTGATGTATAATGGCCATGAGCCTTTGCTTTATTGGTAAGGCTAAGGCACTGTCTCTGTGGACTTTTGTATTGTCGTAGCAAAATTTAGAAAAAGTTTAATGATTTTGACCATATGTTATGATCCAGATTAAACTTGAATTGATGGTAGTCTTATATATTTGTCCTTGGAAATTGAAAAGTGATAAAACTTAAAGAAATTTAAGTATAAAAATAATCCTTATATTATACACTTTCTGTCAGTTTAGTACTTAAAGAAATAAAATTATCAATTTAGTACTTAAACTTTTATTTCGTCATCTACTTCAGATTAATGCTATTAGTCAACTTGCTGACATGATATAAATATCTAATGAGATGCTAACATGTGTAAAAAAAAAAATTCAATCAGTGCTACATCATCAATTACCAAGCCAGGATTAAAACAAAATTTCAAAAAAAATTTTTTAAAAATTTAAAAATTTTAAAGTTTTCAAATTTTTTAAAAAATAACAAAAAAAGTTTAAAATTTTGAAATACTCTTAGAAATTATAAAAATTAAAAAATTATGAAAACTTAAAATTTTTCAAAAATTTCAAAATTTTAATAAACAATCCAAAAATAAAAAAAAAAATAAAAATTTCAATAAAAATAAAATTTTCTTAAAATTTAAAAGAAAAAGTCATAAAAACTTTTAAAAAATTTTAGAATAAAAAAATCTAAAATTTAAAAAAATTTTGAAAAATTAAAAAATTTCAAAAATATGAAATATTCTAAAAAATTGTAAAAGTTAAAAAAATTTTGAAAAACAAAAAAAATAAATATTTAAAGGAACAAAAAATAAAAAATTCAAACAAATCTAAAAAATTCATAAAATGTATAAAAAATAAAAATTGTAAGATTCAAAATAAAAGAAAATTTTCATAATTTTTATAAAATTTTTTACAATTTTTTAAAAAACTTTTAGATATTTTTAAAAAATTTTAGATTTTTTTGTTTTCAATTTTTTAAGTTTTAGTAAATCATTTTTTGAATTTTAAGAAATTTTATTTTCATGAATATTTTCATTTTTTTATTTTTTTTATTTTTTTGGATTTTTTATTAAAATTTTGAGATTTTTTGAATTTTTTTGGTTTACATTATATTTTACAAATTTTAAAATATTATAGTCTTTTTAATTTATTATAATTTTTTAAAATATTTTAGATTTTAAAAAAAATTTTAAAGAATTTTTTAGAAATTTTCTTTTAATGCTGATATGTCAATTTATAATGTTGTGTTGGTTGGATTTTTTTTACACGTATTAGCATCTTATTGGATGTTCATGGCATGTCAATAAGTTGACTAACGATGTTAATCTTAAGTACTAAATTGCATAATGAAATTTGGAGTACTAAATTGAAATTTTTATTTTTTTAGGTATCAAACTGACAAAAAATATATAATATATGGACCATTTTTATATTTAATCTAAGAAATTTTGTGGTTTCTAGTTACTTGAGAACCATTTGCATGGGAATTTCTGGGTCCAACACTTGATTAAAATTGATCATTTCTTTCTCATCATGTTCTTATCTTAGTCGGTTGAGATATGGCTTTGGTCATGGAAGTTCTTACTTTGTCTATTGATGCTGGCTTTGTTTGGATTGAGGGAAGGGAAAAGTAAGAGAAGGGTGGGTGATGGACATCTCCTCCCTTGCTTTAAAACATTTTAATGCAGAGGAAACAGTTTTTCTTTTTAATTTGTTTTTAATTTCTCCAGGTAATACCTATTTGCTCGTATATATGTTTCTCATTTAGGTGTTGTTATTCACTTATTTTCATGCACAAAATGGATGACTACACAGTATCCCTTTTTTGTGTGCTGAGAATGCTTTGACCCATCCACTGCATGTGTCACTCCCTGCTCTTTTTATGGCTTGTAATTTATTTTAGAAGGCAACTGGACTATGCAGTATTTATCTGCTTATTGAATTTTTTAGTGGAATAAATGAGTGCATGGTGTATTTAGGATGGAACTTAATCAATTTGAGAAGGCAACCAAACTATTCTGTTTATTTTAGTGGGATAAGTTGGAGTGTCTAATTTTAGATTGAACATAATGTCTTCTTCAGTTGTAAAATGTTAATGTCGTTAAGTGCTGGATCATATGGTCTGCAATTGATTGTTTGTTTCCTTTTTCTACAGACAGCTACAACTTCTGCTGAGGCTGAGTTGCCTCCTACACATCCCATCCGATTGGGATTAGCCTTGAATTTCTCAGTCTTCTATTATGAGATTATGAATTCACCTGAGAGGTTTGTTGGGGTTGTTACATAGGATGTATCTCATATAGATTCTTGTTTTTTCATATTCTTTAACATGATTATTTTTCATTCTCTTTTCTATTTTTCTCTGTCAGGGCCTGCCACCTTGCCAAGCAAGCTTTTGATGAAGCTATTGCAGAGCTTGACACCCTCAATGGGGAGTCTTACAAAGACAGCACCTTAATTATGCAGCTTCTTAAGGACAACCTCACCCTTTGGACTTCCGACATCCCAGAGGATGGAGGTGATTATTATAATTATTTCTGGACTTATTCACGCTGTTAGAAAGTTAAATTAAAAAACTTACTTTCCTTGTAAGTAATGGATTAGCTAGCAAGTAATGGATTAATTAGGGGTGACTGTTTCTTGTTTTCTATTTTCAAAAATTTTGTTATTGTTTTATTTTGAAAATTTTGAAAACGTAAAACATGTTTGGTAGATAATGTTGTTACATATTAAAGGCAGATACTTAAATTTTTTCAAACATAATAATCAATGCATAAAATAAAATTTTAAGACTTAAGTAAGAATAATATTGTATTTATTAAATATAATTATATTTTTTAAGTAATATTATTTTATAGTATTTAATAATATTAAATATTATTATTTAATCATATTGGAATTTAATATCATTTAAATAGTATTATATTTAAATTTAATATTAAGTAATATAATTAGAAATTATTAATTCAATTAATATTAAGAAATTAATAATTATATAAAATATTATTTAAATTTATTTAATATGAAATTTTGTTACAAGATAAAATGAATTAATATAGTTAATTATATATATTAAATATAATATAAAATAATATTTATTAAATATTGACATAATTAATAATATTAAATTCTTCAGTAATGCTAGGGATATATTTTAAAGTTATGTTAAATAATATAAATATTAAATAACATTATTTAATGCAATAATTTTCTTATTATATTAAATACTAGTAATTAATGATAATATTAATTAACAAAATATTAAAATTATATTAAATGATATTATTTAAACTATATCTAATATATGAAATAATATTATACAATTTTATATGAAATACTATTATAATATGAATGTATGTTTTTTTTTGCATAATTTTTATTGAATACCTATATTTTCTAAAGTTTTTATATTAAAAAAATTATTTAATTTTGAATTATTTAATTTTTAAATTAAATATTTTATATTTATTGTTTTATATGAGCTTTAATATTATTTTTTATAAATTAATTAATTCTATTTATATTTTTATTACAAAAAATATATAATATTATATTAATACATAGACACTATTCTCTCACTTATAAACATGGTTAGAAATGAAAACAGATTGCAAAAATAAATGGAAACAAGAATTCTTGCTTCAAATAATTTTGGAATTTTTGTTTTTGTTTTCCTTTTTATTTTTTATTTATTTATTTTTTAGAAAACAGAAAAAGTTGCCAAGCATGTTTTTTATTGTTGTTTTAAAAAACAATGAAAATGAAAATAAAAAACAAAAAGCAGAAAACAAAATATAAAAACGATAGGAAATGACCCCTTAGTTTTTGCTTCAGTTTGTTCATTTCCAGCTAAAAGTTCTTGCCTATTTTAGTGGGTGCTTGGCCCACCTTATGATTGGTACCCATAATGAATAAGGTGCTCCATGCTACATGCTAGCTACGCAATGATATATTTTTCAAGATATCCAGAGTGAAATAGGTGGCCCCATGTTACAGACTGTATACACAATTGATATCTGTTCCCCTTACACTTGTAAACAAGATGGGCTTGGGTGAGTAATGCTTCTGAAACAGGTTTTTAGTTTCACCATTGAGACTGGAGCCTTTCAAGT
Source organism: Durio zibethinus (assembly GCF_047325235.1). Lineage (NCBI taxonomy): Eukaryota > Viridiplantae > Streptophyta > Magnoliopsida > Malvales > Malvaceae > Durio > Durio zibethinus. The sequence goes on from NC_143185.1 coordinate 6,898,212, forward strand.
AAAAAAAAAAAAAACCTGGAGTCCGGTACATTATAGTAATTTTGTTGATTAAAAGGTTGCATTAGAAAACACTTTTTTTTTACCTTTATGATAACACTGATTTCACATGAACTTGTTACCGTGTACATTCACATGATTCGTTTTAGTTGATGATATCCTTCATTTATGTTATCTGATAATTCTTTCACTGATATTAATTTCTTTATTGCTTGATTTCTTTTCTTTGTACTAGAATTAAATTTGCTAATTGCCCTAAGTAGGATGAAATGTTTGGGAAAAATTTTCAATCGAGGGTAGAGGTTTATATGGTTCTAGTACATTGACCTATTAAATTTCTAATGAGAAATTGAGAATGAAGTGACGGGGAATAAAAACTGATCTTATGCTGAACTGAATTTCTCTTTCGAATTCACATGCCGTTATGTTGAATCCTACATCAACCAATAAAATTTAAGAGCTTATACTTGAAACACCAGATTTACTACACCTTTTTAAAAAGAATCAAATTTATAATACTTACTTCAAACAACATCCACAATTTAAGGACTTATATTTGAGATTTTAAATCTTAGATTTGATCTTAGGTCTGGTAGAAATAGAAAAGATAAAAGAAAATTTGTCTTGTATCATGATTGGGTTAAAGGAGGAGGAAGCCATGATTAATATTTGGATGGTGGGAAAAGAACTGAAATCTTATAGCAAACTGTGCAGGAAGAAAGGAGAAAGAATAAGAGGAAAAAAGTTTTTGAATAGTGTTTTTCTTTGGTTAGGAAAATGGAAGTGAAGAAGGAAAAGGTTTTAATATAATAGTTAAGCTACAAAGCTGGAAAGTGGTGGGATTAAAAAATTCCCGTCATTCTCCCTTTTCATCCTTTCTACGAAGCTACACGAGAGGACCTATGAGGTTAAAAGGTATTTTTCCCCATAAATTAGGAAAGTCTTTCGCATCAGGCACTGACTTGACTTGGTCAAATGGGATTTTAATAATTTGGAACAAGCTTAGCTGTATTCCATTCCCATGTTTGGCTGAAAAGAATCAAAGAAAAACAATTAGCTTCGATATTGGTGAATGAAATGAATGTCAGTGCTCTAATTAGTCTTTTCCCAGAAATGTGTTTTGAGGCATGCATTCATAAAGAAATATTAATAAGATCTAACATTAAGATAGGTTTCGGTAAGACTTCTACACGTAAAAAGTGCAGGACATCCAATTGCACATCTAAATTTAGCAATATTCTCTATTTTGATGCGTAGATGCAGAAGTCTTCTATTATGAATTATGGTTGCAGTTTTTTAACTTCATCGAAAATGCTATCTAATCTGATATACTATGTGAATTATGTCTTATAGTTTTCATTTCCTTACTGCTATCATCACTTTTAATCTTTTTCTTTACTCTCCTTATTGCAACAGAAGATGCCCTGAGGGTCAATGGCACTGCCAAAGTTGGTGGGGCAGATGAGGTTGAGGTCTACTTATTAATTGTCTTTAATTTGGCTACTTATTCAATTGTCATATCCTATGGCTTTGTTCCTGATAGGCCTTGTTTTACCCTGTAGTGAAACAACACCGTGTGACATTACATGTGCCCGTGGGAACTTCTGTCTTTTGACTTCGTGTGTTTGTGCAAATTGGACTGGCATCTCATAGCCAATGTTACAGTAAATACATCGAATATTTCACTGTTTTTCATTCTCCCTCTCAAACGTGCCGTGTTGTGGTATGCTTTATTATAGCGTGATGTCTAGACATGGTTGGTCCAGTTTGTAGTCTACAAGCTTTTCCTTAAAACTAGGGTGGGTGGATGGTGGCTTTAGGATTGCTCTGATTGCCTTATTTTGGGTGTAAGTGCTACGCAACAGATGAAGGAAATCTGCTGTTTGGTTTTCCTCATTACCTTAAAACTAACATTCGGGTTTATGGTTCCTTGATTGCCATTGCTAGTATAAAGTCGACTTGTTTGTCGTGTCTTGTGGAGAATTTGTTGTATCCTTTGATGAACTGAACAATGTGTGCTCGTTAACCTTATCATAAATGGAATAATTGCAATCCGAAATTGATGCTCGAAGCATGAGCATGAATAAATTCACTTGCAAATAAGTTGAAAGCTTGTTAGAAATCCATCTTGAAAAGGGTCTTTGTTGGGTTGGGTACCCACTGAGCTAGTTGCACTATGATTTATTTAGTGAAACAATTGATGAGCAGAGGATAATAATTTAGATCGCTGAGGGCTGTGATTCACAATGTTGGCATCCATTGTCTCGAATGGTAAAGAGACTGGAGATGGATATTGGATGCTACTCATTTCATTAAAGTTCAAAGGCAACTATAAACAACATATTTCGTCCAGCATATTTTAAATTATGAAATTTGTTTTTTAATGGACTCTAAATTCGTCCATTAAGTATGATTTGTTCTTCGGTTTAGGTCATAGCATTTTGGGTTCTAATGGGCTAATTGAATTTGATCTGGGTTGAAAACCCAAGGACTAATCTTCCTTCTTTTCCCTCTATATTATTTTTATTTTATTTGCTTAATTTTTATCATTTCTTTTATTTATTAATTATTATTTTAAAAAAAAAACGAAAAAGAAAATTGATGAGTGAAAAATCAAGATCAGTTAAGATAAATATAGGTAATGAATCATGAATTTTGGGAAAAGTGAACTCACATTAAACTCATTTGGAATAAAAACGATAAGAATCAAAAGGGGATAGCACAAAAGTTCTTTTGAACTGAGACTATGTTGATCGGAAACCTTTTCTAACAGGTATTCAATCCCTATATAAACCCAATCAACCACGATATTAGATACAGAACAAACAACAAAGACAAGAAGTAAGCAGTAGGAATAAATGACATTAGAAAAAAAATTCCAAAAAGAGTTTTTTTTAGTGTTTTTTAGGCTTTTGGGCTCATTTGCTTTTTAGGTTCTTCAAGGGTTTCAAAACAAGAAAGTTGAAGAAGACGGAAATTTAGGGGGTGAATGAATATATAGTGGAAAGCGGAAGAGATTGGAGCAGCGAAGGGTATTTTTTTTTGGCATATTAAGCTATCAATTTAAATCTCAGATTTAGGATAATCTAGGTTTTAGATAAAACCCAATTAGAGAAGCGGAAAGACAAGGCTAAAAAGAGAAGTTTTGGAAAATTTTTTGGAATTTTTGACAGTAGTGAATGATGATTAGCTATCGAAATTAGGGTGTTTGAAGTTTTCAAACCCAGCATAGCCGACGACGGACAAAAACTTCTAAAAGCTTGAATTTTTATAGAATGTTTAAAGCTTGAATTTTTATAGAATGTTTGAAGTTTACGGCAATTTGACTTAAAGATAAGAAAGAAGTGGAAAATGAAAAAAACTTGCTTTTTTTGGCTTTAAATGCCTAAATTATAATGACTTCCTTTTGCGCTAAAGGGATACGAGCGTCGACCCGGGTTTGGCGCACCCTACTCATTTCAAACCTACATCTAACCGTTCCGAAGCCTTTTCTAAAGCAGTTGACTCGTTCACCAAAGCCTCATTTGAACCTGTTGACTATAACGTCGCCATCAGCCATGCTTATTTAGTTATTTTTACTTTCTTTTTAAAGTTTTTATTATTTTCTTTTTACTTTTATATTTTATTAATTTTTTGGTTGATATTTATCTTCATGTATATTAAAATTTTTTTAGAAATATTTTTAAATTTATTTGATGATAAAAATTTGAAAACAAATAAAAAAATAAATTTATAAAATAATTAGTAAAAGGTTGAATTCAATTTGCCCTAAATTGTCTAAGTAAATTCGATTAATAAAATCTTGCAAAATGTTAGAATATTTTAAAGATGATTTTTACACAAAAATGATTTTTTAAAACAGTTAGAAAAAAGTTAAAAAGGTCATTTTTCCTAAATTTTTACAAAAAAAGTATTTTTTAAATAATTAGGAAAAATTTTTAAAAACTTTTAAAAAATTTTACAATAAAAAGATTTTTAAAAATAATTAGGGAAAATTATTAAAAAATCAAATTTTCTTGATTTTTTACATTAAAATGATTTTTTAATATATAATTAGGAAAAAAGTTTAAACATCAATTTTATCCTAATTTTTCTTAGTAAACTTGATTAATAAAATTTTATAAAAAATGTTAGCTTTTTAGGTGAGATAACGATTTAAGATATGACTAAATTGGATTTTTTCAAATTCTTTTCAAACAATTATTTCAAAATAATTGAATGAAAAATTAAAATCAATATCAAAATATGATGCAAATAATAATAAATTGATGAAATATAAGCAAATATAAATTATAATCAAAATAAAAAAATACGAATAGAGAAATCAAACGCAATAATTTATAGAGATTCGGTCCTTTTTCACAAAGCACCTATGTGTCTCTCTTGATTGTCCACACCAAGGCTTCAATCCACTATATTTGAATTAAAAATATAATCTTATCTTTTTTTCTCTAAGGCTTAAGATAGAAATCTTACACATTCTACTTTCTAAGTTAAGTAACAATCTCTCAATCCTACAAATTCAAAAGGATACCTCACCTCTTGATTATAAAATCACTTAATAGAAATGCAAACTTAAAACATCTCTCAAATGCTAAGTGTTTGTCTAATGAAGTACAAAAAAATTTGACGAATGAAGCAACATAATATAGCTTGGATACAACAAATACAAAAGATATGGATTTTAAGCTTTAATAACTCGTGATTCTTTGAGAGAATAAAAATATAGCTTGTTAGTTCTTGCTCTCTTGATTCAACAATTTTCTTGGTGTGTTGGAGTGCCTAATTTATTAAAGAATTGAAGAACTGGTCATTGGGGATGGTTTGGTCATAGAGGATCGATCCCTTTTGGTACCAATCGATCCTTTTTTCAGGTGATTGATTCCTTAGTCTGAGTGATCGATCTCTTTTCAAATCTTAGGGCAAAATTTTCATTCTGGATAAAAAATCAATAAATCACTTTTTGAGGAGATCGATCTTGTCCAATAGGGTGGTTGTCTCTTGTTTTACACTTTACTCACTAATTTGATTATCTTTTGAGTTACACAAATCCAAATAAAAAACCATTTAAAGATTTATAAATTAGACTTAAAGGCCTTTCTATCCATATAAAATTCATTACCTAATTCATTATATACGAATTATAGTGAATTTTCAAATCTACCACTTGTGCAATTTTTAGACAACTGTAAAGTGTCTAGTAAAAATTTAAAATCTTTTCTTAAAAAATTTAGATTTAGATTTTGTTTGAACCATTAGAAAGTAGACTCAAAGAGCTTTCCAAACGTATAAAATTCAAATATTAAAGCTTTGTGAATTAATACAAAAAAATAAAAAGAATTTTATTGTTAGAAAACTTTATTCTTGTAAAATAACTTTTTTAAGTTAATCTATTTCTCAAAACTAATATTATCAAAATTGTATTAAGTTCTGTTGGCCATGAATCGATCAAGAGTTTTGATTTAACAAAACAAAAATTTGCCTAACTTGAATCAATCTTTTCTAAGCTTACATTGAACATTTTTCCACCCTTCTATCTTGCCAAAATCCATTTGAGAACCAAAACAAGTCAAATTCTCAGAACAAAACCTGATTAGTGCAAGTTTTGATAGAAGGGATCGATCCCCTAGCAAAAGGGATCGATCTTGTTTTTTTCCAGAACCAAAATTCTTCATGTTTTGGCAAAACCAATTGATCCCCTCCTTGTATGGATAGATTGGTTAGGGTTTCAAACTGACCAGATCAATCCCCTCATTCAAGGGATCGATCACTTTTTCATACAAAAAGTTTTCATCGTGCAATTTTTCAAAAAAGGAATTGATCTCCCTACATAAGGGATAGATCACCTAAGGTAAGGGATCGATCGGTTGCTTAAACAAAGTGCTTCCCAAGTCTAAAAATCTAAAAAAGGGGATCGATCCCCCTATATAAGGGATCAATCACCTAAAGAATGGATCAATCCCTTGAATGAAGGGATCGATCGGGTAAAGCTTTTCAAGCACAAAATCATGCTTCCTCTAACCTGAACCAATCGATCCCCTAAAGGAGGAGATCGATCCTCTGAAGGTCGAAAACTCTCAACGGCTATTTTTTGTTTGAAATTTCTGCAGGTTTGAAGCATTAAATGCATTGCAACGACTCTCAACTTCTTCCTACTAATAAATCAAGCATTCCACTGTAGACCAAAAAAAACGAGAGCTAAAAAAATTTATTGCTATTCACCTACCAATTTGCTCAAGCATTCAAAGCTATTCCAAGTCAGAAAAATATAGAATTCATATAAGTTTTTCTCTATTTTCTTGTCTAAATTATTGTGTACTTCAAATTAGCAAACACCCAACCTTTGAGAGGTTTTTAGAGTTTGTAAAACACCTTAAAAATTTTGTATTGTGAGTTTGTAAGCTTAAGGGGGAGGATAACCCTTAAAAGTGTGTAGTGTTGAGTTTGTAAAGCTTTGAAAAGCTTAGTTGTAATCTTCAAATTATAGTTGATTGAGCTCCTTGGCAAGAGAGGCTAAGGGAGAAGACGTAGGTGCCTAAGGAAGGACCGAGCCTCTATAAATCTTAGTGTCAAATTCTCTAACCCTATCTCTTGTTTACTTTCAATTATTGTGCTTATTTGCTTAGATAATTTCTTTGGCTAAATTTGTGCTTATTGAATATTGTTTTTAAAAAATCTATTGAAACCAATTCACCCCCTCTTGGTTTATTCCAAATCTTTGAGCTAACAATTGGTTTAAGAGCTTGTATTCTTTTTTTAAGTTTAGCAACCCAATAGTGATCCTAAAAATGGCTCAAAAAAATATGATAATCAATGTAGAAGAACCATCATCAAGCTACTATATCCTGAAAATGGCTCAAAGAAATATGGTAATCAATGTAGAAGAACCATCATCAAGCTATAACAACTATAGTAGCCAACAAGAGGTGTGTCTCATGGCAAATGAAACAGTTGTAATATCTCTTGAAAGTGAAGAGCAATAAATTGTAAGATCCCCTCTTTTTGCTGGTGACAACTACTCCTATTGAAAAACATGATGAGGTTGTTTATTCAAGCTAATGATTATGAAGTTTAGAGGGTCATTGTAAATGGTCTTCAAATTTTAATGAAGATGGTGGATGTATGGAGGTGATTAAGCTAGATAGTGAATGAGATGTCAATGACATGAAGATGGCTCAACTCAATACCAAAGCAATGCATACATTCTTTTGTGCATTAGGGCCAAGTGAGTACAATAAAGTTTTCTTGTGTAAAAATGTAAAAAATTTTAAGATAAGCTAGCTATTACTCATAAAGGTACCAATCAAGTGAAAGAGATGAAAATTGGCATGCTCACTCACGATTATGAGCTATTCAAGATAAAACTAGATGAAACCATTAGTGAGATGTCAAACCGCTTCACTGACATCATTAATGGTTTAAAGGCTCTTGGAAAGACTTACTCAAATGTAAAAATGGTGAAAAAAATTCTCAATAGTCTACCAAAAAATTAGAAAGCCAAAGTGATAGCCATTGAAGAGTTCAAAGATCTTCGCACACTCTCTTTGGATAAACTAATGGGCTCTTTCCTCACCTATGAAATGAAGATAAAAAGGAGATAAGAACCAATAAAAAAATGTGGCATTGCTCTCAAATCTACCTTTTAAGAAAATGAAGAAAATTTTAGACAATAAGAGGATGATGAAGATAAAAAGATGACCATATTTGTAAAGAGATTCAAGAAGTTCATGAGGATGAACAAGTCCTCAAGTAGAAGAAGATCATAAAGAGAGATGATTAAAAGGAAATCAAGTAAAAGAGAAAAGGGATCAAATTATTTGCTATGAATGCAACAAATCGGGTCCTATTAAACTTGATTGTCCTTTGTGAAAAAAGCAAAACATGACAAAGCCAAATAAGAAAGCTATGGTAGCAACCTGGAGTGATATTGACTTTTTCGATAATGAATTAAATGAGGGAGAAGTAGCCAATCTATGTCTCATGGCTCTTGATGAGTCTAAGGTAACCTCTAATCCATGTGATTTAAATTCATAAACATTTGATGAACAACAAGATGCCTATGATGAATTAGCCATAGAAAATTGAGAACATTAGCATGAATAATAGAAAAATGTCTCTAAATTAAAACTAAAAAATGAATTATTGACTAAAGCAAAAAAAGACTTAGAAAAGGAAATTGAGCTCTTAAAGTTGAATGTCAATGACTTGACTAAAAAAAATGAAAATTTACATAATTCATTTTTTAGATTTTATATGGCACATTAAAAGCTCAATGAGATGCTTGAAACACAAAAAGCTTTCTTTGATAAAGATGGACTAGGTTATAATGGTGGCAATAAAGAAACTCATTTAAAGAATTTCTTTGTTAAGCCAAATGATTCATCTAGCATATGTGCATATTGTCATAAATTTGATCATTCAATACAATATTGTTCTTTGAAGAAAGTTACTTATAGAGGTAAGCTTGTTATGAGAGTGTGAATTCCAAAAGAAGTTAGCACATCCCAAGATGAGTTACTAAAATGAAGTGGATTCCAAAAGGCACAAAAATTATTAGTACTATCACTCAAGGACTCAAGAAAATTTGGGTACCAAAAACAAAAATTTAATTGTGTTTATGTAGGTGGATGAGCATTGCTATAAAGCCAATTCAAGCAAGAACAATCCATGGTACCTTGATAGTGGATGCTCAAAACATATGACCGGGGATAAAACTCTTCTTAAGGACTTGAAAGCTAAAAGTGGAGGATATGTTACATTTGGTGACAACTCTAAAGGCCAAATTGAAGGAACTAGCTCCATTGGTAACAATTCTTCTACTACTATTGAAAATGTTTTACTTGTGAAAGGACTCAAGCATAACTTGCTTAGCATTAGTCAATTGTGTGATAAAGGATTTAGGATTATGTTTGAATCCATGTGCTGTTAAGTGAATGATATCAAAACTAATAAACTTATTTTTGTTGGACATCGTCAAGGAAATATTTATGTAGTGCATATAGATGACCTATCCTCTAAAAATATTTGTTTTATGGCTAAAAAAAAAATGAGAGTTGGCTTTGGCATAGAAGGCTTGGACATGCAGGTATGCATGTAATTTCAAAACTTTCTCAAAATGATTTGGTTGTTGGTTTGCCAAAATTGAAATATGAAAATGACAAGGTTTGTGATGCATGTGCTCAAAGAAAACATAGAAGAATTTCTTTCAAACCTAAGAATTACATCTCAACTACTAGACCTCTTCAACTACTTCATATTAATCTTTTTGGCCTTACTAGAACAATGAGTCTTGGTGAAAAATAATATGGGTTTGTTATTGTTGATGATTTTACTAGATTCACATGAGTTTTCTTTTTGCATTCAAAGAATGAGGCTTTGAAAAAATTCATCACTTTTAGCAAACAATTACAAAATGAAAAAGGTTATTCAATTACTAGTATTAGAAGTGATCATGGAAAGGAATTTGAAAATCTTGGCTTTAATATATTTTGTAGTGAAAATGGTATTAGCCATAATTTTTTTGCTCAGAGAATTCCTTAACAAAATGGGGTAGTAGAAAGGAGAAATAGAACTTTAGAAGAAATGGCTAGAACCATGCTTTATGAAAATAATTTACCTAGATATTTTTTGGCAGAAGCCATAAATACTTCTTGTTATATTATAAATAGAGCTATGATTAGGCCAATTTTAAAGAAAACTCCTTATGAGCTTTTTAAAGGAAAAAGGCCTAACATAAGTTATTTTCATCCTTTTGGTTGTAAATGTTTTATTTTGAACAATGGAAAAGATGATCTTGGTAAATTTGATGCAAAAAGTGATAAAAGGATTTTCCTATGATATTCTTTGAATTCAAAAGCTTATAAAGTTTTTAATAAACGAACATTAGTGGTTGAAGAATCTATACATGTTATTTTTGATGAGTCTAACCCACTTCCGAGAAAGGTGCTTCTTGATGATGATGATATAGGTATACTTCAAGAATGGATCAATAATGCACCTTATGACATTAAGGAGAACAATAAAAAAGAAGATGATAAGTTTCTAGAGAAGCCACAACACATAGAAAGAGAGCCAAATCATCCTAAAGAAAGGAGGTATGTAAATGATAATGAAATTATTGGTGATCCAACTCAAGGGGTAAGAACTATATCCTTTTATAATGTATGTGATTATGTTACCTTCCTATCTCATTTTGAACCTAAAAATATAGATGAAGCCTTAGGAGATGATCATTGAATATTGGCCATGCAAGAGGAATTGAACCAATTTGAAAGAAGCCATGTATGGAATCTTGTACCTAGGCCTAGTGATCATCCTACTATAGGCAAAAAATGGATTTTTAGGAATAAAATGGATGAGCATGGGAATGTTATTAGAAACAAAGCTAGATTGGTAGCTCAAGGGTATAGTCAAGAAGAGAGAATTGATTATGATGAAACCTATACCCCGGTTGCAAGGTTAAAGGCCATAAGAATGTTGCTTGCATTTGCATGTTTTAAAAATTTCAAGCTTTTTCAAATGGATGTCAAGAGTGGATTTCTTAATGGCTTTATAAATTGAGAAGTGTATGTAGAGAAACCTCTCGGTTTTGAAAATCCAAAATTTCCTAATCATATTTATAAATTGACAAAAGCATTATATGGTTTAAAACAAGCTCCTAAAGCTTGGTATGAAAGATTGTCAAATTTTTTGGTAGAAAATGGTTTTAATAGAAGAAAGGTTGATGCTACACTTTTTATTAAAGCAAAAGAAAGGGACATTCTCATAGTGCAAATTTATGTTGATGATATTATATTCGTTGCTACTAGTGAAATTCTTTGTCAAGAATTTGCTAAGATTATGCAAGGTAAATTTGAGATGAGCATGATGGGAGAACTCACATTCTTCTTGGGACTACAAGTAAAGTAAACAAAAGATGGCACCTTCATCAATCATGCCAAATACATCAAGGATTTGCTCATAAGGTTTGGATTGGAAGAATCAAAGCCTTGCTTAACACCAACGAGCAATTTAACAAAACTTAACAAGGATGAATGAGATAAATGTGTTGACTCTAAACTATATAGGTCTATAATTGATTCATTGCTATATCTTACTGTAAGTAGATCCGATGTTATGTTTATATATGTTTATGTGCTAGATTTCAATCTTCACCTAGAGAATCACATTTATCTGCTATCAAAAGAATTTTTAGGTACCTTAAGGACACCTCTAATTTAGGATTATGGTATCCAAAAGGTTCATCTTTTGCTTATGCTTATTCCGATGTGGATTTTGGTGGGTGTAAAATTGATAGAAAAAGCACTTTCAGTACTTGTAAATTGTTTGAAAATATGCTCATATCATGATTTTCTGATAAACAAAATAGTGTTGCTTAATCTACAATCGAAGCCGAATATGTGGTAGCCGAAAGTTATTGTGCTCAGGTTTTATGGATTAAGCAACAATTGGAGGATTTTGGAATAATCATGGATCATAGTCCTATTAAATGTGATAATACTAGTGCCATCAGTTTCACTAAAAATCCAATTCAACACTCTAGAATCAAACATATTGAAATTAGGCATCATTTTATTAGAGATCATGTTCAGAAAGGTGATATTGTGCTTAAATATGTTGATACCTTGCATCAACTAGCTGATATCTTCATAAAACCTCTTGATAAGGATAGATTTTATGCAATTAGAGATGAACTTGGCATGATGAATGTTCCTTGAAGTAAATTTCTTGATGTTATGATGAATAGTACACTATTCATTGATCAAATGTGTGTTTTCTAAATTTTTCTATGATTTATGCATGATTGTATGCCTGAATGATCATATTGCATGGTTTTTAAATCTTTTAATTAAAAAAAATGCTACAGCAAAAACCAATCGATCCCCTTTAGAATGGATCGATTGGTGCCTCGCACCATAACCAAATTAAAAGGAAAACATAAGGAACCGATCGATCCCTTTGGGACAAGATCGATTAGATGTGCATCCAGTGGCCAACTTTAGTTGAAACCATGCAAAACCGATCGATCCTTTTTGGACTGGATAGATCGGGTATTCAACTAGTAGCTAAAAGAAGTTGAAAACATGCAAAAATAATCAATCCCCTTCAAAACCAATCTATCGGTTCCATGCAAGAACCATAACTGATCGATCCCCTACTTCAGTTAATCGATCGGGTTGTGTCATTTTGGCGTGATAAACTCGAGTCTCCCTCAGTTTGATCGATCATTTCAGCTTTTTTCTCCTATTCATCTTCTTCCTAAACTCATCCTTTTCGAACCCTAAACACTCCCACTCATTTCTCATTCAAAATTGATCCTCCTTAGCTACATCTTTTGCAAATTTCTTCACTCCAACTTGATCTCTTACCGAAATTCCTCATTAAAACCCATCAAATCCCATAAAAATTGATACCCATCTTTTCTCACACTAGAAGGTTGATCTACCACACTTACTTACTTTTCTTGTATCTCACACATATATTTTCCTCCTTATCACCTACTATCACAAATTCACTCATCAATTTCACCTCAACATGGCTCCAAAAACCAAAGTCACTATCGAAAGAAGAAATTCCTTAATAAAGGCTTCAAGCTCAACCATGAAGCCATCCGTCAATCAAAATTTCAACAATCCAGATGCAAAGGACTGGTATGAGATGTATTTTATGCATCGAGAAATAAAGCATGGAAAGGTAATTTCATTAGATTTTTTTCAATCAATAGATTTCCCTTACCTGCATGCTTTTGAGCAATTTAGATGGTTACATTATTTATACATGGAAAGTCTATTATTTGAGAATTTAGTAAGAGTTTTCTATAGTAATGCTAACTATGTCCAAATTGAAGGATCAAATAAGAATTACCTTGATAGATTCAGAATTTATGTGATGGGGAAGGAAATATTAGTTACAAAATAAGTGCTAGCTGAAGCTTTAAAGTTAGATGATGAGGGGAAAACAAACACTAGATGTGACGTGGTGCCACTTACTCAAGACATCTTTAGCAATCATAATCTACAAGTTGCTCCCACTCAAGCATCGAGGTTATCCATGCATGATAGGTTGCTACACCTCATTGTTACTCATGTTTTAACACCTTTTGGGACACAATACTCCACCATTAGGAAGCAAGATTATTGGTGGATGTATAAAATCAAGCATGAACAAAAACCAAATTTGGTGCACTTAATTTTTTATGATATGATGAGGATAGTTCAGAATAGAGATTATACCTTGGTATATAGGTATAAAGGAGACAAACAGATGGTATTCAATGATCAATTTAGTGTTTTTAGGGTTCTTACATTGCATAACATGGGATATGTTCAAAATGCAGTTGGACTATGGGTTAAAAAGGGTGATATTGGAGCTGCACGAAAAGAGGAGGAAGAGTAAGAACTTTTAGATATGCTTGTACCTTAAGATGAACCCTCTACCCTACCATTCAATACTCAAAGTGTCTTAGAGATGCTTTTGCTTTAGATGAACAGCTTGTATTCGATGGTTGGCAATATGAACACTAGATTGAAAACTATGAAGGAAACTCAAAATGAGCTAGTAACATAAGTTTGCCATCTTCGCATTGACATTGAGCAAATGAGGTCTACACCTCCGTATATGGGGCAACCCTCTTCTCACTCTCCTCATCCTCATTAGTATCTCCATTCTCCACCTCAATGAGCTATACTAGTACCATTCCTTATGTTTTCCCATATTTTTGTATATTGTAAATCTATCTTTGCAAACTTTGCATTATGGTTTGTAAACTTTGGTACTTGATATTTATATTAATGCAGTTTCTCTTTCATTCTCATATTGCTTATGGTATTGTAGCATATGACATTGATGTGTTATTTGATGATTGATATGAACTTGAGTGGCCTTGAATTGATTGTTCTCTCATTTGGCTTTACTTTATTCTTTTTGCTATGACAAAAAAAGGGAAAAATATTGGTATGAAAAATTGCTTTGCTAATGCTATGATGATCCAAATGATATTGATGATTTTGGTGATATTGGTTTTGCTTAGTTGCCTTAAAACTTATGCTTAAATTCAGGGGGAGTTATATTGTTATTCAGGGGGAGTTTGCTTTTCATAAATTCAGGGGGAACTTATTTTTCAAAAGGAAAAATGTTTTTCATGCAAAATTTTCATTTGGTTTTGTCATATAAAAAAAAGACAGATTGTTAGCGTTGAATTGATCAAGAGTTTTGATTTTGACAAAACAAAAATTTGTCTAACTTGAATCAATCTTTTCTAAGCTTAAATTGAACATTTTTGACCCTTCTATCTTGTCAAAATCCATTTGAGATAGAGAAAGGGAAAAAAACCCATAACATTATGTGTAATCCTCAAATAGATAATGTGTCATTATAGCATGTATTATATGGTTCCAAGTCATATTTCATAAGATAGATCTATACTCATAAATGCTAATGAGTTCTAAGGTAAATTGAAAATTAGGTTTACATAAAACATCCAACCTTATACTTTCAAATATTGATAATTAAGTTGGAGAAGAGGGTACAAAGCTTATAAGTAAAGCAAGGATGTTAGATACTGTGCAACTCTTTTTGTATTATTCATCTATCAAATTTCCTCATTGAAGGATGGCCAATTTAAAGCTAAAGTAAATGGTCAATTCTTAACTTCTTTGAAAGTGGTTTTTCCAATGATTACTATAATTTAAACCTACGTTCATCAAAATGGCTTTCTTTCCATGGTTTGGGTGTTAAGCAATTGCTCATACATTACATCAAGTGAAATAGACTACCCTGAATTGCTTAGTATTATTCCATTGGCTGTTTTCAAGCATAATACTAAAGGATAAAAGCACTTAAATCTGTTTTGATCACATGCAAGAGCAATATTTGTTAAAAAAAAAGGTTATAGAATGTAGAAGGCCTCCTAATAAATAAGATGCCATACAAACCCTATGGGAGCTTGAGCCTACAGCTAGCTTCTTGAAGAGCCAGAATATACTCAATGTAGAGTTGTAAAAAACATGTTCCAGTTTTAGTCTCTGCTGGAAGTGCCACCTACAGGGTGTAAAAATTAGCTAGTTGAATATTTTGTTCGAAGAAGCAAAACTAGTCAAGGGTATTGGAACTGGTTTAATCACTATAACATCAAATATGTGATCAACCCTTTTTAAAAAAGGGAAAAAGCATCTATCCAGTATATTGTGCAAACAAGCATGAGCCAGGGGAACTAACACTTAACACAAAAATATCTATCAAATATATATCAATTATGTAAAATTGTGTAGCTTCTATGAAACCAAATAATTAAAATTAACAGGAGAAACAAAATATTAACCATTAGTCTATAGGTTATCTACCTTAATTTAATTCCATTGTATCTAAGACACCCACCTACAATAAGAACAAATGTAGCTTTTTGGGCTTCTTTGACGCTTGCCTCCTCAAATTTGATGAAATTATTATCATCAAAGAGAGAAATTCTCCAATTGGAACCTACAAAAAACCATTTACTATAAAAAAAAAGATAGTTACACAGAAGATAGTGAAGACAAGGACACAATATAGGGAAAAGAAAGCATGACATTAATTCTAATTTACATTAACATGAATTATGTAAATTTAACACAATTGGATATTGATTACATCATAAGAAATTGTATAAAAATGAAAAGTTTGCAAAGTGAAAGATTGATTTTGTTACCGAAAGTGTAAAGCCATCATATGGGTTCTTCCCTGCTTTTAAGTCTTCTGAGAGCTCCTAAGCGATTTTAATATAAGATGTCAAACCCCCTAGATAGATTGAATTTAGTGTAGCCATATATATATATATATATTTAAAAAAAAGGTCCAATACATAAATAAAACTCTAAGATGTAATACTGAAAATTACTAGGACACAATTCAAGCATATTCAAAATAAGAAAAAGAAGAAAAAAAAAGGTACTATTTTTATACCTTTTATTTTTCTATTAAATCATAAGTTTATTGCATTTCCCAAAAACAAATAAAAATCCAATTTTGATGATTAAAATTTTTAAAAATAATTTCATTGCTTAAAAAATAGAGATAGAAACCTAAGTGAAAAAGGCTTTCTTTTGGTTATCTTAGACGGTCGGCTCTACCCAATGCTGAAACAAATGGCTCTGTGCAATCTCTAACAACATATTTGTCAATTCAATATGCCAAAACAACAAAACAGATCAATTCAATATGCCAAAACAACAAAACAGAGCACATAATTCACATATTCGTATACCTATACATATATATATGTATACACGACTTTGTTTTTTGAAAAAAGGTACGACATTTGGGAATGCCATACCTAATCTGGTGAAAAGAGATGGAGATTATTGAGATGATTAGAAGGCCAGTTTTCAATGTCGATGTTGAGGTTAGAGAGAAGCTTCGTTGCTAAATGGCAGTCATCGAAGTCATTATTGTCAGATGAGTGTATGTCCAGGTCTTAAAGTTGCACGAGCTTGAAGCTTAAGTTTCGACACGTAACAAGTGGTATCAGTGCCAGCCCTAAACCGTTCAACCCATGTCAAGTGCCTCGAGGGAGGTAAGCAGGGTGGTCAGCCTCCATGATGAGAGCGTCACGAGGATGGGTGGGGAAGAATGTCATAGACCTAAAGAGGAGTCTTGAATCTTATATCGAACATAAAAGGAGGGTCACTGGGGTATAAAAGGGTTCACATCGCCTTTCCCTTGTGAGACGTCTTTTGTATAACAAAACTGTGAAGTCAGGGGGGCCAGAGAGGATAATACCTTACAAGGGTGTGAACCATGGCAGGTAGGTTGATCTGGGATGTCGGATGAGTGCATGCCCGGATCCTAGAGCCGCACGAGCCTGAAGCTTAAGTCTTAGCACGTGACACTAACACATTCTTAAAATCAAAATAAACTGAGGATTATCAATAAAAAAGGTGGAATTTGAAGATGGGGTATGGTTGGGATTTAAAGTTATGGAACCAGTGGGATGTGGAAGGAACCAGGAAGTGGTGAGAACAAAATAATGCTATGATAGGATAATTATTATTAAAAGAAATAAAAAGAAAGTAAAGAAAGAAAGAGTTATATGTACTATTTATTTGTATAGTTAAAATTAATAAAAAAAAAGTAAATGAATTTTAATAACCATTGTTTAGTTAAATAATAAAAAAAGAAGAAAATGATTTACTATATTATTTTTTTTCAATTATAACTTTTGATAATTTTTATTTTAACTATAATATTTATATGTTTATGTTAATGTATTTCATATTTTAAT
Source organism: Durio zibethinus (assembly GCF_047325235.1). Taxonomy (NCBI): domain Eukaryota; kingdom Viridiplantae; phylum Streptophyta; class Magnoliopsida; order Malvales; family Malvaceae; genus Durio; species Durio zibethinus. The sequence continues at coordinate 6,915,466 of NC_143185.1, forward strand.
TTTTTTTTATTTTTTCATAAAAATCGTTATCAATGAAATTTATAAAATTCATAATAATGAGAGAAAAAATTAGGGACAATAAATTTATCAGTAAGTAATATTTTGTATTCTCAATTTAATTTTGAAGTCAAAATCATACACTTTTAATTTAGAAAAATTAATAAAGATATATTAATCATTTTACATTTTAAAAAATCCATTCTTTTCCTTTTCCTTTTCCTTCCTTTTCTCCCATTTTGGGGTAATTAAAAAATGAAAAAAGTTGAGAGAAATCAATGGAAGCTAAGCATACCTTCATTTCTTTTATTTTTATTTATGTCATATACAAATAAAGAAAATGATTCCCCATTTCTTTTTATTTTCTTTCCATTCCTTTCCTTTCTTTCCTCTTATCTCAATCCAAACATAAGCTAAGGAAAAAGAAAACGAAATAGATGGAATTTAGACCCCAACTTTCCTTCCCCAAATATGGGCAATTTTTTTTTTTGTGAGCTTATATACTAAAGGTTACAAAAATAGTTGTCAGTACATAACATAGTTATATTGATGAATTTTCATAAACTACTAAAAAATATATCTTTACTGATGGATATTCATATACCATTAGAAAACATTTATCTATATCGAAGATTGTATAAAGTATTGGTATAAGTATTGTATATTTTGATATATCAAACATTCATCACTATATATGCCTTTTACTGACACATTTTAACTATTTGTATAACAATAATTAGTATATGCAAAATTTCTTGTAGTGCTGCACGGGTTTAAAATTCCTCATTGTGAAGGTTTCAAAAATTATTGCTATATGATTACTATTAGAGGCGAAATGCTTGGGTGGCTTAAGTATTGATACTTTTTTGGTTTTCAAACACAACCAATGACTGTTTTAACTTTTGATTATGATATCTTTAGTTTACATATGATTCTATACAAATTCGTGTTACAAAGTTTTAGAATTACATGCATAAAACACAAGTATAAACTTTGGGTTGTCTTTTGGTTCTTGTATGTTTTATTCAATTGCGTTACTTGTTAATATGATGTATGATATGATATTTGGGATCCATGAAGTTGAAACAACAAATCCCAACAATTTTAACTAATGAAATTTAATTAAGAATAAAATAAAATTTAGTTAGGACCCTTTTAAGATAATATAAAATTAATTTTATTATCTTTAGATTGATATTGTGAGGCTACTAATATCTTCTTTGCACATAAGTTAATCAATAACATAAATCAAAAGCTGTCCCTAAGTGGAGACAACTCTCAATGGAATTGTGAGCTACCAAATTGCTTTTTATTTGTCCAATAACTATTGATTGATAAAGAAGTGAAATAAGTTATTGGATTTGATATATAATGATGTATTGGCTTTGATTAGATGGAGACATGATAAGTTATGGTTTAATTGGATTTAGTAAAAAAAGATGCTTGTGTTTGATGTAGGTTTGTAATTGGATGAGATTTTATGGGTTTTTAATTTTTATAATTTATCTATAATAAATTAAAATATAATAAATATAAATATAAATATAATATATATAAAAACAAACAATAAAAATTTACTTTTCTTATTTTTTTCTGTTTTATATAATTTTACCAAAAAAAAAATATCTGACACTAAATGGAAAAATTATACATGTGATCAAATGGTTAATAAAAAGTATAATACTCATAACATAGCATAAAAATTAACATAAAAAATGTAATTATAATATATGGAATACCATATATATTAATTATAATATTTTCGTCAAAATATATAAAATATTATCCATAACATAACATAAAAAATTAACAAAAAAAATATCTTTCTTCTTTTAATTGTTTAACATCTAAACGTTTATATATGTCTAATATATACTATATCTATTAATTTTAATATTTTTTTCAAAATATATAAAATACTATACATAACATAACATAAAAATTTTTAAAAAAAAAATCTTTTTCTTCTCTTAATTGTTTAACATTTAAACTTTATATATGTTTAATATATTTTTATTATACTCCTTATGCAGGCTTCTGTATAGTATTTATAAGAAAGAAAAAAAATATTTTGATAGGAAAAATATCAAAAAAATGTTTCTTTGTTTTTTTTTCTTTCTTAGTTTTTACTTGTCATTTATTTTTGTTTAATTTACCTCAAACCATCAAATTTTTGACAAGTATCATGTCATCATCTTAAATGTTAGCATTTATTTTTTAACCATTGATGAGTGAAATTGTACCAAAAATCAAGATAACGTGACAATATTGCATAAAATATGTTAAAAAGTAAATACAGAATAAATTAGTAAAGTGAGAAAATTTTTACTGTAATTTTTAATTATAACGTAAAGTTATGTAAATGATATTGTTTATATTAATTAATTTCAAAAAGTTGCAAAGTGTATGCATGAAAATTTTAAAATGATTTTTTTTCTACAAAAAGGAGCATCATGGTTTGACCTAGAATCTCTAAGTCATGTTTGGTTTGCGGATTGACTATTTTCTAAAATAAAATACTTAATTTGTGGTGCCATAACATATAGATTCATATATCTATTGCTAAATATAAATTTAAGGAGTTATCATAAATCTATTTTGTTTATGTGTGATTGACCACCTAACCAAATCTGTACTATTTAAAAAAGAGTCCCAAATTGACCTAGGTATCTTTAAATAGTAGATTCTAATTTACAAAACTTTATTTAGGTTTAGGAGTACAGTTAAACGTGAAAAATGTTATAACACATTTATAGTGTTTATTCAAAAGATGGTACCAATTTGATTTCAAATTATCCAAGTGTAAAGTCTCTTTGTGATTTGTCGAATAATTTAATAATTAAAAATTAATTTTAAAATTACTCCAATAGTTTAATAATAATTTAAGATAATTTTCTCATATCATAAGTATTCATGTGAACTAGTTTCTCACTCTAAAAAAGTTTCATTGTCGGATTCATTAAAATTTTTTTGTAAAAAACTTTTATTTGTGAAAATAATTTATTTCAAAAACATCTTCCAATCTGTTGGTAAGATTTTTTGTTAAGAATTATCCTCCAATTTATTAGTAGGATTCTTTTCAAAAAAAATTTTTAAGAAAATTTATTAAGTTCTCTAATAGTTTGGTAAGACTTAATTCAAAATTTAAATATTTTAATAATTTAATAGGATTAAAAAATATTTTTTTAAAAAACTTTTTTTTTAATTTGAAACAAAAAGATCAATTACAATAAACAAAAATTATTATGGAAATAATATCATGCAATAATAATATGATACATCATACAATAATAATAACCATGCAAGAATAATATAATCATGCAATGATATAGATTATCATGTAATTATTATTAAATATCATTCAATTAATATATTAAACTCACGCCAAAATAAGAATAAAAATAAATTAACAAAAATTTCATGCAAAAATAGACTTTTTCTCATCTCATTAATTCAATCAACCATTTAAAATAATAAATATTAAAACATAAAAATAATATATAAAAATAAAATAAAAAATAAATGAGAAAAAAAGGGAAAAACCTAAGCTACAGGTCAGGTCTAAAACCAATTACGTGCAAATCCTACTTGGGTTACATTTGAATCTAAATCTTCAAAATGACACCGTATTAACTATAGTATAAAAGACACCTTTCAACCTTTTCCTTCAAACTTCACACTTTTTTTCTCTCTCTAATCTTATTGTCTCTCCCTTTTCTCTAAAAACCCAACTAGAGAACCAAGCAAAATCTAGATTCCAACCAATCAACCTACGTTTTGGCATCAGAAAATTCAATTGGTCACCAAAAAAATCATTTTTTTCCCAAAAATTGAATGAACTCGAATTCTAGCCACCATGAAGCCTTTCCGACCACTGTAACCCTTATAAAAAAACTTAAAATTTCATTGAAAAATTTATATAAACCCAAAAAATCTCAAAATATTCCCAAAAATCAAAACTCCTAATCTTAGAACTCTAAAAAAATTTCCAAAGGCCATAATCCAAATCACAAATTAAAAGCCAAAACACTAATTCCAAAAAGGTCTGACAAGCCTAAAAATCACAATTTCTCAAATCCAAAAAATTTCAGAGATCAAATCCTAATTCCAAAAAAAGAATCCCACTCAAGATTCAAACCCAAAAAATCTTGTTTGTCCCAATTTGCCATGGGAATCATCCTAAAATTGAAAAAAAAAACTCTCAATTACTTTGAATTCATTCTTGCCTAATTTTTGTGTGTGATTTATTTTTCTATTTTATAAAGATTAAAATCTCATTTTGGAAAAATTTTGCATAATTTAGAATAGCTGTGAATTTAACTATGTGATTTTATTGTGATTTAATTTGATTCTGCATTTAATTCCTAGAATTTAATGAGTCTGTGGTCTCTTTAATCCTCATTTATGATTTCCTTTCCTTTTTTTTTAACCTAACTATTTTTTTGAAAAAAAGTATAATTATGCCAAAAATTAAATCAAATTAAAATTAAAATTAAAAATTTCTCCTATTGGACCTGAAGCTTCCCTATCGGGCCCAATTAATAGTCGAAAGCCAATTTTTGATCTCGCAAAAAAGTTTCAAACAAAATGGAGTGTCTATAGTTGCCTTTCCTTTCACAATTTCTATGAAATATGAATCGTGCAAGACATAGATATCCATTATATCTAGGCTCAAATTAAGAGGAATTCTCAAAATAGAGGCAAGTAACTTTCAAAAAAAGAAAACTTTAAATAACTCCTCTAAACAAAGGCTTAATCATTAAGAAATGGGTTCTTCTATACAAAGGCTAAACAACTTTAAAAACTTTAAATAAAAAATGTTGAAAAACATCCATTTTGCTTGGATCTAGAAAAATTCAAAATTTTTTTAGCTTGAAATCCAAATATTCACAATTTGAAAATTTAAGGGTTCACAAAACTGCAAAGATTTGCAAGGTTCCATAACAAAAATTGAAAGATTCGAAGATTTTTAAGATTCACAAAAAATTCATAATTCACAAAAGTCATATTTGCAAAGATTTGCAAGAATTCCAAGTTTCAAAAAGATTCCAAAAGTTCATAAATGATTCAAAATTCTAAAAGGTCCCAGATTCACAAAGATTCTAAGTTTCACAAAGGTTCTAAATTCACAAAAATTTTAGATTCATAAGAGGTTTTACATTTGCAAAGGTTCCAAAGTCGCAAAGTTTCCAGATTAGTAAAAGGTTCCAAGTTTTACAAAGATTCTAAATTCACAAAGCTCCAAGTTTCACAGAGATTCTAGATTCGTAAAAGTTTCAGATTCAAAAAAGGTTCCAAGTTTCACAAAGATTTTGATTCACAAGGTTCCAAGTTTCGCAGAGGTTTTAGATGTGAAATATTCCAAGTTTCATAAAGATTCCAAATTTGCAAAAATTTTTAAATTCACAAGAATGGTAGATTCATAAGAATTCAAATTCATAAGAATTTCAAATTCATAAGAATTTCAAATTCACTAGACTTTTAAAGATTTGCAAGAATTTTAGATTCAAATGAGCTTTAGTTTCTCAATAATTTAAAGATTCACAAGTCTTTCAAATTCACAAGAATTCAAAGATTTGCAAAAACTAAAAGATTCACAAGAATTCAAATTTATAAGGATTTCAGTTTCACAAGAATTTTCAAGTTTGCAGGAATTTTAGATTTGCAAGAATTTCAAATTTTTAAAAATTCACAAACTGTACTTCATAAACAAGATTCAAAGATTTGCATTTAAAAGATTCAAAGTTTCATATAAAAAATTCATGGATTCATATCAAAGATTTCAAGGCTCACCTCCAGAATTCAAAAATTCTCTTTTGAAAATTTTAGAGATTTACACCTAAAAAGTTAAAGATTTTCATTTGAAAAATTTAAAGATTTATATCGAAAATTTCATAAATTCACATTTAAAAACTTTAATATTTTACAACCAAATTTTGAAAGTTTCACATTCGAAAAATTTTAGAATTTCGCATCCAAAATTTCAAAAATTCTCATCCAAAAAAAAATTTAGGATTTCAACCAAAATTTTAAAGATTGACATTTAAAACATTTTAGAGATTCACATCCAAAGTTTAAAAAGTTCTCATCCAAAAAAAAATTTAGGATTTCACATCCAAAATTTCAATGATTTACATTCGAAAAATTTTAGAGATTCATAACTAAAGTTTTAAAAGTTCTGTTAGTCTTGAATTGATCTTTATTTTGAAATGACAAAACACTAAGCTAAATAAGCTTGATCAAGGTTTTGAAAAAGATTTATTTAGTATATGTTCTTAAGTTTTATATTTTGGTACTAAATAAATAATATGTTTTTCAAAGTGTAAACAAGCCTTTCTTTGTTTTCATATTTTTTTGAACCAAATCTATCTTTGAAGATTATTTATTTAAGCTTAAATGAAAGTCCAACTGTTGTTTTTAAAGTGAACTTATTTATTTTGGACTTAATATAATTTTAATAATTTTGGTTTTGAGAAATAGATTAACTTAAGAAAGTTGTTTTACAAGAACAAAGTTTTCCAACATTGAACTTGTTTTATTTTTTTGTATAAATTCACAAAGCTTTAATATTTGAATTTTATATTGTTGGAAAGCTCTTTGAGTCTCCTTTCTAATGGATTAAACAAAATCAAAATCCAAACTTTCTAAGAAATGATTTTGAATTTTTTACTAGATACTTTGTAGTTGTCTAAAAATTGCATAAAGGTAGATTTGAAAATTCACTATAATTTGTACACCATAATTAGGTGATTAATTTTATATAGATAGAAAGCTCTTTAAGTCTAGTTTCTAAATCTTTAAACAATTTTTGATTTTGATTTGTATAACTTAAGATATTATCAAATTAGTGAATAGAGTGCAAAATAAGAGACAACCATCCAGCTTTGATAGGATCGATCCCCTTAGGGAAGGGATCAATTGATTTTTTATCCAGAATGTGACTTTGTACTCTTGGTTGAAGAAGGGATTGATCACCTTATGTAGGAGATTGATCACCCTTTTGAACTAATCAATCCCTTCAAGGAAGGGATTGATCAGGTTATGCATTTTCAAGCATGAATTGGTTCCAAAACATGAACCAATCAATCCCCTCATGGAAGGGATTAATCGGGTATTCCTTGAAGCAACTCCAATAGCTAATTTATCAAGCTTCAATGGCTATTTTCTTCTCTCATGCATTTCCAATGGCTATTTCCTCAATTCCTCTATAAATTGAGCATTCCAATACACCAAGAAAGTTGATGAATCAAAAAAGCAATAGTCAATAAGCTATATTTTCATTCTCTCAAAGAAATCAAGAGTTTTAGAGCTTTAAAGTTTATATCTTTGTATTTATTATATCCAAATCATATTTGTTGTTCATTAATCATTTTCTTATATTTAGACTTAGCAAACACTTAGCTTTAGAGAATTTATTCTATTGTTTACAAAATTATCTTTGATATAAAAGGGTGGAAGAGAACAAGAGGTGATGTATCCTCTTGAGAGCTTTGTAGTGAGATTAGGTAAAATAATACAAAGGGTAGAGGCTTTTATTTTAAGCCTTAGAGAGAAAAAGATAGAGTTATATTTTTAATTCAAGATTAGTAAATTGAAACCTTGCTGTAGACAACCAAGAAAAGAGGACATAGGTACCTTATGGAGAAAGATTGAACCTCTATAAATCATTATGTTTGATTTCTCTATCTCTATCTCTTTACATCTATTATTGTTTATATTTGTTTCTGGATTCATTAATTGTTATTGCTTGCATTATATCTTCATCAAAAGTGCTTATTATTTTAATTTCTCATTCAATTATTTTAAAATCATTATTTGATAAGAACTTGGAGAAATTCAATTCACCTTCATCTTGGATCATCATCTCACCTAGAAAGCTAACAATTTGTATCAAAGTTTTGATCTTTTTTTATAGGTTTAACCACCTTAAGTAAAATCTTATGGCTCAATTTAGGTTTCAAGATAGTGAGAAAATCCTTAATGCTCTCATGTTCTATAAATATGAATTTTTTGAATAGAGAATGAAGATGAAGGTGTTCATAATAGACCATGATTTTAATGCTTGGAATGTAACAGAGAAAGGGCTTGGAATTCTTTCAAACTATATGAGGCAAGTAATAGATGATGCAAAGGCCAAGTGCATTCTTTATAGAGCTCTTGACTCCCACAACTTCAACTTGATCTCAAATTGCTCTACTTTAAATGAAATATGAAAGAAGTTGGATAAGCTACATGAAAGCCAAATTTCTAACCAAAATGCATCATGTCTCGTGGCACTTGAAAAGCTAAACGTAACCGCTAACTTAATTGATTCAAATTCATATACCTTTGATGAATTGCAAGATACCTTTGATGTGTTAGTTATGGAATTTGAGTCAATGAAAATGAAATACAAGAAAATGATTTCAAAATTGATTGTTGAAAATGATTTTTTGATAAATGCAAAAAATATTTTGGAAAAAAAAAGAAAAATTAAAAATAGATTTTGAAACCTCTCAAAGTATAAATGAATTTCTAGAAAAAGAAAATATTATTTTGAAAAAGAAATTTGATGGATTGATGAATGAAAAACAAAAGCTTTTAAAGAGTTTATTAAGTACTAAAATGATTAAATACAATTTTCATAATTTTCATGGTCATACTATACATACTTATCCTATTAGAAGAAAAGTCCCATCTAGAATTATACAAGTATGGGTTCCTAAAGGGATAAGAGACGTGGTCACTAACTTTCAAGGACCCAAAGCAATTTGGATACAAAAATCAAATGAGATTGTATCTTGTAGGTGTGCTAGAGTAAGGAGCTACAAGATGAGATTGAAGATTGAATACTCTAGACACATAATGGAGATGGATAACCTCTAAACTTTTATTTTAAGTGAATATGAAATTGGTTGCCTATTCTTGTTGAACATTAAGTGTTTAATGGATATTGGTATGTGCTTTGTTGATATATCTTGAATATGCCAATTTTATTTGATATATGTGAGCTTGAATTGAGTATGCATTTATTTTTTCTCTTGAATGTATGATTTCAATATATTCCTCATGCTTGTTAATATTGTGTTTAATATTTATTTTCTTGAGATACATTTTTAGGAGAATTCATAAATGCTCTTGATATTGAGATTGCATGAATGATCTTGATATTTTGATATTGTTTGTGAAATTGACATTCTTGAGAACTTGTGCTTATGCATGATTGTGTATATGAATGTTGGATATTGATGATATCATGCATGCTTTGTGAAATTGTTGTTGGTGTTTCATGTGATTAATTGTGTTCTAAATTATTTTTATATTTATGCACAAACTTAGGGAGAGCACTCAAAGTTTAATGATATTGAGACTTTATATTTTGCTTTGAAAATAATTTTTGCTAGAGTCAAGCCTTAAAGTATGAAATTTTGTTTTAGCAAGTTGTTAATTGTAAAATGAATTTGAACATCTTGAATTCAATAATTTAAACTTGCTCAAATAATCAAAACTCGATAACTTGCAATGGTTTTAAAATTTTCATAAGTGTTACATGCAAGTTTTAAAGGATTTTAGAGCTTAAAAGATTAAATCTTATTTTTGAACATACATGGGCATAAAAACCATTTAGACAATTTCAAATTGTGATATAAAACTTTTCTAAACAGTTTGAAGAGATTAAATGTGTGTTTAAATATATTTGCCCATCTTAATAGCCTTTTTCGAGAAAATATGAGATTAAGAGTTGACTTTTTAATTTCCTTGTTTCTAATGCCAAATGACCACTTGAACAACTTTTTTTTGTCATTTGAAACTTGTTGGAATGGTTCAAGATGGTTAAAAATGAGCTTAATTAATTATGAGATTTATTAAGGTCTTTTCAAGTAAAAATGAGCTTCAAAATATCAAAAATAAAAATCTTAGAAATATTAAGCTTTGAATAATTTATCCTATTATATTTTGCATAAATACATTTGATCGAATAAGTTTGGCATAATGGATTTGATTTTTATGCATTTTGTATGATACATATGATTTGATTTTGTTGAGAATAATTATATGACCATGTTGATTAAAATTACTCAATTTGTTCTTAATGCTTAGATAGTTTTTAACTCTTGATTTGTGATTGATGAATTAATGAACTTTATGTACTTAAAAGATATCTATTGATTCTTTGTTCATGTTTTTTCTTTTTTTTATCAAGATATGTGCTCATATGATGATTAGTTCAACTTGACCTTCATACTTGTGATTTGAAAGTGCTTAAATTGTTTATTTCTTAATTCATGAAATACTTTTGTGATATGCTTGCTCTTGTGCTTAAATGCTATATCTCTTTGATTTGTGTTTTTAAATTGATGAACTACTTAGTTTTTAAATGATATATGTTATTATTTCATCTATTGTTCTTGTCAAGTGTGTGCATATATGATAACTATGATTTTTCTTAACTTGGCATGGTTGCAATATGACTTAAGTAAATGGTTTTCTTATGATGCTTATTTTTAGCTTAAGTAATTATTGATTATGGCTTATAATTTGTGTAGACATATTTATGCTTTTGTGCTAAAATTTTCTTGAATATGTTTTTGATGATAAATATGTCTCTATTGAGTTCTTAGTTTTTATATGGCCTAAAATTTATTTTGACATATTCTTTGGTGATTTATTGACTATACATGTGTATTGAATATGTCTATTTTATGTTCATGAACGATCTAAAAGGTTTGATTTTTGCACATTACATGAGAACTTTTGCTTTAGTGCCATTCTTGTGTTATTTGATGTTTAAATTGATATATGGCCTCTAGCTTAAGTGTATATCTCTTTTGCTATTGGCAACTTGTGCTTAGTGAAAAAAATTTCTTTTGTCTATAATGACTTAGAATATAAAATTCATTTCTAACAATTGGTATAATTTTTATCAATTGATTTTCTTGATGCTTCTAATGAAAATCCTTTGTCAAGAAATTTTTTCAAGTCTATGCTAGGAGAACTTGAAATGAGCATGAATGAGCCTACATTTTTAGAATTTTAAGTGGAATAAGCAAAACAAGTCATCTTTATCAATCAAGCCCAAATACATCAAAGACTAGTTCAAATGATGTGGAATGAAAGATTCAAAGCCTCACTCAACTACAATGAACACAACAGCATAGCTTGATAAGGATGGAGGTAATATATTAAATCTATGCTATGTGCTTATGATTTATAATTTTAATGCATGATTTGATAAATACTTGCTTTCATATGTGCAAAAATGAGATATTATGTTTGAATTTGTGAACACTTTGCACAAATTAATCATCAAGCCACTTGGTAGATATTGTTTTAATATTCTTGAAAGCTTGGATTGATTAACTTACCTTTTTTTATATTCATGCCTAGTTCTTAATTGCTTTGATGAGATTGATAGTTTTAATGCATGAATATTTGGTCAATGCACGAATTCTTGAACATGGATATAATTTAAATTGATTGATTTCTTTGAACATGTTCATTGATTAAGAGTATTGAAATAGGATATACCACATTATGTCTAAATGTTTGTATCTTTATTGGTATATTGCTATATGTGATTTGAAATATTTTTGTATATGCTTGTATGATTTTAATTGAAATATATATTTAGATACTTGCATATGTTTATATTAAGTTCATTGCTATGCATTGAAATAATTTGGACTATAATTGAATAATTATGCTTTCATTATTTCTTTGCTATAGCATATATGCTCATCATGTTTAGAAAATCATGCTTATATAATATTTGTTAGGACATGATGATTGAACCTCATTGCTTATTAGTACCTATGATTTATTATATACATATGAGCTTTTAGTTCTTGTTTGGATAGGATAGCTTATGAAAGATTACTATTATCATTCATGCATGTATTGAATAAATCTTTTATATGTTTGAAGTATGTGTGCTTTATGAAAGTTGTTGAAAAAATTGCTAACAATTGGTGTCAAAACTACTAAAGAATTTTTTTTTTAACTTTCATAGACACTTGTTTATGTGCCTATCCTTGATATAGCTTGTACCTTTCATGCAAAATTATATATGCTTTAAATTGATTAATCCTTATTTTGAAAGGAGGAGAAATCTTATAATACAATTTTACTTGATTTGTTGTGTGATAATAATTGATATGCTTTATGATAACATATCTTTAACCATTAGTAACCATAACAATTGGTATAAGCTTGTATGCATGTGCTTAAATTTATACTTAATTGCTATTGATGTTTTAGGTTCTAAGCACATCTTATCCTAACATGATTTATGAGTAGATTGCATATCATTCATTATCATTTGCTCATAAATTTCATGTAGTAGACTTGATGACTTATGCTAAAATGCTAAAATTGGATACATTTATATTTTTGTGCTTGAATACATATAAGTGAACTTCATTGTACATATTATACTTGATTACATACATTCAAAATACTCTTGATATTATTGGTATCAAGCATTTTGTCCCATGCCTTGAATTAATCTCTCTTTCTTTTGAAATGACAAAAAAGGAGAGAGAGTTTAAAGATATTTCTTCTTGTATGCTTATAGCAATTGATATTGGAGCTTAAACATTTGGTATAAAGAACTTAAACAAAAAGGAAAAGAAATATTTCATGAATATATTTGTTAATGATGCCTTTTTGTGTTTATTTGCTCATTAATTTGCTCATGCATTTTTGCTATGATAAAAAGGGGGAGAAATATCATAGAGACAAATTTTCTTGTGCTTGATATGCACATGTTTGATTGTGCCTATTTCATATATTTGACTAACATATGTTTGTTAAGTTGTGTTGAATTAGCATGCATAAATTGAGGGGGAGTTTTGCCATTCATTGTTTAAGGGGGAGTTTTTCAAAATGCTTTTCAAAATCTTAAATGTTTCAAAGAAAGTTTTTCATCAAGCATATTTGTCTTTAAGTTTTGTAATATAAAAAAGGGGAGATTGTTAGCCTTGAATTGATCCTTATTTTGAAATGACGAAACACTAAGCTAAATAAGCTTGATCAAGATTTTGAAAAAGATTTATTTAGTATATGTTCTTAAGTTTTATATTTTGGTACTAAATAAATAATATGTTTTTCAAAGTGTAAACAAACTTTTCTTTGTTTTCATATTTCTCAAACCAAATCTAGCTTTAAAGATTATTTTAAGCTTAAATGAAAGTCTAATTGTTGTTTTTAAAGTAAACTTATTCATTTTGGACTTAATACAATTTTAATAATATTGGTTTTGAAAAATAGATTAACTTAAGAAAGTTATTTTCAAGAACAAAGTTTTCCAACATTGAACTTGTTTTATTTTTTTGTATTAATTCACAACGCTTTAATATTTGAATTTTATATGGTTGGAAAGCACTTTGAGTCTCCTTTCTAATGGATTAAACAATTTCAAATTTCAAATTTTCTAAGAAAAAATTTTGAATTTTTTACTAGATACTTTGTAGTTGTCTAAAAACTGCATAAAGGGTAGATTTGAAAATTCACTATAATTCACACACAATAAATTAGGTGATGAATTTTGATGAATAAAAAGCCCTTTAAGTCTAGTTTCTAAATCTTCAAATGGTTTTTTATTTGGATTTGTATAACTCAAGATATGATCAAATTAGTGAGTAGAATACAAAATAAAAGATAACCATATAGCTTTGACAAGATTGATCCCCTCAGAGAAGGGATCAATTGATTTTTACCTAGAATGCAACTTTGTGCTCTTGGTTGAAGAAGGGATTGATCACCCCCTTGAACCAATCGATCCCTTTAAGAAAGAGATTAATTGGGTCATGCATTTTCCAGTGTGAATTGGTTCCAATACATGAACCAATCGATCCCCTCATGAAATAGATTGATTAAGTATGCCCTGAACCAACTCCAATAGCTAGTTTATCAAGCTTCAATGGCTATTTTCTTCTCCCATGCATTCCCAACAACTATTTCCTCAATTATTCTATAAATTGGACATTCCAATACACCAAGAAGGTTGATGAATCAAGAAAGCAAGAGTCAACAAACTATATTTTCATTCTCTCAAAGAAATCAAGAGCTTTAAAGTCTATATCTTTGTGTTTATTGTATCCAATCATATTTGTTGTTCATTCATCATTTTCTTGTACTAAAACTTAGCAAACACTTAGCCTAAGAGAGGTTGTTCTATTATTTACAAAATTACTTTTGACATACAAGGGTGGAAGAGAACAAAAGGTGAGGTATCCTCTTGAAAGCTTTACAATGAGATTAGATAAAATACTATAAATGGTAGAAGTTTCAATCTTAAGCCTTATAGAGAAAAAGATAGAATTGTATTTTCAATTCAAGATTAGTGGATTGAAGCCTTGAAATGGACAATCAAAAAGAGAAGATGTAGGTGCCTTTTGGAAAATGACTAAACCTCTATAAATTATTGTGTTTAATTTCTCTATTCCTATTTCCTTACATCTATTGTTGTTTATAATTGATTCTAGATTTATTAATTGTTATTGCTTGTATTATATCTTCATTAAAAGTGCTTATTGTTTTAATTTCTCATTCAATTATTTTGAAATCATTGTTTGGAAAAAACTTGAAGAAATCTAATTCATCTCTCTTTTTTATTACTATCTCACCTAAAAAGCTAACAAATTTTTTTAAAAAAACTTTATTGCTTTGTGTAAACACCATTTTATTATTATTATTATTATTATTATTGTTATTATTATTATTTATTTAATTTTTTTACTCTTTCTTCTCGTTTTTTGCATTTTTCTTTTTTTTTTCTTTCTTTCCTCTTTTCTTTTTCTTTTTTCTTCTTCCTTATCCGATTCAAATCTAATGCATTAAATGTACAATCCATAAAGTCCAAAATCACCGTCGCTAGCTACCAGCGGCCGACCGACAAACGACCAATCACGAACGGCATGCGTGAATTTTTAGTTGAAAAAATGAGATTCGAATCCCAAAAGATCTGGGATTTGAATCCCAAAAAGCTCTATAAATAGAACGTGTTATTTACAAACAAAGAAATGAGAAAAAAAAACTAAAAGAAAAAGAGAACTTTCTGTAAAAAAAAAAAAAAAAACCCATTTTAGCTTTCTGTAAAAAAAAAAAAAGAGGAACAAAAAATCACAATCCCTAAGCATGGGAACCCAACACCAGAAAAGCTACCTACAAAAAAATAAAGAAGTCAGTCAATTCTGTCCAAAAAAAAGAAGGGAGACCGAAACTTTGAGCCCCGATCTACGTCGATCAGGGCTGTTTTCGATGAAAAAGATATCGGATTCAGAAAGCGTACGTCGAGGAAAACGTTTTGGCTTTTTTTTTTGGATTTTTGACCACTGGTGACGACAGTTGGTGACCGGTGAACGATGACGACGATGGTCGATCGGTCCCCTCATTTTTTTTGGGTTTGAGAGAAAAAAAAGAAGTTTTTTTTGTGAGGAGAAGAAAAAAAGATCGAAATTTTTTTTTATTTTGATATAAGCTGCCAAAACCTAAAACGACGTTATTTCACTAATGCCCAAAATGATGTCGTTTTAACCCTTGAGGATTCACGCGTCTACCCATGACCTGACCCGGGGTCCGCACACCCGACCCGATGATCCGTTTCTCTTTCAGCCCCTGACCGGTCCATCTGAATCGGACCAGACTGAACTGAACTGCGCTTGAACCGCTGAACCAACCAGACCGCACCCAGATAGAGCCAAACAACACTTGAACCACCGAACTGAACCGGACCGTTGATCGGTCTGGTTCAGGTAAAAAAAATTTTTTTTAATTTTTTTATATTATTTTATTAATATTTATGCATATTAAAATATTTATATTTGTTAGATAAAATGATGAAATATGTGGTTAATTTTTTTTTATTTTTTATTTTTTAAAAATAAACTTTAAAAATAAAATAATATAAAAATAAATTTAATAATAATGCCAAACTAATAAAAAATGTAGGAAAAGGAAATTTTTATCTAACGATAAGATTCAAAGGTATTCCGAGTAGTGATGCTTACGAAATCTCTAGGTGAGAAGAATTTTTTTAAATACTACCAGTGTATTGGAGTATTTATAAAAATTTTCAATAAAATAAAAAAAATATTTAGTAATAAATAAAAATTGGTTAATATATTAAAAATATAAGTAATAAAATTGAGAAGAGAAGAAATTTTATCCGATGATGGGACTCTAAGAGTATTCCGAGTAAAGATGCTTTAAGAAATCCCTAGGTGAGAAGATTTTTTTAAAATATTACTAGTGTATTGAAATATTTATAGAAAAACTTCAATACAATGAAATTTGTTTTCTTCAAAATTAAAAATAAAAAATTTAATAAAACAATTAATAAATTTTTTGAAAAAGAATAAAATGTGTGCATCAACATGTTATTATTTACATTGCATATATGACATAATTTTTTACGAAAAGTAAATTTGAAACTCCAAAGATGAGATTCTAAGGTATTCCGAGAAGTGATGCCTAAGAAATCTCTATGTGAGAAAGGGTTCTTCTAATGTTTCTAATGTACTGAAACATTTTAGGAATTATTTCAATAAAAATATTCTAATTTATTTTTCTCAAATAATATTTGAATATAAAAATAATAAACAAAAGAAATCAAAGAAAATTAATCTTCAAATACCGAAAATAAGACTGTTTTTATCAAAATCAAAGGATAACACGTAGTTAATTGGTATCATTTTTTTACGGGCACTGTGGGGGTGTTAATCTTTTCCCACACGTAACCGACTCCCGAAGCTAGACTGTTGTGCAGACCTTAAAATTATCTTTTTAATAAATTTTAATTAATTTTAAGATTTTATTAAAAAGATATGTTTTAATAGGTGGCCAATCACACCTAGCCAAAAAAGATTGGTGGCGACTCCGTTATTTTTATTTCATTTTCAAATTTATCGGGCGGACACAAAATCATTACGACAGCTTGGCGACTCCACTGGGGAAGCCTTTTGTTTTTTAGAGTTAGGCCAAAATTAACTACTTGTTATCTTCAAAGTTTGATTTAAATAGTCTTAATCAATTTCTTAAATTTTTATTATTCATTTTTAGTAAAAAAAAAAAAACAAAACAAAACAAATCAAAAATAAAAAGCAAAAAAAATTCACGCACATTTCTTTTACTATGCCTCTTATGTTTTATTTTTTTGTATATATTACTCTCAATAAATTAGGATATATTTGCACACAAATGGCACGATGCATCTCATACATGAGCTCTATACCCAGGCTCTGTCCTTTATAAGAGGAAGTAAAGTACCTATGCTCTCGTGAGGTGATAACCTTCGCAATGGCAAGCGAAATACTTCCACTTGAATTGAACCCTTTCCGTTCGTAGCCTATAATGGGTGAAGATCGGGGTGCCTTACTAGTCTGACATGGACGACAGTGAGGAACAATTTGAGAACCTTTAGACCCTGTCAATCCAAACCCAGCATATAATAAGCCTAGAAAACCAGCCTTATGTAGAGCCTTATCCATCTTCTTGTAGAAAATACCTAAGAATAAAAGTTGTGTATAATATGAAACAAAACAAAACATAAAAAATCTCAAAAACACTAAAAAACAAAAAATGTTTTTTTTTCGAACCACACTAACTCAGTTTTGTTTCATTTTTTTTGCATTAATCATATCATACAGTTTTACATCGAGATATTTGCTTTAGGACATATTTCTTCTAAGAAGTTTTCATGGATCTCGTAAAACTACAAATTTGCTCATCCTCAGTCAGTGTGCCATGTGAATCATATAATGAAGTACATGTTTGGTTGATAGAAGTTCAACAAAAGAATGAAGATTGTTTGCCTACCAGTTATGTGTCTGAATTACCCGAGAAAGTGCATTTAGATATCACACAGAATGGTTTAAAAGAGTTAGCTGCTATCTGGGGTCAGTTAAATGAAGAAAGAAAAGAAAACCTTTACAAAAAGTATGGGCAGATTGCATCCCTCATTTCAGTAGTGATTGATGAACAGCTGGTCAAAGCAACTATACAGTTTTGGGATCCATCCTATAGATGCTTCATTTTTAATCAAGAAAATTTGGTGCCAACTATCGAGGAGTATTTGATTTTGCTCGAGATAGAACTATAATGTCCAAATAAAGTATTTACCCGAAAGCTAAAATCAGGTTATCGTAAAAAGTTAGCCAAGCTTATGGGGGTTAAAGTAGAAACCATTGATTCCTTCGCAAAATCTAAAGGTGAACATCTCGATATTCGTTGGGACTTTTTTTGAAACTTCATTCAGGAGTACTTAAATGATGACAAAGGCATGGTTGTGTTTGCTTTATCATTGTAGGGCATGGTAATCTTTCCAAAGACTTTGGGTTACATTGAGATAACCGTGGTAGATTTTTTCAAGCAAATTAATCCCACACCAATAGTCTTATCAGAAACCATTCGATCATTGAATTTCTATCGATGAAATGGAAAGGGACGATTCATAGGATGTGCACCTCTATTATATGTGTGGGTTAGAAGTCATTTTAAATACGGGAAAAGTGCATTTTCAAAGCCATATCTACAAACAAAACATCAATCGAAGAGTTTTATAAAAGCCAATGGTCAACATTGAAGATTAAGGAAGAGTGGGTACTTTTCTTACGAAGGCTTACTGGGGATGAAATCAAGTGGATGATGCCTTGGATGCCTCGTGTGTCCTTGTTGTATCGTGGAAAAAATGAGCCATGGATACCATTGTTAGGATTATGGGGTATTGTAAGTTACGCTCCATTGATGGTACTTAGGCAATTTGGTGCAAAGTAGTTTGTTCTTACTACTCATGGCCTGGTCCAAGTAGAATTCATTTATGGGGAATCGAATCTATCAAGAACCTCGAAGTAGTTAATCCAAGCATGGAAGAAAACACGAAGAATGAGGTTAGGGCCTCTCATCGATAAAGTCACTTCTAATTATCAGATTTGGAAAGTAAGATGGCCTAGAGACATAGTACTCCCTCTTGATAATAGTTCATATCAGTTGGTTAATCTTTCAAAAAAGGTGTAATTATCAGAAGTTGAGCTTGTCAAGAAAGAATTAGAAGCTGAAAAAGAAGAAATAAGAAGAAAAAATTTAAAACTTCGTGAGAAAGTAGGGCAATTGAAATATGAAATAGAGATACAAGGGAGCAGATTAGAAAAAGCCATAAAAGAAAGTGATCTGACTAATAGTGATTTGAAATATCTACACCGGAAAAATAAGAGGTTACAAGTTCAATTCAAAACTAAAAAGTCACCAAGTCTTACCTTAGTCGACAACGTGAAATGGATGAGCTCTGAGAGGAAATAAACCAATGGAAGGGCAAAGCTCAAGAAAAGCAAGAGAAAACCATAAGAATTTCTCAAGAATGTTAGAATTAGAAGGGATTATATTCTACAACCTCAACAAGATTGGTGGAATGCCAAAACGACAAGGAAAGGTTGAAAGTCATGCTCACAAAAGAGAAAAAAAAGCACTTCAAAGTATTGAATGAAAAAGAATCACTTCACCAGATGATCCGAAGATTGGAGCTACAACTATAAGATCACAAGAACCATATTTTAGTAATGATAGATGAGTGGCATAGAAGGGAAAAAGATTAGATCTTCACATGTGATTTAGAAAGAGATGCTGACATGATGTGGAAAGTAAAAAGTTGAGGGAGGTAACAGTACATAGAGCACATAACCAGTCAAGTTTGTAAAAGCAGTAAAAAAGGCATGAGAGATGGTTGAAAAGGTAGAAGCATTAAGACAAGAAATCAATCCTGTAGGAGAATATGGACAACGTCTAGTAAACTTTCTAGATGAGGCAAAAGACCATTATGAGCAAGTCAAATGCTTTTATGGATATAATTCTAGGATGATAAATCTCATGTAATCAAAGTTATATGGAATCAATGAAAATTTTTAGTATTAAAATTTGTCTATGAGCAAATATTTTTTACTTGTATTCATGCATCATTTGCACCATTTTAAAAAAAAAATTTAAAAATAAAAATTTTGACACATGGCATTCTGATTTTTTTAAAAATTTTATGGTAATAGAGGTTTAAGAATAGCTTGCCCTTTAAAAATTTTGACTCAACCCACTCGTCATTCATACAACACTAGAGCTCAAATAAGAATTATGAAACAAAAACAAACCAATCGATTTGAGAGAATCGAAAAAGCTTAAGAAGAACTAAGAGGGGATCTTAGTACAATAATGGATATGCTCAGGAAACTTGACAAGAGAAAAGCAATGGAAAAAAATCTCAACTTTCAAGAGCAATCGCTAGACATGGTGGATCCTGTTTACCCTTCAAGGTTTGAGCCACAACCGACTCAACCTTCTTAAGGAACTAGAGTACAAATTCCTATTCCCGATGGATATCCCAATCCTTATCCAGGAATGACATCTGCACCTACTCTGGGACAATTTCAAAATTTTGTTAATCCTGTTATGATAGAAAAACCACCCAGGCCAATCCTAGTTCCTGATTTGAATGATCCCAAAGAAAGAGAAAAGCTAGGGATAAAGATATTTGAGAAAGTGAAAGATAATAGTGCTCAAGAAAAGATAAAGTTATTAGAAGAAAGGCTTAGAGCAGTGGAAAGAATGAATTTTTATGGTTTCATAGATGCAACTGAGCTTTGTTTAGTCCCTGATGTGGTTATTCCACCTAAATTCAAGATCTCTGAATTTGAAAAATATGATGGCACAAAATGCTCGATGACTCATATCATTATGTATTGTCGAAAAATAGTAGCACATGCTTACGATGAGAAGTTGTTAGTACATATATTTTAAGATAGTCTTACGGGTTCTGTAGCTAGATGGTATGTTCAATTAGATAGGACTAGTATTCGTTCTTGGCAAGAGCTTACAAAGGTATATCTTACACAATATCGGCATGTCATGGATATGGTTCCAGATCGTCTATCTCTACAAAGTATGGAAAAAAAAGTAACTAAAAACTTCAAAGAGTAAGCACAAAGATGGAGAGACGTGGCTGCACAAGTCTAACCTTCTTTCATCGAGAAAAAGACAACTATTTTATTTGTGAATACTCTGAAAGTACCACACTATGAGAGATTGATAGGCAATGCAACCAAGAACTTTGTAGATATGGTGATATCGGGTGAGATTATCGAAAATGCTATAAAAAATGGCAAGCTCGATACAGGAGAGACAAGTGGAATAAAGAAAGGTGTAACTCTCAAAAAGAAAGAGAATGAAGCCCAAGCAGTAAACTATATAGGGCAATAGTTCAAAGGTTTCACGCCCTATCCTGTACTAGTCTACCAAACCCATTACCCTTTCATAAACAATGTTACATCCATCCCTCATCCATATCAACCATACAAACCACTACAACCATCAACTTTTCCATCCCATTTTTAGCCATCTTTTCGGACACCCACCTATTCCTATAATCATCCTACTGTACCTACAAGACTAGAATGGAGACCTAATAGTGGTCCAAAAGCCCCAAGAATACCCAAGAAAAATTCATTTTCGATTCCATTCCCATGACATACACAGATTTGTATCCTTGACTTATTGAGAAACATCTACTTGCTCCTGTTATTGTTGAACCTTTGAAACCTCCGTTTCCTAAATGGTATGACCCTAATTTGCATTATGATTATCACTATGAGAATCCAGGTCATTCCACTGATAACTGTATTGTTTTGAAGTGCAAAGTGTAGGGGTTAATCAATGAATAAGTATTAAATTTTGATACCAACCAACAAGGGACTCCAAATGTCAATGGGAGCCCTCTACCAAATCATACTAGGCCATCAATAAATACTTTGGTTAATGGGAAAACAAGCTATGTGAAAAGAAGAATAGAAGAGGTCAAAACTCTTATGGCTAAAGTGTTTGAAGCCTTGGTTAAAGCTAACATGTTGAAGCCAATAGAACCTCAAAATTGCTCTGAAGCGATTAACTCAACTGAAAGTTACAATTATCATGGAGGTGTTCTGAGGCATTTTATCAAGAATTGTCACGAATTCCATCAAGAGGTGCAAAAATTGATGGATGAGGGTCGAATAGAGTTTTACCAAAAGAGAGAAGAGTTGGTGAAAGTTGAAGTGTCTACCGTTAATTTAAATAATAAGTTTGTGCGTAGACCAGTAACTATCTAGTATGATGAGAAGCCAACATTAAAGCTAGAAAAGCTCATTTCTCGACCAGTGGTGACAATTAAAGTTTTTGGCTCTTTTTTATATTAGAATGATAAAGCAGTACATTAGAAGTATGATTATGATGTCGTAGTCAACCTAGATACTGCCAACATAACAGGTGCAAGAGGCATAACTCGTAGTGGCAGGTGCTATACCTCAGAGGCTCTAGAAAAAGCTAGAAAGGAGAAAGCCAAGGTAAGAGAAGAAAATGAAAGTCATAGTGGTCTTGACGTAACCTCAAAAAAAGAATGCCAAAGGCCAGTATCTGAGAGTGAAGCATGTGAATTTCTAAAGTTAATAAAACATAACGAGTATAGCATGGTAGAACAGCTTAATAAGATGCCAGCTAGAATTTTGTTATTATCATTATTGCTAGTTCAGAATTACATCGTAATGCTTTACTGAAGGTACTAAATTAAGCATATGTGTCTCACAATGCTTCTGTTAAATATGTGAAACAGCTTGTTGGTAATTTGACGATTTCAAACTATATCTCTTTCAATGATGAAGAGATTCTTCTTGAAGGTAGAAGAAGTACCAAGGCTCTTCATATTACTGTAAAATGTAAAAGTCATATAATGGCTAAGGTTTTGATTGATAATGGCTCATCTATCAATGTTATGTCTGTGACTACTCTGGTAAAACTCCCTATTGATGGTCTTATATGAAACCTACTCATATGATAGTGAGAGCCTTTGATGAAACCAGAAGAGAGGTGCTAAGAGATATAGAAGTGCAATTACAGATTGGCCCATTACTTTTAACGTAAAATTTCAAGTTATGGACATCTCTCTTTCATATAGTTGTTTATTGGGTAGACCGTGGATCCATATGGTAGGTGCTGTCCCATCTTTATTATATCAAAAAGTTAAATTCATTGTTGAAGGGAAGCTAACATGTGTGGCAAGAGAAGAATATTTATTAATAACTTAATTGATAAATACTCTTTATGTGAAATCAGCAAATAAAGCTCTAGAATGTTCTTATAGATCTTTCGAGATTGCCAATGTAACATATATAGCTGAAGGATCTAAATTGTATTTGCCACATTTTTCTACGATAACTAAAATGGTAGTCAAACAGCTTATCAAGATGGGATGATGACCTAAAATGGGACTTGGGAAGAACCTGCAAGGAATCATAAAGTCATCGACCATATATGAAAAGAGAGACAGATTTGGCTTAGGATATAAGCCAACAAGAGGGGATAGAATAAGAATGGTGAATGAGAAAAGAGATAAGAGGATAGTTAATCTTAAAGGATGTGAGCCGGAGTCAGAGCCCATGGTCATTCCATACCTCTATGATTCTTTTCACTCGAGAGGATACATTTATCTAGATTTATCCGGAGCCCCAAGTGCAGGATTCGTAAAAAAATTTTTAAAGCTGACTATTCAAATGATGGATGATGGAGAAAAGAAGAGTCAAAGTGAAGAGTTGTTCATGTACCCTTATCTTTCAGATTTTGAGCTGGATAATTGGAAAGTTACAAAGCTGTCTATTCTTTTTAAAACTTTGGAAAAGTAATGTGCTGTGAAACTTTAAATCCCTAATTACTTTTTACGAGTATTAGGAGATCTTTATGGTGTGTTTGTCATTTTAATAAAAGACTTAGAAGAAACATTTGCTTTTCTTCTATTGTTTTCATTTTCATTTTACTTTCATTCTTTTCTTTCCATCATTTTCTTACCATTCCATTTTTGTGTACCAATATTCTCTTCATCTTACCCTTTGTATGGTCCCAAACAATAAACATGAAGATAATCATGGCAATAATCTCAGATTTGATTTTGAAAACTTAATTCATGTTGATGAACTTGATAATGAGGAAAATTCAAATAACTACACACTGCCTCTTAATTTGTTAAAATTAATAGAACATGAAGATAAGCCAATTGAACCCCATCAAAAAATTATTGAATTAGTGAATTTGAGAGATGGTGAAAACAAAAAAGAGGTTAAAGTTGGTATATCTCTTTTACTAGCTGAAAGACAGAAGCTAAAAGAGCTACTCCAAGAATATGTAGATGTGTTCGCGTGGACTTACCAGGATATGTCGAGACTCAGCACTAATATTGTAAAGAACAAGTTACCTTTAAAACCAATATGTAAGTCGATGCAACAAAAGCTAAGGCGCATGAAATCAGAGATGTTGTTGAAAATTAAAGAAGAAGTGAAGAAACAATTCGATGCTGAATTTTTGAAAGTGGTAAAATATCTTGAATGGGTAGCCAACATAGTGCCAGTTCCTAAGAAAGATGAAAAAGTGAGAATGTGTGTCGATTATCAAGACTTGAATAAGACAAGCCCTAAGGATAACTTTTCTTTACCTCACATCGATACTCTAGTGGATAATACTGATAGGCACTCCACATTTTCCTTTATAGATGGTTTCTCAGGCTATAATCAGATCAAGATGACTCAAGATGATATAGAAAAAAATCACATTTATGATTATGTGGGGGACATTCTATTATAATGTTATGCCTTTTGGGTTAAAAAATGCTAGTGCTACTTATCAAAGAGTAATGGTAACTATCTTTCATGACGTGATGCATAAAGAGATAGAAGTGTATGTAGATGATATGACCACAAAATCTCGTGAAGGAGAGGATCATATAGTCAATCTTAAAAAGCTGTTCGACAGGATGAAAAGATTTCAGTTGAAGTTAAATTCTGCCAAATGTACATTTGGAGCTAAATCAAGAAAACTATTGGGCTTTATAGTCAGTGAAAAAGAAATCGAAGTTGATCCAGATAACATACAAGCCATTCAAAACTTATCTCCTCCTTATACCTCAAAAAAAGTGTGAGGTTTCTTAGGGAGATTAAATTATATTGCTCGTTTCATTTTTCAACTCACTTATAAGTGTGATCCTATTTTCAAGCTTCTTAGAAAACATGATCCTGGAGAATGAAATGATGAATTCCAAGAAGCTTTTGATAAGATTAAAGAATACTTATCAAATCCACCTGTGTTGGTACCATCAATGCCAGAAAAACCTTTGATTTTGTACTTGACAGTGCATGAAAATTCAATGGGATGTGTGCTGTGGCAAAGAGATGAAACTGATAAGAAAAAATGAGCAATTTACTACTTGAGTAAGAAATTCACTGATTATAAGTCAAAGTATTCACCATTAGAGAAAATGTGTTGTGCATTAACTTGGACAGCTCAAAGGCTTAGACAATACATGCTTTATCACACTACTTGGCTCATAGCAAAGCTGGATCCTATTAAGTATATCTTCGAAAAGCCCTCATTGACAAGAAGAATAGCACGGTGACAAGTTATGCTTTCAAAATATGATATCATTTACGTGACTCAAAAAGCTATTAAAGGGAGTGCAATAGCTGAATTTCTTGCTGATCGTGCAGTCGAAGATTATGAGCCAATGAAATTAAAATTTCCTGATGAAGATGTGATGGCCATTGAAAAAAATGAACCTGTTGAAAAATCATGGAGAATGTATTTTGATGGAGCTGCTAATGCTTTGGGTCATGTTATTGGGACAATTTTGATATCTCATGATGGGCATTATTACCCCATCACAGTTAGGTTAAATTTCAATTGCATAAATAATGTGGCTGAATATGAGGTCTGTTTTATGGGTCTACAAGTAATAATTGAAAAGAAGATCAAAGTGTTAGATGTGTTTGGAGATTCATCTCTAGTCATCTATCAGTTACGATGTGAATAGGAAATAAGAGACTCTAAGTTGATTCGGTGCTATAAATACATCTCTGAGTTGGTCAAGCAATTTAAAAAAGTTCAGTTTGAGTATCTACCTAGAGAGGAAAACCAAATTGCTGATGCACTGGCTACTCTAACTGTAATGATTAAAATAGATGTAAATGCTGAAATCCAACCCATCAAGCTGGATGTAAAAGATGTACCAGCACATTGCTTAGGTGTTGAAAAAGAAGTTAATGGGAGGCCATGGTATCATGATATCATGTAATATATTAAAAGCCAACAATACCCAGAACATGCAACAGAAAATGATAAAAAGACTATCAGAAGATTGGCTATGAGTTTCTTCATTGATGGAGATATCTTTTACAAAAGAGGTCGAGATCAAGTGCTCTTAAGATGTGTAAATACAGCTGAAGCAAAGAAGATTATTGAAGAAATGCATAATGGAATTTGTGAGGCACATGCAAATGGTCATATGATGGCTAGACAAATTATGAGGGCTGGCTATTATTGGTTGACAATAAAGGGTGATTGTATTGATTATGCTAGGAGATGTCATAAATGTCAAATTTATACTGACAAGATTCATGCTCTGCCATCAACATTACACGTTCTGGCTCCTCCGTGGCCATTCTTTATGTGGGGTATGGATGTCATTGGTCCCATCACTCCAAAAACTTCGAATGGGCATAGATTCATTTTTGTGATGATTGATTACTTCACCAAATGGGTAGAAACTGCATCATATGTTAGCGTGACCCGATCTATGGTATGTAAGTTCATCAAAAGAGAGATAATATACAAATATGGGCTTTCAAAGATAATTATTTCTGATAATGCCAAAAATTTAAACAACAAAATGATGAATGAAGTATGCACTCAGTTTAAGATTCGCCATCGTAATTTAGCACCATATCGTCTGAAAATGAATGGGACAGTGGAGGCTGTGAATAAGAATATCAAAAGAATCCTGGAGAAAGTGACTGAAACTTATAAAGATTGGCATGAAAAGTTACCTTTTGCTTTGCATGCTTATAGAACATTAGTTCGAACATCTACTGGGGCCACCCTGTTCTCTTTGGTATATGGAATGGAAGCTGTGCTGTCGGTCAAAGTGAAAATTTCCTCATTAAGAGTCTTGATGGAGGTAGAGTTAGAGGAAGCAGAATGGGGTCAAAATCGCTATGAGCAGTTAAACCTCATTGAAGAGAAAAGATTGTTAGCACTTTGTCATGGTCAATTATATCAAAAGAAGATGATGAGAGCACATACAAGAAAATTCATCCCCATTACTTTAGGGAAGGAGACTTAGTGCTAAAAAGAATCCTTTCAAATCAACATGATAATCAAGAGAAATAGACACCAAATTGGAAGGGCCCGTATATGGTGAAAAAGGTATTTTCTGGTGGGGCATTGATTTTGACAGAAATGGACGGAGGTGATTTGCCTACTCCAATAAATTCAAATGTTGTGAAGAAATATTTTGCTTAAAAAAAAAAAGAAAAAAAATGTTGACTTATCTAAGCTGAAAACCTAAAAAAGTGGCTTGGATATGAAGGAAAAGCATCATCAAGAAAAGATTCCACAATACAGGGGTAAGTGTAATTTGACGAACTCTGAATGATCAAAGAATTCATCTGATTTAGTTTTAGAGAAGGAATCTGAGAATATTTTGTTCATGATTATCTTATGATAATTCTTTGGACACCTTTGTTTCAACTCAAACACTTTGACATGCACTTGTCATCAGCCATATGAAAGACATTATCTTCATTTGAAAATAATGCCTATCCATTCCTTTATCCTTATCTGATATTTTTTCATCGTACAAGTGAATAAAAGAAATGTGTGATTGCATTTTATTTGTCTTGAACTTAAAATGATGAAAAGAAAAACAAACATGAAAGATCTCAGCATTACTTTTAAAGTTGACAAAGGTAAATGAAAAAGGATGAAAAAAGCATGACAAGACATTGATGTTGCAAATTTTTGAAGAAGAAAAATATTGTGGTCAGATGTTAAGAATAGATTGGTCATATAAGAATTCTAATAAAAGATGCCAAAAGCGAGAGATTTCGAGAACCTTTTTACTATAATGAATGATTTTGATTGCATTATATGCATTGCATTATGAGCACCCAATACATGCATCCATGAGAAGTTGTAACAAAGAAAATTTTCATTTCTTAATGAAAAACAAGATTTAGGTAAAGACAATGATCAAACAAAAGAATTCAAAAGAGAGAAATTTACTTGTTCAAAGATAAAAACTCAAATTTGAAAACAGAAAGAGATTTTAAAGTTGTTGAGCCTCTATTGAGATAAGCTTTTTCAAAAAAAAAAATTTTAAGTTGTTGAGCCTCTACTAAGATGAGTCTTTTAAACTTTAAAAAAAATCGATTGAAACTCTATTGAGAAGAGCCCTTTTCTGTCGAACAAAAAAAAATAAAAAATTTTTTTTTTTCTTTTTCTCTTTTCTCAATGTTTCATCTTTCCAAACAAAATGGTTGTTTGTTTGTCTTTGCCTTATTCCTGATTCACAAAAATAGGCAAAGAGGGGCAACTGTAAACACTATTTTTATTATTATTATTATTATTATTATTATTATTATTATTATTATTTAATTTTTTTTTCTCTTTCTTTTCGTTTTTTGCATTTTTCTTCTTCTTTTTTTCCTCCTTTCTTCTTCCTTCTTCTTCTTTCTTATCTGATTCAAATCTAGTGCATTAAATGCACAATCCATAAAGTCTAAAATCACCACCGCTAGCTGTCAGTGACCGACCGATAAGGCACCAATCATGAATGGCAGGCGTGAATTTTTAGTTAAAAAAATAGGATTCGAATCCCAGAAGATCTGGGATTTGAATCCCAAAAAGCTCTATAAATAGAGCTTGTTATCTGTAAACAAAGAGAGGAGAAAAAAGAGACCGAAAAAATAAAAAAAACTAAAAAAAAGAGAACTTTTTGTAAAAAAAAAAACTCATTTTAGCTTTCTGTAAAAAAAAAAGGAGGAATAAAAAATCATAGTCCCCAAGTAGGGGAACCCAGCGCCAGAAAAGCTACTTACAAAAAAATAAAGAAGTCAGTCGATTCTGTCCCAAAAAAAAAGAAGGGAAACCGAAACTTTGAGCCTCGATCTATGTCGATCGGGGCTATTTTTGGTGAAAAGGATATCGGATCCAGAAAGTACACGTTGAGGAAAACATTTTGGTACTTTTTAGAGATTTTCGACGGTCGATGACCGACAAACGACGGCGACGGTGTGACGACGACGATGGCCGATCGGTCCCCTCGTTTTTTTTGGGTCTGAGAGAAAAAAAATAAGTTTTTTTTGTGGGGAGAAGAAAAAATGATCGAAAAAAATAATTTTTTGTTTTTATATAAGCTGCCAAAACCCAAAACGACATCGTTTCAGTAATACCCAAAACAACGTCGTTTTAACCCCGAGGATCCACGCGTCGATCCGTGACCTGACTAGGGATCCGTGCACCCGACCCGACGACTCGTTTCTCCTTTCGACCCCTGACCAGTCCATCTAAACTGAACTAGACCAAATCGGACCGTGCTTGAATAGTTGAACCAACCAGACCACACCTAGACCGAGCTGAATCGCACCCAAACCGTCGGACCGAACCGGACGTTGATCAGATCGTTGACCGGTCCGGTTCAGGTAAAAAAAATTTTAAAAAATTTTTTTTTTATATATTATTTTATTAATATTTATGCATATTAAAATATTTATATTTGTTAGATTAAATGATGAAATATGTGGTTAATTTTTTTATTTTTTATTTTTAAAAAAAATTTTAAAAATAAACTTTAAAAATAAAATAATATAAAAATAAATTTAATAATAATACCAAACTAATTAAAAATGTAGGAAAAGAAAATTTTTATCCAACGATAAGATTTAAAAGTATTCCAAGTAGTGATGCCTACGAAATCTCTAGGTGAGAAGATTTTTTTAAATACTACCAGTGTATTGGAGTATTTATAAAAATTTTCAATACAAGAAAACTTTTTTTTAGTAATAAATAAAAATTGATTAATATATTAAAAATATAAGTAATAAAAATGAGAAGAGAAGAAATTTTATTCGATGATGAGACTCTAAAAGTATTTCGTGTAAAGATGCTTTAAAAAATCCCTAGGTGAGAATATTTTTTTAAAATATTACCAATGTATTGAAATATTTATAGAAAAACTTCAATACAATGAAATTTTTTTTCTTCAAAATTAAAAATAAAAAATTTAATAAAACAATTAATAAAATTTTTGAAAAATAATAAAATGTGTGCATCAACATGTTATTATTTGTATTGCATACATGATATAATTTTTTACGAAAAGTAAATTCGGACCTCCAAAGATGAGATTCTAAGGTATTCCGAGAAATGATGCCAAAGAAATTTCTAGGTGAGAAAGAGTTCTTCTAATGTTACCAATGTACTGAAACATTTTAGGAATTATTTTAATAAAAATATTTTAATTTATTTTTCTCAAATAATATTTGAATATAAAAATAATAAACAAAAGAAATCAAAGAAAATTAATCTTCAAATACCGAAAATAAGACTATTTTATCAAAATCGAAGGATAACACGCAGTTAATTGGTACCTTTTTTTTTACGGGCGCTGTAGGGGTGCTAATCCTTCCCCACACGTAATCGACTCCCGAACCCAGACTGTTATGCAGACCCTAAAATTATATTTTTAATAAATTTTAATTAATTTTAAAATTTCATTAAAAAAATATGTTTTAATAGGTGGCCAATCGCACCTAGCCAAAAAAGATTGATGGCAACTCTGTTATTTTTATTTCGTTTTTAAATTCGTCGGACGGACACAAAATCGTTACGATACTTTGCATCTAAATATTCTCATTCAAAATAATTTTAGGGTTTTGCATCCAAAATTTCAAAGATTCTTGTTTGAAAAGCTCCTTTAAATAAAAGGTCTATATTTTAAAAAGTTTGGAAAATTTTTTTTTTCAAAAAAAAAATCTCATCATATAAGATCTTCCTCATTTGAGGATTCAAAAGTAAAAAATTTTCTCCAATTAAAGTCAAATTCTTATATGTCATAAATGTCATGTTAATAATGGAAATGCCTTCTAAATGATACAAATGCAACAATTTATATTCTCACTAAATGATACAAATGCAAATGTCATACAATGATTCAAATGTTTTCTACGTGATGCAAATGCATGCGCTAACCATAATGCAAATGCAATTATCAAGGATTCAAATATTCATCAAATACAATGTATGTAATGTTGATGTCACTAAATCAATGTCATGAAATTTCAATTGTGGTAACAAGATTCTCAAGACTTCCCTATCTCATGTATTTTTTCTTAGCTTCTCAACATTAATGATCTCAGAAAAAATTTCATCATTTAATCTATGTTATTTTCTTAATCTAGTCATAACTCACAGGTTATGTTGACCAATTCATCATTGTATTCATCCTTGGGTCACATTATTTGCCATTTTCAAATCATTTTCTTAGGCTTTTTACACTTCTATCATATTGGATTTCTTTCAAAAGGTTTTAAAAAGTGACTTTCTTCTATTTGTATCTCCACTTCTATTTTAAAATAAACTGAAATGTCTTCTATAACATTCACAGCTCGATCATATAAAGCACCAATATTGCCAATTTGATGTACCAACCCAAAATTTACTCTATCATTGCTTTTAGCCTACTTTTTACCTAACAATGTCATCCTAGCATTGCTCGGAGCAGCAGATACAATGCCGTCTTCATCATCCCCTGTTTCTTCATTTCTTTCAACATTGATATCAAAATCATGAAAGAAGTAAGCATCCTCATTAGCATTTCATGATTCAACTGCATCGATTGCTATTTCAGCTCATTGACCAGTTGCTCTATTAGATTCGAATATCATTTTAAAATCATCAAAAATGGAAAAGGTTTGTTTTGTTACCCTCTAGCATGTGGGTGTGACTGGCAAAGTTCAAACAAAGATAAATCTAATAAAAGCCATTGAAAAAAAAAGTAAAAAAGATAGATAAGCCATAATGTCATGTAAAAAAACTTATTCGAACCCACTTATCAAATACCTTTTTTTCAGTTGTGATACATTTTTCTTGATCATTCCAGCCAAATCCATTAGAATTTTTGATATCACAAATTGTATGATATTGTCTCTTAAGTAGCTTAACTTTGGATTCAATGTGAGGAGTGGCTTTAAGTTGTGAAGTAGGAATGACTTACTCCAGTATTCATTTAATATAACTTGGATATCCGACGCGAAACGTCCTATTATCCACTCTCCATCTAAGATCATTAGCCAAATAATGTAGGCACTGAACTAAATGCAAATCCTCCTCTTTAGTCAATGAGTGGTTACCAAAGCCAAAACTATCCAATCATCTTTTGGATTCACGTCGAACAGATTATGATAGATTGTCACGCAATAAAGGCATTTCAATTCCTAATCACATGGTTAGACATTTTGAAACAATATCAATATAGTAAATTAAAAATAATCAAGGGAATGAAATAAACAAATACACATGGAAAAAAAGCAATATGTTCTCCAAATTGTAATATTCATTGGACAATATCAACCATATGCTACATAAAATAAAAATTATTTGGGCAAACAAATAATAAACTACAAACATATTTATAATGTTATTATCCCCCGGATTGCAACCAATGGGTGAACATATCATTAGCCAAATTATCTTTAAATTGAGTCCAATAATTAGATGGCTCAACATACGTAATCAAATGTTGATGATCAGATTCATTTGGCTGGGAAATACTTTTTTTGGCAACATCCCCTTTAATAGGATCAAAAACTATCTTAGACCTAATAAAATTATTGAGAAGGTAACAAGCAAAAATGATTCTACACTGTGCCTTAATTGAATAAAATGACTTCTTTTTTGAATTGCCCATCTAGCTTTCAATATACTAAAGCATCTCTCGATACAATTTATTGCTTAAGAGTGTTTTATGTTAAAGTATTCTTATAGGGTTGTCGGTTGGAGTTCTACCCTCCAATCACTAAGATGATATCATTGACCTCTATAAGGTGCCAAGAATCCTTCCCCATTTGTATATCCAGTATCATACAAATAGTAATTACCTGTTAAAATGATCAACAACATTACTAATATGGAAATAAGCAATGTCATTATTAACATAACACGAACATAATCATAATAATACCTTGTGGGATCCTCAACCTATTCTTGTGTGTAATGGCATTCCATAACATTCTGTCATCTGTTGCAAAACCTTTCCATCCTGGTAGAACATATATAAATTACATATCTGGGGTGCAAATACCAAGGACATTGAAAGCAATTTCATTTTTTCTTGTCTTGTATCTAGGCCGGTCAATTACGTCAACATTGACTTTAATGTATATCCTATCTAAGGCACCCAAACAACCCTTAAACCACTTTCATCTATTATCTATTGAATTTTTTTATACGAGTTCAGATTTTTTTGAACAACAGCATATGCAATCTTAATATAAAATTCAATACATAATGGAATTGTCTAGTAATTGTCTCTTTAGATCTAGCCACTTAACACTTTATAATCTTTTTTTTTTGTATGATGGGTAATAATGTGGAGGAAGATAATTACTAGTTCTTCTATTGACACATATCTAAATGATTGTAACCCCTCTTATGTTTTAAGCAAATAACATAATTTTGTAAAAACTCTCTTGTCCATTCTAATATGATCTACACATAATATATCGCTCTCAAAGAGTATTGCGTTTAAGTTTAACTCTCTAATATGTAGGTTATCATAAAATGTTCCACCATAAGATAGTCTAAGTTATTTTCTTACATTAATATTTAATAAAGTTACAGCAACAAAACATAATAAACGTAGTAAAGTCTCCATCTGGTTCAATTGCATCACAAGCAATGTAACCAATCACATCTTCCTTAGTGAAAAACAAACCATAACTGTTTAGAAGAAAGAATTTTGTTAAAGTTGAAAACATAATGGAAAGCAAATCTTGGCTTATGGTGGATGGAATCCCCTCATATCATCAAATAAAATATAAATCACAAACAAAACATTGAAAGATTGGAAAAAGCTAAAATAATTTAATCACAAAACATATAATATATATCAGAAAAGCCTTTAATCCAAAGCTAAACAACATCTAAAAAAGGAAAAATAAGTTCATTGGAAGGCAACAAGGATTACACATTATCAATAAGTATACACATAATTTTATGTAAAAATTGATGATGAACTGAACAAGACAAAAATTAAATGACTGATGAGAAAGGTAAAAGTTTTTTAAAGAGAAAAGTAATTGCTATGAGCTGAGGTCTGTTGAGATATAAATTTTAATTGTTTTTGTAATTGAAACATGAAGAAGACATATTTGATAGTTATATTATCTTCTACTTCACGATAAAACTTTAGAACATTTATATTGTTAGAACACGATTATTGAGAGGGAAAACAAAATTTTAATATAGAAATATTGAAGGAGGTTATAGGAATAAACGCCTCAATTGATAACCAATGAAGGTGTTTTTCCATACAAACGCCTTAATCATTTATTTATAGGCATATCTGAAGAAAAACCATGTCATATACTCTGATATATGAAACATTAAAAAGAATAGTTTTTAAATAATGATCATTTAAGGCATTTTCTGGATAAAAATATATTGATTAATCTCGAACAAAAAATTAGAGGGGATTATTCAAGGTGTTTTTGGCTGAAAACGCCTTGAATAATCTTCTAATAAAAATTGAAGGGGATTATTGAAGGCGTTTTTAGCAAGAACACTTTGAATAATCCTATTCAATTTTATGAATGGATTATTCAAGGCATTTTTTGAGGAAAAACACCTTGAATAATCCTCAATAAAAAATTGAAAAGGAATTATTCAAAGTATTTTTGGCCAAAAATGCCTTCAATAACCAAAAACACTTTCAATAATCCTATTAAATTTTATGAGAAGATTATTTAAGGTGTTATATGGGCAAAAATGCCTTGAATAATTCTCAAATTTAAAAAATTTTCGAGGATCATTCAAGACATTTTTATCCAAAAACTCTTTAAATAATCCCTTCATAAAAATTAAAGTGGATTATTAAATGCATTTTTTTACCAAAAATGCTTTGAATAACCACCATTAAATTTTTTGTTTTAGAGATTATTCAAGGAAGTTTTGGGTAAAACCACATTGAATAATCTCAAAAAAATGGTAGTGGATTATTGAATGTATTTTTGGTCAAAGACGCCTTGAATAATCATTTACAAAAATTTTAATAAAGATTATCTAAGAATTTTTGGCTAAAACACCTTCAATAACCTCTTTATAAAAAATTTTTAAAGATTATTCAAGGCATTTTTGGTCAGAAACGTTTTGAATAACTTATTTAATTTTTTGTAAAAGATTATTAAAGGCATTTTTCATATCAAACGTCATATATAAACCAAAACTTTTTTATCAGTATAAATTTACAACTAACTTATATTTATTTTCAGACATACCTTTTAAAATAATAATGATTATTTCAAAATTTTATGTTAGGTTAAATTCGAAAATAATACTATTTTTCTCTCGAAATCTTAAAATATCACATAAAAATGTGAGTTTTTTATTTCAAAATTTTATGTGTTGTTAAAAATACATGAGATTTTTTAAAAATCAGATTATTCTAAATTAAATGTTAAAATTAAATATTTAATAGTAAAATTTCAAAAAAAAAAGAAATATGTAAATTCTGTCGAATCAAATGCGTCGGGGTAACTTAATTTAGAAGTCTATGAAACGTCTCTCAATTTATGTGGTTTTTATAAGCCCAACACTACTCCGTCAATAATTCAATCCAAAAGCAAAGCCAACATCACGCACTCCGACCATCACTTCTTTGTCGGCTTCGGTTATAGAGTAGACCTGATCAAAAAAACAAAAAAAGATTTTTATTATAAAGATAAAATCAACGTTCTGTCAAGCAAACATAGTGAAAGAAACCAAAATCATGTGCTGTGATGGAGATTGCAGGCCACTGGGCTTCCTCCTGGGCCTTCCCTTTGCTTTTCTTTCTCTCATCATCTCCATTGTTGGCGTTGTCGTTTGGATCGTCGGGTTAGTCCTTTCTCCTTTGCTTGGCTTTCCATATGTTGTCTTCCTTCGGCTTTTTGCTACTTTTTCATATTTGAGATCTGGGTTTTAATTTGTTCTAATTTTCTTTGACAATCAACTCATGAGCATGCGATCCTATAGGTTTTAATTGTAAAACAAAATTTCCTCTGCACTTCTGAATGCTCTTTGGCTTCTTGGTGTCTGATATATTAGTTTCTGTTGGATTGTTTGCTGCCTTGGGTTTTGGACAGGTTGTTGTTGACATTGATCTGTCCATGTTGTTTGTGCGTGACGGTGATAGTAGAGCTGGCGCTGGAGTTGGTCAAAGCTCCAATTCATGTGATGGAATGGTTCACTGAACAGATCCCCTGTTAATTGCTCTCTTAAGCTATACTCACTGCTGTGCTCCGTTTAATTTTACAGTTTTTGTTTTTTTTTTTTTGAAATATTATGTACCATATATTGCAAGCTTCACATGATTTCTGGATCTCTTTGCATCAGTTATTTGATTATTGTTAAGGGTGAAATTTAGGCGAATTTTCATTTCAGGATTCTTGACTCTTGATTATAGGTGCTTTAGATTGACATGGGATTTTGATTTCTGGCTGAATTATGAGGATTCCCTCTCCCTCTACCATATGAGATCACCAATATTTCATTTACTGCCTGTCACTTTTAATTAGTGTTTCTTCGTGGGAAATGTTGTAGAACCTTGTTTTTGTCTCTCTTTCTGCAAAAAGTGGAACATAAAAAAAAAAAAAAAAAAAGATTGGTAAAGAATTGTTCTGTGAAAACTCGGTGCTTGATTACAGGGAAAGAGAAAGAAAAGTGGTGTAAGATTAAACTAAAGCGTTGCTTACTTTCTGGGAATTTCCTCTTTCTGATTAATAGTTTGCATACGCGTACAGGTGAGAAAGAGCAAGGATGTCAAAATGAGAAGAGGGTTGGTTTTCGCTGTTAGTCAAGCGAATAAATTATGTACGTTGATCCGAGCATGATAGGCTGCGCAACCATTAAAGTATGTGTGTGTTGTTTAATTAAAATGGGCTTGGAGAAGAATCTAATCCAAAACAATTGGTATAAACTCAGAACTTTTGGGCTGATGGAAGCTGGAGAAACGTAAAGCACTTAGATCTTACATGGGCTTTAGACCAAATTGCTATGAGATTCCTAGTATACAGTTATAAGATTCGGTTATAATATAAATAAAAAATTATTAATTTTGTTAATAGAAAAAATATTTAGAAAATTTTTTTTTAAAGTATTCAACAGGTTTTTTTTTTTTTTTTTTTTTTGTAATCTTTAAACTCCCGCGAACACCTTATTTCACAATGTGTATTTGTCGATGCACCTTGATGAGACGGTGAAATTTCAGCACTAAGGTAAAGTAAAGGGTTAAATATAAAAATTCTTATGAATTATATATTTTTTATTAATTTAATATCTAAAAAAAATAAAATTATAAGATTAACACTTAAACTTTTATTCTGCTACCATATTACTATCCGAGACTGATATTATTAGTAAATTTTATTGAAGTAGTATGAATATTTAATAAAATATTAATACCTATGAAAAAAATTTAGTTAATTTTATATTATCAATGTTATGTCAGTATAAAAGTAAAGAGTAAAAATTGTTTAAAAATTTGTCAAAAATTTCTAAAATTTTTATAAAAATTCTAAATAATTTTATAAAATTTTTGAAAGTTCTAAAAAATTTAAAAAATTCTTAAAATTTAAAAAATATTCAAAACACTTCTAAAAGTTTATTCAAAAATTCTTTAAAAATTTAAAATTTATAAAAAAAATTTAAAATTTCAAAAAAAACAAAGCTTTTAAAATTCTAAAAAATTATAACCTTTCTAAAATGTTTTTAAAAATGCTAAAAATTCAAAACAATTGTAAAAAATTCTAAAAATTTTAAAAAATTCTAAAAAAATTTAAAATTTATATAAAATTTTAAAATAAATGAAATATTTTTTATAAAGTATAAAAATTATGATAATTTTAGAAATTCAAGAAATTCTAAAATGTTTAGTAAAAAATATAAAATATTAAAAAAAGGAAAACTTTAATAAAAATTAAATTTTCTTATAGTTTAAAAAAATTGCAAAAACTTAAAAAAGATAAAATTAAAAAATATAAAAATTTTAAAAAATTTTGAAAATTTAAAAAATATGAAAATTTTTGAAAAATATGAAAAAATTTTAAAATATTCTAAAAATTTTTAAAATTCTATGAAAAATTAAATAATTTTAAAAATCTAAAACATTTTAAAACAATTTTAAAAATTGTTAAAAATTCAAATTTTGATAAAAATTTAAATAATTCCCAAATTTTCTTAAAAATTCATAAAATATAAAAAATAAAAATTGTAAGATTCAAAAAATATGAAAAAATATGAAAAATTTTAGATTTTTTTTTTATTTTAACCACTTTTAAGATTTTGTGATTTTTTTTTTAATTTTAAGAAGTTTTTAATTTTTATTGTTATTAAAATCTTCACTATTTTGGATTTTTTTAATTTTTTTGAAGTTTTTCGGTTTTTTTTAAATGTTAAGATTTTTTTTTAATTTTGAAGTTTACTTAATTTTTTAGAATCTTTTAAAATCTTTTAGAATTTTTTATGATTTTTCTAGAAATTTTAAAAACTATTCTAGAATTATTTTATATTTTTTTTAGAATTTTTTTAAAAATTTCTTTTAATTATGATGTGACATTAATGATGTAACGTTGATTAAATTTTTTTAACACGTATCAGTATCTTGTTGGATATTTATGCTATGTCAACAAAATTAACTAATGACTTTAGTTTAAGGCACTAATATAATAATGAAATGAAAAATTCAAGTACTAATCTAATAGTTTTATTTC
This sequence comes from Durio zibethinus, assembly GCF_047325235.1. NCBI lineage: Eukaryota > Viridiplantae > Streptophyta > Magnoliopsida > Malvales > Malvaceae > Durio > Durio zibethinus. The sequence continues at coordinate 6,954,294 of NC_143185.1, forward strand.
TTTAAGTACCAAATTAACAGAAAATATATAGTTTAGGGGTGTAGACACCCATTTTGATCCAAGCCTATACCAATTGGGGCCTAGTTCTATGGGGTCCAATTCGTTTAGCCCAACTATTTTTTTATTTTATTTTTATTTATCTATTTGTTATTATAATTTGTTATTATTATTATTATTATTATTATTATTATTATTATTATTATTATTATTATTATTATTATTATTATTGGGTTAATCTTACTTATCTATTTTTTTTTTGGTTTTCTTATTTAATTTATCTTTTTTTATTAAGTGTTAAAATAATAAAAATAAAAAAATGAATCTTGCAATGAATGGGTGTAGTGAATGAGGGCTGAATATAATTATAGTTGGTTTTAATTTTTATAGGATAAATGTAATGACTTTATGATAATATAAAATTCTTATCAAGGGTGGACTTAGAATCAATCGAAAACTCTTTTGATCACAGCTTATAAATACCTACATTGATCAGAGGCAAAGGATAGAGGGCAGAAAAAAATAGTATTCAGAAGAGCTAACAACAATCTTATAATTTTTAAGATTTTTTTGAAATATTTTTTGCAATTTTTTTCTAGAAAGTTTTTGGAAATTTCCATATTTTGGTGAAATTTTCTGGCGAGATTCATCTTTTCTAATGATATTTTCTAGTTTCTGGCGTTGTTTCAGTTTTCGGTGAAATATTCAACTAGATTTCTGGGTTGATAGAGAGAGGGAGGGAGAAATCTGAAGTAGAAACAAAATATTTAAGCTTTTATACCGTATTCAAAACGACGTCATTTTGGGCACTTAATAAACCCTAGGATCTGTGTGTTTTCTAGCGGGTGACCTGACCCATCCGTCAACCTGTTTTTTTAACCCGCGTAGCATCCGAGCCTCGCTACACGTCGAGCCTCCAAGCCATCTTCTGAGTCTGAAGTCGAGTCACATCGAGACACTCTAGCTGAGCCATTTCTTTTTTATTGGGATTTTTATTATTTATTTTATTTAGTATTTTATTTATGTGTTGTTTTTTTTTAGTATTATTGCATGAATAAATTTTGAGAAAAATAAAAAAAGTATAAAACAAAAATAAAATATTTTTTAAGAATAAATAATAATTATCCAATGATGAAATTTTTAAAAATTTCAAATGATAAATTTTTATAAAATTTCTAGGTGAGAAATTTTGTCTAAATTTGTCTCAAATGGTAGAATAATTTAGATAAAATTTCAATAACAATAATTAATATTTATTTTCAATAAAAAAAGAAAAAAATAAAAAAAAATTTTGGTTAAGAATATTTGACAATTATCCAAGGATGAGAATCTTAGAGATTTCAAATGGTAAATTTCTAATAAATCTCTAGGTGAGAAATTTCTTTAAATTTGTACCAAATGATGGAAGAATTTAAATGAAATTTCAATAAAAAATAATTGTCATATTATTTTCTTTCCAAAAATAAAAAATAAAAAAATAAAAAAAATTTCTAAATAGGCTTAAATGGTGAAAAATTTAGAAATTCAACAAAAAATAAATAAATAAAGAGAATTTTTAGATAGGCCTAAATGGTGAAAAATTTAGAAATTCAACAAAAAATAAATAAATAAAGAGAATTTTTAGATAGGCCTAAATGGTGAAAAATTTAGAAATTCAAAAGAAATTTGGCCCAAGTGGTGTAATAATTAGATGTATTTTTAATTAAAAAAATAAAAAATAATAATGATTACACTTTTTTCGACGATGGAGCCTCTTCAGGAAAACAAACGAAATTCTTAAATACTTTTGAGGTGAGAAAATATTTTTAAGTTTTACCAGATTGATAGAGAGTCTTAAGAATTATTTCTAATATTTGAATATTAAATTTTAAAATCATTAGAATCAAGATCTTAGGATAAATTTAAAATAAAATGGTACTATCTTTTGGATAAACATGTGGGGGTGTAATAACTTTTCCAAATGTAATCGAACTCCTGAACCCTATTCTAGTTTGTAGACCCAAACTTATTCTTTTAAGGACCCTTAGTCAAGCTTAGAAGCTCCTTAAAAGGATATATTCATTAGGTGATCAATCACACCTAGTTAAAAAAGATTGGTGGAGACTCTATTTATTAAGTCTAGCTATAGATTTATGGATCTATATGTTATGACAGTTTGACAACTCCACTGATGACACTATAAAAAGTCAGACCATAACGTTTTGATTTTATCTTATCCTTTGATCTAATAGTTTTAAATTGTAATTATTTGTTTACTAACGTTTTTCCTTTTTTGTTTCTCATTTGATTTATGGGGTTGATAATTATATATTCTTTCACACACACTATCACATGCATTTGCATTACATGAGCTCTATACCTGGGCTTCGTCCATCTTAGGAGGGAGTAAAGTACCTATGCTATTGTGAGATGATAATCTCCGTAATGGCTAGTGAAATACTCTCACTCAAATTAAATTCTTTCCGTTGGTAGCCTGTGATGAGTAAGGATTGGATTGCCTTACTAGTTTGTGATGGACAAGGATGTAAAAACCAGTTTGGAAACTTTTAATGGTCAAAGTCACCTAACCCTGCATATAGTTTACACTTAGGCTAGTCTTAAGATAGAGTCTTTCCTACCCATTGATAGATATAACCCAAAGATAAGACACAAGAAGAAACTGTTTGTGATCTAACCATCTTGTTTATTTAACTTTGTGCATTTGCATTATCATGTCATGCATCATTTTCATTGTCATATGTAACATTATATATTTGCATCATTTTAATATTAGATTTCATCCATGAAAATGTATATTTCATTTATGCATCAACATACCAAACATAAAGTATAGCATTTTTAATAACATAATTGTGGTGCTTATGGTTCAATGATAGCTCCACCAAGCAAGAACCTCACTCACCAATACAATACAAGGGTCGAACTAGACAGATAGAACAAGAAAATTCTAACCGTTTTGAGAGGATAAAGAAAGCCTATGAGAAGCTTGAAGGGGAATTGAATAAGATTTTAGAGGTTTTGAATAAGTTAAACAAGGGGAAAAATGTAAAAAAAATACTAGCCAATAGGATCATCCATCGGAAGAGGTGATTAATCTTCTGTATCCTTTTAGTTTTGGGCCACATCAAGCCCAATCCATATAAGCCCCACCACCATAGTAGTTTACATATTTGGTAGGGCATACATACCCTAGAATGCTATCAGCTTCAAACCCAAGGCGGTATCAGAGTTATGTAAATCCTATCTTTATTAAAAAGACATTAGAACTAGTACCAATTCCCAACTTAGATGATCTAAAAGAGAAAAAAAATTGAGACCTAAGGAGAATAAGACTTTAGAAGACTTAAAAGCTGAATAAAAGATGAACTTGTTAGAGGAAAGGTTATGGGCCATAGAGGGCATTGGTTTTTATAGTTTCATAGATGCTGTTGGGCTCTATTTAGTCTCAGATATGGCTATTCATCAGAAGTTCAAGGTTTTAAAGTTTGAAATATATGATAGTACAAAGTGCTCAAAAATTCACATTACCATGTACTGTCAAAAGATGGCTGCTCATGCTATAATGAAAAGCTATTGATGCACATTTTTCAAGATAACCTTATAGGTTCTACTATTAGGTGGTATGTCCATTTGGATAAGACCTGCATTCATTTTTGAAGTGATATGGCTTATGACTTCATTAATCAATACTGGCATATCATAGATTTAGCTCCTGATTATCTTTTTTTACAAAATATGAAAAAGAAGACGATTGAATCATTTAAAAAGTATGCCTAAAGGTGGAGAGACATTACTACTCAAGTGCAGCCTTTTTTGAATGAGAAAAAGACCATGATATTGTTCATCAATACTTTAAAATCTTCATATTATGAAAAGATAATAGGGAATGAAACAAAGAATTTCACCGATATGGTGATTTTAGGCAAAATTATTGAGAATGCCATTAAAAATGACAAGTTAGAAGGAAGAGAAACCAAAATGGTGCCAAATAAGAAAGAGATTGAAACTCAAGCCATGAGCTTTGATAGACAGTTTAGGGGATATCAACCCTATCCATCATAAGGTTATTTTCCATACTATCCTACTGTGAATAATACCTTATTCTATCAGCCAGCCCCATTGCCATCTTATCCATCAACATAACAGTCTGTTTTTAGCTCTCAAACTCCCCTATACAGCCTTAACATTCAACCTCTCGTAAAACCCTAGATTTGTCCTGTTAACCCAATAAGTGGTTTATGAAAGCTACGAACTACTTGAGAAAAACTCATATTTGATCCAATCTCCATGACTTATATGAAGTTATATCGAAAGCATAATAAAAACCACTTGATTACCACTAGTCGTCTAGAGCCGCTCAAACTACCCTATCCCAAGTGGTATGATCTTACAGCTTACTGTAACTACCACTATAGAATTGCTGATCATTTCATTGAAAATTACACTACTTTAAAGCATAAGGTGCAAAGATTAATCAAGGATAGGATGATCAATTTTGATACAAGAGGGATAACAATGCCTAATGTTAATGGCAATCCATTACCAAATTACAATGTCAATGTTTTGAGTGAAAATCAAGAATGAGTGTGATCTAAAAAGATTTGGAGAACTACAATGAATCAAGGGGCTAGATGTCAAAAAAGATCATTCACTTGATCGCATGGGGCGTAAGGATGTAAGGCTAGTTAAATGCTACTTGTCATTATAGGTTTTTTTTTAAAGTAATGTTAGGAATTCTTTTTTTACAATAAGATTTCATTTTTTATCATTTCAATAAAAGACAAGGATGATGCATTTCATTACATTTTCTTTTTCATCTTGACCACAATTTCATGCATAATTTTTTTCCACATGTCATTTTATTCCTATTCTCAATGATGAATATTTAGACAAGGAAAACAATAATTCTAAAATTTAATTTTGAGAACTCATTCACATTGATATGAGGAGACTATTTGGGCAAAATAAGCTGCTAATAGATGTGAAATAGATATGTCTTAAAGATATGTAGTTTTTATAAAATTCCATGAGTTGTTTTTGTTGAATAAATGATTTTCAAGAAAAGCATTCATATTTGAAATGAAAAATGATCATTTTTTACCATTCGAAAAACCATCTATTGCTATTCTTTTTGAGCCTATTATGATTTTTTTTAAAGAATCCCAACCAAGGATCACCCTTCATATTGAGGGGTAATTTTTGAAAAATAAAAAAGATCACAAAAGGTCTCAAAGATAAAAAGAAAAAAAAAGAAAGAAAAAGAAAAAAAGAGAGAAAAGAAAAATGAATGTCATAAATGAGTTAGGGCAAAGTAATGAGAATTCTTTTGTGAGAAATGAGATGAAAAAGGAAAAGTAGTGAAATGATGCGGAATGAGGCAAAATGCCAAGTTGCATCAAGTGATGAGAAATGATCCTTTGGTTTTAAACCCTTAAACACATGTTTTGAGCCTATTTTATCTATTTCTTTCATGATCCCTCACCATAGCCTATATTACAACCTTTAAAAGTTCATTTGGATCAAATATGAATGCTTAAATTGAATGATCATATATTGGGCTAAGGCATGCTTATGATGGGGCAATGGAATGTGTTTTAGAGATTGATGTGTGAGAGATATCACTAATAGATAGAAAAAATAAAAAAAAAAAGAAAAAAAATAAAAATAAAAGAATGGAAAAAAATGAAAAAGAGAAAAAAAAAGACTCAAATTGAAAATCCAAAAGGGCGATTTGGGTAGAAAAGTCTCTTAGTTGAGAGTTGGATAAATAGTTCATATGGATGAAAGGTCAAAGATATATGAAGATCTCTCAAAGCTAAGGCAAAGTTCAAAGAGCTCAAAATGACTTCGAAAGTCAATGGAATGAGTTTTTGAAAAAAAATTGTAGATTAATGTTAAGAATTGTCTAAGTATTCATTATTTGACATTGAGATACCATTCAATATCATTCCTAAAGACATGCTTTGAATTTGTTCCTTTACCCATTTATCTTTGTATGAGACTCATTCTTCATTGATTACCTTTCCTTCAATTCATCTTGTGCTTTTTAATTGTTGCATCCCCAGAATAAATTGAAAAAATATTTGATTGCATTATAGTTGTCAAAAATTGAAATGATGATGAATGAATGATAATGTGCATAAAAGATTCTTGCATTTTTTTAAAAGAAGTCAAGGATGAGAGGGGCCAAAAAAATAAAAAGATAGCAGAAACCTAAAAAGGTGATTTAAAAGGACATATGGTGTAACCAAATGATGAATATGGTGATGAATTGGCTGACATAACCTGTGAATTGTGATTGAATGATGAAAATAATATGGATTAGCAGACAAAATTTATTCTGAAATGGCTAGTGCTGAAAAGCTTGTGAATTGTGGTGAAAATAGTATAGATCAATGGATAAAATTTGTTTTAAAATTGCTAACATTGAAAGGCCTGTGAATTGTGATCAAGTATTAATTGATGGAACTTATTCTAAATGGTTAGTACTGAGAAGTTGAAAAAGAAAAATGAGATATGGTGGAGTCTTGAGAACCATATTACCACAATTAATTAGAATTTCATGACATGGACATCCGTATTACATGCATTACGTTTGCATTGTTGTTTGGAGAATATTTGAAACTTTGGTTTGGCTATGCATTTATATTATGCAGTAAACATTTGAATCATGGTTAAGAATATAGCATTATGAGAATCCATATTGTTTCATTTACATCATTGATCATGACATCCATTACATACAAAGTTTTGGTTTTGATAAAAGTTGAAAAGTCATCTAGAAAGAAAATTTTGAATATTTTGATGAAGTTTTTTAAGACAAGATTGTGAATTTCAAATTAGAATCTTTGAATTTTAAATGAGAATTTTTAAGTTTTGAGTTTTCAAAGAAGAATCTTTGAGTTTCAAATGAGAATATTTGAGATTTCAAATAGGAATCTTAGAGTTTTTAAATGAGAATCTTCGAGTTTCAAATAAAAATCTTTAAGATATGAAACCCTAAAATTTATCGAATGTGAATCTTTAAATTCGAATGAGAATCTTTAAGAAGAACTCAAATAAGAAACTTTGAGACTTTAGATGTGAAACTCTAAGATCTATTGAATGTGAACCTTTGGGCTCGAATGAGAAGCTTTGAACTTTTGGATGTGACTTTCCAAAATTTGAATGAAAAGCTTTAAACTTTTTGGATGTAAACTCGAACGAGAAGTTTTGAACTTTTGGATGTGACTTTCCAAAATTTGGATGAAAAGCTTTAAACTTTTTGGATGTGAACCTCAAATTTATCAAATGTGAACCTTTGAACTCGAATGAAAAGCTTTGAACTTTTGGATATGAATCTCCAAAATTTGAATGAGAATTTGTAGATGTTGGATGTGCGTCTTGTAATTTGCATGCCAATCCCTGAACTAAAATTTTGAATGAGAATCTCACAAATGCGAATCTTGACATCTTGCAAATTTGAATTCTTGCATATCTGAAATTTTACATATCAAATTTTTGTGAAACTGAAATTTTGAAAATCAAATTTTAATGAATTCTTACGAAGCTGAAAGGTTCTTATGAATATGAACCTTTGAATTTCAATCTCAAATTGTGAATCTTTGAGTTTCCATTACAAATTTCATCAGACTTGATCTATGACTCATCTGGACATGATTGTCGAGGAGTTTTATTTTTCAAAGTTGTTGAGCCTCTGTTTAAAAGAGCATTATTTATTTTCTAAAGTTATGGAACCTCTATTTAGAAGAGCATTATTTATTTATTTATTTATTTCAAAGTCATTGAGCCTCTGATTAAAGGAGCAATATTTATTTTTCAAAGTTGTTGAGCCTCTGTTTAGAAGAGCATTATTTATTTTTCAAAGTTGTTAAGTCTCTATTTAGAAGAGCATTATTATTTTTCAAAATCATTGAACCTCTGTTAAAATGAGCATTATTTATTTTTCAAAGTCATTGAGCCTCTATTTAGATGAGCATTATTTATTTTTCAAAGTCATTGAGCCTCTGATTAGAGGAGCCTATTTACTTTTCTAAAGTCGTTGAGCCTTTGATTAAATGAGTCTTATTTATTTTTCCAAAAGTTGTGAACCTCTGCTTAGAGGAGTTCGAGTGTTTAACTTAAAAAAAAAACAAGAAAAACAAAAAAAAAAGTGAATGCGTTGGGATGATCATCTGAATATGAAGGGTGTCTACGTCTTTGCACAATTCTTGTTTCACAGGAAATACGCAAAGAGAGGTAGTTGTAGACACCAATTTTGGTCCAAGCCCATACCAATTAGGGCCTGGTTCCATGGGGTCCAATTCGTCTAGCCCAACTATTATTTTATTTTATTTTTATTTATCTATTTGTTATTATTAATTAATTTATTCATTTAATTATTTATTATTTATTTATTTATTTATTTATTATTATTATTATTATTTTGGGTTAATCTTATTTATCTCTTTTTGTTTTTAGTTTTCTTATTTAATTTATCTTTTTTTTATTAGGTGTAAAAATAATACAAATAAAAAAATGAATCTTACCATGAATGGGGGTTGAATAAAATCATAGTTGTTTTTAATTTCTATAGGATAAATCTAATGGCTTTATGATAATATAAAATTCTTATCAAGGGTGGACTTAGAATCGATTAGAAACATTTTTTATCACAACTTATAAATACCCACATTGATAAGAGGCAAAGGATAGAGGGCAAAAATAAAAAATAGTATTCAAAAAAGCTAACAGCAACCTAGAATTTTTAAGAATTTTTTTCAAAAATTTTTTAGTAGTTTTTTTTGTTGGAAATTTTTTGGAAATTTCCAAATTTTGATGAAATTTTTTGGTGAGATTCATCTTTTTTTACAATATTTTTTAGTTTTCGACATTGTTTTCCAGTTTTTAATGAAATTTTCAATTGAATTTCTAGGTTGATAGAGAAAGAGGGAGAGAAAAAAGAAAAGGAGAGAGAAAATGAGGGAGAAATCTGAAGTAAAAATAAAAGATTAAAGCTTTTATATTGTATCCAAAACGACATCATTTTGGGCATTTAATAAATCGTAGGATCCGTGTGTTTTCTAGCAGGAGACCCGACCCATGCATCAACTCGTTTCTTCAACCCGCACACCATCTGAACCTTCCAACTGAGCCAAGCCACACGCCAAGCCTTCAAGTCATCTTCTTAGTTTGAAGCCAAGTCGCACCGAGTCACTCCAGTCGAGCTGTTTCCTTTTCTTGGTATTTTTTATTATTTATTATTTACTATTTTATGTATGTGTTTTTTTTAGTATTATTGGATGAATAAATTTTGAGAAAAATAAAAAAAGTATAAAACAAAAGTAAAATATTTTTTTAGAATAAATAATAATTACCAATGATGGAATTTTAAAAAATTTCAAATGATAAATTTTTATAAAATTTCTAGGTGAGAAATTTTATCTAAATTTGTCTCAAATGGTGGAATAATTTAGATAAAATTTCAATAACAATTATTAATATTTATTTTCAATAAAGAAAGAGAAAAAAATAAAAAAATTTTGGTTGAGAATATTTGAAAATTGTCCAAGGATGAGAATCTTAGAAATTTCAAATGGTAAATTTATAAGAAATCTCTAGGTGAAAAATTTCTTTAAATTTGTGCCAAATGGTGGAAGAATTTAAATGAAATTTCAATAAAAAATAATTGTCATATTATTTTTTTCCAAAAAAAGAAGAAAAAAATAGAAAGAATTTCTAAATAGGCCCAAAAATTTTAAAATTTCGAAAAAGAAAAAGAATTTCTAAATTGAGCCAAATGGTAAAAAATTTAGAGATTCCAAAAAATAAGATATTTCTAAATTAACACAAATGGTAAAAAATTTAGAAATCTAACATAAAATAAATAAATAAAGAGAATTTCTAGATAGGCCCAAATGGTAAAAAATTTAGAAATTTAAAATAAAAAATATTTCTAATTTGGCCCAATTGGTGGAATAATTAGATGTATTTTCAATGATAAAAAATAAAAAACAATAATGATTACACTTTTTCCGGTGACGGAGCCTCTTTAAGAAAATAAATGAAATTCTTAAATCCTCTTAGTGAGAAAATATTTTTAAGTTTTACCAGATTGATGGAGAGTCTTAAGAATTATTTTCAATATTTGAACATTAAATTTTAAAACCATTAGAATCAAGATCTTAAGATAAATTTAAAATGAAATGGTACCATTCTTTGGATGGGCATGTAGGGGTGTTACAACCTTTCCTACATATAACCGAACTCTCGAACCTTGCTCTAGTTTGTAGATCCAAACTTATTCTTTTAGGGACCCTTAGTCAAGCTTAGGAGCTTCTTAAAAGGATAAACTCATTAGATGACCAATCACACTTAGTTAAAAAAGATTGGTGGTGACTCTATTTGTTAAATCTAGCTATAGATTTATAGATTTATATATTATGACAAGGGGTCATTTTTATATTTAACCTAAAATAAAATATCCAATGCTAATGATGGAGAAATATCAGCATCAATGAGCAAAAGTCTAGAGTAGTTACTATGAAAATCAACACATTGGCAATTAAATGAAAAGAGAAGCGGGTGGTCATCATTATCAGATCCATGAAGCAAGGAGAAAGTGGTAAGAAGAAAGTGGAGTTATTGATAAGTCTTTCTTTTTTTGCTTGAAGTTGGCAAGTCTATTAGATAGTGCAATGACATACATGATTGTTACAGTCAGTTGTAAAATTATTATGATAATGAAATCACCAAGATGATTTTATTATTAAAGTGATCTTATCACTCATGATTTGAAATTATTTTATTTAGTTAGTAATAATTAATTCTTAAGAATTAAAGATCAATGTGTTTGGTATTGCTAAAAATAAAACACTATTTTGTTGAAAAGTATGAAAATAATCAAATTAAAGATCAAGTTTTTCACAAGTGAATGAATCTTTGGTAGCAGAAATGGTGGCTACAAGGATAAGTGCAAAGACAAAGTTTGTTATAAAATATGTATAAGCAATTACTATTGTAGTTAAGGAGAAAAAGTGACCCAATCACTAAAATCCAAACTCCAAATGGGACTGTATCAAAGTCTTTGTTCAAATCTGAGGCAAATGATGGTAGTTTGGATTTCTTTACTCTATCTTGTTCTAATGGTAGGACTTTGATCAAACCACCTACGGAAGTTATTGAAGAGGGAATTAACTCCTTGAATAATAGTCTTATTGTTGAAGTTTTTGGGGGTTGCACCAAACTATAGTCAATTTCATAAGATTGTCAACATCTTATGGGGTAAAAAATGTACAGTAGAGATAAAAGGTGTAAGGGCAAATGTGTTCCTTATCAAATTATCTTTTGTTGAAGTTTGTAGTTGGGTTCTTGAATTTGGCCATGGCATCTCAACCATACACCTATCATCCTCAGGTGATGGAAGACTGGTATGAATTTTGATGATCTGAATCTTAATATTATTCCTGTGTGAGTAAAGTTATTGAATGTTCCTTTAGAATTTTTTACCAAGATTGGTCTTAGCTATAGTTTTGACAAAGGTCTGTGTTGCAATAGGATACAATGATGAGTTACCTTATCAGGTTGAAGTTGATATGGGAAATGGGAATATAGCTACAATGGGTGTTGAGTACCCGTGGACTCCACAGAAATGCACTCAATGTAAAACATTTAGGCACACAATTCAATCCTACCTTTTGGCTTCAAATGATAGTTTTGCAAAAGCTATGTGGGTGGCAAAGCTAGTTATTGATGAAACTCAAGTTGAACAGAAGCACTTAGTTCTAAGCAACTTTACAGACCAAAATGTGTAGAAGACTAGTTCAGTTGACAAGATAAAAGGGAAAGAGCCAAAGGTAGTGAATCAATTTAGAAATAAATTTGAAATTCTTACAATTTTACACTTGGATGAACCTGCACTTGTCATAAAGTATCAGTTTAGAAACTTGATCATTAGATATAAAAATTTAAGATCATGAAAAAACACAAAGAGTCACCACCAATCTTTTTTAGGCTAGGATTGGTCATCCCATAATTTTATCTTTTTAATAAAATGGGTTTAGAGCTTTATTAAAAAGATAATTTTGGTTTATAAAAGTAAGATTTGATTCGGGAGTCAGTTACATATTGGATAGAATTAGTACTCTTACAATGCCTATAGAATTGATGCCAATTAATTATGCGTTATCTATAGTTTTGAATAAAAATGATTTCATTTTAAGACTTAATAACAATTACCTTTATTTTTAAGAAAAAAAGATTAATTTAAAGAAAATTTTATTTAGGAGTATTTTGAAAATTTTAGATTAAAAAAATGCTTTTAGATTCCTCGATATAAAGTCAAAATTCAAATATGGTTTTCTCATCTAAAATTTATCGTAACATTCCTTTTAAAAATAATAAAATAACATTTTTCGTAAATGATAATTATTGGTAACTCTCCAACATCTAAATAGAGTACCAACATTTATATTTCTTGAAATATTATTTTAATTTTACTTATTTATTTATTTTGAAATCAATTTTTAAGAAAAAAAGCTTTTTATGTAATAACAATGAATGAAGCTATAGTAAACCATAAATAACAATAATTGAAATGCATGTATACGCATAATAAGTGCAAGAAAATAAATATATGCAAATGTATCTTAAATAGGAGATTTAAAATTGAGATTGGGTTTCTAACTATAAAAAGACCACTTGGACTCTCCAACCTCTAAGTAAAGTTTGATTGTGACCTTTTATATTTAAAATCTCATTTTTTTTAATTTTTAATTTTTATTCTTTATTTAATTTTATTATTTTAAAATACAGAATTATATGAAAATTTTTAATAAAATAATTTTTTTTTAAATATCTCATTATCTAGGTACCATTTGGGAACAAATTATTTTACAAAAGGTTTTCACATAAATCTTTAAAAATTTAAAATGATTTTGAGCTTTTTGAACTTTAGGGTTTAGATTCTCCTTTAGGGTTGGAACTAAGGTTTTAGGATTTTGTTTAGGGTTTAGGAATTCACCTAAGGTTTAGGGTTTTAAAGTTTAGGGTTTCACCTAGGGTTTTTAGGTTTCACTAAGGGTTTTAGTTTTCATCTAGGATTTTGGTTTTCACCTTAATTCTAGGGTTCTAATTTAAGGTTTCGAATTGGGGTTTCATTCTTGGATTTTAATTTTAGGGTTTCAGTTTAGAAATTTACGAGTATCTCTAAAATCTCTAAACATAGGATGAAACTTCCACACCTTCAAGAACCATCAATAACCCGTTTGCAAGTAAGTTTAATAAACAAGGATATAGGATGAAAAAGGAGGCAGGGACAACAACCTCATAAACGTCGAACATTACCAACACAAAAAAAAACTAGAAGTTATGAACTTAACCAGTACCACAGAATTTGTAACAAGCTTCACGTAAAAGAAACCTCGTCTTTTCCTTATTTTTTCTTTTAACCGAAACTCCTATGGTGGCCTGAGGAAATTTATGCTTTTTGTTGACGTTTTCCTGCTTTGCTTAGTAAACGCAAAAGCTCAATTTATAAGGAAAATAAATTATTTCATGCGTATGGGAAGCATATAGACTACTTTATGCATAAAAATTATTTCAGAAAAGATTAAAGCAAAAATACATGTTTATTTTTCTCCGAAAGGTGTCCTTCTGTTCTAGTATTTTTTTGCTCTTCGTCCTTTCCTCCACGCCACTCACACTCACTTCCCTATTTTTTGCTTTGTTGTTTCTGTCTTCTTATGCCCTTCTCATGAATCACGTTTTTTCCCGTCAAAACCTTTTTTTTTTGTTTTGCTGTCAAACCCTTGTTTCTGTCTTCTACATGCCCAGCTTTTGCTTCGTGCTTCTGTTTTTAGTCTTCTTTTTCCCTCGTTTCGCATGCTTTTCCACAAGTTTCTTCTGTTCAAATCCTTCTTCTTTCCTTTGGCCTTTTTCCTTGACTTGTTTTTCTACTGCCCGTATATGCTTGCTTTTCTCCTTTCTCTTCTTTTTCCTCTCGCCTCTTTCTCCTGCCTCTCGATTTTCTTTGCTTCCTCACAGTTTCTGGTTCACGCCTCCCTTTCCAGAGCAGCCACCTGTTTTTTTTTTTCTGTTCATGCTAGTTTCTTCCGTTTTCTCTTTGCCGAAATGCTGCTTTTTTTTTTTCGGGTTCTGCTCTCAGTTTTCCTTTTTCTGGTAATCTCCTCTTCCGTTTCTGCCTGCCACTGCATTTCGTTTCCCTTGCATTTGCTGGCTACCTTTTTCTGGCTACTGCTTCAGTTTTTGTCGCCCTCTCTTATTTTTTCCTACTGACTTCTGCCTTTTTTTTTTTTGCCTGCTGATTCCAGCCTTGGTTTTTGGTTCTCCTCACGTCTGGCTGCCACCACGTCCCTGGTTGCCGTGCTTTTCCCGTCTAGTTTTCTCCATTTCGTTTAAACTGCTCCATTTCCTGCACGTTCCTCTCCTCTTTTCCTCAACTCTTCTGCTGTCTCATGCCGTTTTTCCCTTTTCAAACTTCCACGTTGCTGCAGTTTGCCGCCCCCCATTGCATTTCAATTTTGGTTTGGCCGTTTATACGGCATGCAACTTCCACATGTTTTTTAGTTTAGCTATCACGCCCTTTTTATTGTTTATATATATTATATATTATTATTTTGGGCTCTTTTTTGTTTATATGGCCTAAACTTTTTATATATATTTCTTTTATTATTTCTTAATTTTCTTTTTTTTTTATCTTTATTATTACCATTACTGTTATTATTTTAAAAAAGATTATTATTTTTAAAATTTTAAATTGATATTTTTTAATAAATATTTATCTAGTTTCTTTCTATTTAATTTTAAATTTAGATTTTAAATTCTTGATTTTTAAGTTTTTTAAGTTTTAATTTTATATTTAATTTTTATATGCTCATATACCTATTATTATTATCATCGTTGGGCTTTTAAGATTGGGCCTTTTATTGGGCCATTCTTGAACCTTAAATGGAGCATTAAAAATGGGTCATTTCAATGCTCATTTGGACCAATGCAATAGGTCTCACTTTAGGCTTCATCCTTGAGTATTTAAAAATATATCGTGTAACTAATCCGAAAAACTATGATTAAGGTCCAATTGCAAAACTGAACCTTGGGTTAAGATACCTAACAAAATTAGGTGTTTACAATGCCTAGTATGACTACTATAGAATCAAATACTAAAGATGAGTTCGGAGTTTTTTCTCCCAAAAAAATAAAGGGTTATAGTTGTAAGTGTTACTGAATTGTTAAAGAATATTGTCCTTACAAGGAAAAGGCAAAATTGAGGTAAAAAGCGTGGAAGAGGATTTGTTAGTGGCAAGAATGTTAATACTACAAATGGTAAGCCTTTATCTTCTGTTTCTTTATGATTCTTGTGTGGAACATCAGGGGTCTAGATGATTTTGTAAAACAAAAAGAAGTATTTATTAAAAAATATTGTCCTTGCAAGAAAACGGCAAAAATGAGGTAGAAAACATGGAGAAGGATTTGTTAGTGGTTGGAATGTTTATGCTGCTAATGGTAAGCCTTTATCTTTTATTTCCTTATGATTCTTATGAGGAATATTAGGAGTTTAAATGACCCTGTAAACAAAAAAAAAGTAGGTAGGGTAAATATGGTAAATAAAATAAATATCTTGTGTCTTGTAGAGATTAGAGTTAAGGAAAACAATATGCAAGCATTTTTAGTAGAAGTTTTAGAACCTAGAACTCCATCCATAACTATCAATTTGTAGTGACTAGTAGAATTTGTAAACTTTGTAAGAATCAAATCTCTACATAAGGGGTGTCAGCCATGGATCAAGCTATTACTTGTCTTTGTTCTCAGCCTCAAAGTGATTTTTGGTATTTCACATTTGTTTTTGGGAGGAATAATGGCATCAAAAGAATATCGCTTTAGGATTATCACCTTGACTTGAGTAAAAGGATTTGTAATGAACAATGGATGTTATTTGGTGATTTTAATGTTGTTAAGTGTCTTTCTAAAAGCTCAAATTATAATAGGTGTTAATGTATCACTACTAATATTAGAGACTTCTAAGAATGCTTACAAGAATCTTATTTACATAATCATAAATATACCAGTCCTCTTTTCATATGGTGTGATCATCGAGATAAAGCTCCTTTTGATAGGAAATTGGATAGAACATAGTCAAATGATTCATGGTATGTATCTTTCCCTCATTCTAGTGTTGAATATTTGATGCCTAAAATTTTCAATCATAATCCTACTTTGGAAAAACAAATGAATTCTGTCTACTTTCCTCCAAAACCTTTTGAGTTTTTTAACTTTTGGGTACAAAATGAAAGCTTCAAGTCTACTGTGGATAATATTTGGTAGCAAAATGTGAAAGGTTCTCATATGTTGGTATTTCACCAAAAGTTGAAATTTCTTAATCTTGCCTTTAAGAAACTTAATAATAGGAATTATGTTGTTATTTCAGATAGTTGAAATGTTGCACAAAGAGTTAGTTAACTTGTAGAGTAAATCTCTTGCTAAGCTTAATGACATTGACTTAGCGAAGCATCAAAGGCTCAATCTTTTAAACTTGTGAATATGTTAGTAGATGAAAAAGCCTTCTATAGGCAAAAATCCAAAATACAATGGGTGCAAATGGGTGATCAAAACATAAGATACTTTCAAGGTTGTGAGGGTAAAAATTCTTGTAATGAGATTAAGGTCCTTTATGATGTTGAGGGATGAAAACTTGCCACTTTTAATGACATAAAGCAAGAAGCAACTACTTATTTCTAGAAGTTACTTGGTGCACTAGATCCTTGTGTAGAGCATTGTTCTCTAATGGACGTTAAAGCTATATTTAAGAAATCATTCTCTAAAGAAAGCAAATCAATACTTGCTGGGAATGTTCTTATTAAGGAAATTAAAGATACTGTATTCTCCTTACTTGTTAAGAAAGCTCTTGGGTTGGATAGGTTTATTGTAAAATTTTTCAAAAAAGCATGGCATATTATGGGGGAGGATTTCCTTAAGGTTATTCATTATTTTTTCAATTTTGGAAGAATGCATGCTGCCATGAACTCTTTTAGTATTACTCTAGAGCCTAAAACTCAAATTCCTAATACTATGACTGATTGTAAACCTATCTTATGTTGTAATGGGGTGTGTAAATGTATAGCTAGGATTTGGTCTAACACACTAAAAAAATGTCTCTTCGACATAATTAATCCTAACTAATCAACTTTTGTAAAGGGAGAAGCATCACACATAATGTCTTTCTTACTTAGGAACTGGTCAGAGGATATCATAGGAAACATGTCTTTCTAAAATGCACTTTAAAAGTTAATATGAAGAAAACTTTTCATTCAATAAGTTAGAAATTTTTTGAAATGTGTTTTATATATGCTAGGCACCCCTATAAACTTCCCTATCATTTAATAAAGGTTTGGTGGGCTATTTTACAGGTGTAAAAGGAATCAAGCAAAAAGATCCACTATCACTGTACCTCTTTTGTGTTAGTAATGAAAGTCTTATAATGTATTTTGAATAATACTAGTTTTCAAGATTTGTTTCCTTATCATCTCTATCGTTGAATGATCAAAATTAATCACTTATACTTTGCAAATGATCTTATGATTTTTATGAAAGGTTTTTCATAAGCAGTTAAGAAAGTTTACTCTATCTTGAAGTCCTTTTACACAATATTTGGTTTGAAATTGAATCTAACTAAAATTGAGTTGTTTCATACTAATGTTTTTGCTTCTGAGTTAAAAAAGATTGAAGTTAGTATTGGGTTTAAAATGGGGAGCTTTCTTGTTAAGTATCTAGGAGTACCACTACTTTTTAAAAAGCTAAATAATCAAGATTGACAACCTTAAGTTCAAAAAATAATTGCTAGAATTCATAGCTATGTTGTAAGGTGATTTTTCTATGATTACATATTGTAGCTTATAAAATTTATTATGTTTGGGATTCAAAATTATTGGTGTAACATATTTTCACTTCCCAAGAGGGTTATCAAGAAAAAAACTCAAGTTTGTTCTACTTTTCACTAGAAAGTAAAGAGAAGGATGCAAGAGGAGTAAAATTTAGTTAGAAAGCCATTTGCTACTTAAAAAAAAAGTGGATTAGGTTTTAAGGATCTCCTAACATGGAAGGAAACATGTCTTTTAAAGCATATTGGTCTTTATTTACTCAAGCTAGTTCTTTTTAGTTAGCCTGGATAAAAACTTATTGATAGTACTAAAATATTCAATGTTTTACAAGTCATTTTCAATCCAAAAATTTTGAAATTTGATTGAATTTAGTGCCTTTAAGGTGTGTTTTCTTGATATTTAGGTTTTAAGTTATGGGACGTGTATTTCATGCAAGATTTATGTAAAAGTTGGACAAGCTTATGTTCAGTCATGCAAGAAGTAAGAATAGCCGAATCCTATTGGTATTAGGAATCATAACTACACTTAGATAAAAGGAATCTTAATTGAACTATGACTTTATATACGTTTAGCTATCCCAATTACATGAGGAATCCTACGCACACTTGATAATTGAAGAAGTATATTTGGATAAAGACTCCTAAGTATATTTGGCCAAGAAGAGATTTAAGTGTAAAAGGGTTCTTTTGTTTTTTTGCAAGAGTTTAAAACCAAGAAGGACATTTTTACAAGAGATAAGGTTAGAGTTTCTATTCAAGAAAGATTTATCTTAAGAGAGTTTGAACCTAATGCAATCATTTTAAGAAGACTGCTCTTGGAATTCAAATCTAGTCAAAACTCTAATCAAGATTGCAAGATCATAAGATAGCATTCCATATGTACACTAAGGACCAATCAATAAGCACCATTTGACCAAAGGACTCAAAATTGAAGACTCCTTGTTTGGCCAAACTTTTATAAAATCAAGATAAGACTTTATCACTTATAGTTTGGATAGAAGTAAACTTGTAATCTCAATCCTTATCCTAGCCATCCTACCACTATAAATAAGAAGCTCTCTCTTGTACATTCAACATTCCATTTATTTCCATAGTTTTCCTTTCTTCTTTTTTTCTCTTTCAATCTTTACTTGTTTTCTTTGTAAATAAGTTAGGGAGACAGACTAGCTTTAATCTTTTATAAAGCTTTTTATAAATAAGCTAAGGTGATAGACTAGCCTAGATCTTTTTTAAATCTTTTGTAATTTCTTTTACTCTTGGTTAGGGTGACAAACTAACCATTGATTTATTTTTCAAATCTATTTTTAATACAAGTTTATTCTTATTCAAATATCTTTTTTTTTTATTTTCTCATATGACATTCTTTTCTTTACAAACATTCAAATCTCTTTTTTACATTCGGCCAACATTCAAGCTTTATATTTTATTTTGTTTCCTTTCATATTCAGCCAATTCCTAAAACTACCAAGTGACAGTTGGATAGTTTGGCTTTCGGCCTATACATTGCAATAGTTTTACTTTTACTTTAAATCAATCAACCTTTTGATTATCTAAATATAACATTAGAAAAAACTTTCTTTGGTACTTGATTTTTCATACAATACATAATTTTTGTGGGAACGATACTCTACTTACTTTATTACTTGATGCGATTTGTGCACTTGCAGGCTATATAAAAAATAACAATCAAGTTTTTGGCACCGTTATTGGGGATTATATAAGTGCTAAGAGACAAATATCAATACCAATTCTTTCCACTTTGTAATTTAGACTTTTTACTTTTCTTGTTCTAATGTGTTTTTTATTTTTCTTCTTTTAAGTTTAATTTTTATTGTAATAAGGGTAGAACCTTTAAGGATTCTGACAAGCCATCTTTTGAGTATTTCCATATTCAACTGCCATTTCAAAATCCTAGATTGTGGAGTACTAATGAAAGGTATGATAAATACCCCCTTACTACTATAGCCTTACAATTAGCCTCTTTAACTAAAATGGTAGATGTGGTTGAAAAAAATCATAATCAAAGTCATGTGCATTAAGTCTAAAGCTCATTTAGTAATTTTCATGTCTATGATAAGGAATATTTTAGTAATAGGTGTCAAGATAACCAATCGAACTTTTTCGTAAACACCTATACTCAAAATTGGAAGGATGATCCTAGTTATATATGAGGAAACAGTCAAAAACCATCATCCATATATATACCCTAATTTACTCTATAAATCTTTCATCTTAACAATACTCTTCTCCATCATATGACCTACATCCTCAGCACCATCCATCACTATAACACTTTCTTTCATATGTCTTACCATTTTTTCCTTAAGAAATAAAATCTTTTTTTGACAAATTTCTCACAAAATTCATCCAGAATCAAGCCAACCTCCTCAAAACCCAAATTATCAATTTGAAAAGCCTTAACAAATTTGTAAATCCAAGTTGGTTGGAAGTAGTGAAGTTTACATTAAAAGATGATCGAAAGAAAGGAAAAGAGATATATGTTGCTGATGATGATGATGATGACCTAATGGATGGGCTCGTGATGGTGAACCTATCAAGCTTTGTGAAAATACTTGGGAAAGATCTTGAAGAGTATGTTCAAAAAGAAGACTCTAAAGAGTTCATTGAAGATTGGTTGAAGAAAGAAAGATGTTGCTACTTATAAGAGCACTATTGAAAAGTATAGAATTTGAGGTGAAAGACAATTGTGAAAAAATAAGGAAAGGGTGAAAGATTGATAAAAACCTTCAAGAAGAAAATCCCAAAGAATGACAATGAAAAAGATGATAAGGTGCCTATTGTGATTCCGACACCTATTAGGATGGAAGAAAAAAATGGTGGAAATGAAAGATCATCCTAAAGCAATGGAAGTAGAATCATATCTAGGATTGAACACTCTTGAAAAATCTAACATTAGTTCCATTGAAGTTGAGCTTAAGCCTTAGAGTCCACCCTTGTTAATTCCTCAACCCTATCTTGATTTGAATTAAATAAGGTGGAAAAGCTTGTTGTTAAGGGTTGTTTAGTTGAAAACATGCTTGAATCTTTAAAAATGCCCTTAATTAAGCCCAATGAAAAGAAGGAGGACATATTACACAATTTACTCCTCTAGTTAAACTAACCATGGAGGAATCTTTAGACTTAAAGAGCAGTCCTATAATTTTTATGGTTGTACCTCTCTCTCACTAGTACTGAAGCCAATGCCCACATATCATAGTCCAATTATACTTAAGACATTGCTAGAGGTAGAAAATTTAGCTATAATAATTAAACATCGCTGTCATTTGAAGCTTATCAGTAAAGAAGTGGTAAGTAGAAAACCCATTAAATGGATGATGTTGGTGTTAATTGTGGAATAATTATGTAACCCTTTAGATCTTAGGTATGGTTAAGCTTAACCAAAACTAGCATTACTTGACAGGCAACCCAAGTCCTACATTTTTTTTTTTAAGTTTTTGATTTCTTTGTTACTTGTTTTTAAGAAAGGTATGCTTTGAACGTTTATTTGCTTTTGAGTTTGTTTTCTTAGGGATAAGAAGTTGAAAGGATACTAAAATCAATTTACATGTTTTGACTTTAAAGAAAAGCAAAGATAGGGGAGTATTCCTTTACCCTTAGTTCTTTAGTATTTTATGTGAAATATTGTATAATTTAAGTATGGGGAAAGGGAACTCTTTTGTACTAAAACTATTTTTTGAAAAATTTTCATGTTATCCCTAAATCTTTGTTTTCAAAGCCAATTAGCATGCTATAGTCTTTATAATGCTAACTTAATTGATTTTTCATAAGTTAATCAAGATTGACTTAAGTATGATATAAGGAAAACTATAACTAGTGAAGCGTGAGATGATTTCTTCAATATGTTTTTTTGATTAAGTATGATTTTTATGTTTTGTGTATTTTTTTTCTTGATCTTTGATATGCATAATATCTTAGTAGAAACATGCAAGGTATAAGGTTGCATAAAAATTTAAAGGATAAGTATGACTTTAGAATTTGCCTACTTAATCCTCGAGGTGAAATTTTAAATTGTATTTAATTCAAGAGATAATCTAGGTATTTTTTAAACATTTGAGCCTTTTCAAGCCCACCTTTAATAATGCATCCCTAGTACCTTTTATTTTTTAGCCCTTTATATGTCCTTTTCTTTATTTACTTAACCACATTAATAACCTTAAGTGTTTTCTTTAATTTATCCCTTTTTATTGTTTTACTCAACCCAATATTGCTATACATATTCGGACAAATCATGAAAACAAATTTTTACATTTTGAAGGAAATGAGGAGCAAGAAAATCAAAAAAAAAAAGAAAAAGCAAAGAAAGGAAAAAGAAAAAATAAATCAGAAATGGCTATGTGAAAAAAAAATACAAAAATATAATGATGCCTCGAACTTTTGAAGATGTTTGAATAGTTTTTAAAGTCAAATCAAGAGTCCAAGAAATCAAGAAAGTAAGCAAAAGGTTTATAAGCCTAAATTTTTTTTTCTACCTAGACCCAAGCCTTACATTACAAGCCATAAAGATTTTTTGATCTTGAGACAAGTATGTAAGTCTAGCATTAGTGGAAAGAGAATAAGGAAAGTAAACATATGAAGTGTAGTCTATCTTTAAATTGATATGTGATGGCATATGTTCCATTCTTTTTGCTTAGATTGTATGTATAGATTAAAGATGGATTAATTTTACATGCATAAAAGTTGTGTGATATTGAAAGCTTACTTTTAAATGATTTTCTTATTAACTATGTTTATAATTATCTTTATATTATGCTAAAGTGCATGATTGATGATTTGTGTGACTTTAACTTTGTGTGCAAATATATTAATTTTTAATATTGTTAATTTGAGAGTTTTGCTTAAAGATAAGTAAAAAAATAAGTGTAGGGGTGTGATAACTGATAGCACCTAAAATTATAGTGATTTTACAAGTTAAAATAGGTTGATGGATTTTGTTGTTGTTAATGTTGTTTTTATGTTTTCTAAGGTTAAAGACTATGGAGTCTGATTTTCATGTAATTCATGCGCGCAAGCATACAAGATGCATACTCGGCCATACCATAAAGATAAATAGCCATAAGTTATTGTATTTCACATCATATATAGTATTCCCTATAGGACTTCTTGCTTTTCATTTTCCACACTTGCCATTCAATTATTTTTTGCTTTTTCTTTTGTTTATTTTTGCTTTATTTTTTTCTTGCCTTTGTCTTTCTACTTTTTTTTCTCTTTATTTTTCTTTGCACACATCAACTTCTGATTTTGAAAGTTCAAAAATTTTTGGGAACTCATTTTATTGGGCTTTTTCCCCTCAACATGTAAGGTTGTTTCCTTATACCTAGAATAGGATGTCACTTTATTTGATTCATGAATATGTCCCTCTTTTGCCCCCTAATATGGAAGGTGATCATTGGTTAGAGTTCATTTAGAAAGAATTTACTAAGCTCAAAAGGGAAGCAAGTGGATAATTTTCATGTTTGCTAAAAAATGATGAAATATGGTCCTTTGTCATCTCAAACATAATCACTTAAATCGAAAAGCAATCAATTTTAGGAAATTAGGATAAAAGAAAAGCTTTTTAAAATTTTTCTTCTTTTTTTTTCTTTTTCTTGATTTTTCTTTTCATCTTGAGTTTTTTATCTTTTCTTTTTTATTTTTTTAAAAGATTTGGTTTTTTTTACTTTTCAAGTATTTGTTTGGATTTATCCGAATTTCATAGAAGCATAATGTCACAACCATTTTTTGTTTTTTTCTTCTTTCTTTTTTTTCATTTTTTTCTCTTTTTTTCTTCATTTTTTTACATGCCTCTATATCTAATTCATTAATCCGCTTCACTAAAAGCACAATGCATAGGAGATGTTCCATTTTTAGTGCCACTCCAAATGGAAGCCCGTATGACAATGACAATTACATTGATGAACTAACTTGGGGTTTCAAATGGTTCATGTCATTCAACAAAAGAGAGGGTTGTTACACAAATCAAATTGTCTTGAGGGCAATGGGTGATTTTGCTCTTCTGGTTAATTTGCCCTAAAATATAGAATAAGGTAAGGAGAGAATTAGGCCTTTTGTGTTAAAAAAAAATTGATAAAATTTGGCTGATTTTGCTTTTGGCACTCTCAAGTCTATAACACAGTCTTGACACATCAATTTACCAACATCTGAAACTCTTAAAAAGGTTTCATGTTTGTTTGATTTTCTAGAAATCCAAAATATATATTTTTTAAATTTGCTATCTTATTGTTCATTACCTAGGAAAAGGTTATCACCCTTTTATTCCATAGTATGACCAAGCAAAGGCAAGGTTTAATAGATTCAAGTTCATGCCCCTTAAAGGGTTATAATTGGTGAGTGAAATTATTCGAGTGGTTTGGAGCATGAATATTAAAAAAAAATAGAGGTATTGGATGAGTTCATTTTTTATAGTAATCACTAATTCCTTATAAACTCTTGTCACTTTTCATATAAAAAGCATAAATTTCTCTTCTCTTTTTGAAAAGGCTCAGTTTTCAAGTTTTTTTTTCCTTGCTTCCCTTTTTTTTATTTTAATTTTCTTTCATGATCTTAAAAACTGCTTATATGAGGCTTTATTCTTAAACAATTGCAAACCAATTTTTTTCTTTCTTTTTTTTGAATTTTTCTCAAACAAGTGTTAGAAAATATAAAAAAAATAATATTTACAAATTCAATCTAACCAGTTGATATGTTATCATTTATAAAAATTCAAAAATTAAAGCCATTCCTTTTGAAGAAACAACAATACGTGTTCAAAAATTTCCAAAACAAAGTTACGTACAAAGCTAAAGACTAAAGATTGTCTGTGACCAGCAACTATGCCTTTCATGTCCATAATATTATTTTTTATCTTGCATTTATTCACTTCAAGGTACTTAATCCTCTCCCATACTTAAATTTTCAAAGTTCTTGTCAAACTCAGATGAAAAAGAAGTAGATTGGAAGAAACTTGGGCTCTATCAAATTTCTTTGATCATGATTTTTTCTTGCAAGAACTTTAACATTTTTTTTTTTCACCTATAGGGAACACTCTTTGTTCACCAAATGATGGTATGTCATTAGAGAACATTTAAATAAATGACATGATAATTTTATAATGAATTTGTGAATGTGTGTGCAATGAAGATGATGTATACTTTTCTGAAACGTAATGCATGTACCATTCAAATTTGATGAGAACATATTATTTATCCATGTATATACACAAAATAACAAGACATATTTACATGAAATAGAGTGTATCTACAATGCAAGTGTGATGAAAATCATATCATTTTCGAATACAGGTGTATGAAATGTAATGTACCAATGTATGAGTAATGAGACATTTATGTGAAAAGTAGTATATGTACAATAAGACTATGTGAATATATATATATATATATATGAAATGCAATGTCCTATTTCCTAAAAGATGATATGTTTACATGAAATGCAATGTGTATAATGTAAGTTTAAAATTATATCATTTGTGAATGTAAATGCATGGAACACAATGACATACTACATAAGTAATAGTATGTATCTAAATGATGAAATATACTTATATGAAATGCACTATAGTATATGCACGACAAGATATGTTTATCTGAAATGCAATGTATGTACCATACAAATTTAATAAAATTGACACTACCATTTAGATATGCATATAATGAAATGTATGTACAACCTTATTATTTTTAAATGGCTACAAAAAAGATCAAATGAAACATAAAGGTTCAAATGACGTTCAAAATCAAAATATTCTTCTTTTCTTTTTTTTCTTTTTATTTTTAGAAAAAAATATGAATATAAGACAATATTTCCTATGAAACATAAAAGCACATAAACTAACCAAAATTCAAATATTTTTTTTGTACTTTGTTTTTATTATTTGGCCAACTAAACAAAAAAATAAGAAAAACTTTTTTTGAAAATTTTTCATCTCTTTCCTCTTCCTTTTTTTTTTTGAAAATTGTTTTTTTTATTATTTTGATTATTTTGATTATTGGAAAGTGCAAAAAAAATTATTTTTTTGAAATATTTTTTGAAGATTCAAATCTTGGACAAACAAAAGACGAATCGAACATTATATCAAAAAAACATTTATTGAAAAAATGTTTTTTTTCAAAATTTTAATTTTATTTATACTATTATTACCCCTAAATACAAATTGTATAAGAATGTCCATCACGTGTCTTTATTCAAGTAATTTATACAAGAAGGTCAGCATAGCTCTAAGGCTAGTCCCCTAAGGTTCACTATATGTTAAGTAAGGATTTATACATTTGAAGGTTCCTAAATTATTCCTCACTAGTGTCCATACAAACTTGTAAGGCATCTCAATTCTCACCCATTAGAGCTCATGCATGATATTAATGTGCCATGTGTGAATGAGGGAGCATAAGATTGGAAATCTAATCTTAAACACCTTGCAATCTATCAAGAATAATATATAGAAAAACATAAATTAATAAATGAATAAATGACATAATTTGTTAGCTTTTTGTGTGAGATGGTGATCCAAGAGGGGATGAATTGGATTTATCTAAGTTCTTCTCAAACAATGATTTCAAAATATAATTGAATGGAAAATTAAGATCAATATCAAAATATGATGCAAATAATAATAAATTGATAATCTTAAACTAAATGCAAAGTAAAGAGATAGCGATAAAGAAATCAAACATAAGGATTTATAAAGGTTCGGTCCTTCTCCATAAGGCACCTATGTCCTCTCTTCTTGGTTGTCCACACCAAAGCTTCAATCCACTATTTTTGAATTGAAATTACAACTCTATCTTTTCCTTAAAGCTTAGATAGCAACCTAACATTCTCTAATTTCTAGGCTAAGTAGCAACCTCTCAATCATACAAATTCAAGAAGATACCTCACCTCTTGATTATAAAATCACTTAATAGAAATGCAAACTTAAAATGCCTCTCAAAGGCTAAGTGTTTACAAAGTTTAAGTACAAGAAAATGATGAATGAACAACAAATACAAAAGATATGGATTTTAAGCTCTAATAACTCTTAATTCTTTGAGAAAATGAAAATATAACTTATTGGCTATTGCACTCTTGATTTATCAACTTTCTTAGTGTGTTAGAGAGCCCAATTTATAGAGGAATTGAAGAACTAGCCATCAAAGATGGTTTGGAAGAAGAAATACCCATTGGAAGCTTGAAAAAACTAATTGTTAAGAGTGTTTATCGGCATAGGGGATCGATCCCTTTTTGAAACCAATCGATCCTTTTTTCAAGTGATCGATCCCCTAGTCTGGGTGATTAATCCCTTTTCAAATCTTGGAGAAAAATTTTCATTCTGGATAAAAAACCAATATATTCCTTTTTGAGTGGATCGATCTTGTCCAGCAGGGTGGTTGTCTTATGTTTTGCACTCTATCTACTAATTTGATCATATCTTAAGTTATACAAATCCAAATCAAAAACCATTTGAAGATTTAGAAAATAGAATTAAAGAGCTTTCTATCCATAAAATTCATCACCTAATTCATTGTATATGAATTATAGTGAATTTTTAAAACTACCCCTTGTGCAGTTTTTAAACAACTACAAAATGTCTAGTACAAACTCAAAATTTTTTCTTAGAAAATTTGTATTTTGATTTTGTTTGATCCATTAGAAAGTAGACTTAAAGAGCTTTCCAACCGTATAAAATTCAGATATTAAAACTTTGTGAATTAATGCAAAAAAAATTAAAACAAGTTCAATGTTGGAAAACTTTGTTCTTGTAAAATAACTTTCTTAAGTTAATCTATTTCTCAAAACTAATATTTTGAAAATTGTATTAAGTCCAAAATGAATAAGTTCACTTTAAAAACAACAATTGGACTTTCATTTAAACTCAAATAAATAATCTTTAAAGATAGATTTGGTTTGAGAAATATGAAAACCAAGAAAGGTTTGTTTACACTTTGAAAAACATATTAATTTAATACCAAAATATAAAACTTAAGAACATGTACCAAATAAATCTTTTTCAAAACTTAATCAAGCTTATTTAGCTTAATATTTTGTCACTTCAAAATAAAGATTAATCCAAGGCTAACATAATTAAAATGACATGCATGTAAATTTTTTTATTACTATTGTTATTAAAAAAACAAAATCAAAATCAAGGGAATTAAAGTTATATACCAATTAAGACCATTAAATCAAAATTAAGGATAACACTTAATTAATTTTGGCATGGTTCTAAAAAAATGCATCCCCAATGGATTCACTAAGCTATCATAATGCTTTTGGGAGCCACTAGACAAAAATTTTAAAAATTTCAAAGAGGGGAGAGTTGCCACTAACCTTTATTATTAGATATGATTGACCACCTAAAAAGTTTATCTTTTTAATAAAAACCTAAAACTAATTTAAAATTTATCAAAAATATAATTTTGGTCTTTGAAATCATATATGGGTTCAGAAGTGCGATTATGCATGGGAAAAAATTAGCACCCCTATAGTGCCTATTTTAAAAATCGTACCAATTAACCATGTCTTATCCTTTAATTTTGACAAAAAAGTTTTAATTTTGATATTTAAGAATAATTTTCATTATTTTTCTTATTGAAAAAATTCTTTTTTTTTAACTTTTGCTTGAAAGATAAATAAGAACTTTGTGTATTAAAAAATTTCTAAAATATTTTAATACTCTAGCAATATTAAAAGGAACTTTCTAACCTAAGGATTTGTTAAAATCACTACTCGGATTTCTCAAGATCCCATGCTCGGTGGTTCATATTTATCCTCAAAATAAATACTTAAATTGAATATAATAACATAATATTTATAATTTAATCCAAGTAATTTTTTTATAAAAATTTATTTCTTATTTTTTTATTAAATAAAAAGTAAACAAAAACCTTTATTGAAATTTATTCTAAACGCCCCATTACCTTGGCAACATTTTAGAAGAATTTTCTCACCTAGAGATTTCTAAAAAATCACTACTTCTACTTCTCTAAGATTTCATCATCAAAAACATATCCATTTATTATTAATTAATGTACTTAATATTTAGGCATTATTATATGTAACTTTATTACTTTTTTATTTTATTACATTTTTATTATTTTTAATAAAAACTAAGTAAATGAAAACTTTTTTGTATTGAATATTGTTCTAAATACTCCACTACTTTGGTAGCATTTTGGAAAATTATTCTCACTTAGAGATTTTTAAAAAATCACTATTCGAACTTCTTTAAAATCTCATCCTCAGAGAATTTTCAATTTGTTTTTTAAAAGATTTTTTTAACTTTTTTTATTTTTTTAATATTCATTTATTTAAAAATTTAATATTTGAATGTGTATAAATAAACACATAAATAACTTATTAAAAATATAAAAAAGATAAAGCAAATAAATAAAAAAATATTACCCAAAAAAGACTAGCCAAAGTTGGTCAATGGTTCGAAGTGATTCACTATCAGTTCAGGCAGTTTGATATGGTTCAAAAATTGTTTTCCTATAGTTCGACTAGTTCAAATGTAGTCCAAGAGTGGTTTAGCTATGGTTCAGGCGATTTAAGTAGCTTGGCAATAGTTTGGTCATCAATCTAGTTAGACCGGTACAAGGTTGGTCAATAGAGTTGAAACTAGGTTAGGTAAGTAAAACCCAGGTTGAATCAGGTCTATGCACAGGTCAACTCATTTTTTAGTCTTTTTCTTTTCATCTATAAAAGCTCAATACTTTTTTTCCATTCCAAACATTTCCCTTAAAAAAAAGACTCCAAACACTTTCAACCCAATAAGATCAGTTCGAGGCTATTTCCAAAATCTGGCTAGTGGCCACCGCCTTCCATCATTGGCCACTAGTCATCAACGCCAAATTTGCACCAAAAGTTCCAAAATTGCTCTTTTTGATTCTCTAAACATGTTCCCTAGTTGGTTTTGGCCAAATCTCCCTCAAAACTCATAGATCTAAACTTGAAAGCTACGAGTTTCAAAGCCGAAACAACCCTTTTCGCCATACCAGACACCCCAAGCTTCAACTATGTTGTTCCTCAAGGCAAGATCTACCACCTTGCCAAAAATGGCCTCCTAAATCCATTTGAAACTCCTTGAGTGGAAAACACCTATCTTCTTTTTTGTCTAGGGTCAAAAACATATTTGGCTAAACTTTGTAATTTTTGTTACATTAGTGCCTAAAGAATTTTTTTGTCACATTAATACCTAAACTTTAAATTCGTTATCACATTGGTACCTCTAACAAATGTCGTTAGCCAACTTTGTTGACGTAGCATGAATACCCAAAAAGATACTAACAGATGTCTAAAAAGTTTAATCTGCACCACATCATCAATGCCATGTCATATCCATGTCATATTTAAAAGAAACTTTCAAAAAAAATTTTCTTTAAATTCTAAAATAGTCTTTTAAAATCTTAAAATATCTAAAAAGATTTTAAAACCTCTAAAAAAAATTATATAAATTTTCAAAATTTTCAAAAAATTCTATATTTTTTAAAATTTTTTTTAACATTTCTAAAAATTTTAAAATTTTCTAAAATATATTAAAAATTCTAAAAAAAATTTAAATATGTATAAAATAATTCAAAATAATTCCACAAAATCCTTTAAAATTCAAAAACAATTTCAAAAAATTTATAAAATTTATAAAAAATTTTCATTAAAAAATTATTAAAAAATAACCAAAGAATTTTTAAAACATTTTTTTAGCATGACAAATTTTTTAAAGATTTCTTAAAAATTTTCAACAATTCTAAAAAATTTTATAAATTTTATAAATTTTATAAAAATTTTTAAAAAATTTAAAATTTATAACAATTAAAAATATGAAATATTTATATAAATTATAAAAATTTTTAAAATTAAAATTTATAAAAATTAAATTTCTTAAAGTTAAAAAAACAAAAACTACAAAAAAAAAAAACTTTTAAAAATTTATGAAAATGTACAAAATTTCAAAATTTTCAAACATTCTTTAAATTTTTAAAAATCTAAAAAATAAAAAAATTCTTTTAAAGTTTTTGGATCTTTTTTAAAAAGTTGGAAGTCTTTTGAAAATTTTTAAATCTCTTTAGCTTTTTTTGAATTTTTTTTTGAATTTTTATAAATTTTTAAGATTTTTTAAAATTTTTCTAGAATTTTTTATTATTTTAAAATTTTTAAAAGTTTTTAGAATTATTTAAATTTTTTACAAACTTTTTTTTAAGTTTTTTAAAATTTTTTTGAAATTATTTTATAATTTTTAGAATTTTTAAAAATATTTCATAATTTTTTAGATTTTTTTGAATTTTTAAAAATGTTTTATAATTTGTAGATTTTTTATTAGAAATATTTAAATTTTTTATGCATTTTTTAATTTTTTAAAAAATTTATTTTAAAATTTTTTGAAATTTTTTAAAATTTCTTAATTTTTTAAATTTTTTAGTTTTTTTAACTTTTGAAAATATTTTGAATTTTTTATAATTTTTAAAATTATTTTGAATTTATCTTTTAAAGATGATTTAGCATGACGTGGCAATGATAATGTGGCATTGATTGAACTTTTTAAGACATGTTAGCATCTTATTGAATGTTTATGTTACATCAACAAAGTTGACAATGACATTAATTAAAGGTACCATCGTGACAACGATTTGAAAATTTAGGTACTAATGTGATAGAAAGATTTTTTAATATCAATGTAACCAAAATTGCAAAGTTTAAGGGCCAAATATATATTTAACCCTTTTGTTTAAGCTTTTTTTGGCTTTGGCTTTGGCCTCGATGTTGCTATTCCCCTCCAGGAGATATGTTTAATTTGATTTTTTTTTTTTGGTTGTTGACAGTAAGGATGGCATTG
This sequence comes from Durio zibethinus, assembly GCF_047325235.1. Taxonomy (NCBI): domain Eukaryota; kingdom Viridiplantae; phylum Streptophyta; class Magnoliopsida; order Malvales; family Malvaceae; genus Durio; species Durio zibethinus. The sequence goes on from NC_143185.1 coordinate 6,985,982, forward strand.
GTATTGGCATTGGTGAGGGTAAGGCTGTAGGCTAATTTAGGTGTGGGTTTTGATTGAAGAAGGTTATCGATGATGATGGTAAGGGCAGTTTAAGGGAGCAACGTTGGTAGTGGTATCAATTGAGCCCTTGGTTTGTGGAGGTCAATCAGTTTTTCCTGATGGTGATTCCCATCTTTTTTTTTTCTTTTTAGCTTTGGTGAAGGATCTCTCTTATAAAATTATTCCTTTATTCGTCTGTGCATTCTCTTTGAGTTTTTGTAGAACCATTGTTAAAAAAATGACATAAGAATTCAATTTTTTAGTGTTGCAACTAAGGCTGCTGATGAGCTCGATGCCTCTGGGACATAGTGTTTTTAACAATTTTGTGCTTAAGTTAGTGATGTAAAATGGAAGGTGAAAAAAAGATAATTTAAAATGGTAAAACAAACTAGGGAGAAGGGAAAGGTATTTAGAGAGAAGAGAAAGCCAACTATTAATTTATTTTTTTGGTTAATTAAATTAATTAATTCTAATAAAATGAAATTGGGCTTTAAAATTGAATTTGGGCCTACAATTGGATTTTGGACTTTAAAATTGACATGAACTTCTATTAGGACTTCATGCATAAGTGACCCAAAAGTGAATTGAATTGCATTTCAACCTATGCCAAATAGTCAAAAAAAATGATTAATCCAAAACAAGTTCAAATGAACTCAATTCAGTTTAAGCACTTAAGTTTGTCCAAATCAAAACGTTAAGATCAAGTCTAAAAACCAAACAATCTCGAATTGACTGGGATAAAATTAGGTGTTTACAATTATTTTATAACTTACTTGAACATTTTTGCTTGATTACCCACTTAATTTTTCTAATTATTTCATGTGTAGGTAAATTGAAACATCACGCACGTACCTACTACCCTCTTACTTACAATGACCGAACCTAGTTAGAATTTTGTCAAAGCATTACAATAAAAAAGCATAAGAGGTGAAGTGAGTTGAAATTAGTGAGGGAAAAAAGCCATAAAGATGAAAAGAAATGGCCAAGCCATGCCTTAAAAATGCCCAAGCCATGAGCTAATAACTAGCATATGTGGGAGCTTTCTTTCTTGCATAAGCTAGCTTACAAGTTGATGAGCTAAGTTGAGAAGCTTCAAGCTAACTTTGGGGAGCCTAATGAGGAGAAAAATTAAGCTATCAAGTCATGTGAAAGGAATTATCTATCAATATCAGAGTTAAAGCAGTGAAATTTTAAAATTTTAATTTCCTAAAACCAAGATCAATTAATAAGATTATACAAACAACATAGATATACAAGCATGCATAGTTTCGACTAAAGGTGTTACCTTAAATGCAAAAAATCCCTTAGTTCAACTTGATAATCTTTCTAATAGATTCCAACCTAAGTAGTTGTCTAAGTGTTTAGCCTTCTAATAGTGATCCACACGAACTCTTGTGAAAGAGCCTTCTTTAAAGTTTGGTGAATTCAAAGCCATACTATAGCTGGTAAGTGTTTGCAAGAACTTTTGTATTTTCTAAAGTAAAACTTCTTTTTCTTATTACTTTATTCAAGAAAAGGTAGCTTGATTTTTTTATAGGGGATGCATTCTGCCACATTACGTTTAATGCTTGGAATATAAATTTACACAGTTAACCCTATTCTAGTCGAGTGTACCAAACAAGGAAAACTCTTTCTCTTATTTTTATTTCCTCTATTTGGTCATACCAAAATCTAATTAAATCCAACTTAATTTGTTCCTATTTGAATCTTTCATAATTGTCTTATTGTGTGTGACCCATTAGATTCTTTAACATGTTGGAAATAAACATAAGCATTGTAAACTTTAGTATTCAGTTATGGATAAAATAAATTTTTTATCTTCATCAACAATTCTCCAATTAGTCAATCTTATGTTTATAGATCATGATCAATGCTAGCTTCATTACCATGACCCCAATTGCTAAAGAAAAATCAATATGGCTTGATAACCTATCCATGAATGATCTTAGTGTATAATTAATATCCTTTCATCACATAATATCTCAGTTTGAACATTGAGTATAGTTTAGTATTTACTCAATCTTATTCAACCATGCTTAGTCTTGTCATTGATATTAACTCACAAATAAGTTTTAAAACAATTCTAAAATCTTATTTCACTTTGGTTAAAGAATGCTTAAGTTAATTCAATCAAGACTAGTTGAGATACTCTTTTGATCATACATGGTGATGAATCCCATCTTGATTACTTCATACATCTTTATATGCTTTATGTTATACCCAACACTACTCGACTAGAGCATTCTTGGTTAAAACTATAAGTAAAGCAAAGTTAAAATATAACATTCATCATATGAGATCATAAGTAATCTCAAGTCAAAAGATCACTTATACAAGTATCATATGAGAATGTAGCCATAAACACTATATGAACTACCATATAGCATTCTCATATCAAGTTATGTTCAATGAACTCATTCTTGTTTTGAGATCGGTTTATCCAAATTTATCTAAACTTCAACCTTAAAAATCAGTTGCTTACTTCATAAGCAATAGGATAACCATGTGCTAGTCTCAACAACTTTTGTCAAAGTCTTCTTATTGATAAAGCATCAACTAAGAACAATTTTGGAACACATAGCTTTTATGTAATGATGATCTCATAATTATAATCTCATTGTAATTTCCTTGCAAAGCTTTATTTATATTCCAAGGACTTTATCATATAAGCATTAATATTGAAATATATGCATACAAACTCAATGATAAAGAAATAAGACATTTATAAGATATCAAATATCAATATACTACAAATATGATAATATCTTAGCCAAAATATGATTTGGCTTGAAGGACAAATACCAACAACATGAAGCTAAATTTGGAACATAAAGAATCGACAAAAAAGATCACAAGAGAGAGGAAGGACTAAATTCACTACAAGCTAAAATTATGACCACTATGAAATGACATTTTCATGTTTCTTTTTGTGCAACTGATTTTCATAGTTGGGAAAGGCTTGAAGTTGGAGAATTTTAGAGCATGTTTGGTGGAAAATGATTAGAGAAGCAAGTGGGTTCATTTAAGGTGGCATAAGTGCATAGAGGACAACTCAGCCTCAAGCTACCAGCTTACTGTTAGATTCAGTTTTTACACCAAGTCAACCTCTAAATGGCTCATTTTGAGAACAGACCAATCTGCCAACTTTTATCCTAGGTGGAAGAATGAAAATCTTTCATTAGCCCAACTCATCATATTGGTATTTGCCCTTCAAGCTTAATCATTTTTTGCTAAGACATTATCATATTTGTGATACTTTCATATTTGATATCTTATAAAGATCTTGTTTTTTTATCATTGAGTTTATTTACATGTATTTCATTATTGATTCATATATGATAAAGTCCTTAAAATATAAATAAAGCTTTGCAAGGGAATTGCAATGAAATTGTAATTATGAGATCATCATTGCATAAAAGTTATATGTTCCAAAATTGTTCTTAGTCAATGCTTTGTTAATAAAAAGACATTGACAAAAGCTACTGAGACTAGCACATAGTTATACTCTAGCTTATAAAATAAGTAACCAATCTCATAAGTTAAAGTTTGGGTAAACTTGGGCTAACATGTGGGTGCTTGTTATAAGAACAAGTTCACTGAACATGACTCAAAATGATAATGCTATATATAGTTCACATAGTGTCTATAGCCACATTCTTATGTGATGGTTGTATAAGTGATCTTTTGACTTTAGATTACTTATGATCTTATATGATGAATGTTATACTTTGACTTTACTTATAGTTCTAACCAAGAATGCTCTAGTTGAGTATTATTAGGTATAACATAAAGCATATGAAGATGAATGAAAATCAATATGTTATTAATCGCTTTGTGTGATCAAAAGAGTATCTTAACTAGTCTTAATTAAATTAACTTGAAAAATATTTGGCCAAAGTGAAATAAGAGTTTAGAATTGCTTTAAAGCTTCTTTGTGAGTTAATGCTAAGGACAAAATTAAATATGGTTAAACAAGATTGAGTAGATACTAAACCATACTCAATGTCCAAATTGAGATACTATGTAATGAAAGGATATTAATTATACACTAAGACCATTCACAAATAGGTTATCAAGCCATATTGACTTTTCTTTAGCAATTGAGGGTCATGACCATGTAGCTAATCATAATCTATAAACATAAGCTTGGCTAATTTGAGAATTAATGATAAAGTCAAAAGGTTTGATTCATCCATAATCAAATGTAAAGATTTACAACGCTTATTTTTATTGCCAACATGCTAAGAAACCTAATCAATCACACATAATAGGACAATAGTGAAATATTAAAATTGAGACAAATTAGTTGATATGACCAAAACTAGAGAAAATAAAAAATGAGAAAGAGACTTTCCTTGTTTAATGCATTCGGCCCAAAATGGGATATATATGGAAATATACATGTCTTGCATTAACCTAATGTGGTTGAATGTCTCTCTATAAAAAGAACATTAAGTCACCACTCCTCTTGCAAGACACAAGGCATATTTGATGCAAAATAAGCTAAGAGCAACTCTAAGCAAAAACTTAAGAGAAAAACAAGAGGCTTTATAAACACTCACTAGTTAGAGTGTGGTTTGTGTTCTTCCTTACTTTAGAAAAGGTTTTTTCACAAGAGTTCATATGGATTACCATTAGAGGCTACACGTTTAGGTAGCTTTGTAGCTTGGGAAACAACTTGGAAGATCAGTAACTTGAAGTAAAGCAATTTCGGCATACAAGGTACACACCATAGCTAAAACTCATGTAACTTATATGTGTTGTGTGTTTGTATGATCTTATTAATTGATCTTAGCTTTAGGAAATTAAGAATTTTAAAATTTTGCTGCTTTAATACTATATATTGATACATAATTATATTGATACATAATTTCCTTCACATCATGTATCACATGAGGGAGAATGGCATAACAAAAGGTCACGGTTTGCAATCTTCTACCAGTAGCAAATTTTTTTAAGCTAGTTGACTTTTTGGAAGGCTTTGATTGATCAACAGGAACCATTTAAAGGTCTACAACTAAGCTTTATATAGTAAATTTTAGGAGAATAAAAGGGGAGTCGCAGCCTTCATTATTTGGCTTTTTATTTTTCATTTTTCCTTTTATGTCTTCGCCTGGTTGTGACGTTACTAGCAGACAGCATTCTTGCTAACTTGTCGTAACTTCTTTGGCTCATTTTAAGCTTTGTTTTTCATGTTTTACTTGAGCTTTGTTTATGCTTTCAAGTTTGTTTTATTGTATTTAGCCTAGATTTAAAGTTTACTCTCGTTTCCCTTTCAATTTTTGTCAATGAAATTTTATCTTCCATGTTTGATTATTACTAGCTTTAGTTCATTTTATATCCAACCTTATTTTGCCTTATGTTTAAGCTTATGTTTGCAAGAAAATGATAGTCCAAGGTGACCTTTGCTTGAGAAATTTTCCATGGGGCCCTAGAGGACTTGGTTCTTTTATTGTTCATTTCATTTCAAGTTTGTGTGGTTTGGTTTGATTTATTACCCAAATTTTATTTCAAATACTGCCTTGCATTTTTTGTTTATGTTTATGTGCTGTTATTGTGTTTTTGAGTTGATAAAAATGATATTAGTTTATGTTTGTACATGTTTGATTAAACAATTTGATGCAGTTTTGGAGTAATGGATCATGACAATCGATTTTGGGGGGTCAATTAATATTATATATATGTTTTGCTCTTTATAAGATTTATTCTATGAATATATAAAAATCAAAATTATAAAATATTGAAAATTTACATGTATAATATATATAAATAAGTTGTTAAATATAATGGTTGGTTTGTAAAAATATTAATCCTACATAAATTATAAATGAGTCTAAATCCTACATGAAGTTATAAAAAGAGTATAAAAAAATAAGTTGTTAAATATAATTGTTTTATAACTTTAAGTAAAAATATAACTTTAAAGGGGCATTTGGTTCGGGGGAATCCACACATTTTCCCCCATAATTTTATTGTTAGGTATTTGATTTCAATGTTTGGTTTAGGATAATCTAATTTCGGGGAAAACTGACAGATTCTCAATAATACCTAAAGTCTTGAATCAAAAACCCACCTCTCATTACGGTATTCTAGGATTTTGAAGGAAAAAGTAACGTTATTTCCAAATTTGACCTAAATAAAAAATTGTGAAATAGTCGCTACCTTTTCGATTTTTTGAAGAAGATTATTTAAGGGATTTTCAGACCAAAAACGCATTAAATATTCCCTTTTGATTTTTTCACGGAGATTATTTAATCCCTTATTTAAGGCAGTTTTTGGACAAAAAATGCCTTAAATAATACCTTTCAATTTTGAAAGGGCTTATTTAAGGTATTTTTAGATAAAAAAAATACCTTAAATAATCTCTTTTAAAATATATTAGTGAATTTTTTAAAGTGTTTTTAGTCTAAAAATGTCCTAAATAATACCCTTCAATTTTTTTTATTTGGATTATTTAAGATATTTTTAGACAAAAATACCTTAAATAATCTCTTTTAAAATATATCAGCGAATTTTTTAAGGCGTTTTTAATCTAAAAATGCCTTAAATAATACATTTCAATTTTGAAAGGACTTATTTAAGGCGTTTTTGGTTTTAAAACATCTTAAATAATCCCTTTTATTACTTATAAGATTTAAGAGATAAAATATAAAAACACTGAAGTAGCTTAATTAGTTAAAGCATATGGCTATTAACCATAAGATTGTAGGTTTGATCCCTCCTTCTAGGGTTTTAAGCGTTTTTCAAGGGATTATTTAAGGTATTTTTTATCCCAAAATGCCTCAAATAAATCATTCATTTAAGGCATTTTTGGACAAAAAATGCCTTAAATAATCCCTTGAAAAACCCTTAAAACGCTAGAAGGAAGAATCGAACCTATGACCTTATAATTAACAGCCATATTCTCTAACCGATTGAGCTACTTCAATTTTTTTTATTTTATCTCTTAAATCTTATATGTAATGAAAGAGTTTATCTAAGATATTTTTAGACAAAAAATGTCTTAAATAACTAAAAATGTCTTAAATAATCTCTTTCAATTTTTTGAAAGGCATTATTTAAGGCATTTTTTGAGCTACTCCAATTTTTTTTTATTTTATCTCTTAAATCTTATAAGTAATAAAAATGATTATTTAATGCATTTTTAGACAAAAAATGCCTTAAATAACTAAAAATACCTCAAATAATCTTCTTCAATTTTTTTAAAGGCATTATTTAAAAAAATCCACTGATACATTTTAAAAGTGATTATTTAAGGCGTTTTTGTCTAAAATTGCCTTATATAAGCCAAATAAAAAAATTGAAGGGTATTATTTAAAGTGTTTTTAAAAACACCTTAAAAAATCCACTGATACGTTTAAAGGGGATGATTTAAGGCGTTTTTGTTTAAGACATTAAAAAATTCGCTAATACATTTTAAAAAAATTAAAGGGCATTGTTTAAGACGTTAAAAAATTCGCTAATATATTTAAAATTGGATTATTTAAGGCTTTTTTTGAACCAAAAATACCTTAAATGATCCTTTTATATTTTTTAAATGGTTAACAACCATCGTATATATAAAGGAAATTATAATAATTATTCAAGATTTAATATATATGAATTTCTCTCAACCAAACGAGTGAATCTAAGCACAGGATACTCTGAAAATGAATAAAATTCCGAGTATCGTACTTTTTCGAGAATGACACTTTTTTTAAAATCTATAATTTCGTGAACCAAACGCCCCTTAAGGGTTTTTTTTTTTTTTAAATTTGGGGGGAAGGTCCCTTCTAGCTCAAATGACCATCTGCCCATGGTTCGGGTTTTCATGCATTTTCCATGCATCTTTTTTAGTAGTTTTCGAACTTGGTTTTCATCCATTTAAGGTTCTGTTTTGGATTAACTACCCTATACCTTTCTTGTCCACTTTCATGATTATTTTAAGGTAGAAAAAAAATTCCCTTTTTTTAAGAATAAGGGGTTTTAGGAGCAGAAGTAAGAGCGGAAGAGCAATGCCTGGAAGCTCCAATGAAAGTTGAAATTACCCTTTAACGCATGAAATCTCTAAACAATTTCCCAACTGCCCTTATCGCCATCGAATCAAATTAGATTGAATTTCTAATGCTTAAAATGCACTATTGCAGAGGGAGGGTGTGTCTGTGTTTTTAAGAATGTAAAAAAAAAACAAAAATTCTATAAGACGTTTCTTAACAAGGAAAGAAGAGATCAGTGATCAGGGTACAAAAACAAAAACAATTTCCTTTTCATTAATTTTTCAATTTATCATTTCTTTTTCTTTAATTATATTTTACTATTAGACCAATTAATAAAAATTTATACCAGAGGGTACTTTTTTGAAATTTCCCTAATATGTGGCCATTTTGACATTAACATTAGATATAATTATATATACCAATTATAAAATGTTCAATTATTAAAAAAATCAATTATCCTTCATAAAAATCCTTAATATGAATAATAGATCAATTAATTAGCTTAATCATAATGATTAGTCAATTGATTAGCTTAACCATAATAGTTAGAAACTTTAGGTTACCATGTAAAAATTAATTAATGTAGTATTAAACTATTTAAATGCTAACAAATATATATATATATATATCTTCGCAAAATAACTTAATATTTTAATGCATTTAATCAATCAGTTATATACTCTAACAATGTATTGAAGGATAAGAAATTTTCAAAAGGGAATTAATAAAGGTAGAATCTGATAAGATTTTTGAATGAATAAGGGAAGTTCTTGAACTTATGCTGAAACCAATTAAAATTTACAATTGAATTATGATGATGTCTCTTATTGCCCACTTAATAATCAACGAAAAGATAATTTGTTAGGGTAGAAAACAAATGGTTTTCATTCAAATTTTAGCTGCCTAGAGCTAATTTTCTCCTAAGCTTCCATTGCTTCAACTAAAAAGAGCTGCATATAAGAGCTGGTTCCAAGTATCTGGCAAACCTGGAAGACACCAGTGGCTACAGTCTCTGCCACTGTGTGTGCCACTGTATGCTGATGGGTGTGCATCTTTCCGATACTGAGAGAGTGCAGTAACGTCGAGCAAATACACTGGTTTCTTAATCCTACTTAGGACCTTTTCCAGAACAACCCAAGCCATAGGTGTGCCTGCAGGGTATCGAATGCCAAAGAATGGTTGTGTCTGTCCAGAACATGATTTTGTTGGCTCGTTCCAATCCTTTCCCCTACATTTGTATGCATCCCTCAACAAATCAGATAATTATATCACATCACAATCAACATTAGAATTAAATGTTTGAAACAAAGAATAGCAATTGTAATATATATATAGATATAGATATATGAGAATGATTAACTTACATTAATATAAAATTTTAAAAAATTATACATTTTTTTTAACCATTGACTTCAATAGATCCAAAGGATGAGATTAAACTTTTTTTTAATTAATCTCTTTCTTCCAAAGGATGAGGATAAAAAAAGTGTAAAACTTTTTAATTTTACATTAGTATAATTCTTACAACTTTTTTTACACTTGAATCAAAATTAATTTCATCTTTAATTTAACTTAAAATAATATTTTTAGTTTTAGCTATTTTGATCTAATAATCAAAAAAGTATAAGACTTACATTAATATAAATGGATCTCTCCTTTATATATATATATATATATATATATATATATATATATATGTATTTGTGTGTGTGTGTGTTGTTCTAGCAATGCATACACAAAAGATGTGAAAATTCTTCCATTAAATTTTATATATAGAATTTAAATTTCATTTATATATAAAAATTTAGGAAAATTTAGGAAATTGACCCATTGAAATTTATATTTCATTTATTATATATAAAATTGGGAAATGTTAAAATTGATGACACTGAAAAATAGATTTTGGGCTAAAATATAATTTGAAAAAGTAAAAGAATCAATCAAAATATGTGATTTTCTTTTATTTTTTCCTTTATTCCAAACTTAAGTAAAAAAATAGTAATAATAATAAAAACAATGGTAAAATAAAACCAGTTATCACCCTTGCCTGTGCTTTATGCTAGAATACAAAAAGTTGTTTCGTAGCCAACATCCTTTATTGTCTAGCCTATTCGATTTAAACATAAAGAGAAAGAAAGAGAAAAAAAAAAAAACAATAAAAATAAGTTAAAAGAGTGGTTTGGGAGACATTAATGTTAAATATCAAATTATCTAACAAATAAATAAGTCTCGAAAATTACTTTTATGAGTGTATTTAACCAAGATCAAAAGAGAAGAAAAAGTTAATACTTAAGGTATATATTTATATTCTTTTTCAAACCCTAATTTTTTAAATAGATAAATTTTATCTTCATGTTAATTATTAGTTATTTAAACATAAATTAGAATATTAGATTCTTTTATCATGATTTTAATTTTGTTTTGTCTTAAAATTTATATTATTAAATCATATTTAATATTAAATGTTAAATATCTGTGGATGTTGTAAAATTAATTGAATATTGGTTAGAATGTTAGATAAATTGAGATTAAAAAATGTGTAAAATTAGTTTTTATTATTGATTTAGTAATTTTAATTTTGTAAGGGAAGAAATAGCTGTTTGGAAAATATATAGTACAATATATTGAATTTTAGTCTCTTTATTTTGATAATTTCAATTAGTCATAATTCTTAAACTTTTTATTATAATTATACTATTTTTAGCTTTTATTAAAAATGTATTTTTTTTATTTAGTTAATGGAAAGGTATTTCAAAAGAAAATCAAATTGGAGCAACCATATTACACTCAAGAAACTAATGAACAAAAGCTCAAAGGCAACTCATATTGAAATTGACTTAAAAGCTCTTTCTATGGATCCGAGATTTCGTCGTAAAATTACAAATTATAATCCTAATAATTAAGATAAAGTACGATAGGTATACTTGCAAAAATGACCTTATCAGCTACGTTATCATACTTTTTGTAGGCACCTCATTTTGTTTTTGAGATCAGAAATAGGTTTTTGGCAATGAATTGGGTCCGATTGGGAAGTTTGGGCCCCAATAGAAATTTTTTAATTTCAATTTTAATTTGATTTAATTATTTATTTATTTTCTTTGTTTAATTTTACTTTTTTTAAAAAGTCAAAAAAAAAAAAGAAAGAAATTAGAAATCCCAATAAAAAAACAAAAACATAGATTTTATTTTAGGAATCAATCATATCAAATCACAATAAAAATCACAAAGTTAAATTCAAAAATTATGTTCATTTTTTTCAAAATTAAAGAGGTTTTGATCTCTATAAAATAGAAAACAAATCACATGCAAAAGATAAGGAGTTTAGGGATTTTTTTTTTATTTTGTGGTTTTTGGAAATCTTAGGGAAGTTTTTTGGGTTTTTAATTTTGAGAATTAGTGATATGGGATAGAGACAAGAGTCAAATTCCAACTATTTGAGCATAGAAATTTTTGGGTTTAGATTTTGTTTGGGGTTTGTTTTTAGGTTTTTTTTTTATTATTATTAGGTTTTGATTCATACAATTTCTGGGATTAAGTTTTTTGTGTTGTTGAAATTGGTTTTGAACTTCTGGGTTTATGTTTTAATTTTGGGTAAATTTTTTTGTTTAGGCTAGAATTCTAGGATAATTTTGGACTTTTGTTTCTTTAGATTATAATAGATATTGGTTTGAGTTTGAATTTATGGAATTATTGAATCTTGCTGGGTTTAAGGTTTGAACTTCTGGAAAAACTATTCTTTTTTAGGTTTACTTGAATATTCCAGCTAAATTTTAAACTTTTAGATGACTTTTCACAGTGACCAGATGGGGATTAAGGCTGCTACCTTTTGAGTTCATCAGGTTTCGACAACCTTTTGGATTTCATGACGCCAAAAATTGAGTTTTCTGGTCGAGATTTACGACGTAAAAATTTTTTTGTTTGGGATTAAAGAGAGGTCAGAAAAATTAAGGCTAGAGAGAGAGAGAGAGAGAGGAAAGTGGAAAATTGAAAAAAAAGGTTGGGACTGAACCTTTTATACACATATTGAAAATGATGTCATTTTGGCAATTGGACCCATGTAAACCAGGTGACTAGTGTTTCAAACCCAACCCGATCGTAAGTATTTTTTTTTTTATTTTGATTTTTTTTCTCTTTTTTTAACTTGTTATATTATTATTATTATTATTATTATTATTATTATTATTATTATTATTATTATTATTATCTTATTTTTAGTATTTAATTTTTACATGATATATTTTGCATGATTGTATGATTATATTTAATTACCTGATTATCAATATATTTATTTGTGTGATTATGTGAGTATGTTTTATTTTATAAATGATATTTATTTTGCATGATTATAATATTACATGGTATATTATTATTAAATGGTATATTATTATTACATGATATAATATATTATTATTGCATGGTATTATTTGCATGATTTTTTTATTTTAATTGATTTTCTTTCCTTTCAAATTAAAAAAAAAAAAAAGGTTTTAGAAAAATGTTTTTAATCCTATCAAATTATTGAAGGATCTAATTTTGAATTAAGTGTTACTAAATTATTCTCCAATCTAGTAGAATTTTTTTTAAAAAAAATGTATTATTTGCATGATTTTTTTATTTTAATTGATTTTCTTTCCTTTCAAATTAAAAAAAAAAAGGTTTTAGAAAAATGTTTTTAATCCTATCAAATTATTGAAGGATCTAATTTTGAATTAAGTGTTACTAAATTATTGGAGAACTTAATGAATTTTGCTTAAAAAATATTTTTTTTAAAAAAAAATTCTACTAATAGATTGGAGAATAATTTTCAATGAAAAGTCTTACCAACAGATTGTAGGATATTTCTGACTATAAACCCTGTTTATAGATATTTATTTTTAGAAACAAAATTAAAAGAATATGATAACGGAACCTCTTCAAAGTAGGATACTAGTATCTATGAATACTCATAAGGTGAGAGATTTATCTTAAATTGCTACCAAACTATTAGAGTAATTTTAAAATTAATTTTCAATATTAAATATTTTGGTAAATCATAAATATAGTTACAAGTTGATTTTCTTTCCTTTCAAATTAAAAAAAAAAAGGTTTTAGAAAAATGTTTTTAATCCTATCAAATTATTGAAGGATCTAATTTTGAATTAAGGGTTACCAAATTATTGGAGAACTTAATGAATTTTGCTTAAAAAATATTTTTTTTTTAAATTCTACTAATAGATTGGAGAATAATTTTCAATGAAAAGTCTTACCAACAGATTGTAGGACATTTCTGACTATAAACCCAGTTTATAGATATTTATTTCTAGAAACAAAATTAAAAGAATATGATGACGGAACATCTTCAAAGTAGAATACTAGTATCTATGAATACTCATAAAGTGAGAGATTTATCTTAAATTGCTACCAAACTATTAGAGTAATTTTAAAATCAATTTTTAATATTAAATATTTTGGTAAATCATAAATATAGTTACAAGTTGAATAATTTGAAATCAACCTTCCACATACATAACTGTACTCTTAAACTTAAAATCTGATTTTGTGGACTAGAATTTACTATTTAAAGATACATAAATCAATCTTGAGACTCCTCTTTAAATAGGATAGATTCGGTCAAATGACCAATCATATCTAAATAAAAAAGATTAGTGGTGACTCTTAAAGTTTATATCTAATAGTAGATTTACGGATTTAAAAGTTATGACACTTTTTCTAAAAAAAGTATAAAAAATGTGTTACATCATTTCAATCTAAATTTATTTAATAAGTTTGATAATTGATTAAATAGCATGTAAAGAACGTTGTTTTTTGTTTAAATTTTTATCTTTTTAGATAAAATATTAGAAAACAACGAAGTATGACTATTTTATTCTGGAAGGTTTTATCAAGTTACTTATTTTTATGATCATAGATAGACAATTTCAAGAGCTCAATAACTGTTTCACTAAGATTAACATTGAGTTGCTTCTTTATGTAGCATACCTTAATTCAAGTGACTCATTTTCAATTTTTTATTAAAAAATTTAATTTGTTTTTCTCAATTTTATCCTTTTGAGCTTTCAACAATTGATCTTATGGCACTTGGTAGTCCATTTGAAGCATATCTTCGACATGCGCTCTAATATTGTATTTTTGGAAATCAAGAGAGTTGGTTATCTTGAAAAAAAAAAATTAAAACAAAGAAAGATTTGGTTGTTCACTAGTTTTTTTTCTAATTAAATTAGCTTTGATCTTGTCAATTGCAATTGCAAGTGTTAAAAATAGCTATTTTAGTAACAAAAATAGTGAAAAATCAGTTACAAAATTGAATGTGTAATAATTTAATGAATGATTGTTTTTGATTATATACATTAAAAAAGATGTATTTGGAAGTATTGATAATAAAACAATTATACAATAGTTTTAAAATGTAAAAACTCATCGTGAATAATTGTAAAAGCAATATCTTTATATTATTTCTTTTTCTTATTCGCATCTTTTTTAGTAACTTTATTATTTAAGTGTTATGTATGAAAATTTTAATATCCATATACTTGTGTATTGTGATATATATAATATACCATATTAACTTTTAATCTCACTAAAAATAAATTTTGACCATGCCTATGTTGTAGGATAAAAATTTTTATATTTGAATGAGGGGTGTACATTATTTTTTGTAATAAAATTACACATAAAAATAGTTTAAAATATTTTTAACATAATTATTTGTAGCACTTTCCAGAAAAAACAAAATTTTTATTGCTAAAGATCACACTTCTTTTTTAGTGGTATCAAATGTCAAAGAATGCTTGCCATATAATTATGCAAGATAAATTATCTTTATTTTTTAGCTTTTTCTTTTATTTTAGCCTTCATTTTTTTAAGAACCAAAATGAGAATTGTGTTATCATTATTACTTGTGCACCGGAGATTAATTGTTGAATTAATTGTGAGCAACAATTATCCAAAATTAAATAATAATAATAATAATAATAATAATAATAATAATAATAATAAGTTAAAAGAATTTGGGATAGCCAAGGGCCTATTGAAGAAAGAAGCACTTGAGGGGATCAATAATAAAGCAAGGAGAAAAACGAACAGGCAAATGTAAATTTAATGGAAGAGTTGCTTACTCATAATGGGTTGGAGAAATCCCTTGGAAAAAGACCTTGGTTTTGGAAGGATCAACGTTGCGGTTGACCCACCTGGCCCACGTCGTTAATCCTTTGTAAAATGCAATCATACGGTTCATGTCTTTCAACGTTTTCCCACCATCCTCTATGTAATCAAATCTGCAGCAAAGGCAGCATCCATCACATGAAAATTTCTTCTGTACCAATTTTTCAATCATTCAAGCTTATTTTTATTCTATAAAAAGAAAAATCTTTACAGCCAGTATTATCTTCGTATATTTATTTAACCCAATGTGTATTACAATTTCTTTTTCATTATTATAGGGACCAAAAAATAAAAAAGAAAAACGGTTGGAGAGTTTTCTTACTTGTACTAGTGTAGAGGAATTTATGGGTAGGATCATATCAAGTTTAGATTAAATTTATATTTAATATTAATAATTTATATATTTATTTAAATTTAATTTGATTTAAAATTTTGAGTCTTAAAATTTTTTGAAATATGACTTAAATTAGAAAAATAAAATCTAAGTTACCTATTAAACTTAATTTGTATAATAAAAAATAAAAAATATGATTAAATTAAATTTAATAAGATTATATTCAATTCATATATATATAAATTAAAATTAAAAATTATATAAAATTAAAATTAAAATTTAATAAATATATAATTTTTATATATATGTGAATTAATTTTTATATAATTCGTATATATAATTTAAAATTTTATATATATATATATATGAATTTAAGTCAGATAAAATTAGGTTTGAGTTTTAAATTTTTTATCTATGGTAAGGTATAAAATTTAAACAAATTTAAAAATTACATATAAATTTATTTAACGAATTTTAATTTTTTTATATAAATTCTTTCAAAACTCAATCGAACTCTTAAGTTTAGATAGATAACCTAACTTTTAAACAAGTCTAGAGGCATCTTAAGTGCAGTAATAAATTGCATAAAATTTTAGGCTCGGACGAGAGCTGGCAAGATTGATTCAACTCTAAATATTTGTTCAATTCCTTCCGATTTGAATGCAATTCAACTTACTTTGATAAAAAAAAAAATCAATTAACAATCTAAATTTATTCCATTCAATCTAAATTAATCTAAACATGAAATAATTTAAACTTAAATAACTAAAATAATAATATAATATAATATAAAATTAATTTAACTTAATTTTAAAATTTGATAATTTTTTATTCAAAATAATTGAAACTCTAAATAAGCTAACTCAAAACAATCTAAACCTTTTCAACTCAAATTAATCTGATTCGAAATGATTCAATCACGAATTCACAGGTGAGATTCAATCCCATATAAAGACATTATTTCATCCGTACTAATAATTTTTAATTTTAATTTTAAAATAGGGTTAAAAGTAATAAAAAGCAAAATATTAGCATATATAAATAGAAAAAGCAGATAAAAGTGGAGTTTGGGTTTAAAATAGGAAGGCCCACTGGGTGTGACATGAACCTAGTCCATGAACATATGTGGTTGTGGAAGTGAAAAATGAAATTGATCTTACGGTTGGGTTCTTCCAGTGTGGGTCCACCAATGCCACGTGTTAAAGATCAGCATATCCATGCCTTTCCATGCATCACCGCCCCTAATGGAGTCCAGCTTCAACACTCTTCCGAACTTCTCATTCGCTAGGTCAACTAGGTATGGTGTTCTGTAAAGCAATATCTTCACACCGTAATCCTGAAAATATGAATATATATAAATTATTCGATATACTAGTCGAAATTTTTTGATTTTATAAGTGAAAATAATAAGATAATATATATTTAATTTTTTAATTAATTTTTTATTTTTTAAATATATTCTAAATGATATATATTATCTTATTAAAATGGGACATGGAATGCTTATGTACAGGACTTCGAATTTGATTTGAAAAATATTTTTTATTTCAATTATACGTTAAGACATTTGGATGACCGGATATCATATCTGAAAAGTATTTTGAAACAAAAATACAAAGAGGCATACCCTCTCTGATGGACATTTGTACGACTACTTTCGTTTCAAATAAATTCTAACCTTTAAAAAGGTATTCTTTCACTTACAAAAGATTTCCAATGGCATCGATTGAGATTCAAAACATGAAATGTGAACTCAAAGAAGAAACAAATTGATTGGATAAATCAACACAATTGAAGTGCTACAATTCTTGATTAACATCTCTACAATTAGAAATTTTAGAATTTAGTCCAAAACACTCTCTACTTACTTGAACATGCTACAAGTTCTGAATTCTTTCCATCTTATTTTCAACAATACATCAAGTCTCTTATACATTATTTCTGATTCCCCACAGAAATAATGTATATGAAACATTAGTTTGCAGCTCATGATTAGCGAGTGTTGAGTAGTTTGATTTTATTAATACAAATTGAAGTCAAAAAAGGTTTTTTTCTTTTTTTTTTATATATATTTGGAATTATCAAGATTTATTCTCTAATCATTAAAAAAAAAAAAAATTCGACTAACAGAGCACATTATTATTGACAAGTCAAATAATGGATTTGTTGTATATGTGACTATTCAATTCATCCTATTGCAGACCATAAATTGCGGAGACAAAATATACCTAAAAAATTTGACATTTGTAATACCATATTTTCTCATATTATGATTTTTCATTTTACATTTATGAAACTCACAAAAACAACATAATAAAGTAATTTTTTATAATACACTCGGGGCATCTGCAGTTTTTGTATACTCTTTCTCGGAAGATTTTAAGGTTATACTCTCTTAAATCGAGCATTTATATTCAATATTTTATTTTCAAAATATTTTCTATGAAAATCGAACTCTAATTTAAAAGCTCCTCTTCTTATTGCCTAAGTTAATCACTATATATGAGTTTTATAAAAAAAAAAATTATAATGTTGCATGACTGATGGTTCAACAAATTTGGAAAATATTACTTATCATCTCTAATTAGAAAAGGTGGTCCAAATTTATCACAAATTAAGCAGAAATTAATTACTCGTAAGAAAGCCGTGTAAGCACAGAACTCAAATCTGCCCTATTACAACTCACGATTGGTCCCTTCACAGTTGAAACTTGAAACATGCAGGTGTTTTGTCTTGTGCTTGTCCATTCGGCCAGTTTTGACTTACAAGTCAGCAAATCAAACAAATTAGCACCATACAAATTATTTTGTCAATTTGGATCGTACCACCAAAAAGTTAGACTTTAGATTCTTTCTAAATTCCAAGATTACTGTAAGATTTAGATCAAATTTGTATAGTTAAATTTACTTAAATATTTAATTCTATTGAATTTTGTCCTTATACTTTTAATTTCAATGATTTTTAAATAAAATTATGGAAATATTTCATGCAACTGACAAATTTTCATGAATTCAATTATTTTAAGTTTAAAAATTAACAAAATTAAAATTATAATGATAAAAATCAATGTAGCTAAAGTATAATGACAAATTTTCATATTCATTTATATTATAATAACAAAATTGGACTTAATTCTTTGCACTAACTATTTAATAATAGAATTTGGTCTTGGTGTGATGTGGTGAGAAGTAAACAAGTTCGGGATAAAATATAAATTATAAATTTTTAAAATTAAATATGGCATATTATAAACCAATATATAAAAGATAATTTATCAAAAATGTGGCATATTATAATCCAATATATAAAGATGGTATATTTTAAAATTTTATCAAAAATTAAATATAAATTTAATAAAAATAAAAAATATATTTTTTATTTTTTGTAAAAACATAAATTATAATATATAATTTTTATATAAAATATAATATAAAAATATAAAAATTATTAATATTTTAAATTATATAAATATACAAATTATCCAATTTATTATAAACCAAATCCAGTCGTTGAAAGAAAATCCAATCCGACTCATTTCCCGTATAGACGCTTTAACAGTTAAACTTAAAAAATCAATTTGAACCGACAGTTAAAGTGCCAGCAAGGATTTTACTGAGAGTAAAAGTGCAGCATTTTGATATTTATAATTTTTTATATTTAAAACTTCGAACATGTATGATAGTCAGTGATAACCACATAAATAACCACATAAATATAAGAGCCTGACATGTTCCCCGCAAAAGCAAGGCGTCCACCAATCACGCTCCACTTTTAAAGAACACAAACCAAATTACCACATTCCAGCCTCCATGGCTCAGGCATTTTGATTTTCAGCAAACAAAACCCAGTTTTATATTAGAGAACTTCAACCAGAGTTATTTGAGCATAACTTCAATTTATATGGATTACTATGCTAATTAAATTTTGTATTTTGAAAAGGATTATCATTTTCTTTCCAACCAATTATGCACCATAAAGGATTTGAAATTTTGAATCCACCAAAAGCGGTGATGATACTGTTCTGCTGCAACTAGCAAAAACAAAGGGGCATTTCTCCACTTTCTCAAAGGATTGAAAAACAAAGGGACATGACATGCATGCACAGATTCAAAGCAATCATTATTTTCAAGGGTAAAAGGGAAAACAAAAGGAAAAGATAGAGAGAGAGAGAGAGAGAGAGAGAGACTTCAGACAGAAAATTAGCAAGCAAGAATCAAAAGTCTAAAATCCCACTGACCTGAAAGATAACTGAAATAAGACCATCTCTTTTGATGTATGAAATTTTGGAATTTGGAACCCAGGCTCGAATCATACATGTTAAAGACTGGAATTGGTTCAAGCTGAGTGAGTCGCCCACGAACATGATCCTCTTTCCTCTCCATTTCTCCAAGAAATACAGCCCATTGAACCTGCAATTCAAAACATTTTGACCGTTTATCTCCTCTTATATGGTATGAATTAATGGATCATCTCTGGGGAAATGACTCTGACCTTGGGAGGCTACAGGAAAAGGGTTGCCATCTGTACTTGAGATACATGTTATCAGGTCGGCCATATTTTTGGCAGTCGAATTCTCCATCTATGAAGGGACATTTGGTGGGGTCGTAGAGAGGATATGAAGGGTCATATACCCATTTCCCTCGGAACCAGTTGCAGTTAGAAGCTAAACTTCTGGCTGTGGAACTGTTGGAATTGGCATTATTATTTATGGCATTGAAATCCTCAGCTTTTGTTGCTGAGTGGTGTAAAAACAGAAACAAAAACAGGGCGAACCGGAAGAGCAGGGCTCTGAAGACTAAACCCATATCTTGGGTTTCGTTACTTTTCCTGCTCAAACTGTTAGGAGAAAAGCACGAGGAGTGGGGGAAAAGTTGTCTGTCCAGCAGAGCTTATATAACGACGGAAAGAGATAGAAAGGCAAAGAGCTCCACATCCATGGTGGAGAAGTTTAATTAATTAATTAATTAATTTTCTTAGAGACAATAATAGTGAAATCTTTGGATGGATTCTTTTCACCGTTTCATTTGCGGTTGGATCCAATCTCTTACTTCGAAAAATAGGAACCATGATTAGTTTGACTCTAAAATAATGGAAACGTTTTTCCCTACCATTGGAGATAAAGTAGATCAAGTAGGCTGGGAGAGTGAAGAAAGGTGAAAATACTAAAATTTAAATTTTAGATTTATTAAATATTAAAATTTTAAAATAATTGCATTAGTTGATTTAATTAAATTTTAAATCGAAGATTCCTTGCTTCCTAATTGACGGTTCAAATTGACTTTTTTTTCATTTCCAATTTTACATAAAATCTTTGAAAAGAAATAAAGATATCATGAATTTTTTTGATTTAAAATTTGAATGCATTAAATTAATATAAGAAAATATATTTTTAAAATAATAGAGTAAAAGTTAAGTTCAACCAAAATTTAAATATACCTCTTAACTGTGTTATAAAAAAATAATTAAATTAAATATTATAGGCAGATTCAATATTGTATCTGATCTTGGTTTGTTTCTTGAAAACGTCTCATTATTAATCGTTCATTTTCATATCATGAAAAAGTTGTTTATTAAAGAGTGCAAAACTGCCGTGCATATAAGGTCAGAGCTGTATCACTTTTATCCCCATTAAGACACCATTGATTATGTCTTCATATCAACTCCATGATGATTAATTGTTAGCTGTTCTTTATCAAAAGAAAAAAAAAATTTATGATAGTTGCTATTTTTGAATGTATGTATACAAATACACAGAAGTCAAAAGTAAAAATAATTTTTTTAAATCCCTAATCTATTTTTAATATTTTGATCTCTGTCTAATTAATTCATTTGAAAAGTACATAAGGCATTTAAATCCTCGTGAACTTGTAATTTTTAAAAATTTAATCAACATACATATCATATAAATTAATATTTAATTGACAGCAAAAATGATCCTTAGGTGCTTGTTAAGCACATATACATCATTAATTCATTAACTTAAAGCTTTCCACAACAATCTGGAAAATTTTATTGGACTCAAAAGAAATTGTATTGGAGGATAGCTGTCCTAGCTATGGTTTCGGCACAATCTCCTCCAGTCCTTTTCTCGTAATTTTCATCTTTGTTTCATTTCGTATCTTAATTTGATTGCTTTTGATCGTTTAATTTCTCGTTGGTGGCAAAAAAAAAAAAAACATTTTTGTTTACGCAGTTTTGTTAATTAACATGTAAACACCAAAGTCAAGCGATTATTTATTGGTTTCATATGACAGTTTTCCACAATTTATTTGAGCTAAATTTCCAGCTTTTCAAATGTTCGAATATGGTTTTAACAGAAAAGCAGAGAAGGAGATTAATTAAAAGTGTCCCGGTTTTCTTTTCTTAGGTCAATAAAAACGGCCAAAACCATTTACTACGGGTAGGTTAATTGCGTGATGTCTTCAATGGTCTATGCATACTATCTGTCTACGGGACCCAGCCAAGGTGGCGGGTTGATCGTGGATAAATATTTTCAAACTCAAATCCAGTTTATAAAAATATTTTATCATATATTATTATTTTATTTAAATTTTATTTTTTAATATAGTTAAAAATGTTAATAAAAATATCTTTTAAAATTTCAAGAATAATTTAAATAATATAGACTAAATAAAACGGTCATGTTTGGCTCGACTCCTACAATCCAGCTTGTGCATACTTATAATGCATACCATCATACAAGTAAAATTTTAAATCAATCCCATATCTACATCACATTAATAAAATAATATTATATTTTCAAATATTTTAATATTTAAATTTTCACATCTTTTTTATATGAAAAACACATTCAAACACAGAAATAGAGAGAGAACTATGCTGAAAACTTTTACAAAAGGCAAGACTTAAATAGTGTCATTGAAGTCTTGTTTCAATGTTCAAAAGGCTTTATTTCAAATTTTTCGTAACAAGTGTTGTTTTGGTTTAACTTGATATCAGCTTATTAGTTTGTTAGCTTTATTGATTTATTATAGATGTAATAATTATATCATATTTTATAATGAGAAATGCTTGATTGTAAAAAATTATTATTTAATAGAAAATATAATCTTTTTGAAAAATAAATAGAATTTTGTTTGTAACTCATTAAATTTTAAAATTAATTAAATTACATCTTGTGTTTACATTGATTACATATCAATAGTAGATCTTATATCTTATATAAATATATAAAAAATCAAAGCTTCTAACAAACAAGAAATAATTTGATGTGGATAGTCTACATTTTGAATATGTGGACAATCTAAAAAATTAATATATGTTCTTTAATAAATGCATTTTAATAATTCAAAAAAATAAATTAAATAAAATTTTTTATCTTAAATCACTCTCAATCAAATTTATTAAGAAGGTAATAAAAGTTTAATTGCCATCATTAATATATAGAATAATTTTGTTAAGACTTTTTTCAATTATAAATATTCAACTTTGAATTACACTTGTATAAAAAATATTTACTTTCCAATATTCAATTCTACTTTTTGAGATATGAATAGGTTTTCATTGCCAATCCATTGTTAATAAATATATAAATCATTTAATATCAACAATTCAAATAAAAATAAAAGCTTAATTATTTTTAAACATATTTTTTTGCTATATACTATATAAGTGTCTTTTTTTTTTAGGAATCATACTACAAGTGATTAATTACCATATAAAACATTTTAATTTAAAGGCATAATTTACTCCTAATAAAAGGTTTTTAAAGCATAAAAATGTAAACTTTTCAAAATAAAAGCTAAAAACATGCTAATAATTAAATAACCCATTATAATTGATCTGGTTAAATTACTCCAAATTTTACAAAAGTTTTCCTAGTATAAATAGAGAATCATCTTATACTAAGATTGTTCAAAATATTCATCAAAACCCTCCAAATGCATTTGTTTAGTTGTGATTAGGTAAATCTCTACTAAAAATCCATTGACTCATTTATACAACCAATGATTTTTATTTTTAATTATTTTTAGTTTAATTTAGTTTTTCAATCACTGTTAACAATAAAAATATATTATTTTTAATTTAGGTATTGTTTCTCTTTTGTTTACCTTTTTTTCAACTTATAAATTTTTTTACTTTATCATATTTTGTATTACTTCTTTTTTGTTTATTTTTTTATGCATATTCAATTAAACTCTATTTATAATTTATTCATTCTTAATGATGTTAAGTCATTTACTTTTCTATTAGCTTGAATTTTATAGTGGCATGAATCTCTCTTTGATTTCAAAATATTATATCTAAAATTTTTATGATACAACAAAATAAAAATTCACATTCCATGAAATAGGGAAGAAAACATGGAATTTTTTTTCTACTTTTGCTTTACAATTTTGCCTTTCACTTGTAGTTTTTTTCAAACATTATGTTTATTTATGTTTAATATATATGATTTTATTCTAATATATATATATATATATTAATTTGCTTTGCATGAATCAACAACATAAATTTTTTTTATACAATAGCATAATTTCTGAATTAAGATGTTAATTGCTTTCACTTATGCCATTAATGGATGCCTTTTGTCAACAATTTTGTCATGATTAACTATTTGGTCATGATTAATTCAATTGCTATTGAATAAAAGAATTAAATAAGAAATATGTGGCGTGTTTAATGTTTATTTTCTAATATATGCATTATTGGTTGATGATTTAAAAATTTTTAAAATAATAACTTAGACAATTTTGCTATTTAATATCCAACATGATACATAATAAACAATTAAATAAATTTTATTATTAATGGAAATTGTTAAAAGACATAAGTAACTCTTTATTTTCAATTTTATGATATATAACAAGTTATACAAGGTTTAAGGTAAGTGATATACTTATTTTCACCAAATAATTCAAAAACATTGATTCAATATAATTTTATATTCAACATTTTATCATGCATTTTCTTTTTTTACAATATTTGTATTCTAATTTTTATATTTCAATTCAAACAATTGCACATACTAAAAACATATTGCCAAATAGGTGTCAAAACAATTTCTTTTTCTCATCTGGTTAAATTATATTAAATTTGTTAAATTTTCATATTACAATTTCTCCAAAAAATGTCAATAAAAAATTGTATCTGAGAAATATTTTGGACAACTTTTCTAATTTAAAAAAAAAAAAAACAATGAAACCTTAAAATAAATAATTGGTTTTCATTTTCAATGATTTTTTTCTCATAATCATATGTTAACTTAAAACATTTCAATGATTTTCTTAGTTAGGTCAATCAAATACTAAATTTGATTGAAAGTTCACTAATCAAATAAATATGGTATTTGCTTTAATACATAATAATTGTTTCACTTTAATTTCTTTTGAAAATTTATGTGTTGTATTTTTAGAGATAGAAAGTAAGATAATTTAATTGTATCTATTAAATTATAAATTATGATAAAGATGAGATAAGTACGAATATTAAATTACTAATTTATAGAAATCAATAGGTTAAGTTCTCCTAAGTATACCATTATATATATAAGGGAGGGATCAAGTTACATAAAAAAAGTTTTACACATTTTTACTTTTTGAAGGGATGAGAGAAATAAGTAAAAGTGATTTAATTTCATTCTTTGGATCTATTGAAATCAATGCTTAAAAAAATATAAAATTAAAAAGTTTTATATTGGTGTAAGCTAATCCCTTTTCATAAACATACTTACATATATACATATATACATATATACATATATACATATACATATATATATACCACCCATATTATCACCACAAAATATTTTTTATATACTAATACTTGGTTATATTGACGGTTAAATTTCGTAAGTAAAAGAGATTTTTACTAACGGATTTTTAATACCATTAGAATATATTATACTTATATCAATACTTTATTTAACTGTCAGTATAAATAAACTTTTTCTGATGGTGTATGATTATCCGTCAGTATAAATATATTATATACTAACGGTTATTAATGTAACCGTTAGTATAGGCTTAAAAAAAACAATTGGCTTACAAAAAATTGAATGAGATTATTGAAGGCATTTTTGGCTAAAAATGCCTTTAATAATCCATTCAAAAAATTTTGGAGAAGGATTATTGAAGGCATTTTTGACCAAAAACACCTTCAATAATCCATACAAAAAATTTTTTGTATGGATTATTTACTAACAGTTAAATTCTATTAGTAAAAGAGACTTTTACTAATGATTCTTTAATATCGTCAGAATATACCATACTTATGTTAACACTTTATTTAACCATCAGTATAAATAAATTTTTTCTAATAGTATATGACTATTTGTCAATATAAAT
The DNA here is from genome assembly GCF_047325235.1 of Durio zibethinus. Classification (NCBI taxonomy): domain Eukaryota; kingdom Viridiplantae; phylum Streptophyta; class Magnoliopsida; order Malvales; family Malvaceae; genus Durio; species Durio zibethinus. Next base: position 7,011,799 of record NC_143185.1, read on the forward strand.
ATGTTATATATTGATGGTTATTAATGTAACTGTCAGTATAAGCTCAAAACAAAAAAACTATTAGCTTATAAAAAATTGAATGGGATTATTGAAGGTGTTTTTGGTTAAAAATACTTTCAATAATCTATTCAAAAAATTTTAGAAAGGGATTATTGAAAGCATTTTCAGCTATAAATGCCTTCAATAATCCATGCAAAAAATTTTGAAGGGGATTATTAAAGGTATTTTTGTCCAAAAATGCTTAAATAATCCAAACAAAAAAATTTGTTAAGAGGAATATTAAAGGTGTTTTTGACCAAAAATGCCTTCAATAATCCCCGAAAAAAATTAAAAGGGATTATTGAAGGCGTTTTTGGCTAAAAATACCTTCAATAATCTCTTTTCAATAACTCCTCATAAAAATTTATTGAGGGGATTATTCAAGGCATTTTTGGTCAGAAATGCATTGAATAATCCCATCGAGAAGTGCCTTCAATAATCTCATTAAATTTTTTGTAAAAGATTATTCAAGTCATTTCTAGAAAAAAACACTTTGAATAATCCAAAAAAAATGACAGGTTTATGAATTTAAATCACTTTTTTTACCTCTACCTCCCACCGATCTGCTACCAACTCTCTCTACCTCTCACTGACTTTATAAACTTAAACCCATTAGCACCCATTTTGTTTTAGAACTGAATCAAAGTTGAAGTATCAAGACTCTTATCATTTCTCAAAGGTATTTTTTATTTTCTACATTTCAATTTTGTGTCATCGAGCATGCATTTTTTTTTGTATTATTGGCTGTATTAGATGAATCTAGGCTTAGTCTTTATCACCTCAAAAAGTAGAGAAGGGCCTGAAAATATTATTAGTGGCATTGTTTTTCTTAATGGAATAGCTTTAATAGAAAAACAGATGAAAACTTCATCTGTTTTACTGTGGATTAGTGGCCTCTTGATAAATGTGACTATGAAACATGTAGCTGGGGAAGAGCTTCTCTTCTTAATCTAGTAAATAGCTTATCCTTAGGCTTCTAGGGTAAAAACATCACAAAAAAAAATCTTTCTTTTTGATATTTTAATGCTTGCTTCGTTTTTATAGGAATTTCTTAAATAACAATTTGGCTGATCAGACAATGAATTGTGTGGCTTTGACATTGGAACAAGAGTTGCAGCAAATCAATATGCATATAATGTGAACAATCTTTAAAACATTGTTCAAAATATATATAAAGGATTTGAGGTTCAGCAATTAGTAATAGCACCAAGAGCATTCTTTGATGCAAACTTCGAGCACCATGCTTGTAGACATTCAATCATTGATATAAATGTTTTTTTTTCAAATTTGGTATAATAATGTTAGTTCTTGACTTATTTTAAAGTTGTGGATTATAAAACAATTTAGATTTTATTTTATTTCAAATGTTATTAAATATTTTTACTTTTTGTGTATTTTTACTTTATATGAAACCATATCATATTATGATTATAAATAAATTAATATTAATAATTGAAAATATAATTAAAAAAAAAAGTTTTTACCAATGCCTTAAAATTTATATTGATGCCTTAAAACATATAAGTCTATATTGACGAGCATTAACCATCGGTATAGGCAAGAAAAATTAAAACATACAAGTCTATATTGATGGGTGTTAACTGTAGATAAAAGGTATAATGGTGAAATACACAACAGATGCTATACTAACAGATATACATTTACTGATGGTTTTGAACCGTAGGTATATCTCTATAAGTTATTCTGACACTTAAAAAATTGTTAGTATAGGTTTATACCAATAAGGGATATATTAACAGTTAAAAATTCATCGAAATATATATTTTGACCATCGGTATAAGGTTATAGTGCTATACTGATAGATTTTAGGATTTTACCGATGCTTTTTTTAGCGTCACTGTATGTCAAATTTCTTGTAGTGTATAAAATGAGATTTTCAATATTATATATTATAATGAAAATACAATTTCTTATTAAAATTACAAATATACTATTTTTTAAAATAAAAATTTTGTTTTTAATAAATAGTCTTTTACTTTTTAAATAGTCATGTATGTAAAAGAAAATATAATTGATTTGTTTGCCGGCGCATCACACGGGCTTAAAACTAGTAAATATATAAAAGCTAAACACTTTGATAAAAAAGGATATAGATAACTTATATTTTTAACATGTAAATGGGTTTAAAAATTACCATGTGTTCCCTAATAAATGCATTTTATTTATTTAAAATATTTTTATTATTTTTTATAATAACATTTTTATTACTTAAAAAATAATTAGTTAGACTAAATTAATTAAATTTATTACATGTTAAATGTCCAATAATTTTACATTATATGAATAAGTTACAATTAATTTGGCCAATAATACAAATAACATAAAAAGAAACTAAACAAAAAGTTAATTACTCATGAATATAGTTCCATATCTTCTTATTATTTATGAAAAATTTAATAGAATTTAATATAGTAAATAAGGAAAGACACATGAGCCATTTAACAAGTTGACAATAATGATATCATTAGATTAGAAAAGACTTTATTTTCTTTTTTAAAAAAGACAATAAATTAGGCAAGAACTTAAAATTTGTAATTTTAAAGTGAAAATTGCATTAATTCCATGTCTTTTATGACTTATTACATTAGACAATCAATGATACCTTTACGATAATGTTTCTTAATAGTAATATAAATACAAATATTTTTCCAAAAATAAAATTTAGCCAATTGAATTTGACTATTCTCCAACTTTGTTTTATTGCAATTTTATCTCTATTATCTTATAAAAAATAATTATTTAGTCTTACTTGCTATTCTTTGGTAAGTTTATTAAGGTTTGACTCTATTTTTTTGGGTGCAATTGTTAGTTTTTATTTTTAGAATAGCAATTTTATCAACTATATATTTTAGTATAATTTTTTTCTTTTCTAATTTATATTTTAAATGCGAATCTTTGATATTTTCTATATATATATATATATATATATATTGAATGTGATATTGTTAAAAAATTATTTTCTTTTGCGAGGTATTACTTAGCATAAGCTTAATTATTTTAGTTTATTTTAGGAGGTTACTTGATAAGATTGTACTAATTTGCAAGGTTTTACAATAAAATGTCAAGGATGATTGATTAATTTGGATGTTATGGCTGTGCATTAGCTAAGAACCAAATCGTAAGGACACTTAGATATTGTATTGTAAGATAAATCAACCTAAAATAATATAATTGATTATGACTTAACTAAATATGCCTTGGTTTTAATTGAAAATGAAAAAAAAAAATTTTATAAGTTCTTAGTGAATGAAGCTTTAAATGATGCAAGGGGTGTCAGTTTATAATTTTTAAAAATCTTATAAAAAAATGGAACAAATTCTCAATTTTGTGAAATTCACCACTTATTTCATTTAACAAATCCTAAAATTTTAGAAATACTAAAACTATAATTTTTACTCTTATACCCAATTTCCTATATTTTTTATATTTCTTTTTTAGATAGACATTCTTGATTCAATTTTTTTTTTAGATTAATATTTCAAGATAACATATTAACATACCACCAATTCATAACAAAAACACACACAATGTTGAAATAAAAATGCCTAAGGGTTTGGTTTTAATGTAAGTTCAACTCTTTCATAATACAATATCTATATATATATATATATCTATATATCTATATATATATTAATACAACTCTACGTAGAATTAAGTTCTAAATTTAATATATTAATATTATAAAAAATTTCCTACACTTAATATCAAAATTTATTTTCATATTGATTTTTTTAAAATATGTAACTTTATCTAATTAGTTATTTCAAATGTCCCTTAAAATTAGGTGAATATGTATGGCATTAAACTTAAAGTGACAATTATATCTTAGATATTTAACATAGATTCACAATCTTGAAAGGAGTAGGGAGTTTTAAATTGTTATAAGCAAAATTAGAATTGTTAATTTTGCCCATAACTTTAGAGAAGCAAAGTAGCAAACCATATTACTGATTCTTTAATGAAGATGGGAGTGGAAAAAACAAAATTATTTTGTATATGTTGACAGTAGACTCCCAAGTGATTAAGTCGTGTGTATTAATTTTTTTGAGAAATTAGATTTTGTGTAATGTTAGGTGTTATTATAATTGTTTTTATATTTATAAAATGGAGCTTTCTCGAGTGAGATTCTTAAATTTTATAATATTTTGATTTTATGAATGAAATTATCTTTTTAACTGATAAAAAAAATTTATATCACACTTTTTTGTTTTGTATGTTTATGACTTTATTTTAAATAATCAAATCAAGGTTACTTATTAAATTGTAAAGAAAATGATTATAAAAAATTATGCAGGGTGACTTAAAGTTTTTTTATCAACCATTATCAATATTTTTATAATCATGAAATTTAAATTTAAATTGAAATTGTTCTCTATAATTGTAATTATATTAAATTTTGAAATAATGTTTTATTACAAAAATTATTATATACATTTGCCCCTTGCATAACACAAATATAAAATTTTAAATGTTCAAATAAGTAATATTTGACAATTAATTTTTTGAATTGAAATAAATAGCAACTTCAAATTTTGAAATTACATAATATTCTTAAATATTTGATAAAAATTAAAACTTGACTTTGCAACGTTGTGAAAAAATGTGAGTATATTAAATATAGTCTTATATTTATTATGCCAATATAAAATTTCCAGTACTTTACTCATATAATTCTTTTAAAACTAATAATATTATATATAACAATAATTATAGTCGTTTACTTACTCATGCATAGCATGGACTTAAAACTAACTTAAAATAAAAAAAATTAAAATAATATATTTTGAATCAATAATGTTAAAATATAATTTAGTTTACTATAAATTTTATTATACTTTGACAATCAAATTATCAATATTAACAAATCGTTTACAAGTGACCTTACCCATGATGTCAAAACAAAGAGCTAAGCAACTATGTCGCCACACATGAAGTATAAAAGGGAATCATTAAGCGCAAGTGTCACGGACCTAAGGATGAGACATGAATTTCACATCGAACATAATAAGAGGGTCATTGGGGTATAAAAAGGTTCACACCATCTCCGTCTTGTGAGGCGCCTTTTGTAGGACAAAACCATGAGGCCAAGGGGCCAGAGCAGACAATACCTTACAAGGGTGTGAATCGTGGCATGTAGGCTGGTCTGGGATGTCGGAAGGGTGAATATCCGGGTCCCGAAATCGCGTGGGTTCGGAGTTTAAGTCTCGATCCGTGACACAAGACCATACATGCAACTACACTTTTTCTGGTTTTTTTTTTAAATTTCTTTTTCTATTGCATTAAATTGAATATTGAAACGCATCCCGAAATTTAATACTCATATCTCCAAACCTTTTTCTTTTCAATATGTCTAGAAAATTTACCACTTCAATCTCCAACCCTATTAAACCCACAAATCGTAAAAAAAAAAAAAAAAAACCATTTTCGTATAAGCATATTCATTTTTACCCTATCTGTTAGAATTAGAATTAAAATTTATTTTAAGGAAATTTAAAGAATTTTCACCAATGTGTAAGGTATTAAAGTTGAGGGGGACCAGAATTTTAGTGGTTTATGACCTTTTTCTCTTGTTTGCTTGTTCAATTGAAGTCTTCTACAAGTTTAATACTCTGGAATAAGTTTCTCTCTCAAATTCTTGAAAAATAAAGCAAAAAGATAACCTTGTAGGGTCACATTGATAGTTGTCATCCATTATATATGAATTGCTTCTTTATAGTTTTTAACCTAAAAAAAAGAATACTAATTTTTAATAAATCTAAGTGATTGTTTTGGTTTCCAATTTTCAAATGCATATACAGTAATTGTTTTTTAAAGTTTAAAAACTGAGATACGTTGTGGTATTTCAAATTTTACTATATTGCGATTTTTTCCGTTAATTTCAATTAATAATATTAAAAAGAAAAATAACATATATGACGTTGTTAGAAAGAGAGGATTAAAAATTTTAAAATTAAAAAAGGGTGAAAAAAAGAAATGGCAAACATAAATAGTTTTATAACTTCAAAATTAATAAAAAGTCATGAGATTAAATGTCGGTTTTATATTTAATGCATTATTAGTACATATATTTTATACATTATTAGTGAATCGGATAATATTATTTTATTAATAAAGTGAATTAAATAATATTAGTTTACTAATGAATAAGTTTTTTTAAATATTAATATTTTATATATTTATTTTAAAAGTTGATATTGACTCATTAATGAAATTATATCATTTGATTCACTAATAGTGTATAATGTTTACACACTAACAAGGTATCAAATATAAACTCTTAAATATTACCCTTTAAATGTTAAATTGTAGAAGTAATACTTTTAAAGGTCAAATTATACTGTCAGTCCATATATTTTGATCAAATAGTAGAATTAATTCTTTTTATCTTAATATATTCAAATTGGATCCTTATAAATTAATTAATTATTGAATTTAGTTAAATTATTAACAATTTAAACTTTTTTCGTTTAAATTGATGACAAGGCATTTAACTTTTTTGATATAATATTTTTTACTTACATGACTATTGACGATGTTGACATCTCAAATTTTTATGATGACATGGCAAAATTTTTTGCCACCAATCATTTTTCCACTTCAATTTTATTTCAAATTGAAATGCTTGTCCTTGTACTTTGATCGAATTATGAAATTAGTCCATTTATCTTAATGTATTTAAATTGGATCATTATACATCTTATACATCTATTAATTGTCAAATTTAGGATTTGACTTAAAATAAAACAAAAAAACACAAATTATTAGTTGGATCATGGAATTTTCCACATATAGATCATGTTTTTGAACATTTAAATTATTAATTGGACTTTATTTGGCAAATTGGGTTTTAATCTCAAATTGAGTTTTAAGCTCCATATAAATTGGATAATTCATTTTCTTTTTTTATTATTCTTTTATTTATTTCCTTTGATTTTTATTTATTTTTCATTTTTTAATTTCTATTTTCAATATTTTAAAATCTAAAAAATATAAAATAAAAATATAAAAATTAGAAGATAAAAACGTAAAAATAATAAAAAATCACTAAAACTTAAAAAATGACAAAAACACAAAAGCGAAATCAAGAAACCCAGAATAAACAAATTTAGAAAACCTAAATATATAATCATCAATAAAAATAATTAATAAGAAATCATAGCAGAAGAGGACACAATCAATAAAACCAAGTTTTTGGTAAAAAAATTTTTTTTTAGAAGTTTTAGACTTAGAATTTTGAAGGCATTCTACTCAATTTTAGGTTAGTGATAAAAAGAGAATTTTTAGATAGTTTTGGGTTGCTTTAGGTAGTGAAATATGGCAAAATAGGCGGTCCAGGCTTTTAATTTTGGGTTAGTTTATATTTATTTGAAGGGATCTAGGAATTTTGATCCGAAAAGAGAAATCGATTTTTTTTTTTAAAGGATTTTTCATGGTCGGTGTTTGGTAGATGACAACTCACAGCGATGTTGGCAACTGATTTTTGGGTATTAGTGACCATTGAATTTTCTAGTAGCCAAATTTTGGAAATCCCATCGAAATTTGGGTTTGTTGAATTTTCTAACTAGATTTGTAAAGAGAAGGAAGAGAGAAAATGAGGATAATAAGATAAAATAGGAAAAAAATAAAAATAGCTGATTTTTCTTTGTTTGTTTCTATAACATGTTGAAATGATGCTGTTTAGGAAGGTAGATTTAATGCAACCTATGCATTGATCTATGATTTAACCCGGTTACGACCTAACCCATTTACACTAAAAAGGTTTGTTTTGTGTCTTTATTTTTTATAGATCAAAACCTAAATTCGATAATTAATTAATGTATATGGATCTAGTTTGAACATACTAAGGTAAAAGGTACTACTTAAACTATTTGATCAAAGTATAAGGATGTGTTATACAATTTGAAACAAAAAGTTCATGTGAGAAAAATGCTAACATGACAAAAAAATTTGCTACATTGTCATTTTTGACTTGGTGAACAAAAAAATTTTGACATGTCATCAGAGACAATGGCCATATAAGAAAAAAAATACCATAGCAGAAAGGTCAAATGCCACGTGATCAATTTAAATGAAAAAAGTTTAAATCAATAACAATTTGACTAAACTCAACAATTAATTGATGTATAAGGATTTAATTTGAACACATTAAGATAGATGGATTTATTTCACTATTTGATGAAAGTATAGTGACCGACAGTACAATTTGATCCTTTTTAAACTATAAAAACATATTTATTCCATATTTAACCACATGAAGGACTTTTGTAATTTACCTTTTTTAATATTAATAGAATTATGAATAAAAATGATTTCTATTTATAACAAACAATAAGTTCTATGTTAATATTGTATCTATAGATTTATATCTATTAATATTTATATTATCTATCTTTATCAATTCTAGGTTTGATACTCGCGCTTCGTTTACAGGAGTAAAATACAATTTCGTATTAGTCTAAATATTAAACAATGTATAGTAGAAAAAGAGTTGTGTCCATGTTTCTTCCTAGGCTTCATTAGCTTAGGTTGTAGGTTACCATAACTTTGAAGCTATAATGCAGCCACAACAAGCATAAATTATATATACCTAAGATGCACCATACATCTAAACGACATAAGCAACAGATTACCTGGATTTAATTCAAGCATGCATACACAAATACTAGAGCATTTTAGAAGTTTTCTAAAAGGAAACTGAAATTATTACATGGTAGACCTCAAAAAGGGTGACAAATATTTAGTCAAAGTAAGTTTCATGAAAAGAAACTATAATTCAAAAAATGAAGCACTAGAATTTTATCTGCATTCAAGAACTAATTTATAGGCTACAATGGTATTTCAAAATGCATCTATTGGTATAGATAAAAAAAAATCATTCGTTTTCATCTCTACCTTTTAAATATCTCTCATATGAAAGATTTAAAAGAACTAAAACAGTTTTTAGCTTTCACATATGATAAATAATCCTAGCTTTTATCTTATCCTTTAAATAGCTAAAATTTCCTAGGAACCACTTCTATTGTAGTTTCAACTTCAAAAATATAAAAATAACACAAAACATAGTTCTAGAGTTTATCTTACCTTTTAAAAAGTAAAATTTTCCTAGGAATCAAAAGAGAACTTTATAGAAATCGAAGAAAAGTTTTCTTTTAGCTCCAATATCATTCTTTAGATATACTCAAAAGGAGAATTAAGAGCATTCAAAACTATCTATATAGCTAATAACATCTCCACAAAGATAAAGGCTATAAGTTTTTCCATTATCAACATCTATACATATTCAAACTTAGCTCCTTTTAATATATATGCTTATAGTCTGGTTCAAATTATCCAGAATTTATGTCTTATTAAGATTAATCGAATTAAGTTTCTCAGGTTAAGATTGTCTTGATAGGTATTAGAGAATTGAGTGAGATTTTGTTTATCATAGTTGAGTCAAATAAGCCATTTATAGAATGTAGCATTCAATAATTTTATTTTTATGTTCATTTTCTTTCCAAAGATGCTTATGCTTTGTTTGGAAAATTAACAATCAAGTGCCTTACATAATCTTAATTTTCAGGTTTTATGATCTATTTTTCTTTCATTGATATATAAATGTAAATGTCACTTGAACAAAAGTAATTTATGTTACACATGTAATGCTACGAGATAGTGTAGGTGCATCTTTTTTCTTAAGACATAACAAAGTAGAACCATGAATCCGTGATCCACGAATTACCTTTTATTTAATTTATAACAAAATGTATTATATGAGAATTGAAGATTCCACAAAAGTCATGTCTATAAATAAAATAAAAATGTAATCATAGCTAATCACTGTTTGTTGAGAATGTTTACAATCAATTTAGCTATATTGACTTAAGTATCATCCACCTAGCATTCTTGGTTGCACTTGTTTACTCTTTATAAAATGGCCATTGATCAATGTTTTCAATTCTTATTGTTGGGAATATTGACTCAAATCCCATAAAAGATTTGTTTGAGATTTGTTAGAGATTTGTTAGATATTGCTTGATGGACAAGAAGACTTGCAAAAGAAGAATTCCAAGAGAAAGAGGATTCTTAATAGGTAAGTTTGACTTGCAAGAGAAGAATTCTAAAAGGAAAGGGATTTTTAATAGGCAAGTTTGACTTATAGGAGAAGAATTCTAAGAGGAGAGGGATTCTTAATGGGCAAGTTTGTATTGTTATAAATAGGTGAAGTCTCTACAGGGTTAGGTATAAGAAAAAGATGTAAGAGAGTTATAGGGTTTTATGGGATAGACACCCCATAGGAGTATTGGGGCTCTACGTCTTATAGGTGTGTATGTTTGTTTGTGAGTGGACTAGAGGAGATTGAGAGGGTCCACATAGGTATGATGTATGGGAGTATATGGGTATGTGTTTGTTTATGTTGAAAGAGTGCACAAGGGTTTGGGTTTGTGTTTGTTTGGGTTGAGAATACTCCATAGGACTAGAGGAGATTGAGAGTGTCTTATGAGTATTGATTGTTGAGTGAGGTTGATGATATGATGTATGTTTGTAATTCTCTACAACTAGTGGATCTTGTTTCTCATTCGTGAATGTAGGTCAGTTGGACCGAACCACATTAAATTATTGTCTCTTGTGTATTTGATTTATTATTTGATTTCGCTTCCGCTGGTGTGATTAGATTGAAAGCTTTTAGCCCAACACTTATCACATGAACTAGCCAATCATAGTTAATTTTTTGTTTCTCCAATTTTTGTTTCACCTTATTCCATGATTAAATTCCATTGTATCTTCTATCTTAACTTATTTACCTCTTGAACCACCGAAACCATAGCTCAAAGTTTGTAGCAATTATCTATATTTAAGTTTTTGAGTTTTAAATCTTTTGTCATGTGGCTACTTTTTATTTACTGCAATACTTTAATGGAGAGGAAAATGTTGGTTGTCTAATCAAGTACAATTCTTGCCAAGTTTCTATGTGTTAATTCATTGAAAATTTGATAAGCTTTCGTTAGGTTTGCTGGACAAGTTTCTATTTTCAAGTCTCTAGTTGTTGTTAAGGTTAGCTACTATTTCATTAGGCTTGTTGGACGATTTATGGGTTTTAACCAAAAGAATTAAAGTTTGACATAGTAGCATTACTAAGAGCTTCAACACTAATAGTCTAGCCAGGAGTAACATAGTAATTATCGATGAAAAGTAATTACCAAATGAAAGCAAGACCCAAAGGATAAACATTATACCAAAATCCAAACAACTATTCCACCAATTCACAACCCATGTCGTCAAACTTAAGCTAGAAAAAAAAGAAAAAATTGATTCATGAAATTTGACATCCATCCTTGACAAATTAAAAATCAAATCGAATTAAGATTTCCAACACTTTTTGACTAATTTTTTTCAAATGCATGCAAAAAAAAAAAAAAAAATTCATGCATTAAAACTAAAAAAAATTAATGAACAAAACAAAACAATAAAAACAAAAAAACATAAAACACACCTTACTAACGTCAAGCCGAAAATCAAATTCCAAATGCATGCAAACCAAATGAAAGAAGATAAAATCTCACTTGGAAACTTGAACAAACCCAAACAAAAGAAAATGAAGTTTCATATAGAAACCGAACAAAATAAACCTGCACAAAACACAAAAATTAAAAATTTTATCGTCTAAAACCTTAATAACAATTAAAGATGCCAAACAATAATTGGGAAATGGAAGAAACAACAATTGAAAGGAAAAATAATTATAGACTCACCTTAAACAAAAGAAAGAAACAGTAGTCACACATACGCCACAGTAGAAAGACAAAATAGAGAAACTAAAGCTGAAAAAATTGATAAACAAAGGAAACAAAGCAAAAAAAATAAAAAACTAGAAGCGAGAATCATAATAACCACTGGTAAAAGACTTTTTTGTCCCTCATTCCTACATTCTTATCATGACTAACGCCACATTTAGAGTTAACTTCCAAAATGAACCCTCAAATCAAGATTAAAGCCAAATCTAATTTGTCTTAAAATGCTCAAGTACAACTAACAGAAGATTGCTTTAATCTAGTTACATTGATATACTTTATTAATAGGTCACGGTTGCTTATGGGTTCATTTGATTTCTTGGCAGAACAAATTAATTAGATTGAGTTCTATTATTTATAAGGTTGGTAAGAGGCTGTCAACAACTTTCATTAACAACAAAGAAGTAAAATACAAATCGCTTAATCTACACTTCATATAGTAATTATTTAATATTTCAATAATGGGCAACCTGTAATAATGTGAACTACTTGGTATATAAAGCAAAATAAATAAGCAAAAATCATATGCTCAAATATACCTTTTTTAAGTTTTTGAATCACATTTTTTTTCTTTTCTCTTTCTCTTCTTGAGAATAAATAATAATTGATTAAGTATTAGTTGCAAATTGAAAAATGAGAATAAAGAACCAAATAGTTAAATATTAAATAAATTCATGAAATAAGAAAACAAAAAAAGAAATATATACCTGAATATATTATAAGTAAAACCCATTTCAGTACCTATAATAAATTCTTTTAATTTACATAAAAATTGCAAGTTAAAGAGAAAACTAGTATGATTAAAATTAGGACTAATAGTGTCCTTAAAAGGTTAAAGTAGATTGTTTGTTTCTTTTCAATTATAATCAAGGACGAAACCAAAGATTTTACTTATTAGGAGCTTGGTTCAAATATACTGAATTATAAATAATAACAATAATAATAATAATAATAGTAATAAAAAAAAACTAAAACTTTTATATTCAGTCATAATTATTAAAAATTTTACAATTGTCTTTGACATAGTTTCGAATTTTCAAAATGTTGCACAATAGTTTTGTTACCAATACTTTTGAACATATTTTTTCAATGTACACAACTAAACTATCATGATCTCGCATTTGATTACAAAAATGACTTCATTTTTATTTTGATTACCAACTATTGATTACAATTGGCAAAATCAATGTTAATCTCAACAATAAATAAATTGTACAGGTAAAAGCTCTTTGAGTTTTATCTAAGACACATAATTACATAATTCTTTTGGCCTTAATGGGGTCTTGAGCTATGTGCACGTGGCTTACACAATTTTACTTCTTTTTTTTATACACTTTGGATTTTTATTTTTTTCAAAATTTTTAAACTTTTATAAATATTTTTAAGATTTTATAAAGATTTAATTTTTTTGCCTTTTTGATTTTTTTTAATTTTTAATATTTAATTAGTCTTTCTAAAATTATCATAAAATAAATAAATATTTTTTGTGGGACTCACTTCTATCAAACTTTTCTTTTTTGCTTTCCTTTTTTACTCTTCATTTACTTTTCTTTTTTTAAAATTTAATAAAATTATTTGGGGATTTTATAAATTTTTTTTCAAGACTTATTTGATGCAAAAAGTATGCCACATGTTTTCTTTTTCTATTTCTAATTTTATATATATCTAAAAAATATTTTTTATATTTTGATTTTTTTTAAAAACCCACTTATATCAATAGTATATCATATGTCAAGCCATTTGATTCTTTTTTTCATTTTTTAATTTCTTTTATGTTTACTTCTTCTCTTTTTATTTTTTATATTTAATAAATGTTTTAAGATTTTTCAGATGAGCCCATTCCATATTGTTATTAATATATATATATATATATTTTAAAATTTAATAATTTTAAGGAAAAGGATATTAGTGGATATGTTGATGATACATTTGGATTTGATTTTTCAATCTTTTCTAGTTTCTATTTTTTTAAACGGTTAATAGCACTGTAATTTTGTAGACACTTTAATTAGTCCGAGTTCAAACCCATTGGGTCTGGTCCAACAGGGTTTAGGCCTAAGCCCAAATTAATTGGGCCTAGCTCAATAAGGCCCAGATTATCAAGCCCAATTGGCCATTTTTTTCATTTTCATTTTTATTTTTATTTTATTATTATTATTATTTGGTTTTATTTATTTATTTATTTATTTTTGCTAATTATTCATTTGTTCTTATTTATCTTCAATTTTTTTATTTATCTATTTTTTTTTATTTATAGGATTTATCATTAGTTTTTTTAGGTGACAATAATAATCATTTTTTTTTTTAAAAAGAGGATAATGTTCTGCCGTGAATGGAATTTGTGAAATTGTAAATGGACTCAATCTCTACAAGATCAATGTTGAATAGGGAGTCAGGGTTAAGGGAAAATTCTTTAGATTTTTCATTATAAATATAGGATCACAACAGCATAGAATGGGGGATAGAGAGAGAAAATGACACACAGAAAGAAAACAGAAGCAAAAAAAAGTTGAAGGCAGCTTTAGAATTTTTAGAAAAATTTTTGAAATTTTTGGTTTTTTTTTTTTGGAAAATTTCTGGAAAATTTCAGATTTCGGTGAGATTTGAATTTTTTGACTACTTTCCGACAATTTTTAAAGTTTCTAGCGAAGTTTCTAGTTTTTTACCTTCATTTTTCAGAAATCGATGAACTTTTAGCCAGATTCTGACGACCCTACCTAGATTCTGGTGAAAATCTCAGAATCTGATAAAGGATTCAACCGACGTTCTTGAATCCTAGAGAGAGAGGGAGAGAACATAAGAGGAAGAGAGAAAAAGGAGTGAAGAGATCTAGTGAAAAAAATCGAATTCAATCTTTTATACTATCACAAAACGATGTTGTTTTGGGCATTAAGAGACTCTAAGATCCGCGTATTTTGATTTGGACCAACTCGACCCGAGCGTAACCCGCTCTGGCCGACCCATGTGCAATCAATCTTTAAGCCGAGTCGAGCCAATAGCCTGAGCTGCGCCTCCTAGTCGTTTTTGTGCCTCAAGCCAAGCCATTTTAGCCACTGAGCCAAGCTGCGTCAAGGTTTATTTATTTATTTATTATTATTATTATTATTATTATTTCTGCTTATTGATTAAATTAGAATTATTTGGTATTCTTTAATTTTTTAATTTTTTAATTTATTTTTATTTTTCTCAATGATTTTCCTAAAATAAATTTTCTAGAAAAATGTATTTTTGAGAAAAAGTTAAAAGTATCAATTTTTCTTAAAAATAAAATTTTTTTTAAAAAAATATTTTTGAGAAAAAATTGAAAGTATCAATTTTTCTTGAAAATAAATTTTTAAAACAAAAATTTTCAAAAGGTATTTTGAGGAAAAGTTGAAAGTATCAATTTTTATTGAAATTAAAATTAAAAAAAAAAACCATTTTGGAGGAAAAGTTGGAAGTACCAATTTTTCTTAAAAATAAAAATTTTAAAAAATATTTTTAGGAAAAGTTGAAAGTATTAATTTTTCTTAAAACAAAAACCTCCAAATGCTTTAAGAAAAAGTTGAAAATATCAATTTTCCTTGTATAAAAGCAAGAGTTTTTTTTTCTTTTTAAAGAGATGTATATTAATCATTATGCTTTACTCAATTTTTTGAAATCTTGTTAAATAATCCGACGATGGAGCCTCTGCAAGTGAAACAATAGTTTTCTTATATACTTTTGAGGTGATGGCATTTTTCTTAATTTTTGTCAAAAGTATTGGAGTCAATTAAGAATAATTTTCAATAATAAATTACTTGATAAAATTTTTAAGGCTTATCGGATAACACGAAATTGAGCTGGTACCATCTTTCGATGGGCGTTGTGAAGGTGCTATAACCTTTCTCACATGTAACCGTACTCCCGGACCTACTTCTGATTTCGTGACATTGAATCTACCTTTTAGAGATACCTAAGTCAAACTTAGGAATCCTCTTTAAAATGGACAGATTCAGTTAGGTGGCTAATCGTACATAAATAAAAAATATTAATGGCAACTCCTAAATCAATGTCTAGCGATAAATCCTTAGATCTAAATGTTATGACAGTTTGGCGACTCCACTCGGGACTAACGAGAGTCAGGCCAACAAATAAATTTGTGTTATCCAAAAAAGTCTAATAAAATTAAATTTTTGTAAGGATTTTTTTCCTTTTTCTTTCTTTTCCATTTATTTTATTTATTTATATTGCAAACTATGTCATTCATATGCATAATATAAGCTCTATACTCGAGTTTCATCACTCTAGGAGGGAGTAAAGTACCTATGCTTTTGTGAGGTTCTAATGCCACTGCAGTGGCTAGTGAAATGCTCTCACTCAAATTGAATCCTTTTTGTTAGTAGCCTGTGATGGGTGAGGTTTGGATTGCCTTACTAGTCTGTGATGGACGACGATGTAAGGAACAATTTGGGAACCTTTAGTGGTCAAAATCGTCTAACCCAGCATATGTACACTTAAGAGGCCAACCCCAAGATAGAGCCCTTCCTACCTAATGATAGATATACCCCAAAACTAAGACACAAAAAGGAACAAGTTGTGTTTATCTAACCATTTTGATTGTTTGACTTTGTGCATCATTTTCATTATCATATGTAACATTGTGCATCTGCATCATTTCATTTTATGCATCATTTTCATGATCATGTTTTAACATTATCATTTGCATCATTCTCATTTCATCAATAAAGATCCACATCCCATCCATGTATCAACATATCATACATAAAGCATAGCATAACATTTTTAATTATAATTATAGTGTTAAAGGTTCAAGGATAGCTCTACCAAGCAACTTCTCTCACCAATACAATACAAGAGCTCGAGCTAGACAAATGGAACAAAAAAATTTTAATCATCTCGAGAGGAGAGAGAAAGCTCAAGAGAAGCTAAAAAGAGAGTGGAATAGGATTTTAGAGGCTTTGAACAAGTTAAATAAGGGAAAGAGTGTAGAGGAGAATACCAGCCAACAAGACCATCCCTCATAAGAAGAAGATGACCCATTGTATCCTCTTGATTTTAGGTTACATTAAGCCTAACCCGCACAAGGTCCATCATCAGAGCAGTTTACCTATCCTGTAGGGTACACATACCTTAGAATGCCATCAATTTCAAATCCGGGACAGTATCAAAGTTATGTAAATTCTGTCTTTACTTAAAAGGTAGTAAAACCAATACCAATCCCTAATTTGGATAATCTAAAAAAAAAAAGTTAAGGCCCAAGGAGAAAGAGACTTTAAAAGCCTCAAAAGCAAAATAGAAGATGAACTTGTTAGAGAAAAGGTTACAAGCCATAGAAGGTATTGGTTGAAAGAATCAATTTTCCTTGAAAATAAATTTTTAAAACAAAAATTTTCAAAAGGTATTTTGAGAAAAAGTTGAAAGTATCAATTTTTATTGAAATTAAAATTAAAAAAAAAACCATTTTGGAGGAAAAGTTGGAAGTACCAATTTTCCTTAAAAATAAAAATTTTAAAAAATATTTTAAGAAAAATTGAATGTATTAATTTTTCTTAAAATAAAAACCTCCAAATGCTTTAAGGAAAAATTGAAAATATCAATTTTTCTTGTATAAAAGCAAGAGTTTTTTTTTTTTTTTTTAAAGAGATGTATATTAATCATTATGCTTTACTCAATTTTTTGAAATCTTGTTAAATAATCCGACGATGGAGCCTCTACAAGTGAAACAATAGTTTTCTTATATACTCTTGAGTGAGGGCATTTTTCTTAATTTTTTGTCAAAAGTATTGGAGTCAATTAAGAATAATTTTCAATAATGAATTACTTGATAAAATTTTTAAGGCTTATTGAATAACATGAAATTGAGCTGGTACCATCTTTCGATGGGCGTTGTGAGAGTGTTATAACCTTTCTCACACGTAACCATACTCCCGGACCTACTTCTGATTTCGCAGACATTGAATTTACCTTTTAGAGATACCTAAGTTAAACTTAGGAATCCTCTTTAAAATGGACAGATTCAGTTAGGTGGCTAATCGTACATAAATAAAAAATATTAGTGGCAACTCCTAAATCAATGTCTAGCGATAAATCCTTAGATCTAAATGTTATGACAGTTTGGCGATTCCACTCGGGACTAACGAGAGTCAGACCAACAAATAAATTTGTGTTATCCAAAAAAGCCTAATAAAATTGAATTTTTGTAAGGATTTTTTTCCTTTTTCTTTCTTTTCCATTTGTTTTATTTATTTATGTTGCAAACTATGTCATTCATATGCATAACATGAGCTCTATACCCGAGTTTCATCACTCTAGGAGGGAGTAAAGTACCTATGCTTTTATGAGGTTCTAATGCCACCGCAGTGGCTAGCGAAATACTCTCACTCAAATTGAATCCTTTTTATTGGTAGCCTGTGATGGGTGAGGTTTGGATTGCCTTACTAGTCTGTGATGGACGATGATGTAAGGAACAATTTGAGAACCTTTAGTGGTCAAAATCGTCTAACCCAGCATATGTACACTTAAGAGGCCAACCCCAAGATAGAGCCCTTCCTACCTAATGATAGATATACCCCAAAATTAAGACACAATAAGGAACAAGTTATGTTTATCTAACCATTTTGATTGTTTGACTTTGTGCATCATTTTCATTATCATATGTAACATTGTGCGTTTGCATCATTTTCATGATCATGTTTTAACATTATCATTTGCCTCATTCTCATTTCATCAATGAAGATCCATATCCCATTCATGTATCAACATATCATACATAATGCATAGCATAACATTTTTAATTATAATTATGATGTTAAAGGTTCAAGGATAGCTCTACCAAGCAACCTCACTCACTAATACAATACAAGAGCTCGAGCCAGATAAATGGAATAAAAAAATTTTAATCGTCTCGAGGGGATAGAGAAAGCTCAAGAGAAGCTAGAAAGAGAGTTGAATAAGATTTTAGAGGCTTTGAACAAGTTAAATAAGGGAAAGAGTGTAGAGGAGAATACCAGCCAATAAGACCATCCCTCATAAGAAGAAGATGACCCACTGTATCCTCTTGATTTTAGGCTACATTAAGCCCAACCCGCACAAGGTCCATCATCAAAGCAGTTTACCTATCCTGTAGGGTACACATACCTTAGAATGCTATCAATTTCAAATCCGAGATAGTATCAAAGTTATGTAAATTCTGTCTTTACATAAAAGACAGTAAAACCAATACCAATCCCTAATTTGGATAATTTTAAAAAAAAAGTTAAGGCCCAAGGAGAAAGAAACTTTAAAAGCCTCAAAAGCAAAATAGAAGATGAACTTGTTAGAGAAAAGGTTACAAGCCATAGAGGGTATTGGTTTTTATGGTTCAGTAGATGCTGCTGGGCTTTGTTTAGTCTCAAATGTGGTAAATCCTCCAAAATTCAAAGTGCCAGAGTTTAAAAAATATGATGGTACAAAGTGTTCGAAAACTCATATTACCATGTACTATCGAAAAATTGCTGCCCATGCTAATAATGAAAAGTTATTGATACATGTATTCTAAGATAGCCTTATGGGCTCTACTACTATATGGTATATCCAGCTGGACAAAACTTGTATATGTTCTTGGAACGATATAGCCCATGCCTTCATTAATCAGTACCGACATATTATAGACTTGGCCCTAGATCGCTTTTCTTTATAGAGTATGAAAAAAAAGTAATTGAATCATTTAAAGAGTATGCCCAGAGATTAAAGGATATCGCTTCTCAGGTACAGCCTCCTATGACTAAGAAAAAGACCATGGTGTTGTTCGTTAGTATTTTAAAATCTCTCTATTATGAAAAGATGATAGGGAATGCCACAAAGAATTTTGTCAAGATGGTAATTTCGGGTAAAATTATTGAAAATGCCATTAAAAATGGCAAGTTGAAAGGAGGGGAAATAAAGAAAGTGCTTGAGAAGAAAGAAACTGAAGCTCAAGCCGTGAGCTTTAGTAGATAATTTAAGGGATATCAATCCTATCCACCATAAGGTTATCCTTCATTCTATCCTACTGGGAATAATATCTCACCTTACCCATATCAACCATATCTACAACCAGCTTACTCACAAACTTACTAATCACCTCTCAAATACCTATATATGATTCTAGTCATATCACTGCATCAACTTCAAAGCCTAACAACCAAGCAAGTATTTTAAGGAGATCTCAGGATAACTAAGAAAGAGTATAAATTAACCCTATCCCTATGACTTATACTGAGTTATTCCCAGAACTTGTCAAGAACAACTTGGTTGCTCCAGTTATTCTAGAACCATTGAAGCCACCCTATCCAAAGTGGTATGATGCTAGTGCAACGTGCGATTATCATAATGAAAACATAGGTCATTTTATTGAAACTTGCTTGCTTTAAAACACAAAGTTCAAAGTTTGATCTAGAAAAGCTTAGTGAGCTTCGACAAATCAATGGGGCAAGATGTCAATAAAAATCCTTCGCCAGATTGCATAGGGGCATAATTTTGAGAATGTTGTTAAGGCTGTTGGAAATTGCTTGTCATTTTAAGATTTCTGTCATAGTAATGTTAGGAATTCTTTTTTGCAATATGATTTCACTAGTTATCATTTCAATAAAAGGTAAGTTCATGCATTTCATTACATTTTTTTTTTCATTCAATTACTGTTCCATTCTTTGTCACCTTTTATAATTTTCATTCTCATTTTTGAACTCCAAATGATGAATGTTTAGATAATGATGTTAACAATAATTCTGAAATTTAATTTTGAGAACTCATTCACATTAATCTAAGGAGATTATTTGAACAAAAGAAGCTAGCTACTAGCAGATGTGAAATAGGTGTGTCTGAAAATGTGTAGGCCTTTATGAAGATCCATGAGCTTATTTTTGTTCAATAGATGATCTTCAAAGAAAGCATTCACATTAGAGATGAAAAATAGCCATTTTTTTTTACCATTCAAAAAATCATTCATTGCTACCCCTTTAGGCCTACTATGATTTTTTTTTCTAAAGAACCCTGACCAAGGATCACCCTTCACACTAGAGGGCATTTTTTTTTTTTTTTGAAAAAAAGGAAAAGAGGCAAAAGATCGTAAAAAGTCTCAAAGAGAGAAAGAAAAAAAAAAGAAAGAAAGAAAAGAAAAGAAAATTGCCACAAACAAGTTGGGGCAAAGTAATGAGAATCTTTTTATGAGAAATGAGATAGAAAAAAGGAAAAAGTAGTGAAATAAAGAATGGGGCAAAATGTCAAGTTGCATTAGATAATAAATGATCATTTGGTTTTGAACTCTTTAAACACATATATTGAGCTTATTTTATCCATTTTTTTCATGACCCTTCACCATGGCCTATATTACGATCTTGAAAAGTCCATTTGGATCAAGTGTGAATGCTCGAATTGAATGATCATATGTTAGGCAAAGGCATGCTCATGATGGAATAATGGAATCATGCTACATTGCTCTAGCGATTAATGTATGAGAGATATCAACAATGGGTGAAAGATGAGAAAAAAGAAGAAAATGAAAAAAAGGAAAAACATGAAGAAAAAATGAAAAAAATGAAAAAAAAAAAGAACAAGAGAAAAAGAAAAAAAATGAAAAAATGAAAAATGAAAAATGAAAAATGAAAAAAAGATGAAAATGAAAGAAAGACTCAAATTGAAAACCTAAAAGGGCGATATGGGTAAAAATCTTTGAGTTGAGCATGGATAGACAGTTCACATGTATGGAAGATTAAGGACATTTGAAGATCCCTCAAAGCTAGAGGCAAAGTTCAATGAGCTCAATGTGATTTTGAAAAGTCAATGGAATGAGTTTTTGAAAAAGAATCCTAGATTAATGTTCAGAATTGTCTGAATATTCATTGTTTGGATATACCATTCATCCCAATGACATGCATCCAATTTGTTTCTTTCCCTAATTATTTTTGTACCAAACTCACTCCTCGTTGATTTTTTTTTCCAATGTACCTTATGCTTTTTTATTCTCACATCCCTAGAATGACTTAAAGAAATGTACAATTGCATTGTATTTGTCATAATTTGAAATGATGATGAATGAATTACAATGTGCATAAAAGAGGCTTACACCTTTGAAAAGAAATCCAGGATGATAAGGGGAAAAAAATAAAATAAAAAGATGGTAGAACTTGAAAGATGCCACATGGGATGGCTAAATGATGAATATAATGATGGATTGCTCAACAAAATGAAGAAGGCAAAAATCTAAAAAGATGATGACATTAAGAAATGAATAGGATGATGGATTGGTTGACATGAATTGTAATCAAATAATGACAATCAATAGATGAAATTCATTCTAGAATGGCTAATGTTGATGAGCCTATGAGTTAAGTGATGGAAAAGAATGTGGATCAGTTGATGAAATGGTTAGTGCTAAGAAGCTTGTGAGTGTTGACCCAATGATGAAAGACAAAAACTTATTTTGAAATTGCTAATGTTGAGAAACCTGTGAATGATGATCAGTTGACGAAACTCGTTCTAAAGTGCTGAGAAGCTAAAATGGAAAAATATAAAATGATGAAGTTTTGAGAACCATATCACCATAATTATTTAAGATTTCATGACATTATTAACATCCGCATTCCATGCATTATGTTAGCACTATTGTTTAAATAGTACATGCACATAATTTGATGGATTAAAACTTTGTTTGGACATGCATCAGCCAGCAAGCATTTCAATTATGACTTAAAATAAGGCATTTTGAGAATCTAGAGTGTTGCATTTGCATCATTAAAAAAGCATTTGCATCATTGATCATGTCATTCAGTACATACCAAATTTTGACTTTGGTAAAAGTTTGAAGCTCATTTAGAAAAGAAACTTTGAATATTTGGATGAAGTTTTAAATTTTCAAGTAAGAATCTTTGAGTCTTAAATGAGAATCTTTAAGATGTTTCCAATTGAAAATCTTTAAGATGTTTTCAAATCTAAATTTTTAAGTCTTAAATGAGAATCTTTAAGATGTTTCCAATTGAAAATCTTTAAGATGTTTTCAAATCTAAATTTTTAAGTCTTAAATGAGAATCTTTAAGACATTTTCCAATGAGAATTTTTGAGTCTTAAATGAGAATCTTTAAGATATTTTTAAATCTAAATTTTTGAGTCTTGATGAGAATCTTTAAGACATTTCCAAATGAGAATCTTTGAGTTTTAAATGAGAATATTTGAATCTTAAATGAGAATCTTTAAGACATTTCCAAATGAGAATCTTTGAGTTTTAAATGAGAATATTTAAGATGTTTTCAAATAAGAATATTTGAATCTTAAATGAGAACTTTAAGACAATTTCAAATGAGAATCTTTGAGACATGAAACCCTAAAGTTTGTTGGGTGTAAATCTTCGAACTAATGAAAAGTTTTGAACTTTTTGATGTGAATCTCCAAAATTCAAACGAAAAGCTTTGAACTCAACTTTTGGATGCGAATCTCTAAAGTTTTGAGTGAGAACCTTTGAACTTAGATGTGAAACTCTAAGATTTCTTAGATGTGAATCTCCAAAATTCAAATGAAAAGCTTTGAATTCAACTTTTGGATATGAATCTCTAAATTTTTGAATGAGTACCTTTGAACTTGGATGTGAAACTTTAAGATTTCTTGAATGTGAACCTTTTAAATTCAAACGAAAAGCTTTGAACTTTTGGATGAGAATCCCCAAAGTTCGAATGAGAATCTTTCAATGTTGGATGTGAGTCTTGTAAATACGAATCTTAAGATCTTACAAAATTGAATTGTTACATATCTGAAATTTTGAGAATCAAATTTCAGTGAGTTTTTACGAAGCTGAAAGGTTCTTGTGAATCTGAACCTTTGAATTTTGAGTTTCCATGATAAATTTCATTAGGTCTGATCTATGACACCTTGGACATGATTATCGAAGAGCTTTTTACTTTTCAAAGTTGTGGTGTCTCTATTTAAAGGAGCTTTATTTATTTTTCAAAAGTTATTGAGCCTCTTATTAGAAGAGCTTTGTTTATTTTTCCAAAGTTGTTGAGCTTCTGATTAGAGGAGCTTTGTTTATTTTTCTCAAAGTCATGGAGCCTCTATTTAGAGAAACTTTATTTTTTTTAAAAAAAAGGAAAAAATATAAACAAAAAAATGTTAAGTTTAGTCTTGATCGGGTGTCTACGTCTTTGCATAATTCCTATTTCATAGAAAATATGCAAAAAGAGACAGCTGTAGATACCCTAATTAGTCTAGGCTCAAGCTCATTGGGCCTGGTCCAATAAGGTCCGAGCTTATGTTTAAATTAATTGGGCCTAACTCAATAGGGCCCAGGTTATCAAGCCCAATTGGCCATTTTTTTTCATTTTTCATTTTCATTTTTAATTATATTATTATTATTTTTTGGTTTTATTTATTTTGGCTAATTATTCATTTGTTCTTATTTATCTTCGATTTTTTTTATTTATCTGATTTTTTATTTCTAGGATTTATCATTAGTTCTTTTAGGTGACAATAATAATCATTTAAAAAAAATGATAATGTTCTGCCGTGAATGGAATTTGTGGAATTGTAAACGGACTCAATCTCTACAAGATCAATGCTGAAGGGGGAGTCAGGGTTAAGGGAAAATTCTTTAGATTTTTTATTATAAATATGGGATCAGAACAACACAGAAGGGGGGACAGAGAGAGAAAATGACACACAAAAAGAAAACAGAAGCAAAAAAAGTTTAAAGGCAGCTTTAGAATTTTAAAAATTTCTTTTGAAATTTTGGTTTTTCTTTTTGGGAAATTTTTGGAAAAATTCCAGATTCTGGTAAATTTTTTGGCAAGATTTAAATTTTTCGATGACTTTTCAATGATATTCAAATTTTTTGGAAAGATTTAAATTTTTCGATGACTTTTCAATGATCCGAGTGCAACCCGTTTCTGGTCGACCCGCGTTCTAGCCGATCTTCAAGCTAAACCGAGTTGAACCGCCTAAGCCGCGCCTCCTAGCCGTTTTTGTGCCTCAAGCTGAGTCGTTTTAGCCTTTGAGCCAAGTTGCGTCAAGGTTTATTTATTTATTTATTATTATAATTTATGCTTATTAATTAAATTAGAATTATTGGTATTCCTTAATTTTATTTTTATTTTTATCAATAATTTTCCTAAAATAAAATTTTCAAAAAAAAATATTTTTGGTAAAAATTTGAAAGTATCAATTTTTCTTAAAAATAAAATTTAAAACATATATATTTTTGAGGAAAAGTTGAAAGTATCAATTTTCCTTGAAAATAAAATTTCTAAAATAAAAATTTTCAAAAAGTATTTTGATGAAAAGTTGAAAGTATCAATTTTTCTTGAAATTAAAATTAAAAAAAAATATTTTTGAGGAAATGTTGAAAGTACCAATTTTTCTTAAAAAGAAAAATTAATAAATACATTTTAAGAAAAAGTTGAAAGTATTAATTTTTCTTAAAATAAAAACCTCCAAATGCTTTAAGGAAAAGTTGAAAATATCAATTTTCCTTGTATAAAAGCATGAGTTTTTTTTTTTAAAAGAGATCTATATTAATCATTATGCTTTACTCATTTTTTTGAAATCTTGTTAAATAATCCGATGATGGAGCCTCTGCCAGTGAAACAATAGTTTTCTTGTATGCTCTTAAGGTGAGGGCATTTTTAATTTGGAGTCAATTAAGAATAATTTTCATCAATTAAGAATAATTTCCAACAATTAATTACTTGATAAAATTTTTAAGGCTTATCGGATAACATGAAATTGAGCTGGTACCATCTTTCGATAGGCATTGTGAAGGTGCTATAATCTTTCTCACACGTAACCGTACTCCCAAACCTAGTTCTGGTTTCACTGACATTGAATCTACCTTTTAGAGATACCTAAGTTAAACTTAGGAATCCGCTTTAAAATGGACAGGTTCGGTTAGGTGGCCAATCACACCTAAACAAAAAAAGATTGGTGGTGACTCCTAAATCAATGTCTAACAATAGATCCCAAGATCTAAACGTTATGACAAATCTCTAAACTTTGAACCAAATTTTATTTTGGACCTTAGTCATTAAAAAGTTTTGATTGGATCCTAATTTTCTAAAGTTGTTCTATTTTGGTCTTTGCACCTATAAAACCATTTAAATTAATTGCAAATACTATCTAGTGCTATGTGATGATGTTAGTTGGCATCTCATGTGGCAAATGAAGGACTAAAAAGAAATCTCTCAAAGTCAGTGGAGTAAAAATGAAACTATATCAAAATTTTATATATTATATATTTTATAAAATATTAAATTTAAAATTATATTTATTTTTGTTATAATATAATTTACCAGTTAGATTTTTGTCTTCCATAAGAAATAGATATTAAAAATTAAAATTAAGTTAAAATTTTTAAATTCTTTATTTAAAACATTCAATATCATCTTAAAAACAAAAAAAATTATGTTTTATTAAAATATTATTTTACTCATAAATCATAATAAAAGCATATTATTTTTCTACCTAAAACATTATTCTTTAAAGAATCTTAAATATATTTTATTTTTCTTTTTTCTAATATACTTTATAAAGTATGTTTTATAAAAAATAAAAAAAAAACTTATTTTAAATTATATTTTTATTTTATATTTCACTTTAAATATGATTTCACTTAGATTAGGCTATTGTATTTTATCATTTATATTTAGTTAGGTTTGTTTCTTCTGTATTTTACTTAGTTTACATATTTAATACTTTCTTTGATTTGATTTTTGTAATAGATAATTTTCATGTTTACTCTTTAATTGCACCACTTTAGTGAGTGTGTGGTGATAATAGATACTTAGGCTAAGGAGTTCTTTACCCAATCCTTCCGGGAATGATATCTTGACCGAAAGGTCACTATTATTACTTGTACAGCTTGTGTGCTTGTATTATTGCCCATTCAAGTTTTTAGTGCTATTGTCAGGGATTTGTAGTCAAAAGTCTTAGGTTAATATTGCCTTTCACCATTCTTTTCTATAGATTGGTTCACCATTAATGTATATACCTTTAATTAGATTAGTTTACCCTTTAATTAGAATTGTCTAATAGCGTATAGGTATACAATTAATAAATGCATTAGATAGAGTGCTTTGCACATTGATAATTATGGATGCCATTAGAGATAATTTTTTGAAAGTTTCATAAGATTAAAATATCAAACCACATAGACTGTTCACCACTACCATGTTGGATAGGGCATATGGTTTTCGTGAGCACATTCCAAAAAAGACCAATGTTGAAATATAGGACCAATTCCTTTTACGACAGATTTTTGAATAGTTCCTTTTAGGGGTGATAGTAATGTGAAATTTGCCTAAAAGTATAGAAGGAAGCATGGGATTTAAATGTCATGAGTGCTATAACCATCTAAGAGAAAGAGATATTTTGAGTCAACAATCTCATTCTATCCTTTAGATAATAACACTATTACCAAACAGAATATTGAGAAATGTTCAATTAAAGGTCATTTAAGAAAAAGAATTTTATGAAGCCCACTTCTCATTTAGGTTCCATGAATGCCTCTAAATCATGAAATCAAGAATTATGGAATATGTGGCAATATTGTTATAAACAATGCACACAAGAAGGCAATTTATGAAAGCTCTTTAGATTAGAAAGTGAAATAAGGCATTCAATTAGCCTTTTTTATTTGAAGCAATGCATTTCGTTAGTTTTTTTCATTCGAATCCAAT
Organism: Durio zibethinus; assembly: GCF_047325235.1. Taxonomy (NCBI): domain Eukaryota; kingdom Viridiplantae; phylum Streptophyta; class Magnoliopsida; order Malvales; family Malvaceae; genus Durio; species Durio zibethinus. The sequence continues at coordinate 7,039,286 of NC_143185.1, forward strand.
CTAGATACTATACTTTATGCTTTTTGTGGTTAATTGGTGCTAGTGTTGTTAAGCCAAATCTTGTAATTTACAAGCAATCAAAAACCAAATTAAGGGAAGATATTTATGAATAAGGGCAATTTTCTTCCTTTTGCGAATACAATAAATGATGTGGTCATTAGCTTTAATCTTGATAGAATAGATGTGAAGTCTACTTTGTTGTGGTATAAGCATTAGGAAGATTTTAAATTTGGCACTTAGATAGATTACATTAAAAGAAATGTCACTGCTAATATAAGGTTGTGAGTAGTAAATATAGAGACATATAGGAATTGACTTAAGAATCGATCTATATTGACAATTGTGGATCACCTTCACTTACTATTTTCAATGGATTTAGGCATCTTATGACCCTCACTAAAGACAATTAAGGTTTTGGTCATGTGAAATAAGAAGTTTGACCATGTAGAAGCTTTAGAGTTTTTAAAAAATTTGCTAGCAAAGTTTCCAAAACACAAAAATAAGGCACTTAGGTCAGACATAGGTGATGAATACTATGGTTAATATAATGAAAGTATTTGGAATCTTCAACTATTCTGTGAAGTCTTCTATAAGATTTTAATGTTAACACATAGTATGTTGTGTTTGGTATAGACACTTAATTTTGTTCGAGCAAAATTTGGTCATTCGTAAAGCTTTCAAAATCCAACTCGGTTCAAATCCAACATTTTTTCAATTTTGAAAAGTTTTAAAAAATTTAAATTGGGACCAATTTGACCTAAATGCCCTAAGATTAAAACTTGGTTAAACAAAGTAAAACTTGGTTAAAATTGGTCAAAATGGATAGAACTAGGGTCAACTTTCATAATTCATAACCAATTAGAATCAATGTGGTTTTAAATTGAAATTTGTTATTTTTAAAGTATTGAAAAACCTGATTGCACTTCAAAAAGTGTAAAATTACCAAAATGTCATTAGGAGTGTTTTTGTAATTTGGTCTTTTTGAAGTTGGATTTTTGTGAAACTTTCAGATCATAATTGAATTTTTTTTAATAATTTTTTATGCATTAAAAACCCAAATCACACATTGAGATGTGTGAAATTACCAAAATGCCTTTAAGGGTACTTTCATAAATTGACTTTCTCAAAGTCATAATTTCACTAACAGCTCCATATGATGATTTTATATTATTTAATGATTTTTGGAATATTGAAAACCTTGATCGTTCTTAAGGGCGGATTTCATAATTTCATAATTTTACATTCTTGAGGTCGGATTTTCACAAAAAATTTTAAATCTTAATTTTATATTATATCATGATTTTTTGTGCTTTAAAATCACAAATATGAACAAGAGAGATTGTTTTCCAAGAAGATGGCCTAGTAACTGAAATCTTTCTAATGAGGGCGAAATGGTCATTCACTTGGTTCCAAAATCATAAAAATTCAATCTTTGGTAATTAACGTTCTCAACCATAGGGCGATCTTAAGGAGTTTGATCTAATGGTGAAAAATGACTTTTTGCAAAGAAAACAAAAGATGAAAATGGGCCATTAGATGCTCTTTTAATCCAAAGGTAAACATTCAATTTAAGGATATATTTTCATTCTTGCATTTAGTTAGGATTTTAATATGGGAAGAATAGAGGAATAAAGGCTTAAAAAATAAATAAAAAAAGGGAATAAAAATGTGAAAGAAAGAATGAAGAAAAGGAAAAGAAAAAAAATTCTTGAAAAGGTGGAGAAGGTATAATCTCTACTTGCATTCCATTGCATTTTTGCTACATTTTTCATAACATTTTCGTATTTACTTCTTTATTTTCCTTTTTTTTTTAATAAAATCATTAGTTCTTTAGGTTTTTAGCTTCAAATTTGATCTAGAACCTCAATAAACTAATTCATAGTTTGATTTAAGATAAAAGATCAAAGAAAAAAAACAAAATCCACCATTAAACACCATTGGCAGGTTTAGCCAACCCCTATTTTAGCATGGTTGAATCTCCTTTTGGTTCATTTTGATATTTCTCTTATTTTTAAATGATCTCCATAATGATTAGATGATTAGTTTGTTTGATATTTGCATGAATTTTTGTTAGCTATTTGTATATACTTGGTGTTTGGCTTGTGTTCTTGTTTATATGGCTTCCTTGCTATTTTAGTTCATTACATGTTTGATGAAATTGCTCTAATGGTATAAAAGTTTTCATATGATAATTTTGCAAGTGATTAATGCATGTTTGAATTGAATGAATGGTTGCAAGATTATGGAATGCCAATGGGGTGTTTGGCTAAACTACTTTCTGTACTTGGCCAAACCTTCTTACTTGAATGTTGACCAAATGTTGCTTGGTTCCTATGTGTTTTCATAAGTTTTGGTTTAATCATCAAGTTTACAATATGCTTGATTTAATTTCCATGAATAAATAGTTGTTTTTGTAGCTTGATTGGTTATTTTTTTATGATTATTTGCATGAGTTTTTGAAAGAAAAAAAGGTGGAACATGTTTTTTAAAGTTTGAAAATTTTAGTGTTTGATTCTTTTTTCTCATGTTTTCACATACACATGCCTAGATTTGTAATTAGTTTGTTCTCTTATCATGCACATGTCACATGCATCAAATATTTACATTTTTACCAATTGTATTATGTAATTTATTTTGGCCACATGCATTTTCCCATGAAACCCCAAATTTGAAAACCTAAACCCTAAAACCACTAAATTTGAAACCTTAAACCTTAAAACCCTAAACCCTAAACCCTAAAACCAACCTTCAACCGCATTCACGCATTTACATTATATTTTACTTTGTTACATGCATTCTTAAATTGCCATGCATTCATATAATGTCATTCTTGCATTCATTCATTTTATTATGTTCATGCATATCTTGCATTTATTTTCAAAATGAGCTTTCAAAGTAAAATATTTTTAAATAAAATTATATCTCAAATAAATATAATCATCGAGATTTGACTTAAATATAGGGAGACTCTCGATGATTATTATTTATACAAGGTATTATTTCGGTTTTGTTAGAAAAAATGAAAATCCTTAAGTTAGAAATATTTTAAAAACTTTACCTAAATATATGAGAGTGAAAAAGTATGTTGATACTTAGAAAATTTTCATTTTGATTCAAAAATCAATTGTTTTGCTTTTAAAGAAAAAAAATTAAAACTTTCTTGTCTTAAAAAAAGATTTTTTTAGATAAAAAAAAAGAAGAATTAATCTTGAATATTATAATAGTACCATTTTTAACTAAAGTTTAAGGATAACATACAGTTAATTAGTATTATCTTTGACGAATGCTATGGGGATACTAATCTTTCCCTACGCATAACTGACTTTTGAACCTTAAATCTGATTTTGTAAAGCTTAATTTTTTCTTTTTATAAAATCTTTAAATCTTTTAAATGTTTTATAAAAAAGGATAAAAATTTTTTTATGACCAATCACGTCCTAAAAAAGATCGGTGGTGATTTTTTTCTATTTTTATTAAATGCTTTTTAGCCCCTGGCTTTTCAAATTTCTCATTTGTCCAGCGCTCAGGTCACCATCTCCGGTCCTAAAATGTCGTAACACTTGGAATATAAAAAAAAGAATAAGGTAGAAGTAAGAGGTTGCTGTACAATTCTATACATGGTGTGATATGTGCTATGGCATTCCGTATTTTTGGAATTAACAAGCCTTTGAAACTACAATTTTGAGTTTAAATGTATTGTTGTGCTAGTTCTATATGTGATTTCGTTATTGATAGAAAATGCCATAAAATGGTTGAACCAGTAATAAATCTCAGTAATCTCATTTTTGTAACTGTACCTAAACTTATAGAGAAACATGAATATAATGTTCATGTGTCTTTTGAATTTATTACTTTTCAAGAAACTTTTGATGATCCTAGCACTTTGAGTTAGATGTTTGCCAAATAGTATGAGATTACATATATGATGTATAGTTGTATGTGGAATCAAGATAAATAACCATAGCATTTTAGTCCAATCATAGTCTTATAAGGTTGAAAAGAGACTCAATAGGCTAGGAAAGAAGGTTTAAAGCCAATTTTGTGATTTAGGGCTTTAAACGGATGAAAAGAATTGGGTCTAAATAATCTTTCTATTATGCTTCTATCTTTGATTCTTTTAGAATCTTTACATCATTAGTGGCACTCTTGTGTTAATGGCTTATTCGATTAAGAACTACATCAGTTAGACACTAAGACTAGACATTTAAATGGAGTAACCTAAAGCTTTTGTGGGTTTTCTATGATGGAACATTTAGTTTATAAACTTAAAAAGTCCATTAATAGACTTAAAAGGGATCTAATTTGTGATATCTAAAGTTGATGAGATTGTCACTTATGGAAAATATTTATGATCAATGCATATGTTTGGAGGTCCGTAAGAGCAGTGTGTTTTGAGGGCTCTACATTTGTTATGATATCAAATTAGTAGCCATAGATAGTGACCTATTGTTTGAGGTATAAACATGTTGTCATGTCACTTCGTATGAAGAATCTAAGTGAGGTTCCCATTTTGGTTTAGGAATTGAGATTTTCTAATAGATATAAAGGCATATTTGGTTTGTCTCAAAACGTACATTCAATATGTATTGAGTAGGTTTGATGTGCATTGTTATTTTCTTAATAAGGCATTTATTGTGAAAGGTGACATATCATTAAATCTCAAAGTCCTCATGCTAATAAATGAAAGAGGTCATGGAGAATATTTAGCATGCCTTAACTTTGGGTTGTCTAATGTTACGCTCAAGTCTGTACACATTTTGATGTTATGTATGTTGCAAGTATACTTTGAAAACACTTAAGTAATTTTGTATTTGGACTTCAATGATGTGATATTTTGGATTTAGTTAGATATTTGATCATGATTTTGTATGTTATATGAAACCAATTTTGGTATTATTGGTTGAAAGAGCTATTTTTGAGAAAGTGTGAAATGAACATTTATAGCATTCTTGATAATGAAGGCAAAGTGTGTAGCATGTGGTGAAGGTAAATTTTTTATTGTTGATTTTAGAATCTCATCTTAAGGCTAGATTCTAGGTTTTCCATTCTAAAGTTGCTGGGGACATTTTGTGATAAATCTGCAATAGTGGCTTTCTCTTAGATATTATGAGTTCTTTATACTCTAAATATATAGATATCATCATTTAGTATATTAAAGAGAAAGAAATGGAATCCATTGTTGGTGTAAATAGTAAAGCACATTATTTATAGAGCTCACTTTGTTGTAACCATTAATTGATTTTAGTTGTTAAAATGTCCCAATGATAGACACTCATTTAGGGTTTGTAAAGCCTTTTGCAGTATTGAGTTGGTGGGATATCTATGTAATTGAAATTAGTTGCAATTGTGGTGGATAGATTCCTATTTGCCATACATATATTCCATTTGTGCACATTATGTTGAGTATAGCATTTTGTTGGATGAGACATTTAAGTTTAGTCTTATGTGCTTCTTTCAAAGAAATGTATCATTTAGTTTAGATACTAATGACCTAATGAAAATTGATATTGATTTTATTTTCATATCATTTCCATTTCACACTATCATACTACTACTTTTGAAGCGTTTATGAGCTTGTGTACACGTATTCTATTAGTACAGTACATTTTGGTAGCTTATAAATATTTGTTGTTGTTTTATTGTTGCTCTTATTAAAGTATTCATAAACTACATGTATGTATCTTATCGATACAATGCATTCTAAAGTTTATGAATACCTTCAGGTTATAGAGAGCATGCAAGTACAGATATTGGTACCTGATCGGTACAATGTATTTTAAGGTTTATAAATGCTCATTCTATTATATGATGATTTGGGTATATAGTTATATTGACATTTTTTGTTTATGGTCATTCTATTAATTTGGATTCAGGTTTAATGACTTGTGTTGTCCAAATGGGAGATTATTGTATTTATCTCATATTAGTAGATTAACAAAGTAATTATATACTAGATTATATTAATTAATGTCAATTAATGAGTAATTATTGTGGTACTATGTTGTAATATACACAATAGTAGTATGATTTCAATTAAGATTTTAATTCTATATTTGGACCTGTAATGAGATGGGTCAAATTTGACTAACATGTTAGGAGAGGTTCCGACTACTACCTCTTTATATATAAAGCTTGCCTATTGAATTTTATGACGTTAGTTTTGAGATGCAAAAAGTAGTTCTCTCTCTTTTACTGTGCAAACTTTTGATCAAAACTTGGAGGCATAAGTTGGAAAGCTCATGATTTTGTGGCTGTGGATTTAGCAGGATTGAGCTCTTGCATACATCTAGATCAGTTTTAGTTGTTGTTAAATTATATTAATGACCTTGTGAGCTTCTGGGCTAAAGCCAATAAGGAGAAACCATCAACTCAAATTTCAAGCCCTTGGCTTTTGTTCTTTGTTCTAATTGCTACCTACATCAATGTCATATTATACTCTTAAAAATTACATCAATAATTTAAATTAAATAAACTTTGAGGAAAGATAATTTTGATCAATAAATAAATTATTCTATCTTAATCCTTACACACATCAAATATAAGATAGGATGACATTATTTAATTTAATCATATTTATAATGTAATCTTATTTTATCCTATTATAATCTTATATACCAAACATAACCACTATTCTTTGTTTTCAATCTCTTAAAGATTACTTCTTTCTTTCATTTTTGTCTACTACAAACACCTTGTTGTTTGATGTTATTTTAAGTTTTGTGAGCATTTTTTTTAAGTCCCACTTTATCAAGACCAACGCATTGACTTTCATATATGTGTAATGTTTTTTTAATTCCCATTCAATTGAGCAATTTACTTGTCGTGGTCACCTTTAGTTACAATTTTGTTCAATAGATTTGTCACTTTGTATATACATTGTCATAACGTCTAGATCCGGGGATCTATCGCTAGACATTGACTTGAAAGAGTCGCCACCAATCTTTTTTATCTATGTGCGATTGACCACCTAAGGAATCTATCCTTTCCGGGAACACTTAAGTTTAAGGGTTCCTAAAAGAATAGGTTCAGGTCTACTAACCAGAATAGGGTTCAGGAGTTCGGTTACGTGTGAGGAAGGTTATAGCATCCTTACAACGCCCATCAAAATATGGTATCAGCTTAATTTTGTGTTATCCAATAAGTCTTAAAAATTTACCAAGTAATTAATTATTAGAAATTATTCTCAATTGACTCTAATACTTTTAGCAAAAAATTGAAAAAATTCCCCACCTCAAGAGTGTGCAAGAAAGCTACTATTTCACTTGCAGAGGCTCCATCGTCGAATTATTTAACATTAAAAAAAATCCAAAGAAATAGAAAAGGAAAAAAAATTATCGCTTTTGTACAGGAAAAATTGATACTTTCAACTTCTCCCCAAAATATTTTTTAGAAAACTTTAATTTCGAGGAAAATTGATACGTTCAATTTTTCCTCAAAAATATTTTTTAGAAACTTTAATTTCGAGAAAAATTGATACTTTCAACTTTTCCCCAAAAATATTTTTTGGAAAGCTTATTTTCAAAGAAAATTAATACTTTCAACTTTTTCGCAAAAATATTTTTTTTTTTAATTTTATTTAAAGAAAATAAAATAATAAAATAAAGAGAAGTAAAATAAAAATAAAAATAAAATAAAGATAAAAATGAAAGAATATTAAATAATTCTAGTCTAATAATAATAATAATAATAATAAAATAAACGAAAAAAAAAAGCTCGGCTGGGCTGGGCTAGCAGCTCGAAGATGCAGGTCGTATGCGGGTCGAAAGCGGGTTGGCGCTCGGGTCAGATTAGATCTTGGCAAAACGTGTGGATCCTCTGGGTTACTAACGCAAAAACGACGTCGTTTTGGAGAGAGTATATAAGGCTAAAGGTCAATTTTTTTCTCAGAATCCATTCTCATCTTCTCTCTCTTCCCTTATTTCTTCTCTCCCTTCTCTCTAAAACTCGAAGAACTCCGGCTGAATCTCGTCGAATTTTGAAAATTTTCGTCAGAATTTGGATTTTTCGTTGGAAGTTCATCGAAAAGTTGGTCGATTTTTGAAAATTCTTGCCGAAAACTGGGCAGTTGGCTGAAAAGTTCAAACTTGGCCGGAAAAGTCACAAAAAAATTCAACCTTTGTAGAAAAATTCAACCAGAATTTGGAAATTTTTCAAAAATAAAAAAAATCATAAAAAATTCTCCAAAAATTTCCCACCGATTCCTAGAGCTATTCTAACGCCTCTAAACCCTTTTTAGCTTCTGTTTCTTTTTTGTTCACTCTTTCTGAGCCAATATTTACCTTTTTCTGTGTGTCTTCCTTTCATCCGTGAATCTATTTATAGGGATTGATCAGAAGAGTTTCTGATCAATCCCAACTCCTTTTTGGATTGAGATTCAATCATTGAATCCAATATGGACTCTGATTGAATCCCTATTCACGGTAGGATTCCCTAAAAATTCAATCTCAGCCAAAAAACAGAAAAAAAATATTAATAGATAATTAAAAAAAATAATCAGATATATCAAAATATTAACAGATAAATAAAAATAATAATAGATAACTTATAATAGATAAATAGATAAATAATAATAAATATATAACTAGATAAATAAAATATATATAAATATTAACAAATAAAAAAAATAAAAAATAAAAAATAAAAATATATATATATTAATAAATAGTAATAATAAATAAATAAATAATAAATACATAAGATACAAAAATATAAAATATAAAATAAAAATAATAAAATATAAAATACAAAATAAAAAAAACAAAATGGGCCTACCCATTTAGACCAGGCCCAATTGATCCGGGTCTGAACCAAATTGGGTGTCTACAACTGCCCTCTTTGCACATTTTTTGTAAAACAAAAATTGTACAAAGACGTAGACACCCATTTAAGACTCAACTCGACCTTTTTTTTTCTTTTTTTTGTGTTAAAGATTTGATCAAAACTCCTCTAAGCAGAGGCTCAACGACTTTAAAAAAACATAAACAAAGCTCCTCTAATCAAAGGCTCAACGACTTTGAAAATGAATAAAGCTCTTCTAATCAGAGGCTCAACGACTTTGAAAATGAATAAAACTTCTCTAAATAGAGGCTCAATGACTTTGAAAAGTAAACAGCTCCTCTAATCAGAGGTTCAACGACTTTGAAAAATAAATGGCTCCTCTAATTAGAGGCTCAACAATTTTGAAAAATAAATGGCAACTTTGAAAAATAAATGGCTCATCTAATTAGAAGCTCAACAACTTTGAAAAATAAATGGCTCCTCTAATCAGAGGCATCCCAACTTTGGAAAGTAAATTGCTCATTGACAATCATGTCCAAAGGAGTTGAAAATCGTGTTTGAAGGAATTTCAAGAGATTATGCCCAAAGGTCTTATAAATCAACTCTGATACCAAGAGATATCCTATTTCAAGGATTAGGAACTTACTTGACAAGCTTTTTCTCAAATTTGAAAATGTTTTCACATCTGTCTTCTCTATGTGGGATTTTAGAATACCCATGCTTCTTGAATTTATGTAGTATATGCTATGCAATGCATATGAAATTCAATGCATGTTATGCAAATGTTGGCTAATTAACTCCTATTCAATTGTTGTACTTAAGTTTCTCATGCAATTTTCTTGGGCCCTGAACCCTTGACTCTTCAAAGACCCAATTACGTCGCTCTTCTAAGATCAAGCCAGTGTAGCTCTCAATCATCTCTTCCACTCACATTCTTCCTGTATGAAATCTCTTTCCAAATTTAATGACCTTATCAAGAACTAAACATCTCGATTTTGCCTTTATTACTCTTGATTTTTCAATATAATGTAAAAACCTTTCATGCTATCATTCATTCATCAATTATTATTTCAAACTCAAAAAGTAAGAATGCATTTGCACATTTCTTCCATTGTAGGGTATTAAGAAGAAAAGAATAAGAATGGTTGAGAAACAACCAACAAAATAAGGACACAAAGAGTGAAATAGAATGTCTTTTATTAGTAAAATGTTGGTAAACTTTGGCCAAGAAAGAATTACAAGGATAAGTACGGGGACAAAGCCCAAAAATGAACAATTGGATAATCATGATATCACATCTCAAAGTTTTTCTGAAAACCCAACCATCTGATGTATTTAACCACTTAGAGCTTCTCAAAATTTGTTAGTCTCCATGCCAACGGATTTTTCAATTTGATGTTATATTCTTCTTATCTAAGCTGGCTTTTCAGGTTTTCAACTTAGATAAACCCCTTATGACTCAAATTGCCCTTTTAGGATTTTCGCCTTGAGTCCTTCTTCTTTATTCACTTTTTTTTTCTTTTTTCTTTTCTATTTTCTTTTTTTCATCATTTTTTTTCTCTTTTTTTTTTTCATTTCAAGCATAGTATTTCTTTACAGTATCAGAATTTATAGGATGGGATAAATCATTTCCATCTATCTCAGTCAGTATCAACACTCTACATAGAAAGTCCGTTTCACCATATACGGCCCTTTCTAGTTCGAAATCCATTTTTCTCTACTATCATACTGGATTGAGAGGATTCTCTTCAAGACTAACTCTCTTTCTCGAAAGCTACGGGATCGAATCTTCTTATCATGAGCCCTCACCATTCTTCTTTAATATAACTGACTATGGCACAGTGCAGTCAATCTCTTTTCTTTTATGAAATTTAACTGTTTATAGCATTCTCAAATCCATTCAGCTTCTTCCGACTCAACTTCTTTTAGAACCCTTAAGGAAGGGATCTTCACTTCTACGATATGCCTGTATTGCAAATGGTAACTTCTCATGCCAATCTTTATAAGTCTCAGTCATCTTTTCAAGAATTTTTTTTATGTTTTATTGGCTGCCTCAACTGCCCCATTCATTTTCGGACGGCATGGTGCCGAGTTATGATGCTTGATCTTGTATTGAGCACATATTTCTTACATCATCTTACTATTTAGATTCTTGGCATTATCTAAAATAATTCTCTTTGAAAGTTCATATCTACAGATGATCTCTCTTTTTATAAACTTGTAAACCACAGATCGTGTTACACTTGCATATGATGCTGCTTCTACCCACTTTGTGAAGTAATCTATCATCACAAAAATAAATCTATGCCCATTAGAAGCCTTTGGGATGATAGGACCAATGACATCTATGCTTTACATTGAGAATGGCTAAGTTAGTGCCATAACATGTAAAGTAGATGGTAGAGCATGGATCTTATCAGCATATATCTAACATTTATAGTATTTACGAGCATAATCAATGCAATCACTCTTTATTGTTAACCAGTAATATCCTGCTCTCATAATCTGTCTCGTCATCATATGTCTACTGGTATGTACCCCATATATTTCATCATGCATTTCTTCAAGGATTTTTCTCATTTCAGCCTTACTTACGCACCTTAATAATACTTGATCCCAATTTTTTTTGTACAGAACATCTCTGTCCAGGAAAAGCTCATAGCCAATCTTCGGATGACCTTTTTATCATTTTCTGTTACTTAGACTGGGTATTACTGATCCTTAATATACTGCAGGAAATCATAATACCAGGGCTTCCCATCTTCCTTCTCTTCTACATTGGAGCAATGTGCTGGTATATCCTTAACATCTAGCCTGATGGATTGAATATAGGTATTGTCATTAATTTGAATCATTGCAGCCAAAGTAGCCAATGCATCGATAATCAGATTCTCTTCTTGAAGTAAGTGGTCAAATTGGATATCTTCAAATTGTTTCATCAACTCTAGAATATACTTATGATTTGGAATGAGTTTTGAATATCTCGTTTCCCATTCTCCTTTCAACTGATATATAACTAGAGCTGAGTCTCCAAACACTTTCAGTGCTTTCACTCTCCTATCTATAGCAGCTTGTAGCATGATTTGCAAGGAACTTCGCTATAGTGCCCCTTTTTATTGCCTTTTGACTCACATATATAATATCATACTCCGAGAGCAATACTTGTCATCTAGCAATTCTTGCAGACAAAAAAGGTTTCTCGAAGATATATTTAATTGGATCCAGTTTTACTATGAGCCATGTGGTATGATAGAGCATATACTATTTAAGTCTTTTGGCAGTCCACACTAATGCATAACATATTTTTTTCAATGAGGAATACTTGGATTCGTACTCTATAAACTTTTTACTCAGATATTAAATAGCTCTCTTTTTTCGGCTAGACTCATCTTACTGTCCTAGCATACATCCCATTGAATTTTCACATACTGTTAAATATAGAATTAAAGGTTTCCCTAAAACAGGTGGCACCAACACTGGAGGGTTTGACAAGTATTGCTTAATTTTATCAAAAGCCACTTGACATTCCTCATTCTATTTTTCAAGATTATTCTTACGGAGAAGCTTAAATATGGGATCACATTTATAGGTAAGCTGAGAGATAAATCAAGAAATGTAATTCAATCTTTCCAAAAAACCTCAAACTTCTTTCGGTGTACTCGAGGGTGACAAATTCTGAATGGCCCGTATCTTATCTGGATCGACTTCAATTCCTCTTTCATTGACCACAAAGCCTAGTAACTTCCCTAACTTTACCCCGAAGGTGCACTTGGCTGGGTTTAACTTGAGCTGGAACCTTTTCAATCTCTCAAATAACTTTCTGAGACTGGTGATATGATCTTCATCCTCACAAAATTTTACAATCATATCGTCTACATATACCTCGATCTCTTTGTGTATCATATTATGGAAGAGTGTTCCCATGGCCCTTTGATATGTTGCCCTAACATTCTTTAACCCAAAAGGTAAGACCTTGAAACAAAAGGTTCCCCACATGGTCACAAAAGTGGTCTTTTCCATATCATCTGCAACTATTTTTATCTGATTATACCTTGAAAAATCATCCATAAAAGAGAATATTGAATGTCTAACGATGTTATCTACCAGTGTGTCAATATGAGGCAAAAAAAAGTTATCTTTTGGACTAGCCTTATTCAAATCATGATAATCTACACATATTCGTACCTTTCTATCTTTTTTAGAAACTGATACTATATTGGCTACGCACTCTAGATACTTAGCCACTTGTAGAAAACCTGCATCAAATTATTTCTTCACCTTTTTTTTAATCTTTAGTAGCATTTCAGGCTTCATTCATCTCAATTTCTGTTGAACTAGCTTACATTCTGGCTTTAGGGGCAATTTGTGCTCCACTATCTCCGTGCTCAACCCTGGCATATCCTGGTAAGACCAAGCAAATACATCTATGAATTCTCAAAGTAAGTCTACCAAATGTTGTCTATCTCCTGATGAAAGTGAAGTGCTAATTCTGACATCTTTCTTATTCTCTTCATCTCTCAGATTCACTAAGTCAACTATCTCCTGATGAGGCTCAATTGGCTTATTTTCTTGTTCAATCAATCTCATTAGGTCCAGAGGCATAACATATTCCTCAGAATTCTTTTCATTGTCAAGTTCATCAATGTTAATTGAATTCTCAAAACTAACCTCTTGATTGTTATCATGATTATCTTTTGTGTTCATTTAAGGACCTGAAATTGGATGAAATGGGATATGTTGGCAAGATGTGTTTGGAAAGATAGAAATAATGAAAACACAAGAAGAAATGAATGAAAATGCATCTTTCCTAATTTTTATTAAAAGTAATAAAAGATAAATGGCTCAAACAAGAAAAATCATCCCAATGCCTTGGGCAATAGCTATTGGGATGTTACAATTACATTGTATCAGTTTTAAAAATCATAGGCACTTCAATGGCACTCCAATTCTTCAGCTCATAATCTGACAGACAAAGGCGAACCTACCCCTCTTGATTAATCTCCACTTCATCTTTAATAGCATCAATGGTTAACTGGGCAAAAATATTTTCCACGTTTTTTCTTGTATCTGGGTACATGAATCCTTCAAGTCTGAAAGTCTCATACAGGTGTAAGATAACCATTAGTCTTGCTATCTTTTCTACTGGCCTTCTATTGATCTCCCATTCTGCCATTTCATAGCCTAGGCCTAACCTGTCGCTATTGTCTATCACTATCGGGGGTTCTTTTATTCCCTGCAAGTTTTTGCCCAGTCCTAGTCCTGGATACCAACCTTTGTTGATGACTTGGCTCATCACTATCTTTGAAAAAGGTTGATTTTTAAGTCCTTCACCTACAGAATTAACCAATTCAAAAAATTGATAGGAGCATTCTAATGCTTCTTCGGTAGTCTCTACATATGAAGTATTCAATGGTTGGGTCACTAGCATGTCTTCCTCCCCAACTACCACTACTAGTTGGCCTTTTACATTAAACTTGATCTTTTGGAACAAGGTAGAGGGCATAGCTCCTACCATGTGAATCCACGACCTTTCTAATAGACAGTTGTATGATGGAGAGATATCCATTACTTGAAACTTTACATTAAAAGTGCATGGCCCAATTTGTAAGGGCATTTCGATATCCCCTAAGACTTCTCTTTTGGTCCCATCAAAAGCTCTCATAATCATCTGACTATCCTTTATATGAGAGTAGTTAATGGGTAGCCTCGCCAAAGTTGACATAGGCATGACATTGATAGCAGAGCCATTATCAATAAGGACTTTGGCTATGATGTGGCTCTTGCACTTGATCGTGATATGCAAAGCCTTGGAATTTCTTTTTTCTTCCAAGGAAATCTCATCATCGCTGAACGAAATGTGATTCGACATGACTATATTTCCAACCAGGTGATTCACATATTCAACATATACATTATGTGTCATGTATGCCTGATTCAACACTTTCAACAGGATATTTAGGTGTGGCTCTAAGTTTAGTAGTGTGATAGTAATGATATTCAAGCTGGTATTTTATTCAACTGTTCAACAGCTGAATACTCACTATGATTTACCAGCTTCAGGAATTCATAAACCTCTTTTTCTGATACAGATTTCGGGTGATCTTTCTCGGGTTCTACTTCAGGATTATCTCACCTTTCTTCTTCCTTAGCCTTTTCTTTTTTAGCCTTTTCTAACATTTTTGAAGTGTAGTATCTTTCACTTCGGGTAATACCTCTTACACCAGTTATATTGGAAGCGTCAGCTTTGGAGATATCTCCTTATTGCCCCTGAACTACTGTATCACAGTCATATCTCAGGGTACAACTTTATCATCTTTGTATGAGAAAAAAATTGAAACTTTAAAAGTTACCGACCTGGGAATGAGTTTGTCTATGATTGACTTTGACTTGTTCCCACAATGAATTGTCACTGGTTTTGAAAACAGCTTTACAGGCTTATTAGTCATGGACACCTTAATACCTCTTAAGTCTTCTCTTTTTTCATAGACCTCCATCTGGTATGAATCCAAGAGTTTTTATACCTCTTGGTGAAACTGTTCACAAGTTTCGATAAAGTGGCCTATAGCTCTATTATGATATTTACAACTAGTACTGCTTATAAATACTCCATGATAATTATATGGACTCATTAGTTGTATCATGTCAGCTTTCCACAAGATATCAAATAGCTGACTAAAAGGCGTCTTAATCTCTGCCACTTTTTTTTTCCAATGATGCTCATATTCTTCACTTAGGGCATTCACATTATGATTAGGTAAGGGATTGCCACTAACATTTGGTGTAGTCGCCCCTATTGTATCAAAGCTAATCATTCCATCCTTAATCAATCATTGCACTTTGTGTTTCAGGGCAGTGTAATTTTTGGTGGAGTGACCAGTAATCCCATAATAGTAGTCACAATAAGCTGTGGGATCGTACCACTTGGGGTAAGGTAGCTTGAGAGGTTCTAACTTACTAGAAGTAATCAAATGACTATTGTAAAGCTCCCGATATAATTCTGTATAAGTAATTGAAATTGGGTCAAATACAAGTTTTTCACGAGTAGTTCGTTGCTCCGGTGAACCACTCATTGGGTTAGTTGGATGAGTTTGGGGTCTTGGAATAGGCTGAGTGTTAGGACTATATACGAGGTTCTGAGGCCTATGAGGAGGTTGATATGTTTGGGGATAAGGTGACTGTACAAATGGTTGGTATGGGTAAGGAGAAGTGTTATTTACAGTAGGGTAATATGGAAAGTATCCTTATGGTGAGTAGGGTTGATAACCCTCAAATTACTGTCTATCAAAGCTCACAGCCTGAGCTTCAGTCTTTTTCTTTTTTGAGACTCTCTTGGTCGATGCTTCATTTTCTTCTAGCTTACCATTCTTGATGGCACTCTCGATAATTTTTCTCAAAATTACCATATCAACAAAATTTTTTATTGCATTCCCTATTATTTTTTCATAATAGGGAGATTTCAAAGTGCTAACAAATAGCACTGTAGTCTCTTTCTCAGTTAGAAGAGGTTGTACTTGAGAAGCTACATCCCTCCATCTCTGGGCATATTCTTTAAAAGACTCATTTACCTTTTTCTCCAGGTTTTGTAAAGACAAACGATCAGGAGCCAAATCGATAATATGTCGATATCGACTAATGAAGACATGAGCCATATCGCTTCAAGAGTGAATGCGGGTTCTGTCCAGCTAAACATACCATTTGGCAGTAGAGCTTGTAAGGCTATCCTGAAAGACATGCATCAAGAGTTTTTCATCATGAGCATGGGCTACCATCTTCTGGCAATACATGGTGATGTGGGTTTTGGGGCACTACGTACCATCATATTTTTTAAATTCTGATACTTTGAACTTTGGTGGAATGACTACATCTGGGACTAAGCACAGTCCAGCAGCATCAACAAAGCCATAAGATCCAATCCCTTCTACTACCCGTAACCTTTGTTCAAGTATACTAATCTTTAGATCTTCCTAAGACTCCACCACTTTTGCTTTTTCCTTTTCTTTCAGATCATCCAGATCAGAAATTGGTTCTACTACCTTTTTAGTAAAGACAGGATTTACATAGCTATGATAATGCTCTGGGTTGGAGGCTGATGGCATTCTAGGATATGTAGGATATGCGAAGTGTTACGGTGAAACCTCTTGTGCAGACTGAGCTTGAGTTGGACCAAAACTTGAAGGGTACAAAGGGTCAGCCACTTTTTGTAATAAGAGAACTTGTTAAATTGTATTTTTTTCAACTCTTTTTCCCTTATTCAGCTTATTGAGAGCATCTAGAATCTTGCTCAACTCATTTTTAATTTTTTCTTGTGCTTTTTCTAGCTTTTCAAATATACGAGAATTTTTCTGCTTCATTTGTCTGGCTCTGGATCTTGTGTTGTATTGATGAACAAGGTTCTCGCTAAATGGAGCTATCCTTAAACCTTGAGTGCCATATCTTAGAATTAGTAAATTTGCATGACTATCACATGGTTACTTTGTTAAGTGTAATGAATGAGAATGCAATGAATGAAAAATGCATGTATGTAAAGAACATTTGCCTTAAAAACGGTATTCAACTAAAAGATTTCATTTATTCCAAAAAACTTTTATTTACATTGAGTTTATCATCCTAGAACTATAACCATAAAATTGTTTGATCTGTTCATACTAGGCCTTGGCTTCCTCAATGAAGTTTAACAGACGTTGTCCATGTTCTCCTACTGGGGTCACCACTTGTTTCAATGCCTTTGCCTCTTCCACCATCTCTCTTGCCTTGTATATCTTTTTACAGATTTGGGTTGTTAGGTGCTCAATGTATTTCTATCTTCCTAAATTCTCTCTTTTACCACACCAGACTTAGTATGATAATTCTCTATGCTTCCTAACCAATGCAGCAATGTGGTCTTCTTGTTCATTCAACTTTTGCCTTAGCCTGCTCAGATAACTATTTAGCATGTTATTCTCTATCTGTACTTGGGTACTTTCTTCTTCAATTCAGTATATTCTTGCTTCAATCTTGTATTTTCTTCAATCAGCTCAACAATGGTTATCTTTTGGCCCTTTCTCTTACATATAACCTTTTATGCTCTTGGTGTAGCTCTGTTAAGTCTTCAATAGCTGTATCACATTCTCTAGTAATTTTATGAACTTTAGCTTCATGACTTTCAGCTCTATCTTTCCACTGGTTTTTTTTTTCTTAAAGCTTCTAGATTTCTTACTTTAACTTACCTTTTTCAGACTCAAATTCTTTTGTTGCAAGCTCTAATTCTGATGGTGTCTCTTCAAGTTTTTTTTTTGTTGGCAGTTGAGAGCTTTCATAAGTGAATACCATTTTTTATCTTCGTTTCGCTCTCCAAACCAAGTACCTTGAAGTGACTTTATCAGTAAACAGTCCAAAACTCACTTTTCAGGGATTTTTCCATGCTTTAATCATCTCATTCATCCTCTGAAATACTTTAGGCTTACTATAAGAGAAATCTAACCGATGAAGCCCATAAGTCATAGGAATGAGCTATTCTACCCCAAACTGCTTTCTTACTAGAAGTGGTGTATAATTTGTCACTCTCGATAAACCCAGAAGTGGGACCACTGTATTATCTCCACATTGGTACAACATAGGCTCACGATTTATCCATGGGGCCAACCATCTTACATCGACACTGGTCAACTTTTGTAGGAAAGTTATCCATTCCTTTTTAGACTTTAGTTTTGACCACCCACTTTCACAAAATTTCTTGATCGGAGCTCGATTGCGAATATAAAGCTTCGAGAAAGCAACATTTCCCCATTCGAAATGGCTTTTCATCCATAAGTACAATAACTATATGCAATATATAAAACACCCTCCATTCTGACGACAGTAACTCAAAGATCTGATAGTCTCTGCTAATATTATCGTTGATGGATTATAGCCATTGATCACACTCTCAAATAAGTCAACCATCACTATCTCAATATAACCCAAAACCTTTAGAAAGATCACCATTCCGTATATGGCTAAGGCAAATATATCTAACCCCCTTTCTTCATTGGCATGTTGCACTAGAAACTCATGAAAGAACTTCTAAGGTAAGCAAACCTGTTCTTATTTCTTCTTTGTATGAGAATCCAAAACTTCTTTGTCTATCCCTATGAGTTGAGCCAGACCCTTGTGTTTTTTGACATATATCTTATCGGGAGCCTTGAGGTGCAAACCCAATAAAATCGAATATTCTTTGATGGTTGGAGTAATATCAACTTTATTAAAGATGAAACACTTATATGCAGGATCCCAGAATTATGCTGCAGCCTTGATTAGTTGATCGTCGATAACTACTGCTAGATGGTGTGCTATATGCCCATGTCTTTGGTAGAACTGCTCTTGTCTTGACGGACTCATCTTCTTCTAGATATCAACCAAATTCTCTAGATTATTCTGTTTGAGAAGGATAGATGTTTTTTGAGACATGGTAGAATCATATCAGTTGAATCTTTTCTGACTGGGCCCTTACTTCTTTGGGTAACTTACAAGGTGCTAGTACAGATGAAGAACAAACTAGTCGTTCTGTGGAGTCCATGAAAAAATTTTGTTGAAGACCGTCTTTTAAGCAAATGTTCTTTATGTAACTTTATGATATAAGCATGAACCAATGCAAAAGAATGAAAGAAAAGGTTAGTATGCCCAGAAAAAGAAATAAATAACTAAGTAAATTAAAACATCACACAAAATAAGAGGAATGAATCCTATGCTTTTGGTCAATTCTAAAAGGGAAGAGTGATGGCTCTATCTATAGGTTAGGCACTCTTAAGGTTCACTATATGTGGTTTGAGGTTAAAGTCTAAAGGTTCTCAAATTACTCCTTACATCATTGTCCATTACAGACTAGTAAGGCACCCTAATCCTCATCTATTACAAGCTACAGGCGAAAAAGGTTCAATTTGAGTGGGAGTATTTCGCTAGCCACTGCAGAGGCATTAGACCTCACGAAAGCAATAGGTACTTTACTCTCTCATAGAGGGATGGAGCTCGGGTATAGAGCTCATGTTATGCACATGCATATGAATGACATAATTAATAAAGTAAATAAACATGAATGAATAAAAAATCTATACAAAAAATTTAATTTTATTAGGCTTTTGGATAACACAAATTTATTTGCTGGTCTGACTCTCTAAGTTTTCTAGCGGAGTCGTCAAGCTGTCATAACGTCTAGATCCGGGGATCCATCTCTAGACATTGACTTAAAGGAGTCGCCACCAATCTTTTTTATCAAGGTGCGATTGGCCACCTAAGGAATCTATCCTTTCTGGGAACACCTAAGTTTAAGGGTTCCTAAAAGAATAGGTTTGGGTCTACTAACCAAAACAGGGTTCAAGAGTTCGGTTACGTGTGAAGAAGGTTATAGCACCCTCACAATGCCCATCAAAAGATGGTACCAGCTTAATTTTGTGTTATCCAATAAGCCTTGAAAATTTACCAAGTAATTAACTATTGAAAATTATTCTCAATTGACTCTAATACTTTTAGCAAAAAATTGAGAAAATTCTCTCCCCTCAAGAGTATGCAAGAAAGCTATTGTTTCATTTATAGAAGCTCCATTGTTGGATTATTTAACATTAAAAAAAATTCAAAGAAATAAAAAAGGAAAAGAAAAATGATCGCTTTTGTACAAGGAAAATTGATACTTTCAACTTCTCCCCAAAATATTTTTTAGGAAACTTTAATTTTGAGGAAAATTGATACTTTCAACTTTTCCCTAAAAATATTTTTTGGAAACTTTAATTCCGAGGAAAATTGATACTTTCAACTTTTCCTCAAAAAAAAAACCTTTTTTGAAAATTTATTTTTAAGGAAAATTGATACTTTCAACTTTTCCCTAAAAATATTTTTTGGAAAGCTTATTTTCAAAGAAAATTGATACTTTCAACTTTTTCTCAAAAATATTTTTTAGAAAGCTTATTTTCAGGGAAAATTGATACTTTCAACTTTTCCTCAAAAATATTTTTTTTTGAATTTTATTTAAAGAAAATAAAATAATAAAATAAAAATAAAAATAAAAATAAAAAGAAGTAAAATAAAAATAAAAATAAAATAAAGATAAAAATAAAAGAATATTAAACAATTCTAATAATAATAATAATAATAATAATAATTATAAAATAAACAAATAAACAAAAAAAACCTAGAAACGGCTCGGCTCGGCTTGGCTTGAGGAAGAAAAATGGCTCGGAGACGCGGCTCGGGGGTATCAACTCAACTAGACTAGCGGCTCGGAGATGCGGGTCGTACGCGGGTCGAAAGAGGGTTGGCGTTCGGGTCGAGTCGAATCTTGGCAAAACGCGCAGATCCTCTAGATTACTAACGTAAAAGCGATGTTGTTTTTAGGAGGGTATATAAGGTTGAAGGTCAATTTTTTTCTCAGAATCCCTTCTCCTCTTCTCTCTCTTCCCTTCTTTCTTCTCTCTCTTCTCTCTAAAACTCGAAGAACTCTGGTTGAATCTCGTCGGATTCTGAAAATTTTCATTGGAATATGAGTTTTTCGTCGAAAGTTCACTAGAAAGTTGGTTGGTTTCTAGAAATTCTTGCCAAAAACTAGACAACTGACCGGAAAGTTCAAACTTGGCCGAAAAAGTCGTCGAAAAATTCAATCTTCGCCAGAAAATTCAACCGAAATCTGAAAATTTTTTAAAAATTTCCAGAAAAAAATCACAAAAAATTCTCTAAAAATTTCCCACTGATTCCTAGAGCTATTCTAATGCGCCTAAACCTTTTTTAGCTTCTGTTTCTTTTTTGTTCACTCTCTGTAAGCCAATATTTGCCTTTTTCTATGTGTGTCTTCCTTTGATCCGTGAATCTATTTATAGGGATTGATCAAAAGAGTTTCTGATCAATCACAACTCCTCCTTGGATTGAGATTCAATCATTGAATCCAATATGGACTCTGATTAAATCCCCATTCATGATAGGATTCCCCAAAAATTCAATCCCAGCCAAAAAAACAAAAAAAATATTAATAGATAATTAAAAAGAAAATAATCAGATATATCAAAACATTAATAGATAAATAAAAATAATAATAGATAACTTATAATAGATAAATAGATAAATAATAATAAATATATAACTAGATAAATAAAAAAAATATATAAATATTAACAAATAAAAAAAATAAAAAAAATATATTAATAAATAGTAATAATAAATAAATAAATAATAAATACATAAGATACAAAATAAAATATAAAATAAAAATAAAAATACAAAAATATAAAATACAAAATAAAAAAAAATAAAATGGGCCTACACATTTGGACCAAGCCCAATTGATCCGGGCCTGGACCAAATTGGGTGTCTACATACATATATATGTATGTATGTGTGTGTGTGTGTGTGTGACACTTCAATCTTATATTGGGATATTTTAAAGATTTGTTAAAATATATAAGTTGAGATCTAAACCCAAACTAGTGAAGTGTTTTTTGTGAGATAAAACCGTGAGACCTTCGGATCAAATCTGATAATACTTTGTAAATTGAGTTCAGGTCTCCACAAATAATATTAGAGTAGTCACTAGTTAGATAAGAGCTAAGTGCTAAACCATGGGAGCTTCCTTTAGAATCCCAAGGGAACTAAGAGTTACATGGTGGGAGCTATTTCTAGAATCTCAAGGGAGCTAAGTATTACATGGTGGGAGCTATTCTAGAATTCCAACATCTGATGTGATTTTAATTATGTGGTTCTGTGTGTGTGATTTTAAGATTCTGTGTACTTTATGTTGGACTTGATGGGGAGATTAAGTTTTAACGAGGGAGTGGAGTTTATGACACCCCAATCCTATATCCGGATGTTTTAAGGATCTGTTATAATATATAAGTTGAGACTTGACCCAAACTTGTGAAACACATTTTGTGAGATAAAACTATGAGATTTTCAAGTCAAAGCGAATAATAAATCGCAAGTTGCGTGCAGATCTCCACAATATATCATTATGATTTTCCAATCTCTCATTTTTATTTTTTATGTTTTTAAGTTTCATTGCAGCTTCAATAGAAGCCATTGGTCGAGACATCCTGCCAAAGGTTGAAATTAGTTAATTCAATCTACTTAAAGTGCCATTCAATTAAGTTTCTACTAACTTTCTCGTTTTGAAAAATGAAGATCTTAAAGGCCACACTTTGCCTTTTTCTAGTCAGAAAGAATTGCATCATGCATGTCTGGTAGGATTAGTGTTTGAAAAGGCAAACTAGCAAATAGGTATTTTTGCTCCTTTTTCTTTCCATTTTAATAAGGATTAAATTTTATGAATGTGCATGGAAAAATGTCAATCCTTTTTACTTTCACTCTTTTTCTATATTTCTTTCCTACCAGAAATGGGCAAAAGAAAAAAATGCAGCCCATCTTCCATCTTTTCCGCAAGCAAGCACGCGTATAGAGAGCTTTTTTGTTCCTGGACCATTGAATCACTAGCAGATCGTATTAATCTATGTCACAAAGGAGGAAAACAATCACTTTTTTCTTTACTTCACATGAAAAGTAATGGGATTTTTCTTTGCATTAACTCAACTGCATCACGTCATGAAAACCCTACGTCACATGAAAATAAATGCCTGTGATACCTGGGGAAGGCTGTTACACATCTGCGCAATCAAGGATCAGTTGATCATTTAATGGAGAACCATTTATCTAGTTTCCCAACCCCAATTGATGAGATGATACACTCAATTCATTTACCATATTTTATTTGTTCTTTAAAGACGTTTCAAACATCTTTCTCCACCTTTTATCATAGTATACATCTAAATTCCTATAGTCGAATGTACTAGGATCTAGAGATGCTTTTAGTTTCAGAAAATATTTCAAAATTTCAAGCCAATTTTCAAAACTAAAGAAACTGAAAGGGAAAACAAACAAAAAAAAAAAAACATTTTTTATAAAATTACAAGCATAAGATAAAATCATAATAAAAAATTATATCCATATAAAAATTAATGAAATAAATAAAACAAATAACCCTCGTTGATAAATCCAATATAAAATTATGCAAACACTCCTTTATAAGACATAAACCTGAAACCTCAAAACTTTTGGATCTTTTTCTTATAGCCAAACAAAATATCTTTTGCAAAAAGAAAAAGGCATTTTTAAGAACCTTTTTCTAATTGCAAGTAATTTCCAAAGAAGAAGGCTTTGATTCTTATTCCCATAATCTTTACGAAATGGGAATGGCATCTTTTGTTATTTCTTAAGTATGATAAATGTGGTTCCTATGGGATACCATTCCTAGGTAGAATTTGAAGTTCCATGGTAGAGGTGTTGAAGAAAATTATATTTTTCTTAAACTATAGTTTTACGAAGGTGAAAGGTAAGTTAGTTCCAGCATACTTTTTTACGGATGAGTATAGATATCTAGACATGATGAAAAATGAAAATTTACAGAGTAAACAATTATAATTAACAATATATTTGTCCAAAAAAAATCTGAAATATAGGATGAACCAAAAATAAACCATTTTAATTTTCTTACTTTTATTGCTTCTTGTTTCCCTAAAGCCTCAATCTGATCCCCTGTGACGATTACTTTCTACAATCTTTTACAATTCTCTTATTTCTTGCATAATGTACAACAATATTTACCCAAGCAACAGCAATGCCCGAACTTTTCAATGAGTTGTTCATTTGCTAACCTTTTTTTTTTTTTTTTTTATCAGAATCTCAAATGGTACACTAGAAATTACATCTTCAAAGTAGCTATTCAACGAAGATCAAAGATTCAAGGTCTATTACAAAAACTTCCTCTTGCAAAATGTGATCACCATGCAAAGGGTAATCAACTTATAGGAACATGATAAACACACTACTATATAAACCATTAGAAAGACATGAGATAATCAACAGCCATTGAATCATGCATCCCTTCATCCTGATCTTGGAGAGAGCTCATTTAGAATATAGTATTTCCATTTGGGACTTCACCCAATGTGGATTATACCTTCAACCGATAGATCTTCTCCAGTATCCTTGTGTTTAAAACCTGGACATTATTTTTTTTTTGTAGAAAGAAAGCTGCAACCTGAAAAAAGAAAAATAATTATAAGTATTGAAATTTAAACTCTAAATTTCCTTAATATCACTTTTTAAGAATGATTATATAAATTAACTTAATTAAACTTTACATTCAAACCTGTACATTTTGTGCACCTCTATACATGGGGAGGGAGAACAAACAGCGCAAAGTGCTATAAAAAGATTTCAATAGTGAAGCATTTCAATTCTGTTGGTTTAATTGTGCCATAATCCTTAAAAGATGTATCTCATCCATCTAATTCCAGAGTGATAATTATAATCATGATTTCAGCAAAGTCCAGGTTATAAAAATGAGCCAAATAGTTTTTATGTACTACAAAAATTTTTTAAAAAAATTGCAACCCAAAAGATTTTACTCTTAAAACACAATAAATTTTAATATAAATCCAATTTAATAACTAATGAATTTTTTTATTACAACAAAAAGAATACCTCAATTAACTCCTTTAAAAATATAAAAATACTACCCCTATTTATGAGGGGGAAATACTATACTATATAGATATATATATATGTTTATATTTATATATATTAAATTAAATCCTGAACAATAGATATCCTCATTAATGCTAATCAAATATTAAAAATTTCTAACTAATTTTTATCTTTTTCATATTTAAAATATATAATTAGGTTTCTACACAATAAATATAAACGTTAAATGCTTTATTTTTTCAATAAATTAGTTTAAATAAAAAGTAAATTAAAAGTCATAACATTAATTTTTATGTTTGTAAGTACTAATTGTTTGTTTTAATAAAGTAACATTAATAAAAATTATATTACGAAAAGTTTGCATCATATTAATTTCATTGTTAGCAAACTCCACCTATTAATTATTTTTTAAGGAATTAGAATTAATAAAAATTATAATATGAAATGTTATCATATTAATCTAAATATTTGAACGTATTAATTTTTTTAATAAATTAATATTAATACATAATAAAATATAAAAATTAAGTAAGCATATTGATTTTAATATTTTCATACTCTATTATTTAATAATTTTAAAAAGAACATATAAAAATATATATAAATAAAGTTTGTCAAACAATTCATATTTTTCTATCACTAATTTAATCAAAATGATAGAAAAAAATTAATAAGATATTGTGATATTAATTTCAATATTTTCATATATTCAATTTATTTGAAAAAACTTTTTATAGTTTACTAACTATTGAATTTATATAAAATGCTAAGGACATGAAAAGTCACAAGACGCTATTATATTAATTTTAATTTTTAATATTGTATTAATGATTTAAAAATAAATCTTTGATAACAAAAAACAAATGCTTTGAAAAACTTTTCATATTTCTTATCACTTAATTAAATTTAATAGTCAATTAGATATAAAATTCATAAAATATTCTTATATTAATTAATATAATAATTAATATTATTATATTAATTACAATGTTTCCATATTTCATAATTAATGAGTTAAAAATAGATCTTTTCATATTTTGTAAAATAAAATCTTGTCATATTTTGTAACTTTTGACTTTTCATTTAAGCTATATATACGTTTATTGCGGTAGAAGAGTAGGAAGATTGTACTCATTGATACTTTATTTTATTTTATTGTAGGGTTTATGGCATTTAATACGAGGTCAGTTTGATTTTCTTTTAAATATTTTCTTCAATATAATTGTTATTTTAATTTTTTTTATTTCTTTTTATGTTTATTGATATTTTTTATTTTTATTTTATTTTAGTAAAGTAACATGAGTAAATTGTTTTTTAAAATAAATAAAATTATTGGTGCAAAGCACAGAAAAAGAACTATTATATTTTAAAAAGTGTAAGAAGATGAATGAAACTCACTTTTTAATTTCGTATGCATTTCAATGATATGTTTATCATATAAATCTAAAGGATGGAATTAAACATTATTTACAAACTAGGTGATTAGGATTTAATATACAGATATAAAATATATGTATACAACTTTTAAATGAGTTCATTACACATGTGGTATATGAATTTTAAGAAAATTAAAAGAAATGCTTGCGCTTTGCTGCAAGTGATCTACTTATTTAATCAAAGAAATATTTATGAAAGATTAATAGTGATTTTTTGTTTTAAAGAAAACATATGTCTATCAATCAATAAATATAATTGTTTTAAAATAATAGATAGAAGTAACACAAAAAGATTTATCAATCCATACATATAATTGGTTTTAATTAAGACAAATAACAAACATAACAAAACACAAATGCATATAAATTCATAATTATTAATATGTCCGTGCATATTTTCTGTAGGATATGGTATTCTTTATCCATAAAACAAACTATCAAGTCTTTTTGTTAGCCTACAACAACATCTTTACTCTTTTTTATTGTGATTTGGCTTGCATATAAAAGTCAAAAGATTAATGTTAATAGCATATATATTGTTCTATACTTTTCAAGAAGGTTTGTTTTTTTATACATACTTGAGTTTTTTGCAAGAGAATCTTCTGGAAATAAGTCTTTTGGAATGTGGCTAAGTGGTGATGACGTTGAACTTTCATCTTTTTTCCTAATGGACCACTCTTGTTGTTGATGCTTTTTTTCCACTTTAATAACTTGTGTTTCTTTTGGAGGTTGTGGTAAAAGCAGTTGGCTTGTAGATTCTTGCTTCAGTGATTTGCTTGTTGCTGGATGATTTACATGTGTTTTAGCCGACCCATCTAATACTTTCTGTTCTTTCATTGGTCTTCGGAGTAAAAAAAACTTTTAAGCCAAGACATCGTTCATGATTCCTTGTGATGTTAGACCAATGTGAAGGATCCATTCTTTGTTGACTAGCTTTTTTATACGTGTTAGGAGTATCATTTTATCAAGCTCCAATGCTAATATGATTTCTTTAATGGTTGAGTTGATAAGCTTTTCTTTTGGTTTTGCAAAGGCTATGATTTCCATGTACCACTAGAATTTGCTATCACCATCTTCATTTTGACTCTGTTATAGAACATTGCACATAATCAGTTATACTTTCAAAAAATATTGGGTTAATTTTACCATAAATGAGGCTTACTTTAGCATTGGTGTTGTTTCTCCATGTCATGGGCAACAAAATGTGCCAGTATATGTGGACAGGTAAATCTTACATCCTACAGTTGTTTTCAAAAGGTTATGTATTAGAAAATTTTAAATAAGGTAAGAAATGGTTTCTTTTGTTCAATGTTTCAAAAAGATTACATAAATTGTTTTTGGATCGAAAGAAAGGAGTTCTGTAATTTTGTTGTTCTCCGTTCTTGTTGTTCTGCTGAAGGATGTTGAGGAATGTGTGGATCAGGGAGAATGTTGACACTTATAAGGTTATTTCCATTCCTGTATTTGTACATAGATAAAATGAGATGCATTATATGTTTCATTGACATTTAAAAGTAAACAGAGCTATGATTTTTTTTTTATATTCTTAAACAGCTTGTTTGTTACCTTTCTTTCAATTCCCATGTTTTAGGTATGTCTACAGTAACAACAAATTAAGTTTTATATCTCATAACTCTGGGGTCGATTATATGAAAGGCAAAAAAAAAATCATATTAAATAATAGTTTTGAATTTTTTTGCGTCATTCATTTTTATAAAAAACAACATTTTCATTTACTTTCTTAATACTCAAATTATTTCTGATTACTTACATCCATATTTTTCGTGATCTATCTCTAGAAGTTTTGATCTCCCAAATCTAAAAGCTCATTTCTCCTAAATATTTGTGCACAAATAAGCTTACGATTCACATGTCCAAACCATAGTCCTCTCTTATCTTTTCTTCAATTTGAATTATCCTTAAATTTTTTTCAAATATTTTCATTTATAATTTTGTCTCTTCTAGTCTTATACACATCCATATAGGCATCCTTGTCTAAGTTACATCTATTTTCTTCTCATCTTATTTTTTAATAGTCCAACACTCAATTTCATATAACAATGTAGGTCTTACAATTGTTTTATACAACTTCACGTTTAACTTTAAAAGTATGTTACGATCACAAAACATAGACGCACTTTCCCATCTCACCCATCTTACTTAAATCTTATGATTTACATTCCTTTTTATCTTTGCATTACTTTGAAACTGACTAATTCTTGGTACTATTTTAGCATCCAACTTAATTATACTAATAGTTGCTTCCCTATTACTATTAAACTTACATTCTATATATTCATGTTTCAGGTATGTTTAAGTGGATATAAATCTGTTGTAGAATAGGATGAGATGTACAGTGCATCGATTAATAAGCAATGCAGTGTTAAGAACATAAACACAAAATTAAAAGAATTTTACAAGTATCTATTTCTGCATGGCATAATATTTTAGAATTTACCTTGATAATTTTTTACAGTCATTCCAGCAAATATGGCAATCGCATTAAGTTCATTCTGAGCTAAATGTTCTACATTAATTGCTTCAATAAGCTTTCCCCATACTGAGACTCTAATGAGCTCTCCACAGCAATAATTTTTGTATGGCAAGTTGCATTCTGAAAAGCATATAGGAATATTATGTAGGCAGATTTTTTTCATAATAGTCCTGCCACAAAAATTCAATAAAGATGTCCCCTTTTAGTGCAGTTTATTCGGTTGCTTGTAGGGTTAATTTTGAATTGCTCCTATTGAGCGAAGTGTCTCAATAACATCTAGCATCGTATATATGCATGTGTTAGAACATAGGAATATATAAAATTTATTATTATGCATGTATTACAATAGTTTGTTCTATGTGTTCTATAAATAGAAATTTCTTTTCAATGCATACGACATAACGTAGAAGTTTGACCTGTCATGCTTTTGTATGGGCTAATTCTACTTTTCAACATGTCATATTGGACAAATTGAAATAGTATCGAGGTTATGGAGTTGGGTCGTCTGTTATTGGCTTCATTTGTGGTTTTATGAACACAATCATAACATCTCCTTGGACAGAATTATGGGTTTTCCTGTTTTTGGTTAAAAAAAATTTTGATAACTGATATAACTTCTTTTCTTTCAGGATTGGTTTAGACGATTCAATGTCGTTACTTCTAACCATACCATCACATGCATACCATTTTCCTATAAGGTTAATTAAACATTTTCTTAATGATTAAACATTAAAAATAGTCAAAGCATGTTTTCAATTGAATTTATAATTTTATTATTTTAAGTTTGTTTTGGTGCTAAACATACCTTTGAATTAGTTGCTATAAAATCTAAGCTCATTGCTATCCTAATCTTTGAATTTACTGAATCCCATAACCGAGCAATCCTGACATTAAAGTTTCACAAATAATGTTTAGATTAGATCTTAAAAGAACAAAATCACTTAAATATAACTAATATAAATCAATTTAAAAAAATTTTAGCTCTAACAATATTTTTATAATGAATTTAAATGCAATATGATTGCCATGAGTGAATTTTCTTAGATTCAATTCCTCAAAAATAAGTCTCCCAAGAAATATAGATTTTATTACAATTAAATTGTAAGAATTCATAATGCGTCTTTTTACTCAGATTAACAATATAATGTGTGAGCGCATAAGATCTTCACTAACATTTTCTACACTTAATTTTGCATTTGTCTTTGTCAATATATAATTTGCACCATTTGTAAAAGTAACAAGATATTCTCTTCTTTTTAGATAAATAAAACACATTGTTTATCAATATATATATATATATATATATATATATATAGATAGATAGAATAAATATGTGATACAAACAATTTTTTTTCATTATCAAATAACTAAAAGAATAATAAAGCTAGTCTTTAAATTCAAATTGTTATGGCAAAGGGAAATTTTAATCCATCTTTATTATTGGGATTTTCATGTTTATATTTAAAATTTAAGTACATTATGAAGAATGAGAAATAAATATGATATTGATGATACAATATAAAATCATAGAATTACCAAAATTTTATAAATTCTAATACTACTTAATTATGAAATTAACCGTGCAGAGTACGAGTTTAAAAAAACCTAGTATTAACAATAAGCTTAATGTGAAAAAGAGAAAATTTATTTCAAACAGGACTTAATCACAACAAAAAGTAAAAAAAAAAAAAAACAAATAGCAATTCTTTTGAACCAACAACAGGAATAAATAATTTTAAATAACTAATAAAATTGAAAGGATAGAATCTTTAATTGCTTACCTCAAAAAACTTAAAAAAAGAGAATCAACAGCAGGTGTTAGTTTGGAATTTAAATTCTTTCATATGTTAATCATTGGTAAATTGTAATGAAATTAAAAATCTTCAAAACTAAGCCTAACAGCTATGTTCTGTAAACATATTTGCTATTTTAATCAACATGCAAATGATAAATACTTGGAGACAATCTAAAGCTTGTAATTTTTTTTTTTTTAAACAAAAGGGATTTCAAAGGAAACGCTTACCGTGAGAAAGAATGGAAAGATTGCAAGGAAAGATGATGAAAGGTAAGTAAAGTAAACATAATTTGTAAAGGCGTAAAAGTAAATGTGATAAACGAAGAGTTACTAATCAAGCAATAAATTATTATGGCTCAATAATGAATGTAGCTAATAAAATGAAAAGTTGATATTAATGAAGAAGCAATTAAATTAAAAGATGATTATCATTTTCTAAGATTAATACATTATTTTTAATCCCAATAAAAACATGTTTCACTGAGACAGTAAGGTCTTGTCCAAGATCCATTATTATTAGATGCCAAAGGCATTCAAATGGCATCGATGTGGAATTTTTACAAAATCTATTTAGTATTTTTTTTTAATTTGTGACATTGATATGCTGTTATTATATTAGTTAAATACCATATAATTAACTATTAAATACCACATAATTAACTCAGTTAAGGTTTGATTTTGAGTTAAAATGATATATCATTTAAAAGTTGATTGTATAAATTACATATTTCTTTTTTTTAAGTATTTATTTTAATATTTCACTATTATTCGAATATATTATATGTAATGAATCTACTTGCAGTTCCCTAAATCATTAAAGTATTTCAAATCTATCACTAAACAAAGATCGATAAATCTATAAATTTGAAAATAATAAAAATTGTTTTCACGAGTTTATTATCCACTTTTATGCTAATTAATGTAAATACGAATCTAATCTTTCAAATTTAATTCCTAGATAGTGCATCTTTGAAAATTTCAAATTCACTAGCTAGTCAGCGTCAAAAATAAAAATACTAGACCATGGATGAAATAGAATTTCTTTTTCTTGTAGGTTCTCCAAAGAAAAGCAAGTGCAAAGAGAAATTGGCCGACAACATGTGGTTTGTGATGTTACAAACTCATCGTCCACCATGTGCTTAAGCCATCCTTGCAATGTTTGTGGATTAGCACGTTCCTTTTCTTTTTTTTTTTGTGATGTTACAAACTCAATGTTTGTGGGCTGCTTTTTAAAATGTGCTAAGCAAAAAAGTCGACACCCAGCAATGCTACAATAAATTGGTCCAAGACTCCGATCAAGTGGAAAAGAAATGGCTCAGGGTGACTTTGATAGGACCTTTTTTAACTAGGGCTTGATTATATTATGTTAACAAAATGTATATTATTATTTTCCAAGCTTATACAAATAAAGTTAAAAAAAAAAATTATTTCAATTGATTCATATAATCATTTTTAAGAGATGATATTTAACAAATTTAACATTCAAATCATATCATTTTTAATCATTTCTCTTATCTTCAGATTATAGCTTTCTTTGTAAAATAATTTTTAAAAAATTATAAAAAATCCAGAATCCAGATTAAATAAAAATGGAATGCTATTATGGTTTATTTGACCATTGCTATTATGGTTAAAAATTGCCTCTGGAAAACATGGAGATATAGTTGAAACATTTATATATGTTGGAAAATTACAATGAAAATTTATTGTGGAAAAATTTGTATAAGATTTTTAAATAATGACATTGTTGTAAGAAAGTATTTTGATGAGTTTAATTAATGAAAAAAAAACATAAATTAAATAATGAAAATTAAATGAGTTGTGCCAAGATTTTTTTTTTTTTTTATTAAAAATGGCTATTGTGGACAACAGAAGCATGCTTTTACTTCACTAGAGAAATATTGGTTGGCCTTTACAGAATGGATAACGTAGGACCTGCCATATTTTGTCACTCTTCCTTATAGGCTTTTATAAATCTGATTTAATTTGTCTTCATGTTCTTAGAATCAAACACTATGAAAAAAATGTTTATTATTGACAGATTTTTATTGTTGAAATTTTTTCATCATTAATTATTGATGAATTATCAATAAAATTTTTAAAACATTTTTACCGATAGATTACCAATAGATTACCGATGGATTACCAACAAATTTCTTTTAATATTGGTTTTAGAGTTTTTTTTTCATTTGTTGAATTATTTATTTTTTATTTGTGAAAGTTTTGTTGATATTTGTTGGGATTCGTTATATATTTATTAACTTTTAGATGTGTAAGATTTAGGTTTGGTTAATTTGGGTTTGATGTGTATTAATATTTATTTGTATAGATGTTTTATATTTAATATTTTCTAGATTTTAATAATAATTATAGATCTAATAATGAAGAGATAAATTTAGTAGAAGTGACTCAAGTTGAAGAACAAGAAGAAAAAGAAAAAGGAGATGATGATGATGATGAAAAGGATGATGATGATGATGATGATGATAATGATTATGATGTTGATATGATAATGATGATGATGATGGTGAAATAAATGAGCTTGCTTCTTCTAATAGCGATTGATGTACACAGTGTAACTTTTAATACTATATATAATATTTATTCGATGTTCACAATATATCTCTAGTAAATATAATACTTTATTGCTTGTATTATCTTAAATTAAATATATTTTGTTAATTTCATTTAATCTTGATTACTAAAGTAATATTATATATATTTGTTTTTTCTTGCTATTATTGGAATACTGAGGGAATGTCTTTGTTCTATATGGATCAAATGATGGGATATCATGCAAAACGTGCTACCCATCGAGGTGGTTCTAGGGTAGGATCCAGTAGAGGTGATTTACATATTAGGTCATTATCATAATTAATACAGCATAATCCACCATATGAGTCTACTTCACCGTGCGAGTCAAATTCACCCCAGATGCGTTTGATTAACCATATTGGTCACCTCTAACATTGATGATGGGTGATTCATCAATAAAGCAATACATCAATCCAAAATTAGCCAATGATCCACCAGTTGGAGAAAAAGAAGGGAAGACAACTAGGTAGAGGACTAGGGGGCAAATAAAGGGTTACTGACTCCTTCAAATCTAGATAAACAGGTATAGATTACTCAGTTTGGAGATAGGTATTTATTGTTTTCTTATTTTTATTTGCTTGTTAATGAATTTGTTCAGTTAAAATAATCTTTCTAACAAATGGATGTTGTTAATTGTTTTGAGCAATCATCGATTAGCTCAATAATTTTAGGAATAATTTAAGCGAATTATACTTCTCCTTGGCCAACATAGGGTAAAGTACCTGCATCAGTTTTGATAAATTTAAGGTAGTAAATGGATATTTATTTTTTGTATATATTTTTATTTCATTTGAATTAAAAGTTCAAATTATTGTCAATGACTTATTATATTCTTATTTATTATGTTAGAAAAAATATCAGTAGGCTGAGTTAGATGATGATCTTATTCAATAAGTCTAGAAAAATATTTTGAAGAATTAATTGAAAGACTTATTGTCTGATGAGAGATACTTGGCAATAAAAGAGCATGAAGTTGATAACATCATAAAGTGCAAAGGAATGGGGCAGAGGTAGATCACAGCTCTGATTTAGGATGCTTTTATTGACAATGTCTGGAGCACTCCATAATTGTAAAATATCTCCGTCAAAGCCAAACAAAATCGTCGAACACAAAAAGAATGAAGTATTATAAAGCACATTGGGGGCTCAATTGCTTTTCCTATTCATAAGAAAATAGTACTATCTTATTTCATGACTATTTTTATCATCAAATGTTAATAAATTATATATATTGTAATGTTACATGTTTCATTGAATGTGTCTAAACAAATGCATTCACTTGAGTTGCAATGAGAACCCATATTTACAAAACTTTTCAATCACACTCACAAATGTTTAAGAGGACATGGTAACTTCATTGACAACAAGTTTAGAGTTGTCAACGTAAATGACTTTCAAATGACTGAATAATGATGAAATTACTGCCTTGCTTTATTGAAATAGATAATATCTAGTGTGTTTTATGGTGCAAAGACTTTGTAAAATTATGAAAACTATTGCATAATTTGCTTTATGCTTTGGGTTGTATATTGTAATAATGATTGTGCATTGTGATTGTTGATCAAGTATTGCATTTTTTACATTGTAATGATGGTTGTATATTATAATTATTGATGAATTATATATGTTAATAGTATATTGCAAAAGGTGAAAATTATTGCATATTTTTGTTTGTGATTCTATTTGTGTATTTTAATTGTTGATGAAATATATAGTAAAGTAATTAAAAAGCAAAGACATGGTAGGAAAACCTATATTAAAGTAAATAGTTTAGTGTATATTGAAATGCAATGAATTTGTAAAATGTAAAAATTATGCTTGAAGTTGTGAATTGTTTGAAGTTGCTAATTGTTTGAAGTTGTTATATTTTAGTGAACTATATAGATCTTATAGTAATGATTATTGTTTTAAACTTTTTGTACAAAAACTATGCTATTGCATTATCTCATAAATATTGTGAAGTCTATTCCAATAACCCAAATTTCGATCCACAAACATGAATTGAAGCTATTGGAAGGGCTGAAACTATATGCACTTATGTGTATGACTTTGGACTAACAACTAGCTCTAGGGGCCTCCTTCACTCAACTCAGTCCACTACTGCAATAGGATCATCTAACTTTGTTTGTGGTTTGTTATATGTACTTCCTCAAGCTTGTCAACCTCAAATAGAATAACGAATTAATGAGTTGTGGACTAAGTTGAGAGCTAAGCTTAGGTCATTTATGAAGCAAATAATGCAGTTGATGGGGTTTAGATAAAGTCTACCATCACAATATTCTAGACTTGATAACAACATCAAAGATTCTAGATCAGAAGGTGTAACAACAACACAGTGACCTTTTTTATTAGATTCGTATAAGGTATTGGATGGATAGATGCTATGGATGTTTTATAAATTGATATTTTATAATGTTTTATGATGTTATAGATATTTAATGGATGTTTGATAGATGTTGGATGATGTATTTGATGAATGTTACCCAAATTTGATATTTTAATTAATAATAATGGCATATTTAAGTAATTACACATGTTTAAATTTTAATTTATAAGGTTTGGAAATAATTATAGGTTTTTTGAATAATTATAAATCTTTTTATTTAAATTATTGATGAATTTATACTTTTATCGACAAAATTTTACTATTATCGATGCAATTTTTATAGTTACCGATGGATATACCAATGAAAAAATTTTTTGTGACCATTCGATGGATTTATAGATGGAATTTTTCTATTACCAATGAAATTCTAATTATTATCGACGGATTTATCAATGAATTTTTTTTATTACTGATGGCTTTACCGATGTTTTTACCAACAAAAAATTCTATAGCTAATTACCAACAAAAAATTTCGTAGGTAAAACCAAAACTAGTAAATCCATTTGTAATTATGATGGATTTTAAATATTATCGACGAAATAGCATTATCGATATAGCTAGCATTTAAGGAATTTTTTCGTAAGTAAAACCATCAATAAAAGTATTGCCAATGAATTTTAAGCTTTTATCAACAAAAATTTCATCGATAAAGCCTATTTTTCTAGTAGTGAAAGTACATTAAAAATATTCTCAAAAAGTGACCAACAAAGAAGCAAATCGCTTGGCCGTTTATGTGAGCAGTGCAAATGTTACCCTTATTGTTTTTCTATGGATGCATGATTCAATCATATGAATTGTTATTTGATTAATTTATATATCAAAAATAAAGATTGGTTTCAAGGCCTCAAAGTTCATCTTTATCTAAAAATTTGGCTTGGATATTTGGGTATTGGTTTAAGGGAAATCAAAGCTCATAACCATATGATAAATCTAGCCTATACAATTCTCCACTTATAAATTTGCATTACATTATATCATTATTTTACGATTAAAGATACAAGTGGACTGATAACTTGGGGTGATCTATCTACCATTAAGTATGATGTAAACATACAATTATAACATTCATTGTGTTGTAACATAGTATATATAAGCCTAGCTCATACATATTTAATGATAATCTTAATAAACTGTCATTATGCTCAGAAAGTCCCTAATCTATATGAAATGTTATAATGCAATGCATAAGAAACCAAACATGGAATAATTCTACATGGCATGCAAAATCATCAAAGTACCTCCAAGGTATATTAATGACTAAATGTACTAATTCTAAATGACATATTTGAAATGATATGTTATAAACATCCTAATCATGGCATATTTTTATATGACACTAAATTCTCAACATACATTTGCCCTAAATAACATAGCTTGTACAATACAGTAACATAAAAAATATCTTTTATAATTTCATAATACTATCATATCAAAATATAAACCTAATTTTAAGTACAATGCATCCATTGATCCCTAATGTCTATTTTGATTGGATCCTAATTTTCTAAAGTTGTTATATTTTGGTCTTTACACCTATAAAACCATTTAAATTAATTGCAAATACTATCTAGCCTTACATGATGATGTTAGTTGGCATCTCATGTGGCAGATGAAGGACTAAATAGAATTCTCTCAAAGTCAATGGAGTAAGAATGAAACTATATCAAAATTTTATATATTATATATTTTATAAAATATTAAATTTAAAATTATATTATATATTTTTTGTTGTAATAGAATGTATCAGTTAGATTTTTGTCTTCCATAGGAAATAGATATTAAAATTAAGTTAAAATTTTTAAATTCTTTATTTAAAAAATTCAATATCATTTTAAAAACCAAAAAAAATTATGTTTTATTAAAATATTTTTTTACTCATAAATGATAATAAAAGAATATTATTTTTCTACCCAAAATATTATTTTTTTTTAAATCTTAAATATATTTTATTTTTCTTTTTTCTAATATACTTTATAAAGTATGTTTTATAAAAAATAAAAAAAACTTATTTTAAATTATATTTTTATTTTATATTTCACTTTAAATATAATTTCACTTAGATTAGGCTATTGTATTTTACCATTTATATTTATTTAGGTTTGTTTCTTTTGTATTTTACTTAGTTTACATATTTAATACTTTATTTGATTTTATTTTTGTAATAGATAGTTTTCATTTTTACTCTTTAGTTGCACCACTTTAGTGAGTGTGTGGTGATAATAGATACTTAGGCTAAAGAGTTCTTTACCCAATCCTTCGGGGAATGATATCTTGACCAAAAGGTCACTATTATTACTTGAACGGCTTGTGTGCTTGTATTATTGCCCATTCAAGTTTTTAGTGCTATTGCTAGGGATTTGTAGTCAAAAGTCTTAGGTTAATATTGTTCTTCACCATGCTCTTCTATAGATTGGATCACCATTAGTGTATATACCTTTAATTAGATTGGTTTACCCTTAGTGTGTTTCTTAAAGACACTTTAATTAGAATTATCTAATAGCGTATAGGTATACCATTAATAAATGCATTAGATAGAGTGCTTAGCACATTGATAATTATGGATGCCATTAGAGATAATTTTTTGAAGGTTTCATAAGATTAAAATATCAAACCACATGACTGTTCACCACTATTATGTTGGTTAGGGCAGATGGTTTTCGTGAGCACATTCCAAAAAAGATCAATGTTGAAATATGAGACCAATTCATTTTGCAACAGATTTCTGAATAGCTTCTTTTTGGGGGTGATAGTAATGTGAAATTTTCCTATAGAGTATAAAAGGAAGCATGGGATTTAAATGTCGTGAGTGCTATAACCATCTAAGAGGAAGAGATATTTTGAGTCAACAATCTCATTTTATCATTTAGATAATATAAGTCAACACTATTACCAAACAGAATATTGAGAAATGTTCAATTAAAGGTCATTTAAGAAAAAGAATTTTATGAAGCCCACTTCTCATTTATGTTCCATGAACGCCTCTGAATCATGAAATCAAGAATTTTGGAATATGTGGCAATATTGTTATAAACAATGCACACAATAGGGCAATCTGTGAAAGTTCTTTAGTTTAAAAAGTGAAATAAGGCATTCAATTAGCCTTTTTTGTTTGAAGCAATACATTTCGTTAGTCTTTTTTGTTTCGAATCCAATCTAGATACTATGCCTTATGCTTTTTATGGTTAATTGGTGCTAGTGTTGTTAAGCCAAATCTTGTAATTTACAAGCAATCAAAAACCAAATTAAGGGAAGATATTTATGAATAAGGGCAATTTTCTTCCTTTTACGAACACAATAAATGATGTGGTCATTAGTTTTAATCTTGATAGAATAGATGTGAAGTCTATTTTATTATGGTATAAGCATTAGGAACATTCTAAATTTGGCACTTAGATAGATTACATTAAAAGAAATGTCATTGCTAATATAAGGTTGTGAGTAGTAAATACAGAGAAGTATAGGAATTGACTTAAGAATCGATCTATATTGACAATTGTGGATCACTTTCACTTACTATTTTCAGTGGATTTAGGTATTTTGTGACCCTCACTAAAGATAATTAAGGTTTTGGTCATGTGAAATGAGAAGTTTGACCATGTAGAAGCTTTAGAGTTTTTAAAAAATTCGTTGGCAAAGTTTCCAAAACACAAAAATAAGGCACTCAGGTCAGACATAAGTGATAAATACTATGGTTAGTGTGATAAAAGTATTTGGAATCTTTGACTATTCTATGAAGTCTTCTATAGGATTTTAATGTTGACACATAGTATGTTGTGTTTGGTATAGACACTAAATTTTGTCCGAGCAAAATGGTTGTTTCACTTGGTTCCAAAATCATTAAAAACTCAATCTTTGGTAATGAACCTTTTCAACCATAGGACAATCTTAAGGAGTTTGATCCAATGGTGAAAAATGACTTTTTGCAAAGAAAACAAAAGATGAAAATGGACCATTAGATCCTCTTTTAATCCAAAGGTTAACATTTAATTTAAGGATATATTTTCAGTCTTGCATTTAGTTGGGATTTTAAGATGGGAAGAATAGAGGAAGAAAGGCTTAGAAAATACATAAAACAAAGGAAGCAAAAATGTGAAAGAAAGGATGAAGAAAAAAAAAAGAAAAAAAATTCTTAAAAAGGTGGAGAAGGTATAATCTCTACTTGCATTCCATTGCATTTTTGCTACATTTTTCATAAATTTTCATATTTACTTCTTTATTTTCCTTTTTTTTTTTTAAGAAAATCATTAGTTCCTTGGGTTTTTAGCTTCAAATTTGATCTAGAACCTCAATCAACTAATTCATAGTTTGATTTAAGATAAAAGATCAAAGAAAGAAAATAAAATCCACCATTAAACACCTTTGGCAGGTTTAGCCAACCCCCATTTCAGCATGGCTGAATCTCTTTTTGGTTTATTTTGATATTTCTCTTATTTTAAAATGATCTCCATAATGATTAGATGATTAGTTTGTTTGATATTTGCATGAATTTTTGTTAGTTATTAGTATATACTTGGTGTTTGGCTTGTGTTCTTATTTATCTGGCTTCCTTGCTATTTTAGTTCATTACATGTTTAATGAAATTGCTCTAATGGTATAAAAGTTTTCATATGATAATTTTCCAAGTGATTAATGCATGTTTGAATTGAATGAATGGTTGCAAGATTATGGAATGCCGAGGGGGTGTTCGGCTAAACTACTTTTTGTGCTTAGCCGAACCTCCTTACTTGAATATTGACCAAATGTTGCTTAGTTCCTATGTGTTTTCATAAGTTTTGGTTTAATCATCAAGTTTACAATATGCTTGATTTAATTTCCATGAATAAATAGTTGTTTTTGTAGCTTGATTGGTTATTTTATATGATTATTTGCATGAGTTTTTGAAAGAAAAAAAGGTGGAACATGTTTTTTTAAGTTTGAAAATTTTAGTGTTTGATTCTTTTTTCTCATGTTTTCGTATACACATGCCTAGATTTGTAATTAGTTTGTTCTCTTATCATGCACATGTCATATGCATCAAATATTTACATTTTTACCAATTGTATTATGTAATTTATTTTGGCCTCGTGCATTTTCCCATGAAACCCCAAATTTGAAACCATAAACCCTAAAACCACTCAATTTGAAACCTTAAACCTTAAAACTCTAAACCCTAAAACCAACCTTCAACCCCATTCACGCATTTACATTATATTTTACTTTGCTACATGCATTCTTAAATTGTCATGCATTCATATAATGTCATTCATGCATTCATTCATTTTATT
Source organism: Durio zibethinus (assembly GCF_047325235.1). Classification (NCBI taxonomy): domain Eukaryota; kingdom Viridiplantae; phylum Streptophyta; class Magnoliopsida; order Malvales; family Malvaceae; genus Durio; species Durio zibethinus. Next base: position 7,080,510 of record NC_143185.1, read on the forward strand.
ATGTGCATGCATATCATGCATTTATTTTCAAAATGAGCTTTCAAAGTAAAATATTTTAAAATAAAATATATCTTAAATAAATATAGTCATCGAGATTTGGCTTAAATATAGGAAGACTCTCGGTGATTATTGTTTATGCAAGGTATTATTTCGATTTTGTGAGAAAAAAATGAAAATCCTTTAGTTAGAAATATTTTAAAAACTTTACCTAAATATAGGAGAGTGAAAAAGGTATGTTGATACTTAGGAAATTTTCATTTTGATTCAAAAATCAATTATTTTGCTTTGCAAGAAAAAAAATTAAAACATTTTGTCTTAAAAAAAGATTTTTTTAAATAAAAAAAGAAAGAAGAATTAATCTTGAATATTAGAATAGTACCATTTTTAACCAAAGTTTAAGGATAACATGCAGTTAATTGATATTATCTTTGACAAATGCTGTGGGGATACTAATCTTTTCTACGTATAACTGACTTTTGAACCTTAAATCTAATTTTGTAAAGCTCAATTTGTTCCTTTTATAAAATCTTTAAATCTTTTAAATGTTTTATAAAAAAGGATAAAATTTTTTTTGTGATCAATCACGTCCTAAAAAAGATTGGTGGTGACCTTTTTTTTTTTGTTTTTATTAAATGCTTTTTAGACCCTAGCTTTTCAAATTTCTCATTTGTCCAGTGCTCAGGTCACCATCTCCGGTCCTAAAATGTCACAACACTTGGAATATAAAAAAAAGAATAAGGTAGAAGTAAGAGGCAGCCGTATAATTCTATACATGGTGTGATATGTGCTATGGCATTCCATATTTTTGGAATTAACAAGCCTTTGAGACTAAAATTTTGAGTTTAAATGTATTGTTGTGCTAGTTCTATATGTGATTTCGTTATTGATAGAAAATGCCAAAAAACGGTTAAACTAGTATTAAATCTCAGTAATCTCATTTCTGTAACTGCACCTAAACTTATAGAGAAACATGAATATAATGTTCATGTGTCTTTTAAATTTATTATTGTTTAAGAAACTTTTGATAATCCTAGCTCTTTGAGTTAGATGTCTGCCAAACAGTATGAGATTGCATATATGTTATATAGTTATATGTGGAATCAAGATAAATTACCACAACATTTTAGTCCAATTGATTATTGATAGTCTTATAAGGTTGAAAAGAGACTCAATAGGCTAGGAAGGAAAGTTTAAAGCCAATTTTGTGATTTAGGCCTTTAAATAGATGAAAGGAATTAGGTCTAAATAATCCTTTTATTATGTTTTTATATTTGATTCTTTTAGAATCTTTACATCATTAGTGGCACTCTTGTGTTAATGGCTCATTCGATTAAAAACTACATCAATTAGACACTAAGACTAGACATTTAAATGAAGTAACCTAAAGCGTTTCTGGGTTTTCTGTGATGGAACATTTAGTTTATAAACTTAAAAAGTCCATTAATAGACTTAAAAGGGATTTAATTTGTGATATCTAAAGTTGATGAAATTGTCACTTATGGAAAATATTTATGATTAGTGCATATGTTTGGAGGTTCATAAGAGTAGTGTGTTTTGAGGGCTCAAAATTTGTTATGATATCGAATTAGTAGCCATAGATAGTAACTTATTGTTTGAGGTATAAACATGTTGTCATGTCACTTCGTTTGAAGAATCTAAGTGACGTTCCCTTTTTGGTTTAGGAATTGAGATTTTTCTAATAGATATAGAGGCATCTTTGGTTTATCTCAAAATGTACATTCAATATGTATTGAGTAGGTTTGATGTGCACTGTTATTTTTTTAGTAAAGCATTTATTGTGAAAGGTGACATATCGTTAAATCTCAAAGTCCTCATGCTGATAAATGAAAGAGGTCATGGCGAATATTTAGCATGCCTTAACTATGGGTTGTCTAATGTTACGCTCAAGTCGTACACATTTTGATGTTATGTTTGTTGCAAGTATACTTTGAAAACACTTAAGTAATTTTGTATTCAGACTTCAATGATATGATATTTTGGATTTAGTTAGATATTTGATCATGATTTTGTATGTTATATGAAACCAATTTTGGTATTATTGGCTAAAAGAGCTATTTTTGAGAAAGTGTAAACTGAATATTTGTAGCATTCTTGATAATGAAGGCAAAACGTGTAGCATGTAGTGAAGCTAAATTTTTTATTGTTGATTTTAGAATTTCATCTTAGGGCTAGATTTCGGGTTTTCCATTCCAAAGTTGTTGGGGACATTTTGTGATAAATCTGTAATAGTGGCTTTCTCTTAGATATTATGAGTTCTTTATACTCTAAATATATAGATATCATCATTCAGTATATTAGAGAGAAAGAAATGGAATCCATCGTTGGTGTAAATAGTAGAGCACATTATTTATAGAGCTCACTTTGGTGTAACCACTAATTAATTTTATTTGTTTAAATGTCCTAATGATAGACACCCATTCAGGGTTTGTAAAGCCTTTTGTAGTATTGAGTTAGTGGGATATCTGTGTAATTGAAATTAGTTGCAATTGTGGTGGATAGATTCCTATTTGCCATACATATATTCCATTTGTGCACATTATGTTGAGTATGGCATTTTGTTGGATGAGACATTTAAGTTTAGTCTTATTTGCTTCTTTCAAAGAAATGTATCATTCGGTTTAGATACTAATGACCTAATGAAAATGGATATTGATTTTATTTTCATATCATTTCTTTTTCACACTATCATACTACTACTTTTGAAGTGTTTATGAGCTTATGTACACGTATTCTATTAGTACAGTACATTTTGGCAACTTATAAATATTTGTTGTTGTTCTATTGTTGCTCTTATTAACGTATTCATAATCTACATGTATGTATCTTGTCGATACAATGCATTCTGAAGTTTATGAATACCTTTAAGTTATAGAGAGCATGCAAGTATACATATTGGTACTTGATCAGTACAATGTATTTTAGGGTTTATAGATGCTCATTCTATTATATGATGATTTGGGTATATACTTATATTGACATTTTTTGTTTATGGTCATTCTGTTAATATGGATTCAAGTTTAATGACTTGTGTTGTCCAAATGGGAGATTATTGTATTTATCTCATATTAGTGGATTAACAAAGTAATTATATACCAGATTATATTAATTAATGTCAATTAATGAATAATTATTGTGGTACTATGTTGTAATATACACAATAGTAGTATGATTTCAATTTAGTGTGATCCCGATTTTAATTCTATATTTGGACCTATAATGAGATGGGTCAATTTTGACTAACATGTTAGGGGAGGTTCCTACTACTACCTCTCTATATTTAAAGCTTGCCTATTGAGTTTTATAACGTTAGTTTTGAGATGCAGAAAGTAGTTCTCTCTCTTTTACGGTGCAAATTTTTGATCAAAACTTGGAGGCATAAGTTGGAAAGCTCATGATAGCAGCATCAATTTTGTGGTTGTGGATTTAGCAGGATTGAGTTCTTGCATACATCTAGATCAATTTTAGTTGTTGTTAAATTATATTAATGACCTTGTGAGCTTTTGGGCTAAAACCAATAAGGAGAAACCATCAACTCAAATTTCAAGCCTTTGGCTTTTTGTTCTTTGTTCTAATTGCTACCTACATCAATGTCATATTATACTCTTAAAAATTACATCAATAATTTAAATTATATAAACTTTGAGGAAAGATAATTTTGATCAATAAATAAATTATCCTATCTTAATCCTTGCACACATCAAATATAAGATATGATGACATTATTTAATTTAATCCTATTTATATGTCATCTTATTTTATCCTATTATAATCTTATATACTAAACATAACCACTATTCTTTGTTTTCAAACTCTTAAAGATTACTTCTTTCTTTCATTTTTGTCTACTACAAGCACCTTATTGTTTGATGTTATTTTAAGTTTTGTGAGCATTTTTTTTAAGTCCCACTGTATCAAGACCAACACATTGACTTTCATATATGTGTAATGTTTTTTTAATTCCCATTCAATTGAGCAATTACTTGTTGTGGTCACCTTTAGTTACAATTCTATTCAATAGATTTGTCACTTTGTATATACATATATACATGTGTGTGTGTGTGTGTGACACTCTAATCTTATATTGGGATATTTTAAAGATTTGTTAAACTATATAAGTTGAGACCTAAACCCAAACTAGTGAAGTGTTTTTTGTGGAATAAAACCGTGAGACCTTCGGGTCAAATCTGACAATACTTTGTAAGTTGAGTACGGGTCTCCACAAATGGTATTAGAGTAGTCACTAATTAGATAAGAGCTAAGTGCTAAACCATGTGAGCTTCCTTTAGAATCCTGAGAAAGCTAAGTATTATATGGTGGGAGCTATCTCTAGAATTCCAACATCTGGTGTGATTTTAATTCTGTGGTTCTGTGTGTGCGATTTTAAGATTCTATGTGTACTTTATGTTGGACTTGACGGGGACATTAAGTTTTAACGAGGGAGTGGAGTTTATGACACCCCAATCCCATATCCGGTTATTTTGAAGATCGTTTATAATATATAAGTTGAGACTTGACCCAAACTTGTAAGGCACATTTTGTGAAATAAAACTATGAGATTTTCAGGTCAAAGCGAATAATAAATCGCAAGTTGGGTGCAGATCTCCACAATATATCATTATGATTTTCCAATCTCTCATTTTTATTTTTTTATGTTTTTAAGTTTCATTGCAGCTTCAATAGAAGCCATTGGTGGAGACATCCTGCCAAGGTTGAAATTAGTTAATTCAATCTACTTAAAGTGCCATTCAATTAAGTTTCTACTAACTTTCTCGCTTTGAAAAATGAAGATCTTAAAGGCCACACTTTGCCTTTTTCTAGTCATAAAGAATTGCATCATGCATGTCTGGTAGGATTAGTGTGTGAAAAGACAAACTAGCAAATAGGTATTTTTGCTCCTTTTTCTTTCCATTTTAATAAGGATTAAATTTTATGAATGTGCATGGAAAAGTGTCAATCCTTTTTACTTTCACTCTTTTTCTATATTTCTTTCCTACCAGAAATGGGCAAAAGAAAAAAATGCAGCCCATCTTCCATCTTTTCCGCAAGCAAGCACGTGTATAGAGAGCCTTTTTGTTCCTGGACCATTGAATCACTAGCAGATCGTATTAATCTATGTCACAAAGGAGGAAAACAATCACTTTTTTCTTTACTTCACATGAAAATTAATGGGATTTTTCTTTGCATTAGCTCAACTGCATCACATCATGAAAACCCTACGTCACATGAAAATAAATGCCTGTGCTACTTGGGGAAGGCTGTTACACATCTGCGCAATCAAGGATCAGTTGATCATTTAATGGAGAACCATTTATCTAGTTTCCCAACCCCAATTGATGAGATGATACACTCAATTCATTTACCATATTTTATTTGTTCTTTAAAGACGTTTCAAACATCTTTCTCCACCTTTTATCATAGTAAACATCTAAATTCCTATAGTCGAATGTCTAGGATCTAGAGATGCTTTTAGTTTCAGAAAATATTTCAGAATTTCAAGCCAATTTTCAAAACTAAAGAAACTGAGAGGGAAAACAAACAAAAAAAAACATTTTTTATAAAATTACAAGCATAAGATAAAATCATAATAAAAAATTATATCCATATAAAAATTAATGAAATAAATAAAACAAATAACCCTCGTTGATAAATCCAATATAAAATTATGCAAACACACCTTTGTAAGACATAAACCTGAAACCTCAAAACTTTTGGATCTTTTTCTTATAGCCAAACAAAATATCTTTTGCAAAAAAAAAAAAGCATTTTTAAGCACCTTTTTCTAATTGCAAGTAATTTCCAAAGAAGAAGGCTTTGATTCTTATTCCCATAATGTTTACGAAATGGGAATGGCATCTTTTGTTATTTCTTAAGTATGATAAATGTGGTTCCTATGGGATACCATTCCTAGGTAGAATTTGAAGTTCCATGGTAGAGGTGTTGAAGAAAATTATATTTTTCTTAAACTATTGTTTTACGAAGGTGAAAGGTAAGTTAGTTCCAGCATACTTTTTACGGATGAGTATAGATATCTAGACATGATGAAAAATGAAAATTTACAGATTAAACAATTATAATTAACAATATATTTGTCCAAAAAAAATCTGAAATATAGGATGAACCAAAAATAAACCATTTTAATTTTCTTACTTTTATTGCTTCTTGTTTCCCTAAAGCCTCAATCTGATCCCCTGTGACGATTACTTTCTACAATCTTTTACAATTCTCTTATTTCTTCCATAATGTACAACAATATTTACCCAAGCAACAGCAATTTCAACTCAAAAAGCCCGAACTTTTCAATGAGTTGTTCATTTGCTAACCTTTTTTTCTTTTTATCGGAATCTCAGATGGTACACTAGAAATTACATCTTTAAAGTAGCTATTCAACGAAGATCAAAGATTCAAAGTCTATTACAAAAACTTCCTCTTGCAAAATGTGATCACCATGCAAAGGGTAATCAACTTATAGGAACATGATAAACACACTACTATATAAACCATTAGAAAGACATGAGATAATCAACAGCCATTGAATCATGCATCCCTTCATCCTGATCTTGGAGAGAGCTCATTTAGAATAGTATTTCCAATTTGGACTTCACCCAGTGTGGATTATACCTTCAACCGATAGATCTTCTCCAGTATCCTTGTGTTTAAAACCTGGACATTATTTTTTTTTTTTGTAGAAGGAAAGCTGCAACCTGAAAAAAGAAAAATAATTATAAGTATTGAGATTTAAACTCTAAATCTGCTTAATATCACTTTTTAAGAATGATTATATAAATTAACTTAATTAAACTTTACATTCAAACCTGTACATTTTGTGCACCTCTATACATGGGGAGGGAGAACAAACAGCGCAAAGTGCAATAAAAAGATTTCAATAGTGAAGCATTTCAATTCTGTTGGTTTAATTGTGCCATAATCCTTAAAAGATGTATCTCATCCATCTAATTCCAGAGTGATAATTATAATCATGATTTCAGCGAAGTCCAGGTTATAAAAATGAGCCAAATAGATTTTATATACTACAAAAAATTTTTAAAAAAATTGCAACCCAAAAGATTTTACTCTTAAAACACAATAAATTTTAATATAAATCCAATTTAATAACTAATGAATTTTTGTATTACAACAAAAAGAATACCTCAATTAACTCCTTTTAAAATATAAAAAACTACCCCTATTTATGAGTGGGAAATACTTTATTATATATATGTTTATATTTATATATATTAAATTAAATCCTGAACAATAGATATCCTCATTAATGCTAATCAAATATTAAATATTTCTAACTAATTTTCTTTTTTTCATATTTAAAATATATAATTAGGTTTCTACACAATAAATATAAACATTAAATGCTTTATTTTTTTCAATAAATTAGTTTAAATAAAAAGCAAATTAAAAAAGTCATAACATTAATTTTTATGTTTGTAAGTACTAATTGTTTGTTTTAATAAAGTAACATTAATAAAAATTATATTACGAAAAGTTTGCATCATATTAATTTCATTGTTAGCAAATTCCACGTATTAATTATTTTTTAAGGAATTAGAATTAATAAAAATTATAATATGAAATGTTATCATATTAATCTAAATATTTGAACGTATTAATTGTTTTTAATAAATTAATATTAATACATAATAAAATATAAAAATTAAGTAAGCATATTGATTTTAATATTTTCATACTCTATTATTTAATAATTTTAAAAAGAACATATAAAAATATATATAAATAAAGTTTGTCAAACAATTCATATTTTTCTATCACTAATTTAATCAAAATGATAGAAAAAATTTAATAAGATATTGTGATATTAATTTCAATATTTTCATATATTCAATTTATTTGAAAAAACTTTTTATAGTTTACTAACTATTGAATTTATATAAAATGCTAAGGACATGAAAAGTCACAAGACGCTATTATATTAATTTTAATTTTTAATATTGTATTAATGATTTAAAAATAAATCTTTGATAACAAAAAACAAATGCTTTGAAAAACTTTTCATATTTCTTAATCACTTAATTAAATTTAATAGTCAATTAGATATAAAATTCATAAAATATTCTTATATTAATTAATATAATAATTAATATTATTATATTAATTACAATGTTTCCATATTTCATAATTAATGAGTTAAAAATAGATCTTTTCATATTTTGTAAAATAAAATCTTGTCATATTTTGTAACTTTTGACTTTTCATTTAAGCTATATATACGTTTATTGCGGTAGAAGAGTAGGAAGATTGTACTCATTGATACTTTATTTTATTTTATTGTAGGGTTTATGGCATTTAATACGAGGTCAGTTTGATTTTCTTTTAAATATTTTCTTCAATATAATTGTTATTTTAATTTTTTTTATTTCTTTTTATGTTTATTGATATTTTTTATTTTTATTTTATTTTAGTAAAGTAACATGAGTAAATTGTTTTTTAAAATAAATAAAATTATTGGTGCAAAGCACAGAAAAAGAACTATTATATTTTAAAAAGTGTAAGAAGATGAATGAAACTCACTTTTTAATTTCGTATGCATTTCAATGATATGTTTATCATATAAATCTAAAGGATGGAATTAAACATTATTTACAAACTAGGTGATTAGGATTTAATATACAGATATAAAATATATGTATACAACTTTTAAATGAGTTCATTACACATGTGGTATATGAATTTTAAGAAAATTAAAAGAAATGCTTGCGCTTTGCTGCAAGTGATCTACTTATTTAATCAAAGAAATATTTATGAAAGATTAATAGTGATTTTTTGTTTTAAAGAAAACATATGTCTATCAATCAATAAATATAATTGTTTTAAAATAATAGATAGAAGTAACACAAAAAGATTTATCAATCCATACATATAATTGGTTTTAATTAAGACAAATAACAAACATAACAAAACACAAATGCATATAAATTCATAATTATTAATATGTCCGTGCATATTTTCTGTAGGATATGGTATTCTTTATCCATAAAACAAACTATCAAGTCTTTTTGTTAGCCTACAACAACATCTTTACTCTTTTTTATTGTGATTTGGCTTGCATATAAAAGTCAAAAGATTAATGTTAATAGCATATATATTGTTCTATACTTTTCAAGAAGGTTTGTTTTTTTATACATACTTGAGTTTTTTGCAAGAGAATCTTCTGGAAATAAGTCTTTTGGAATGTGGCTAAGTGGTGATGACGTTGAACTTTCATCTTTTTTCCTAATGGACCACTCTTGTTGTTGATGCTTTTTTTCCACTTTAATAACTTGTGTTTCTTTTGGAGGTTGTGGTAAAAGCAGTTGGCTTGTAGATTCTTGCTTCAGTGATTTGCTTGTTGCTGGATGATTTACATGTGTTTTAGCCGACCCATCTAATACTTTCTGTTCTTTCATTGGTCTTCGGAGTAAAAAAAACTTTTAAGCCAAGACATCGTTCATGATTCCTTGTGATGTTAGACCAATGTGAAGGATCCATTCTTTGTTGACTAGCTTTTTTATACGTGTTAGGAGTATCATTTTATCAAGCTCCAATGCTAATATGATTTCTTTAATGGTTGAGTTGATAAGCTTTTCTTTTGGTTTTGCAAAGGCTATGATTTCCATGTACCACTAGAATTTGCTATCACCATCTTCATTTTGACTCTGTTATAGAACATTGCACATAATCAGTTATACTTTCAAAAAATATTGGGTTAATTTTACCATAAATGAGGCTTACTTTAGCATTGGTGTTGTTTCTCCATGTCATGGGCAACAAAATGTGCCAGTATATGTGGACAGGTAAATCTTACATCCTACAGTTGTTTTCAAAAGGTTATGTATTAGAAAATTTTAAATAAGGTAAGAAATGGTTTCTTTTGTTCAATGTTTCAAAAAGATTACATAAATTGTTTTTGGATCGAAAGAAAGGAGTTCTGTAATTTTGTTGTTCTCCGTTCTTGTTGTTCTGCTGAAGGATGTTGAGGAATGTGTGGATCAGGGAGAATGTTGACACTTATAAGGTCATTTCCATTCCTGTATTTGTACATAGATAAAATGAGATGCATTATATGTTTCATTGACATTTAAAAGTAAACAGAGCTATGATTTTTTTTTTATATTCTTAAACAGCTTGTTTGTTACCTTTCTTTCAATTCCCATGTTTTAGGTATGTCTACAGTAACAACAAATTAAGTTTTATATCTCATAACTCTGGGGTCGATTATATGAAAGGCAAAAAAAAAATCATATTAAATAATAGTTTTGAATTTTTTTGCGTCATTCATTTTTATAAAAAACAACATTTTCATTTACTTTCCTAATACTCAAATTATTTCTGATTACTTACATCCATATTTTTCGTGATCTATCTCTAGAAGTTTTGATCTCCCAAATCTAAAAGCTCATTTCTCCTAAATATTTGTGCACAAATAAGCTTACGATTCACATGTCCAAACCATAGTCCTCTCTTATCTTTTCTTCAATTTGAATTATCCTTAAATTTTTTTCAAATATTTTCATTTATAATTTTGTCTCTTCTAGTCTTATACACATCCATATAGGCATCCTTGTCTAAGTTACATCTATTTTCTTCTCATCTTATTTTTTAATAGTCCAACACTCAATTTCATATAACAATGTAGGTCTTACAATTGTTTTATACAACTTCACGTTTAACTTTAAAAGTATGTTACGATCACAAAACATAGACGCACTTTCCCATCTCACCCATCTTACTTAAATCTTATGATTTACATTCCTTTTTATCTTTGCATTACTTTGAAACTGACTAATTCTTGGTACTATTTTAGCATCCAACTTAATTATACTAATAGTTGCTTCCCTATTACTATTAAACTTACATTCTATATATTCATGTTTCAGGTATGTTTAAGTGGATATAAATCTGTTGTAGAATAGGATGAGATGTACAGTGCATCGATTAATAAGCAATGCAGTGTTAAGAACATAAACACAAAATTAAAAGAATTTTACAAGTATCTATTTCTGCATGGCATAATATTTTAGAATTTACCTTGATAATTTTTTACAGTCATTCCAGCAAATATGGCAATCGCATTAAGTTCATTCTGAGCTAAATGTTCTACATTAATTGCTTCAATAAGCTTTCCCCATACTGAGACTCTAATGAGCTCTCCACAGCAATAATTTTTGTATGGCAAGTTGCATTCTGAAAAGCATATAGGAATATTATGTAGGCAGATTTTTTTCATAATAGTCCTGCCACAAAAATTCAATAAAGATGTCCCCTTTTAGTGCAGTTTATTCGGTTGCTTGTAGGGTTAATTTTGAATTGCTCCTATTGAGCGAAGTGTCTCAATAACATCTAGCATCGTATATATGCATGTGTTAGAACATAGGAATATATAAAATTTATTATTATGCATGTATTACAATAGTTTGTTCTATGTGTTCTATAAATAGAAATTTCTTTTCAATGCATACGACATAACGTAGAAGTTTGACCTGTCATGCTTTTGTATGGGCTAATTCTACTTTTCAACATGTCATATTGGACAAATTGAAATAGTATCGAGGTTATGGAGTTGGGTCGTCTGTTATTGGCTTCATTTGTGGTTTTATGAACACAATCATAACATCTCCTTGGACAGAATTATGGGTTTTCCTGTTTTTGGTTAAAAAAAATTTTGATAACTGATATAACTTCTTTTCTTTCAGGATTGGTTTAGACGATTCAATGTCGTTACTTCTAACCATACCATCACATGCATACCATTTTCCTATAAGGTTAATTAAACATTTTCTTAATGATTAAACATTAAAAATAGTCAAAGTATGTTTTCAATTGAATTTATAATTTTATTATTTTAAGTTTGTTTTGGTGCTAAACATACCTTTGAATTAGTTGCTATAAAATCTAAGCTCATTGCTATCCTAATCTTTGAATTTACTGAATCCCATAACCGAGCAATCCTGACATTAAAGTTTCACAAATAATGTTTAGATTAGATCTTAAAAGAACAAAATCACTTAAATATAACTAATATAAATCAATTTAAAAAAATTTTAGCTCTAACAATATTTTTATAATGAATTTAAATGCAATATGATTGCCATGAGTGAATTTTCTTAGATTCAATTCCTCAAAAATAAGTCTCCCAAGAAATATAGATTTTATTACAATTAAATTGTAAGAATTCATAATGCGTCTTATTACTCAGATTAACAATATAATGTGTGAGCGCATAAGATCTTCACTAACATTTTCTACACTTAATTTTGCATTTGTCTTTGTCAATATATAATTTGCACCATTTGTAAAAGTAACAAGATATTCTCTTCTTTTTAGATAAATAAAACACATTGTTTATCAATATATATATATATATATATATATATATAGATAGATAGAATAAATATGTGATACAAACAATTTTTTTTCATTATCAAATAACTAAAAGAATAATAAAGCTAGTCTTTAAATTCAAATTGTTATGGCAAAGGGAAATTTTAATCCATCTTTATTATTGGGATTTTCATGTTTATATTTAAAATTTAAGTACATTATGAAGAATGAGAAATAAATATGATATTGATGATACAATATAAAATCATAGAATTACCAAAATTTTATAAATTCTAATACTACTTAATTATGAAATTAACCGTGCAGAGTACGAGTTTAAAAAAACCTAGTATTAACAATAAGCTTAATGTGAAAAAGAGAAAATTTATTTCAAACAGGACTTAATCACAACAAAAAGTAAAAAAAAAAAAAAACAAATAGCAATTCTTTTGAACCAACAACAGGAATAAATAATTTTAAATAACTAATAAAATTGAAAGGATAGAATCTTTAATTGCTTACCTCAAAAAACTTAAAAAAAGAGAATCAACAGCAGGTGTTAGTTTGGAATTTAAATTCTTTCATATGTTAATCATTGGTAAATTGTAATGAAATTAAAAATCTTCAAAACTAAGCCTAACAGCTATGTTCTGTAAACATATTTGCTATTTTAATCAACATGCAAATGATAAATACTTGGAGACAATCTAAAGCTTGTAATTTTTTTTTTTTTAAACAAAAGGGATTTCAAAGGAAACGCTTACCGTGAGAAAGAATGGAAAGATTGCAAGGAAAGATGATGAAAGGTAAGTAAAGTAAACATAATTTGTAAAGGCGTAAAAGTAAATGTGATAAACGAAGAGTTACTAATCAAGCAATAAATTATTATGGCTCAATAATGAATGTAGCTAATAAAATGAAAAGTTGATATTAATGAAGAAGCAATTAAATTAAAAGATGATTATCATTTTCTAAGATTAATACATTATTTTTAATCCCAATAAAAACATGTTTCACTGAGACAGTAAGGTCTTGTCCAAGATCCATTATTATTAGATGCCAAAGGCATTCAAATGGCATCGATGTGGAATTTTTACAAAATCTATTTAGTATTTTTTTTTAATTTGTGACATTGATATGCTGTTATTATATTAGTTAAATACCATATAATTAACTATTAAATACCACATAATTAACTCAGTTAAGGTTTGATTTTGAGTTAAAATGATATATCATTTAAAAGTTGATTGTATAAATTACATATTTCTTTTTTTTAAGTATTTATTTTAATATTTCACTATTATTCGAATATATTATATGTAATGAATCTACTTGCAGTTCCCTAAATCATTAAAGTATTTCAAATCTATCACTAAACAAAGATCGATAAATCTATAAATTTGAAAATAATAAAAATTGTTTTCACGAGTTTATTATCCACTTTTATGCTAATTAATGTAAATACGAATCTAATCTTTCAAATTTAATTCCTAGATAGTGCATCTTTGAAAATTTCAAATTCACTAGCTAGTCAGCGTCAAAAATAAAAATACTAGACCATGGATGAAATAGAATTTCTTTTTCTTGTAGGTTCTCCAAAGAAAAGCAAGTGCAAAGAGAAATTGGCCGACAACATGTGGTTTGTGATGTTACAAACTCATCGTCCACCATGTGCTTAAGCCATCCTTGCAATGTTTGTGGATTAGCACGTTCCTTTTCTTTTTTTTTTTGTGATGTTACAAACTCAATGTTTGTGGGCTGCTTTTTAAAATGTGCTAAGCAAAAAAGTCGACACCCAGCAATGCTACAATAAATTGGTCCAAGACTCCGATCAAGTGGAAAAGAAATGGCTCAGGGTGACTTTGATAGGACCTTTTTTAACTAGGGCTTGATTATATTATGTTAACAAAATGTATATTATTATTTTCCAAGCTTATACAAATAAAGTTAAAAAAAAAAATTATTTCAATTGATTCATATAATCATTTTTAAGAGATGATATTTAACAAATTTAACATTCAAATCATATCATTTTTAATCATTTCTCTTATCTTCAGATTATAGCTTTCTTTGTAAAATAATTTTTAAAAAATTATAAAAAATCCAGAATCCAGATTAAATAAAAATGGAATGCTATTATGGTTTATTTGACCATTGCTATTATGGTTAAAAATTGCCTCTGGAAAACATGGAGATATAGTTGAAACATTTATATATGTTGGAAAATTACAATGAAAATTTATTGTGGAAAAATTTGTATAAGATTTTTAAATAATGACATTGTTGTAAGAAAGTATTTTGATGAGTTTAATTAATGAAAAAAAAACATAAATTAAATAATGAAAATTAAATGAGTTGTGCCAAGATTTTTTTTTTTTTTTATTAAAAATGGCTATTGTGGACAACAGAAGCATGCTTTTACTTCACTAGAGAAATATTGGTTGGCCTTTACAGAATGGATAACGTAGGACCTGCCATATTTTGTCACTCTTCCTTATAGGCTTTTATAAATCTGATTTAATTTGTCTTCATGTTCTTAGAATCAAACACTATGAAAAAAATGTTTATTATTGACAGATTTTTATTGTTGAAATTTTTTCATCATTAATTATTGATGAATTATCAATAAAATTTTTAAAACATTTTTACCGATAGATTACCAATAGATTACCGATGGATTACCAACAAATTTCTTTTAATATTGGTTTTAGAGTTTTTTTTTCATTTGTTGAATTATTTATTTTTTATTTGTGAAAGTTTTGTTGATATTTGTTGGGATTCGTTATATATTTATTAACTTTTAGATGTGTAAGATTTAGGTTTGGTTAATTTGGGTTTGATGTGTATTAATATTTATTTGTATAGATGTTTTATATTTAATATTTTCTAGATTTTAATAATAATTATAGATCTAATAATGAAGAGATAAATTTAGTAGAAGTGACTCAAGTTGAAGAACAAGAAGAAAAAGAAAAAGGAGATGATGATGATGATGAAAAGGATGATGATGATGATGATGATGATAATGATTATGATGTTGATATGATAATGATGATGATGATGGTGAAATAAATGAGCTTGCTTCTTCTAATAGCGATTGATGTACACAGTGTAACTTTTAATACTATATATAATATTTATTCGATGTTCACAATATATCTCTAGTAAATATAATACTTTATTGCTTGTATTATCTTAAATTAAATATATTTTGTTAATTTCATTTAATCTTGATTACTAAAGTAATATTATATATATTTGTTTTTTCTTGCTATTATTGGAATACTGAGGGAATGTCTTTGTTCTATATGGATCAAATGATGGGATATCATGCAAAACGTGCTACCCATCGAGGTGGTTCTAGGGTAGGATCCAGTAGAGGTGATTTACATATTAGGTCATTATCATAATTAATACAGCATAATCCACCATATGAGTCTACTTCACCGTGCGAGTCAAATTCACCCCAGATGCGTTTGATTAACCATATTGGTCACCTCTAACATTGATGATGGGTGATTCATCAATAAAGCAATACATCAATCCAAAATTAGCCAATGATCCACCAGTTGGAGAAAAAGAAGGGAAGACAACTAGGTAGAGGACTAGTGGCAAATAAAGGGTTACTGACTCCTTCAAATCTAGATAAACAGGTATAGATTACTCAGTTTGGAGATAGGTATTTATTGTTTTCTTATTTTTATTTGCTTGTTAATGAATTTGTTCAGTTAAAATAATCTTTCTAACAAATGGATGTTGTTAATTGTTTTGAGCAATCATCGATTAGCTCAATAATTTTAGGAATAATTTAAGCGAATTATACTTCTCCTTGGCCAACATAGGGTAAAGTACCTGCATCAGTTTTGATAAATTTAAGGTAGTAAATGGATATTTATTTTTTGTATATATTTTTATTTCATTTGAATTAAAAGTTCAAATTATTGTCAATGACTTATTATATTCTTATTTATTATGTTAGAAAAAATATCAGTAGGCTGAGTTAGATGATGATCTTATTCAATAAGTCTAGAAAAATATTTTGAAGAATTGATTGAAAGACTTATTGTCTGATGAGAGATACTTGGCAATAAAAGAGCATGAAGTTGATAACATCATAAAGTGCAAAGGAATGGGGCAGAGGTAGATCACAGCTCTGATTTAGGATGCTTTTATTGACAATGTCTGGAGCACTCCATAATTGTAAAATATCTCCGTCAAAGCCAAACAAAATCGTCGAACACAAAAAGAATGAAGTATTATAAAGCACATTGGGGGCTCAATTGCTTTTCCTATTCATAAGAAAATAGTACTATCTTATTTCATGACTATTTTTATCATCAAATGTTAATAAATTATATATATTGTAATGTTACATGTTTCATTGAATGTGTCTAAACAAATGCATTCACTTGAGTTGTAATGAGAACCCATATTTACAAAACTTTTCAATCACACTCACAAATGTTTAAGAGGACATGGTAACTTCATTGACAACAAGTTTAGAGTTGTCAACGTAAATGACTTTCAAATGACTGAATAATGATGAAATTACTGCCTTGCTTTATTGAAATAGATAATATCTAGTGTGTTTTATGGTGCAAAGACTTTGTAAAATTATGAAAACTATTGCATAATTTGCTTTATGCTTTGGGTTGTATATTGTAATAATGATTGTGCATTGTGATTGTTGATCAAGTATTGCATTTTTTACATTGTAATGATGGTTGTGCATTGTAATTATTGATGAACTATAAATGTTAATAGTATATTGTGAAAAGGTAAAAATTATTGCGTATTTTTGTTTGTGATTCTATTTGTGTATTTTAATTGTTGATGAAATATATAGTAAAGTAATTAAAAAGCAAAGACATGGTAGGAAAACCTATATTAAAGTAAATAGTTTAGTGTATATTGAAATGCAATGAATTTGTAAAATGTAAAAATTATGCTTGAAGTTGTGAATTGTTTGAAGTTGCTAATTGTTTGAAGTTGTTATATTTTAGTGAACTATATAGATCTTATAGTAATGATTATTGTTTTAAACTTTTTGTACAAAAACTATGCTATTGCATTATCTCATAAATATTGTGAAGACTATTCCAATAACCCAAATTTCGATCCACAAACATGAATTGAAGCTATTGGAAGGGCTGAAACTATATGCACTTATGTGTATGACTTTGGACTAACAACTAGCTCTAGGGGCCTCCTTCACTCAACTCAGTCCACTACTGCAGTAGGATCATCTAACTTTGTTTGTGGTTTGTTATATGTACTTCCTCAAGCTTGTCAACCTCAAATAGAATAACGAATTAATGAGTTGTGGACTAAGTTGAGAGCTAAGCTTAGGTCATTTATGAAGCAAATAATGCAGTTGATGGGGTCTAGATAAAGTCTACCATCACAATATTCTAGACTTGATAACAGCATCAAAGATTCTAGATCAGAAGGTGTAACAACAACACAGTGACCTTTTTTATTAGATTCGTATAAGGTATTGGATGGATAGATGCTATGGATGTTTTATAAATTGATATTTTATAATGTTTTATGATGTTATAGATATTTAATGGATGTTTGATAGATGTTGGATGATGTATTTGATGAATGTTACCCAAATTTGATATTTTAATTAATAATAATGGCATATTTAAGTAATTACACATGTTTAAATTTTAATTTATAAGGTTTGGAAATAATTATAGGTTTTTTGAATAATTATAAATCTTTTTATTTAAATTATTGATGAATTTATACTTTTATCGACAAAATTTTACTATTATCGATGCAATTTTTATAGTTACCGATGGATATACCAATGAAAAAAAATTTTGTGACCATTCGATGGATTTATAGATGGAATTTTTCTATTACCAATGAAATTCTAATTATTATCGACGGATTTATCAATGAATTTTTTTTATTACTGATGGCTTTACCGATGTTTTTACCAACAAAAAATTCTATAGCTAATTACCAACAAAAAATTTCGTAGGTAAAACCAAAACTAGTAAATCCATTTGTAATTATGATGGATTTTAAATATTATCGACGAAATAGCATTATCGATATAGCTAGCATTTAAGGAATTTTTTCGTAAGTAAAACCATCAATAAAAGTATTACCAATGAATTTTAAGCTTTTATCAACAAAAATTTCATCGATAAAGCCTATTTTTCTAGTAGTGAAAGTACATTAAAAATATTCTCAAAAAGTGACCAACAAAGAAGCAAATCGCTTGGCCGTTTATGTGAGCAGTGCAAATGTTACCCTTATTGTTTTTCTATGGATGCATGATTCAATCATATGAATTGTTATTTGATTAATTTATATATCAAAAATAAAGATTGGTTTCAAGGCCTCAAAGTTCATCTTTATCTAAAAATTTGGCTTGGATATTTGGGTATTGGTTTAAGGGAAATCAAAGCTCATAACCATATGATAAATCTAGCCTATACAATTCTCCACTTATAAATTTGCATTACATTATATCATTATTTTACGATTAAAGATACAAGTGGACTGATAACTTGGGGTGATCTATCTACCATTAAGTATGATGTAAACATACAATTATAACATTCATTGTGTTGTAACATAGTATATATAAGCCTAGCTCATACATATTTAATGATAATCTTAATAAACTGTCATTATGCTCAGAAAGTCCCTAATCTATATGAAATGTTATAATGCAATGCATAAGAAACCAAACATGGAATAATTCTACATGGCATGCAAAATCATCAAAGTACCTCCAAGGTATATTAATGACTAAATGTACTAATTCTAAATGACATATTTGAAATGATATGTTATAAACATCCTAATCATGGCATATTTTTATATGACACTAAATTCTCAACATACATTTGCCCTAAATAACATAGCTTGTACAATACAGTAACATAAAAAATATCTTTTATAATTTCATAATACTATCATATCAAAATATAAACCTAATTTTAAGTACAATGCATCCATTGATCCCTAATGTCTATTTTGATTGGATCCTAATTTTCTAAAGTTGTTATATTTTGGTCTTTACACCTATAAAACCATTTAAATTAATTGCAAATACTATCTAGCCTTACATGATGATGTTAGTTGGCATCTCATGTGGCAGATGAAGGACTAAATAGAATTCTCTCAAAGTCAATGGAGTAAGAATGAAACTATATCAAAATTTTATATATTATATATTTTATAAAATATTAAATTTAAAATTATATTATATATTTTTTGTTGTAATAGAATGTATCAGTTAGATTTTTGTCTTCCATAGGAAATAGATATTAAAATTAAGTTAAAATTTTTAAATTCTTTATTTAAAAAATTCAATATCATTTTAAAAACCAAAAAAAATTATGTTTTATTAAAATATTTTTTTACTCATAATTGATAATAAAAGAATATTATTTTTCTACCCAAAATATTATTTTTTTTTTAAATCTTAAATATATTTTATTTTTCTTTTTTCTAATATACTTTATAAAGTATGTTTTATAAAAAATAAAAAAAACTTATTTTAAATTATATTTTTATTTTATATTTCACTTTAAATATGATTTCACTTAGATTAGGCTATTGTATTTTACCATTTATATTTATTTAGGTTTGTTTCTTTTGTATTTTACTTAGTTTACATATTTAATACTTTATTTGATTTTATTTTTGTAATAGATAGTTTTCATTTTTACTCTTTAGTTGCACCACTTTAGTGAGTGTGTGGTGATAATAGATACTTAGGCTAAAGAGTTCTTTACCCAATCCTTCGGGGAATGATATCTTGACCAAAAGGTCACTATTATTACTTGAACGGCTTGTGTGCTTGTATTATTGCCCATTCAAGTTTTTAGTGCTATTGCTAGGGATTTGTAGTCAAAAGTCTTAGGTTAATATTGTCCTTCACCATGCTCTTCTATAGATTGGATCACCATTAGTGTATATACCTTTAATTAGATTGGTTTACCCTTAGTGTGTTTCTTAAAGACACTTTAATTAGAATTATCTAATAGCGTATAGGTATACCATTAATAAATGCATTAGATAGAGTGCTTAGCACATTGATAATTATGGATGCCATTAGAGATAATTTTTTGAAGGTTTCATAAGATTAAAATATCAAACCACATGACTGTTCACCACTATTATGTTGGTTAGGGCAGATGGTTTTCGTGAGCACATTCCAAAAAAGATCAATGTTGAAATATGAGACCAATTCATTTTGCAACAGATTTCTGAATAGCTTCTTTTTGGGGGTGATAGTAATGTGAAATTTTCCTATAGAGTATAAAAGGAAGCATGGGATTTAAATGTCGTGAGTGCTATAACCATCTAAGAGGAAGAGATATTTTGAGTCAACAATCTCATTTTATCATTTAGATAATATAAGTCAACACTATTACCAAACAGAATATTGAGAAATGTTCAATTAAAGGTCATTTAAGAAAAAGAATTTTATGAAGCCCACTTCTCATTTATGTTCCATGAACGCCTCTGAATCATGAAATCAAGAATTTTGGAATATGTGGCAATATTGTTATAAACAATGCACACAATAGGGCAATCTGTGAAAGTTCTTTAGTTTAAAAAGTGAAATAAGGCATTCAATTAGCCTTTTTTGTTTGAAGCAATACATTTCGTTAGTCTTTTTTGTTTCGAATCCAATCTAGATACTATGCCTTATGCTTTTTATGGTTAATTGGTGCTAGTGTTGTTAAGCCAAATCTTGTAATTTACAAGCAATCAAAAACCAAATTAAGGGAAGATATTTATGAATAAGGGCAATTTTCTTCCTTTTACGAACACAATAAATGATGTGGTCATTAGTTTTAATCTTGATAGAATAGATGTGAAGTCTATTTTATTATGGTATAAGCATTAGGAACATTCTAAATTTGGCACTTAGATAGATTACATTAAAAGAAATGTCATTGCTAATATAAGGTTGTGAGTAGTAAATACAGAGAAGTATAGGAATTGACTTAAGAATCGATCTATATTGACAATTGTGGATCACTTTCACTTACTATTTTCAGTGGATTTAGGTATTTTGTGACCCTCACTAAAGATAATTAAGGTTTTGGTCATGTGAAATGAGAAGTTTGACCATGTAGAAGCTTTAGAGTTTTTAAAAAATTCGTTGGCAAAGTTTCCAAAACACAAAAATAAGGCACTCAGGTCAGACATAAGTGATAAATACTATGGTTAGTGTGATAAAAGTATTTGGAATCTTTGACTATTCTATGAAGTCTTCTATAGGATTTTAATGTTGACACATAGTATGTTGTGTTTGGTATAGACACTAAATTTTGTCCGAGCAAAATGGTTGTTTCACTTGGTTCCAAAATCATTAAAAACTCAATCTTTGGTAATGAACCTTTTCAACCATAGGACAATCTTAAGGAGTTTGATCCAATGGTGAAAAATGACTTTTTGCAAAGAAAACAAAAGATGAAAATGGACCATTAGATCCTCTTTTAATCCAAAGGTTAACATTTAATTTAAGGATATATTTTCAGTCTTGCATTTAGTTGGGATTTTAAGATGGGAAGAATAGAGGAAGAAAGGCTTAGAAAATACATAAAACAAAGGAAGCAAAAATGTGAAAGAAAGGATGAAGAAAAAAAAAAGAAAAAAAATTCTTAAAAAGGTGGAGAAGGTATAATCTCTACTTGCATTCCATTGCATTTTTGCTACATTTTTCATAAATTTTCATATTTACTTCTTTATTTTCCTTTTTTTTTTTTAAGAAAATCATTAGTTCCTTGGGTTTTTAGCATCAATTTTGATCTAGAACCTCAATCAACTAATTCATAGTTTGATTTAAGATAAAAGATCAAAGAAAGAAAATAAAATCCACCATTAAACACCTTTGGCAGGTTTAGCCAACCCCCATTTCAGCATGGCTGAATCTCTTTTTGGTTTATTTTGATATTTCTCTTATTTTAAAATGATCTCCATAATGATTAGATGATTAGTTTGTTTGATATTTGCATGAATTTTTGTTAGTTATTAGTATATACTTGGTGTTTGGCTTGTGTTCTTATTTATCTGGCTTCCTTGCTATTTTAGTTCATTACATGTTTAATGAAATTGCTCTAATGGTATAAAAGTTTTCATATGATAATTTTCCAAGTGATTAATGCATGTTTGAATTGAATGAATGGTTGCAAGATTATGGAATGCCGAGGGGGTGTTCGGCTAAACTACTTTTTGTGCTTAGCCGAACCTCCTTACTTGAATATTGACCAAATGTTGCTTAGTTCCTATGTGTTTTCATAAGTTTTGGTTTAATCATCAAGTTTACAATATGCTTGATTTAATTTCCATGAATAAATAGTTGTTTTTGTAGCTTGATTGGTTATTTTATATGATTATTTGCATGAGTTTTTGAAAGAAAAAAAGGTGGAACATGTTTTTTTAAGTTTGAAAATTTTAGTGTTTGATTCTTTTTTCTCATGTTTTCGTATACACATGCCTAGATTTGTAATTAGTTTGTTCTCTTATCATGCACATGTCATATGCATCAAATATTTACATTTTTACCAATTGTATTATGTAATTTATTTTGGCCTCGTGCATTTTCCCATGAAACCCCAAATTTGAAACCATAAACCCTAAAACCACTCAATTTGAAACCTTAAACCTTAAAACTCTAAACCCTAAAACCAACCTTCAACCCCATTCACGCATTTACATTATATTTTACTTTGCTACATGCATTCTTAAATTGTCATGCATTCATATAATGTCATTCATGCATTCATTCATTTTATTATGTGCATGCATATCATGCATTTATTTTCAAAATGAGCTTTCAAAGTAAAATATTTTAAAATAAAATATATCTTAAATAAATATAGTCATCGAGATTTGGCTTAAATATAGGAAGACTCTCGGTGATTATTGTTTATGCAAGGTATTATTTCGATTTTGTGAGAAAAAAATGAAAATCCTTTAGTTAGAAATATTTTAAAAACTTTACCTAAATATAGGAGAGTGAAAAAGGTATGTTGATACTTAGGAAATTTTCATTTTGATTCAAAAATCAATTATTTTGCTTTGCAAGAAAAAAAATTAAAACATTTTGTCTTAAAAAAAGATTTTTTTAAATAAAAAAAGAAAGAAGAATTAATCTTGAATATTAGAATAGTACCATTTTTAACCAAAGTTTAAGGATAACATGCAGTTAATTGATATTATCTTTGACAAATGCTGTGGGGATACTAATCTTTTCTACGTATAACTGACTTTTGAACCTTAAATCTAATTTTGTAAAGCTCAATTTGTTCCTTTTATAAAATCTTTAAATCTTTTAAATGTTTTATAAAAAAGGATAAAATTTTTTTTGTGATCAATCACGTCCTAAAAAAGATTGGTGGTGACCTTTTTTTTTTGTTTTTATTAAATGCTTTTTAGACCCTAGCTTTTCAAATTTCTCATTTGTCCAGTGCTCAGGTCACCATCTCCGGTCCTAAAATGTCACAACACTTGGAATATAAAAAAAAGAATAAGGTAGAAGTAAGAGGCAGCCGTATAATTCTATACATGGTGTGATATGTGCTATGGCATTCCATATTTTTGGAATTAACAAGCCTTTGAGACTAAAATTTTGAGTTTAAATGTATTGTTGTGCTAGTTCTATATGTGATTTCGTTATTGATAGAAAATGCCAAAAAACGGTTAAACTAGTATTAAATCTCAGTAATCTCATTTCTGTAACTGCACCTAAACTTATAGAGAAACATGAATATAATGTTCATGTGTCTTTTAAATTTATTATTGTTTAAGAAACTTTTGATAATCCTAGCTCTTTGAGTTAGATGTCTGCCAAACAGTATGAGATTGCATATATGTTATATAGTTATATGTGGAATCAAGATAAATTACCACAACATTTTAGTCCAATTGATTATTGATAGTCTTATAAGGTTGAAAAGAGACTCAATAGGCTAGGAAGGAAAGTTTAAAGCCAATTTTGTGATTTAGGCCTTTAAATAGATGAAAGGAATTAGGTCTAAATAATCATTTTATTATGTTTTTATATTTGATTCTTTTAGAATCTTTACATCATTAGTGGCACTCTTGTGTTAATGGCTCATTCGATTAAAAACTACATCAATTAGACACTAAGACTAGACATTTAAATGAAGTAACCTAAAGCGTTTCTGGGTTTTCTGTGATGGAACATTTAGTTTATAAACTTAAAAAGTCCATTAATAGACTTAAAAGGGATTTAATTTGTGATATCTAAAGTTGATGAAATTGTCACTTATGGAAAATATTTATGATTAGTGCATATGTTTGGAGGTTCATAAGAGTAGTGTGTTTTGAGGGCTCAAAATTTGTTATGATATCGAATTAGTAGCCATAGATAGTAACTTATTGTTTGAGGTATAAACATGTTGTCATGTCACTTCGTTTGAAGAATCTAAGTGACGTTCCTTTTTTGGTTTAGGAATTGAGATTTTTCTAATAGATATAGAGGCATCTTTGGTTTATCTCAAAATGTACATTCAATATGTATTGAGTAGGTTTGATGTGCACTGTTATTTTTTTAGTAAAGCATTTATTGTGAAAGGTGACATATCGTTAAATCTCAAAGTCCTCATGCTGATAAATGAAAGAGGTCATGGCGAATATTTAGCATGCCTTAACTATGGGTTGTCTAATGTTACGCTCAAGTCGTACACATTTTGATGTTATGTTTGTTGCAAGTATACTTTGAAAACACTTAAGTAATTTTGTATTCAGACTTCAATGATATGATATTTTGGATTTAGTTAGATATTTGATCATGATTTTGTATGTTATATGAAACCAATTTTGGTATTATTGGCTAAAAGAGCTATTTTTGAGAAAGTGTAAACTGAATATTTGTAGCATTCTTGATAATGAAGGCAAAACGTGTAGCATGTAGTGAAGCTAAATTTTTTATTGTTGATTTTAGAATTTCATCTTAGGGCTAGATTTCGGGTTTTCCATTCCAAAGTTGTTGGGGACATTTTGTGATAAATCTGTAATAGTGGCTTTCTCTTAGATATTATGAGTTCTTTATACTCTAAATATATAGATATCATCATTCAGTATATTAGAGAGAAAGAAATGGAATCCATCGTTGGTGTAAATAGTAGAGCACATTATTTATAGAGCTCACTTTGGTGTAACCACTAATTAATTTTATTTGTTTAAATGTCCTAATGATAGACACCCATTCAGGGTTTGTAAAGCCTTTTGCAGTATTGAGTTAGTGGGATATCTGTGTAATTGAAATTAGTTGCAATTGTGGTGGATAGATTCCTATTTGCCATACATATATTCCATTTGTGCACATTATGTTGAGTATGGCATTTTGTTGGATGAGACATTTAAGTTTAGTCTTATTTGCTTCTTTCAAAGAAATGTATCATTCGGTTTAGATACTAATGACCTAATGAAAATGGATATTGATTTTATTTTCATATCATTTCTTTTTCACACTATCATACTACTACTTTTGAAGTGTTTATGAGCTTATGTACACGTATTCTATTAGTACAGTACATTTTGGCAACTTATAAATATTTGTTGTTGTTCTATTGTTGCTCTTATTAACGTATTCATAATCTACATGTATGTATCTTGTCGATACAATGCATTCTGAAGTTTATGAATACCTTTAAGTTATAGAGAGCATGCAAGTATACATATTGGTACTTGATCAGTACAATGTATTTTAGGGTTTATAGATGCTCATTCTATTATATGATGATTTGGGTATATACTTATATTGACATTTTTTGTTTATGGTCATTCTGTTAATATGGATTCAAGTTTAATGACTTGTGTTGTCCAAATGGGAGATTATTGTATTTATCTCATATTAGTGGATTAACAAAGTAATTATATACCAGATTATATTAATTAATGTCAATTAATGAATAATTATTGTGGTACTATGTTGTAATATACACAATAGTAGTATGATTTCAATTTAGTGTGATCCCGATTTTAATTCTATATTTGGATCTATAATGAGATGGGTCAATTTTGACTAACATGTTAGGGGAGGTTCCTACTACTACCTCTCTATATTTAAAGCTTGCCTATTGAGTTTTATAACGTTAGTTTTGAGATGCAGAAAGTAGTTCTCTCTCTTTTACGGTGCAAATTTTTTATCAAAACTTGGAGGCATAAGTTGGAAAGCTCATGATAGCAGCATCAATTTTGTGGTTGTGGATTTAGCAGGATTGAGTTCTTGCATACATCTAGATCAATTTTAGTTGTTGTTAAATTATATTAATGACCTTGTGAGCTTTTGGGCTAAAACCAATAAGGAGAAACCATCAACTCAAATTTCAAGCCTTTGGCTTTTTGTTCTTTGTTCTAATTGCTACCTACATCAATGTCATATTATACTCTTAAAAATTACATCAATAATTTAAATTATATAAACTTTGAGGAAAGATAATTTTGATCAATAAATAAATTATCCTATCTTAATCCTTGCACACATCAAATATAAGATATGATGACATTATTTAATTTAATCCTATTTATATGTCATCTTATTTTATCCTATTATAATCTTATATACTAAACATAACCACTATTCTTTGTTTTCAAACTCTTAAAGATTACTTCTTTCTTTCATTTTTGTCTACTACAAGCACCTTGTTGTTTGATGTTATTTTAAGTTTTGTGAGCATTTTTTTTAAGTCCCACTGTATCAAGACCAACACATTGACTTTCATATATGTGTAATGTTTTTTTAATTCCCATTCAATTGAGCAATTACTTGTTGTGGTCACCTTTAGTTACAATTCTATTCAATAGATTTGTCACTTTGTATATACATATATACATGTGTGTGTGTGTGTGTGTGTGTGTGACACTCTAATCTTATATTGGGATATTTTAAAGATTTGTTAAACTATATAAGTTGAGACCTAAACCCAAACTAGTGAAGTGTTTTTTGTGGAATAAAACCGTGAGACCTTCGGGTCAAATCTGACAATACTTTGTAAGTTGAGTACGGGTCTCCACAAATGGTATTAGAGTAGTCACTAATTAGATAAGAGCTAAGTGCTAAACCATGTGAGCTTCCTTTAGAATCCTGAGAAAGCTAAGTATTATATGGTGGGAGCTATCTCTAGAATTCCAACATCTGGTGTGATTTTAATTCTGTGGTTCTGTGTGTGCGATTTTAAGATTCTATGTGTACTTTATGTTGGACTTGACGGGGACATTAAGTTTTAACGAGGGAGTGGAGTTTATGACACCCCAATCCCATATCCGGTTATTTTGAAGATCGTTTATAATATATAAGTTGAGACTTGACCCAAACTTGTAAGGCACATTTTGTGAAATAAAACTATGAGATTTTCAGGTCAAAGCGAATAATAAATCGCAAGTTGGGTGCAGATCTCCACAATATATCATTATGATTTTCCAATCTCTCATTTTTATTTTTTTATGTTTTTAAGTTTCATTGCAGCTTCAATAGAAGCCATTGGTGGAGACATCCTGCCAAGGTTGAAATTAGTTAATTCAATCTACTTAAAGTGCCATTCAATTAAGTTTCTACTAACTTTCTCGCTTTGAAAAATGAAGATCTTAAAGGCCACACTTTGCCTTTTTCTAGTCATAAAGAATTGCATCATGCATGTCTGGTAGGATTAGTGTGTGAAAAGACAAACTAGCAAATAGGTATTTTTGCTCCTTTTTCTTTCCATTTTAATAAGGATTAAATTTTATGAATGTGCATGGAAAAGTGTCAATCCTTTTTACTTTCACTCTTTTTCTATATTTCTTTCCTACCAGAAATGGGCAAAAGAAAAAAATGCAGCCCATCTTCCATCTTTTCCGCAAGCAAGCACGTGTATAGAGAGCCTTTTTGTTCCTGGACCATTGAATCACTAGCAGATCGTATTAATCTATGTCACAAAGGAGGAAAACAATCACTTTTTTCTTTACTTCACATGAAAATTAATGGGATTTTTCTTTGCATTAGCTCAACTGCATCACATCATGAAAACCCTACGTCACATGAAAATAAATGCCTGTGCTACTTGGGGAAGGCTGTTACACATCTGCGCAATCAAGGATCAGTTGATCATTTAATGGAGAACCATTTATCTAGTTTCCCAACCCCAATTGATGAGATGATACACTCAATTCATTTACCATATTTTATTTGTTCTTTAAAGACGTTTCAAACATCTTTCTCCACCTTTTATCATAGTAAACATCTAAATTCCTATAGTCGAATGTCTAGGATCTAGAGATGCTTTTAGTTTCAGAAAATATTTCAGAATTTCAAGCCAATTTTCAAAACTAAAGAAACTGAGAGGGAAAACAAACAAAAAAAAACATTTTTTATAAAATTACAAGCATAAGATAAAATCATAATAAAAAATTATATCCATATAAAAATTAATGAAATAAATAAAACAAATAACCCTCGTTGATAAATCCAATATAAAATTATGCAAACACACCTTTGTAAGACATAAACCTGAAACCTCAAAACTTTTGGATCTTTTTCTTATAGCCAAACAAAATATCTTTTGCAAAAAAAAAAAAGCATTTTTAAGCACCTTTTTCTAATTGCAAGTAATTTCCAAAGAAGAAGGCTTTGATTCTTATTCCCATAATGTTTACGAAATGGGAATGGCATCTTTTGTTATTTCTTAAGTATGATAAATGTGGTTCCTATGGGATACCATTCCTAGGTAGAATTTGAAGTTCCATGGTAGAGGTGTTGAAGAAAATTATATTTTTCTTAAACTATTGTTTTACGAAGGTGAAAGGTAAGTTAGTTCCAGCATACTTTTTACGGATGAGTATAGATATCTAGACATGATGAAAAATGAAAATTTACAGATTAAACAATTATAATTAACAATATATTTGTCCAAAAAAAATCTGAAATATAGGATGAACCAAAAATAAACCATTTTAATTTTCTTACTTTTATTGCTTCTTGTTTCCCTAAAGCCTCAATCTGATCCCCTGTGACGATTACTTTCTACAATCTTTTACAATTCTCTTATTTCTTCCATAATGTACAACAATATTTACCCAAGCAACAGCAATTTCAACTCAAAAAGCCCGAACTTTTCAATGAGTTGTTCATTTGCTAACCTTTTTTTCTTTTTATCGGAATCTCAGATGGTACACTAGAAATTACATCTTTAAAGTAGCTATTCAACGAAGATCAAAGATTCAAAGTCTATTACAAAAACTTCCTCTTGCAAAATGTGATCACCATGCAAAGGGTAATCAACTTATAGGAACATGATAAACACACTACTATATAAACCATTAGAAAGACATGAGATAATCAACAGCCATTGAATCATGCATCCCTTCATCCTGATCTTGGAGAGAGCTCATTTAGAATAGTATTTCCAATTTGGACTTCACCCAGTGTGGATTATACCTTCAACCGATAGATCTTCTCCAGTATCCTTGTGTTTAAAACCTGGACATTATTTTTTTTTTTTGTAGAAGGAAAGCTGCAACCTGAAAAAAGAAAAATAATTATAAGTATTGAGATTTAAACTCTAAATCTGCTTAATATCACTTTTTAAGAATGATTATATAAATTAACTTAATTAAACTTTACATTCAAACCTGTACATTTTGTGCACCTCTATACATGGGGAGGGAGAACAAACAGCGCAAAGTGCAATAAAAAGATTTCAATAGTGAAGCATTTCAATTCTGTTGGTTTAATTGTGCCATAATCCTTAAAAGATGTATCTCATCCATCTAATTCCAGAGTGATAATTATAATCATGATTTCAGCGAAGTCCAGGTTATAAAAATGAGCCAAATAGATTTTATATACTACAAAAAATTTTTAAAAAAATTGCAACCCAAAAGATTTTACTCTTAAAACACAATAAATTTTAATATAAATCCAATTTAATAACTAATGAATTTTTGTATTACAACAAAAAGAATACCTCAATTAACTCCTTTTAAAATATAAAAAACTACCCCTATTTATGAGTGGGAAATACTTTATTATATATATGTTTATATTTATATATATTAAATTAAATCCTGAACAATAGATATCCTCATTAATGCTAATCAAATATTAAATATTTCTAACTAATTTTCTTTTTTTCATATTTAAAATATATAATTAGGTTTCTACACAATAAATATAAACATTAAATGCTTTATTTTTTTCAATAAATTAGTTTAAATAAAAAGCAAATTAAAAAAGTCATAACATTAATTTTTATGTTTGTAAGTACTAATTGTTTGTTTTAATAAAGTAACATTAATAAAAATTATATTACGAAAAGTTTGCATCATATTAATTTCATTGTTAGCAAATTCCACGTATTAATTATTTTTTAAGGAATTAGAATTAATAAAAATTATAATATGAAATGTTATCATATTAATCTAAATATTTGAACGTATTAATTGTTTTTAATAAATTAATATTAATACATAATAAAATATAAAAATTAAGTAAGCATATTGATTTTAATATTTTCATACTCTATTATTTAATAATTTTAAAAAGAACATATAAAAATATATATAAATAAAGTTTGTCAAACAATTCATATTTTTCTATCACTAATTTAATCAAAATGATAGAAAAAATTTAATAAGATATTGTGATATTAATTTCAATATTTTCATATATTCAATTTATTTGAAAAAACTTTTTATAGTTTACTAACTATTGAATTTATATAAAATGCTAAGGACATGAAAAGTCACAAGACGCTATTATATTAATTTTAATTTTTAATATTGTATTAATGATTTAAAAATAAATCTTTGATAACAAAAAACAAATGCTTTGAAAAACTTTTCATATTTCTTAATCACTTAATTAAATTTAATAGTCAATTAGATATAAAATTCATAAAATATTCTTATATTAATTAATATAATAATTAATATTATTATATTAATTACAATGTTTCCATATTTCATAATTAATGAGTTAAAAATAGATCTTTTCATATTTTGTAAAATAAAATCTTGTCATATTTTGTAACTTTTGACTTTTCATTTAAGCTATATATACGTTTATTGCGGTAGAAGAGTAGGAAGATTGTACTCATTGATACTTTATTTTATTTTATTGTAGGGTTTATGGCATTTAATACGAGGTCAGTTTGATTTTCTTTTAAATATTTTCTTCAATATAATTGTTATTTTAATTTTTTTTATTTCTTTTTATGTTTATTGATATTTTTTATTTTTATTTTATTTTAGTAAAGTAACATGAGTAAATTGTTTTTTAAAATAAATAAAATTATTGGTGCAAAGCACAGAAAAAGAACTATTATATTTTAAAAAGTGTAAGAAGATGAATGAAACTCACTTTTTAATTTCGTATGCATTTCAATGATATGTTTATCATATAAATCTAAAGGATGGAATTAAACATTATTTACAAACTAGGTGATTAGGATTTAATATACAGATATAAAATATATGTATACAACTTTTAAATGAGTTCATTACACATGTGGTATATGAATTTTAAGAAAATTAAAAGAAATGCTTGCGCTTTGCTGCAAGTGATCTACTTATTTAATCAAAGAAATATTTATGAAAGATTAATAGTGATTTTTTGTTTTAAAGAAAACATATGTCTATCAATCAATAAATATAATTGTTTTAAAATAATAGATAGAAGTAACACAAAAAGATTTATCAATCCATACATATAATTGGTTTTAATTAAGACAAATAACAAACATAACAAAACACAAATGCATATAAATTCATAATTATTAATATGTCCGTGCATATTTTCTGTAGGATATGGTATTCTTTATCCATAAAACAAACTATCAAGTCTTTTTGTTAGCCTACAACAACATCTTTACTCTTTTTTATTGTGATTTGGCTTGCATATAAAAGTCAAAAGATTAATGTTAATAGCATATATATTGTTCTATACTTTTCAAGAAGGTTTGTTTTTTTATACATACTTGAGTTTTTTGCAAGAGAATCTTCTGGAAATAAGTCTTTTGGAATGTGGCTAAGTGGTGATGACGTTGAACTTTCATCTTTTTTCCTAATGGACCACTCTTGTTGTTGATGCTTTTTTTCCACTTTAATAACTTGTGTTTCTTTTGGAGGTTGTGGTAAAAGCAGTTGGCTTGTAGATTCTTGCTTCAGTGATTTGCTTGTTGCTGGATGATTTACATGTGTTTTAGCCGACCCATCTAATACTTTCTGTTCTTTCATTGGTCTTCGGAGTAAAAAAAACTTTTAAGCCAAGACATCGTTCATGATTCCTTGTGATGTTAGACCAATGTGAAGGATCCATTCTTTGTTGACTAGCTTTTTTATACGTGTTAGGAGTATCATTTTATCAAGCTCCAATGCTAATATGATTTCTTTAATGGTTGAGTTGATAAGCTTTTCTTTTGGTTTTGCAAAGGCTATGATTTCCATGTACCACTAGAATTTGCTATCACCATCTTCATTTTGACTCTGTTATAGAACATTGCACATAATCAGTTATACTTTCAAAAAATATTGGGTTAATTTTACCATAAATGAGGCTTACTTTAGCATTGGTGTTGTTTCTCCATGTCATGGGCAACAAAATGTGCCAGTATATGTGGACAGGTAAATCTTACATCCTACAGTTGTTTTCAAAAGGTTATGTATTAGAAAATTTTAAATAAGGTAAGAAATGGTTTCTTTTGTTCAATGTTTCAAAAAGATTACATAAATTGTTTTTGGATCGAAAGAAAGGAGTTCTGTAATTTTGTTGTTCTCCGTTCTTGTTGTTCTGCTGAAGGATGTTGAGGAATGTGTGGATCAGGGAGAATGTTGACACTTATAAGGTTATTTCCATTCCTGTATTTGTACATAGATAAAATGAGATGCATTATATGTTTCATTGACATTTAAAAGTAAACAGAGCTATGATTTTTTTTTTATATTCTTAAACAGCTTGTTTGTTACCTTTCTTTCAATTCCCATGTTTTAGGTATGTCTACAGTAACAACAAATTAAGTTTTATATCTCATAACTCTGGGGTCGATTATATGAAAGGCAAAAAAAAAATCATATTAAATAATAGTTTTGAATTTTTTTGCGTCATTCATTTTTATAAAAAACAACATTTTCATTTACTTTCTTAATACTCAAATTATTTCTGATTACTTACATCCATATTTTTCGTGATCTATCTCTAGAAGTTTTGATCTCCCAAATCTAAAAGCTCATTTCTCCTAAATATTTGTGCACAAATAAGCTTACGATTCACATGTCCAAACCATAGTCCTCTCTTATCTTTTCTTCAATTTGAATTATCCTTAAATTTTTTTCAAATATTTTCATTTATAATTTTGTCTCTTCTAGTCTTATACACATCCATATAGGCATCCTTGTCTAAGTTACATCTATTTTCTTCTCATCTTATTTTTTAATAGTCCAACACTCAATTTCATATAACAATGTAGGTCTTACAATTGTTTTATACAACTTCACGTTTAACTTTAAAAGTATGTTACGATCACAAAACATAGACGCACTTTCCCATCTCACCCATCTTACTTAAATCTTATGATTTACATTCCTTTTTATCTTTGCATTACTTTGAAACTGACTAATTCTTGGTACTATTTTAGCATCCAACTTAATTATACTAATAGTTGCTTCCCTATTACTATTAAACTTACATTCTATATATTCATGTTTCAGGTATGTTTAAGTGGATATAAATCTGTTGTAGAATAGGATGAGATGTACAGTGCATCGATTAATAAGCAATGCAGTGTTAAGAACATAAACACAAAATTAAAAGAATTTTACAAGTATCTATTTCTGCATGGCATAATATTTTAGAATTTACCTTGATAATTTTTTACAGTCATTCCAGCAAATATGGCAATCGCATTAAGTTCATTCTGAGCTAAATGTTCTACATTAATTGCTTCAATAAGCTTTCCCCATACTGAGACTCTAATGAGCTCTCCACAGCAATAATTTTTGTATGGCAAGTTGCATTCTGAAAAGCATATAGGAATATTATGTAGGCAGATTTTTTTCATAATAGTCCTGCCACAAAAATTCAATAAAGATGTCCCCTTTTAGTGCAGTTTATTCGGTTGCTTGTAGGGTTAATTTTGAATTGCTCCTATTGAGCGAAGTGTCTCAATAACATCTAGCATCGTATATATGCATGTGTTAGAACATAGGAATATATAAAATTTATTATTATGCATGTATTACAATAGTTTGTTCTATGTGTTCTATAAATAGAAATTTCTTTTCAATGCATACGACATAACGTAGAAGTTTGACCTGTCATGCTTTTGTATGGGCTAATTCTACTTTTCAACATGTCATATTGGACAAATTGAAATAGTATCGAGGTTATGGAGTTGGGTCGTCTGTTATTGGCTTCATTTGTGGTTTTATGAACACAATCATAACATCTCCTTGGACAGAATTATGGGTTTTCCTGTTTTTGGTTAAAAAAAATTTTGATAACTGATATAACTTCTTTTCTTTCAGGATTGGTTTAGACGATTCAATGTCGTTACTTCTAACCATACCATCACATGCATACCATTTTCCTATAAGGTTAATTAAACATTTTCTTAATGATTAAACATTAAAAATAGTCAAAGCATGTTTTCAATTGAATTTATAATTTTATTATTTTAAGTTTGTTTTGGTGCTAAACATACCTTTGAATTAGTTGCTATAAAATCTAAGCTCATTGCTATCCTAATCTTTGAATTTACTGAATCCCATAACCGAGCAATCCTGACATTAAAGTTTCACAAATAATGTTTAGATTAGATCTTAAAAGAACAAAATCACTTAAATATAACTAATATAAATCAATTTAAAAAAATTTTAGCTCTAACAATATTTTTATAATGAATTTAAATGCAATATGATTGCCATGAGTGAATTTTCTTAGATTCAATTCCTCAAAAATAAGTCTCCCAAGAAATATAGATTTTATTACAATTAAATTGTAAGAATTCATAATGCGTCTTTTTACTCAGATTAACAATATAATGTGTGAGCGCATAAGATCTTCACTAACATTTTCTACACTTAATTTTGCATTTGTCTTTGTCAATATATAATTTGCACCATTTGTAAAAGTAACAAGATATTCTCTTCTTTTTAGATAAATAAAACACATTGTTTATCAATATATATATATATATATATATATAGATAGATAGAATAAATATGTGATACAAACAATTTTTTTTCATTATCAAATAACTAAAAGAATAATAAAGCTAGTCTTTAAATTCAAATTGTTATGGCAAAGGGAAATTTTAATCCATCTTTATTATTGGGATTTTCATGTTTATATTTAAAATTTAAGTACATTATGAAGAATGAGAAATAAATATGATATTGATGATACAATATAAAATCATAGAATTACCAAAATTTTATAAATTCTAATACTACTTAATTATGAAATTAACCGTGCAGAGTACGAGTTTAAAAAAACCTAGTATTAACAATAAGCTTAATGTGAAAAAGAGAAAATTTATTTCAAACAGGACTTAATCACAACAAAAAGTAAAAAAAAAAAAAAACAAATAGCAATTCTTTTGAACCAACAACAGGAATAAATAATTTTAAATAACTAATAAAATTGAAAGGATAGAATCTTTAATTGCTTACCTCAAAAAACTTAAAAAAAGAGAATCAACAGCAGGTGTTAGTTTGGAATTTAAATTCTTTCATATGTTAATCATTGGTAAATTGTAATGAAATTAAAAATCTTCAAAACTAAGCCTAACAGCTATGTTCTGTAAACATATTTGCTATTTTAATCAACATGCAAATGATAAATACTTGGAGACAATCTAAAGCTTGTAATTTTTTTTTTTTTAAACAAAAGGGATTTCAAAGGAAACGCTTACCGTGAGAAAGAATGGAAAGATTGCAAGGAAAGATGATGAAAGGTAAGTAAAGTAAACATAATTTGTAAAGGCGTAAAAGTAAATGTGATAAACGAAGAGTTACTAATCAAGCAATAAATTATTATGGCTCAATAATGAATGTAGCTAATAAAATGAAAAGTTGATATTAATGAAGAAGCAATTAAATTAAAAGATGATTATCATTTTCTAAGATTAATACATTATTTTTAATCCCAATAAAAACATGTTTCACTGAGACAGTAAGGTCTTGTCCAAGATCCATTATTATTAGATGCCAAAGGCATTCAAATGGCATCGATGTGGAATTTTTACAAAATCTATTTAGTATTTTTTTTTTAATTTGTGACATTGATATGCTGTTATTATATTAGTTAAATACCATATAATTAACTATTAAATACCACATAATTAACTCAGTTAAGGTTTGATTTTGAGTTAAAATGATAATTAACTATTAAATACCACATAAAAATGAGCCAAATAGGTTTTATATACTACAAAAAATTTTAAAAAAAATTGCAACCCAAAAGATTTTACTCTTAAAACACAATAAATTTTAATATAAATCCAATTTAATAACTAATGAATTTTTGTATTACAACAAAAAGAATACCTCAATTAACTCCTTTTAAAATATAAAAAACTACCCCTATTTATGAGTGGGAAATACTTTATTATATAGATTTATATATATATATATATGTTTATATTTATATATATTAAATTAAATCCTGAACAATAGATATCCTCATTAATGCTAATCAAATATTAAATATTTCTAACTAATTTTTATTTTTTTCAAATTTAAAATATATAATTAGGTTCTACACAATAAATATAAACATTAAATGCTTTATTTTTTCAATAAATTAGTTTAAATAAAAAGCAAATTAAAAAAGTCATAACATTAATTTTTATGTTTGTAAGTACTAATTGTTTGTTTTAATAAAGTAACATTAATAAAAATTATAGTACGAAAAGTTTGCATCATATTAATTTCATTGTTAGCAAATTCCACGTATTAATTATTTTTTAAGGAATTAGAATTAATAAAAATTATAATATGAAATGTTATCATATTAATCTAAATATTTGAACGTATTAATTGTTTTTAATAAATTAATATTAATACATAATAAAATATAAAAATTAAGTAAGCATATTGATTTTAATATTTTCATACTCTATTATTTAATAATTTTAAAAAGAACATATAAAAATATATATAAATAAAGTTTGTCAAACAATTCATATTTTTCTATCACTAATTTAATCAAAATGATAGAAAAAAAATTAATAAGATATTGTCATATTAATTTCAATATTTTCATATATTCAATTTATTTGAAAAAACTTTTTATAGTTTACTAACTATTGAATTTATATAAAATGCTAAGGACATGAAAAGTCACAAGACGCTATTATATTAATTTTAATTTTTAATATTGTATTAATGATTTAAAAATAAATCTTTGATAACAAAAAACAAATGCTTTGAAAAACTTTTCATATTTCTTAATCACTTAATTAAATTTAATAGTCAATTAGATATAAAATTCGTAAAATATTCTTATATTAATTAATATAATAATTAATATTATTATATGAATTACAATGTTTCCATATTTCATAATTAATGAGTTAAAAATAAATCTTTTCATATTTTGTAAAATAAAATCTTGTCATATTTTGTAACTTTTGACTTTTCATTTAAGCTATATATACGTTTATTGCGGTAGAAGAGTAGGAAGATTGTACTCATTGATATTTTATTTTATTTTATTGTAGGGTTTATGGCATTTAATACGAGGTTAGTTTGATTTTTTTTAAATATTTTCTTCAATATAATTTTTATTTTAATTTTTTTTATTTCTTTTTATGTTTATTGATTTTTTTTTTTTTATTTTAGTAAAGTAACATGAGTAAATTGTTTTTTAAAATAAATAAAATTATTGGTGCAAAGCACAGAAAAAGAACTAATATCTTTTAAAAAGTGTAAGAAGATGAATGAAATTCACTTTTTAATTTTGTATGTATTTCAGTGATATGTTTATCATATAAATCGACAGGATGAAATTAAACATTATTTACAAACTAGGTAGTTAGGACCTAATATACAGATATAAAATATATGTAGACAAATTTTTAATGAGTTCATTAAATATGTGGCATATGAATTTTAAGAAAATTAGAAGAAATGCTTGCGCTTTGCTGCAAGTAATCTACTTATTTAATCAAAGAAATATTTATGAAAGATTAATAGTGATTTTTTGTTTTAAAGAAAACACATGTCTATCAATCAATAAATATAATTGTTTTTAAATAATAGATAGAAGTAACACAAAAGGATTTATCAATCCATACATATAATTGGTTTTAATTAAGACAAATAACAAACATAACAAAACACAAATGCATATAAATTCATAATTATTAATATGTCCGTGCATATTTTCTGTAGGATGTGGTATTCTTTGTCCATAAAACAAACTATCAAGTCTTTTTGTTAGCCTACAACAACATCTTTACTCTTTTTTATTGTGTTTTGGCTTGCATATAAAAGTCAAAAGATTAATGTTAATAGCATATATATTATTCTATACTTTTCAAGAAGGTTTGTTTTTTTATACATACTTGAGTTTTTTGCAAGAGAATCTTCTGGAAATAAGTCTTTTGGAATGTGGCTTAGTGGTGATGACGTTGAACTTTCATCTTTTTTCCTAATGGACCACTCTTGTTGTTGATGCTTTTTTTCCACTTTAATAACTTGTGTTTCTTTTGGAGGTTGTGGTAAAAGCAGTTGGCTTGTAGATTCTTGCTTCAGTGATTTGCTTGTTGCTGGATGATTTACATGTGTTTTAGCCGACCCATCTAATACTTTCTGTTCTTTCATTGGTCTTTGGAGTAAACAAAACTTTTAAGCCAAGACATTGTTCATGATTCCTTGTGATGTTAGACCAATGTGAAGGATCCATTCTTTGTTGACTA
This sequence comes from Durio zibethinus, assembly GCF_047325235.1. NCBI lineage: Eukaryota > Viridiplantae > Streptophyta > Magnoliopsida > Malvales > Malvaceae > Durio > Durio zibethinus. Next base: position 7,119,770 of record NC_143185.1, read on the forward strand.
GATTTTTTATACGTGTTGGGAGTATCATTTTATCAAGCTCCAATGCTAATATGATTTCTTTAATGGTTGAGTTGATAAGCTTTTCTTTTGGTTTTGCAAAGGCTATGATTCCCATGTACCACTAGAATTTGCTATCACCATCTTCATTTTGACTCTGTTATAGAACATTACACATAATTAGTTATACTTTCAAAAAATATTGGGTTAATTTTACCATAAATTAGGCTTACTTTAGCATTGGTGTTGTTTCTCCATGTCATGGGTAACAAAATGTGCCAGTATATGTGGACAGGTAAATCTTACATCCTACAGTTGTTTTCAAAAGGTTATGTATTAGAAAATTTTAAATAAGGTAAGAAATGGTTTCTTTTGTTCAATGTTTCAAAAAGATTACATAAATTGTTTTTGGATCGAAAGAAAGGAGTTCTGTAATTTTGTTGTTCTCCGTTCTTGTTGTTCTGCTGAAGGATGTTGAGGAATGTGTGGATCAGGGAGAATGTTGACACTTATAAGGTTATTTCCATTCCTGTATTTGTACAAAGATAAAATGAGATGCATTATATGTTTCATTGACATTTAAAAATAAACAGAGCTATGATTTTTTTTTTTTATTCTTAAACAGCTTGTTTGTTACCTTTCTTTCAATTCCCATGTTTTAGGTATGTCTACAACAACAACAAATTAAGTTTTATATCTCATAACTCTGGGGTCGATTATATGAAAGATAAAAAAGGAATCATATTAAGTAGTAGTTTTGAATTTTTTTGCGTCATTCATTTTTATAAAAAATAACATTTTCATTTGCTTTCTTAATACTCAAATTATTTCTTCTTATTTAGCATCCATATTTTTCAGATCTATCTCTAGAAGTTTTGATCTCTTAAATCTAAAAGCTCATTTCTCTTAGATATTTATGCACAAATAAGCTTACGGTTCACATGTCCAAACTATAATCCTCTCTTATCTTTTCTTCAATTTGAATTACCCTTAAATTTTTTCAAATATTTTCATTTATAATTTTGTCTCTTCTAGTCTTATACACATCCATATAAGCATCCTCGTCTAAGTTACATCTATTTTCTTCTCATGTTATTTTTTAATAGTCCAACACTCAATTTCATATAACAATGTAGATCTTATAATTGTTTTATACAACTTCACATTTAACTTTAAAAGTATGTTACGATCACAAAACATACCGACACACTTTGCTATCTCACCCATCTTACTTAAATCTTATGATTTACTTTCCTTTTTATCTTTGCATTACTTTGAAACTGACTAATTCTTGGTATTATTTCAGCATCCAACTTAATTATACTAATACTCGCTTACCTATTACTATTAAACTTACATTCTATATATTCATGTTTCAGGTATGTTTAAGTGGATATAAATCTGTTGTAGAATAGGATGAGATGTACAGTGCATCTGATTAATAAGCAATGCAGTGTTAAGAACATAAACAGGAAATTAAAAGAATTTTACAAGTATCTATTTCTGCATGGCATAATATTTTAGAATTTGCCTTGATAATTTTTGACAGTCATTCCAGCAAATATGGCAATCGCATTAAGTTCATTCTGAGCTAAATGTTCTACATTAATTGCTTCAATAAGCTTTCCCCATACTGAGACTCTAATGAGCTCTCCACAGCAATAATTTTTGTATGGCAAGTTGCATTCTGAAAAGCATATAGGAATATTATGTAGGCAGATTTTTTTCATAATAGTCCTGCCACAAAAATTCAATAAAGATGTCCCCTTTTAGTGCAGTTTATTCGGTTGCTTGTAGGGTTAATTTTGAATTGCTCCTATTGAGCGAAGTGTCTCAATAACATCTAGCATCGTATATATGCATGTGTTAGAACATAGGAATATATAAAATTTATTATTATGCATGTATTACAATAGTTTGTTTTATGTGTTCTATAAATAGATATTTCTTTTCAATGCATACGACATAACGTAGAAGTTTGACCGACCTGTCATGCTTTTGTATGGGCTAATTCTACTTTTCAACATGTCATAAAATTGAAATAGTATCGAGGTTAAGGAGTTGGGTCGTCTGTTATTGGCTTCATTTGTGGTTTTATGAACACAATCATAACATCTCCTGGGACAGAATTATGGGTTTTCTTGTTTTTGGTTGAAAAATTTTTTGATAACTGATATAACTTCTTTTCTTTCAGGATTGGTTTAGACGATTCAATGTCGTTACTTCTAACCATACCATCACATGCATACCATTTTCCTATAAGGTTAATTAAAGATTTTCTTAATGATTAAACATTAAAAATAGTCAAAGCATGTTTTCAATTGAATTTATAATTTTATTATTTTAAGTTTGTTTTGGTGCTAAACATACCTTTGAATTAGTTGCTATAAAATCTAAGCTCATTGCTATCCTAATCTTTGAATTTACTGAATCCCATAACCGAGCAATCCTGACATTAAAGTTTCACAAATAATGTTTAGATTAGATCTTAAAAGAACAAAATCACTTAAATATAACTAATATAAACCAATTTAAAAAAATTTTAGCTCTAACAATATTTTTATAATGAATTTAAATGCAATATGATTGCCATGAGTGAATTTTCTTAGATTCAATTCCTCAAAAGTAAGTCTTCTAAGAAATATAGATTTTATTGCAATTAAATTGTAACAATTCATAATGCGTCTTATTACTCAAATTAACAATATAATGTGCGAGCGCAGAAGATCTTCACTAACATTTTCTACACGTAATTTTGCATTTGTCTTTGTCAATATATAATTTGCACCATTTGTAAAAGTGACAAGATATTCTCTTCTCTTTAGATAAATAAAACACATTGTTTATCAATATATATATATATATAGATAGATAGAATAAATATGTGATACAAACAATTTTTTTTCATTATCAAATAACTAAAAGAATAATAAAGGTAGTCTTTATATTCAAATTGTTATGGCAAAGGGAAATTTTAATCCATCTTTATTATTGGGATTTTCATGTTTATATTTAAAATTTAAGTACATTATGAAGAATAAGAAATAAATATGATATTGATGATACAATATAAAATCATAGAATTACCAAAATTTTATAAATTCTAATACTACTTAATTATGAAATTAACCGTGCAGAGTACGAGTTTAAAAAAACCTAGTATTAACAATAAGCTTAATGTGGAAAAGAGAAAATTTATTTCAAACAGGACTTAATCACAACAAAAAGTAAAAAAAAAAAAAAACAAATAGCAATTCTTTTGAACCAACAACAGGAATAAATAATTTTAAATAACTAATAAAATTGAAAGGATAGAATCTTTAATTGCTTACCTCAAAAAACTTAAAAAAAGAGAATCAACAGCAGGTGTTAGTTTGGAATTTAAATTCTTTCATATGTTAATCATTGGTAAATTGTAATGAAATTAAAAATCTTCAAAACTAAGCCTAACAGCTATGTTCTGTAAACATATTTGCTATTTTAATCAACATGCAAATGATAAATACTTGGAGACAATCTAAAGCTTGTAATTTTTATTTTTTTTAAACAAAAGGGATTTCAAAGGAAACGCTTACCGTGAGAAAGAATGGAAAGATTGCAAGGAAAGATGATGAAAGGTAAGTAAAGTAAACATAATTTGTAAAGGCGTAAAAGTAAAATGTGATAAACGAAGAGTTACTAATCAAGCAATAAATTATTATGGCTCAATAATGAATGTAGCTAATAAAATGAAAAGTTGATATTAATGAAGAAGCAATTAAATTAAAAGATGATTATCATTTTCTAAGATTAATACACCATAATCCAAATAACTAAACAATTACATCTCGATTCATAATAAATAATCAATTCTTTCTAATCCAACAAAATATATTTATGTTTTAAAATAGCACACAACTTAAAAAGCCTTGAAAATTATGAACAATTAAGATTTCATATCTTTCCGTTGGGAAAGAATTAAACAATTGAAATCTATGAATATGTTTTTTAATAAAACAAGTTTAAAACATAAATTTTTTAACGATTAGCATAAAAAATATTTAAAAAACTTTGATTAAATATGGTAATATTATGTCTGAGTATGAAGTAATCAGAATAAGGATTTGAAATCTCCTAACAATTTCCATTATCCAAACTCGAATGTTGATGAAAATCTAAAATCGTGTTTTGAGTATGTTGCTGTCCTCAATTCACCTTGGCATTAGGATTTTTCCTTTCAAACGCCGAAAAGGAAGCCCCCATTTAATTTGTTTAGTACTGAGCATATCAGGATAGATGGCAGTGATGAAGTCTTCCTTTTGCAAAAGAAGCATGAATGAAAGAGAAATGCTTCAGCCAGTTATCAATTTTAGCAAAAGCATAAAAAAAACATTAGATTTCCATTGAATGTGGCCCAAAATTTTTAAGCTGTTTTTCATTAAGAAATTTTTAGTGATTTGGTTTTTCTAACGTAAAATAAATCAAACTTAAGTTTTATTATATTTTAGTAAATTAAACCTAAGTTTTATTGTACGTTGAAGGTTATTCGATTCAACTTCTCTTATACGTTATAATTGATAGGAACGAAATAAGTTTTAAGAAAAGCATTGGTAATTGCAGCACACTTTGAGACCATTTTCGTTTATGATTGAATATTTCATTACACTATAAGAGAGTTACTATAAGTAACTTTGTAATTTTTTTTAACATAAACTTTTAAATTATGTTTCATATTAACCCAAATTTTAGTACTTCTAACTCTATTGGCTTATATGTGTTTTTTAACCAATATTATCGTTTCAAGTATACATTTCATGGAACATCAACATTATTTTTAATCCCAATAAAAACATGTTTCACTGAGACAGTGAGGTCTTGTCCAAGATCCATTATTATTGTCCAAGATCCATTATTATTAGATGCCAAAGGCATTCAAATGGCATCGATGTGGAATTTTTACAAAATCTATTTAGTATTTTTTTTTAATTTGTGACATTGATATGCTGTTATTATATTAGTTAAATACCATATAATTAACTATTAAATACCACATAATTAACTCAGTTAAGGTTTGATTTTGAGTTAAAATGATATATCATTTAAAAGTTGATTGTATAAATTACATATTTCTTTTTTTTTTAAGTATTTATTTTAATATTTCACTATTATTCGAATATATTATATGTAATGAATCTATTTTCAGTTCCCTAAATCATTAAAGTATTTCAAATCTATCACTAAACAAAGATCGATAAATCTATAAATTTGAAAATAATAAAAATTGTTTTCATGAGTTTATTATCCACTTTTATGCTAATTAATGTAAATACGAATCTAATCTTTCAAATTTAATTCCTAGATAGTGCATCTTTGAAATTTTCAAATTCACTAGCCAGTCAGCGTCAAAAATAAAAATACTAGACCATGGATGAAATAGAATTTTTTTTCTTGTAGGTTCTCCAAAGAAAAGCAAGTGCAAAGAGAAATTGGCCGACAACATGTGCTTTGTGATGTTACAAACTCATCGTCCACCATGTGCTTAAGCCATCCTTGCAATGTTTGTGGATTAGCACGTTCCTTTTTCTTTTTTTTTTTGTGATGTTACAAACTCAATGTTTGTGGGCTGCTTTTTAAAATGTGCTAAGCAAAAAAGTCGACACCCAGCAATGCTACAATAAATTGGTCCAAGACTCCGATCAAGTGGAAAAGAAATGGCTCAGGGCGACTTTGATAGGACCATTTTTAACTAGGGCTCGATTATATTATGTTAACAAAATGTATATTATTATTTTCCAAGCTTATACACATAAAGTTAAAAAAATAAATTATTTCAATTGATTCATATAATCATTTTTAAGAGATGATATTTAACAAGTTTAACATTCAAATCATAACATTTTTAATCATTTCTCTTATCTTCAGATTATAGCTTTCTCTGTAAAATAATTTTTAAAAAATTATAAAAAAATCCAGAATCCAGATTAAATAAAAATGGAATGCTATTATGGTTTATTTGACCATTGCTATTATGGTTAAAAATTGCCTTTGGAAAACATGGAGATATAGTTGAAACATTTATATATGTTGGAAAATTACAATGAAAATTTATTGTGGAAAATTTTGTATAAGATTTTTAAATAATGACATTGTTGTAAGAAAGTATTTTGACGAGTTTAATTAATGAAAAAAAAAAGCTAAATTAAATAATGAAAATTAAATGAGTTGTGCCAAGATTTATTTTTTTTTTTATTATTAAAAATGGCTATTGTGGACAACAAAGCATGCCTTTACTTCACTAGAGAAATATCAGTTGGCCTTTACAGAATGGATAACGTAGGACCTGCCATATTTTGTCACTCTTCCATATAGGCTTTTATAAATCTGATTTAATTTGTCTTCGTGTTCTTAGAATCAAACACTATGAAAAAAATGTTTATTATCGACGGATTTTTACTGCTGGAATTTTTTCGTCATTAATTATTGATGAATTATCAATAAAATTTTTAAAACACTTTTACCTATAGATTACCGACAAATTACCGATGGATCACCGACAAATTACTTTTAATATTGGTTTTAGAGTTTTTTTTTCATTTTTTGAATCATTTATTTTTTATTTGTGAAAGTTTTGTTGACATTTGTTGGGATTTGTTATATATTTATTAACTTTTAGATGTGTAAGATTTAGGTTTGGTTAATTTGGGTTTGATGTGTATTAATATTTATATTTATTTGTATAGATGTTTGATATTTAATATTTTCTAGATTTTAATAATAATTATAGATCTTAATAATGAAATAATGAAGAGATAAATTTAGCAGAAGTGACTCAAGTTGAAGAACAAGAAGAAAAAGAAAAAGGAGATGATGATGATGATGATGATGAAGATGATGATGATGATGATGAGGATGATGATGATGATGATGATAATGATGTTGATGTTGATGATGATAATGATGATGATGATGATGGTGAAATATATGAGTTTGCTTCTTCTAATAGCGATTGATGTATACAGTGCGATTTTTAATACTATATATAATGTTTATTCGATGTTCACAATATATCTCAAGTAAATATAATACTTTATTGCTTGTTTTATCTGAAATTAAATATATTTTGTTAATTTCATTTAATCTTGATTACTAAAGTAATATTATATATATTTGTTTTTTCTTGCTATTATTGGAATACTGAGGGAATGTTTTTGTTCTATATGGATCAAATGACGGGATATCGTGCAAAAAGTACTATCCATTGAGGTGGTTCTAGGGTAGGCTCCAATAGAGGTGATTTACATATCAGGTCATTATCAGAATTGATACAGCATAATCCACCATATGAGTCAACTTCACCATGCGAGTCAAATTTACCCCAGATGTGTTTGATTAACCATATTGGTCACCTCCAACATTGATGATGGGTGATTCATCAATAGAGCAATACGTCAATCCAAAATTAGCCAATGATCCACTAGTTGGAGAAAAAGAAGGGAAGACAACTAGGTAGAGGACGAGGGGGCAAATAAAGGGTTACTGACTCCTTCAAATCTAGTTAAACGAGTATAGAATACTCAGTTTAGAGATAGGTATTTATTGTTTTCTTATTGTTATTTGCTTGTTAATGAATTTATTCAGTTAAAATAATCTTTCTAACAAATGGATGTTGTTAATTGTTTTGAGTAATCATCGATTAGCTCAATAATTTTAGGAATAATTCAAGCAAATTATACTGGTCCTTGGCCGACATAGGGTAAAGTACCTATGCCAGTTTTGATAAATTTAAGGTAGTAAATGGATATTTATTTTTTGTATATATTTATATTTCATTTGAATTAAAAGTTCAAATTATTGTTAATGACTTATTATATTCTTATTTATTATGTTAGAAAAAATGTTAGTAGGCTGAGTCAGATGATGATCTTATTCAATGAGTCTAGAACAATATTTTGAAGAATTGATTGAAAGACTTATTGTCTGACAAGAGATATTTGGCAATAAAAAAGCATGAAGTTGATAACATCATAAAGTGCAAAGGTATGGGCTAGAGGTAGATCACAACTCTGATTTAGGATGCTCTTATTGACAATGTATGGAACACTCCATAATGGTAAAATATCTCCATCAAAGCCAAACAAAATCGTTGAACACAAAAAGAATAAAGTATTATAAAGCACATTAGGGGCTCAATTGCTTTTCCTATTCATAAAAAATGGTACTATCTTATTTCATGATTATTTTTATCATTAAATGTTAATAAATTATATATATATTGTAATGTTACATGTTTCATTGAATGTGTCTAAACAAATGCATTCACTTGAGTTGCAACGAGAACCCACCTTTATAAAACTTTTCAATCGCACTCATAAACATTTAAGAGGACATGGTAACTACATTGACAACAAGTCTAGAGTTGTCAATGTAAATGACTTTCAAATGACTGAATAATGATGAAATTACTACCTTGCTTTATTGAAATAGATAATATCTAGTGTGTTTTATAATGCAAAGACTTTGTAAAATTATGAAAACTATTGCATAATTTGCTTTATGTTTGGGTTGTATATTGTGATCTTGATTGTGCATTGTGATTGTTGATCAAGTATTGCATTTTTTACATTGTAATGATGGTTATGTAGTGTAATTATTGATGAACTATATATGTTAATAGTATATTGCGAAAGGTGAAAATTATTACGTATTTTTGTTTGTGATTCTATTTGTGTATTTTAATTGTTGATGAAATAAATAGTAAAGTAATTAAAAAGCAAAGACATGGTAAGAAAACCTATATTAAAGTATATAGTTTAGTGTATATTGAAATGCAATGAATTTGTAAAATGTGAAAATTATGCTTGAAGTTGTGAATTGTTTGAAGTTGCTAATTGTTTGAAGTTGTTATATTTTAGTGAACTATACAAATCCTATAGTAATGATTATTGTTTTAAACTTTTTGTACAAAAACTATGCTATTGCATTATCTCATAAATATTGTGAAGGCTATTCCAATAGCCCAAATTTCGATCCACAAACATGAATTGAAGCTATTGGAAGGGTTGAAACTACATGCACTTATGTGTATGACTTTGGACTAACAACTAACTCTAGGGGCCTCCTTCACTCAACTCAGTCCACTACTACAGTATGATCATATAACTTTGTTTGTGGTTTGTTATATGTACTTCCTCAAGCTTGTCAACCTCAAATAGAATAATGAATTAATGAGTTGTGGACTAAGCTGAGAGCTAAGCTTAGGTCGTTTATGGAGCAAATAATGCAGTTGATAGGGTCTAGATAAAGTCTACCATCACAATATTCTAGACCTGATAGCAACATCGAAGATTCTAGATTAGAAGGTGTAACAGCAACATAGTGACCTTTTTTGTTGGATTTGTATAAGGTTTAGATGGATAGATGCTATGGATGTTTTATGAATTGATATTTTATGATGTTTTATGGATGTTATAGACATTTAATGGATGTTTGATTGATGTTGGATGATGTATTTGATGAATGTTACCCAAATTTGATATTTTAATTAATAATAATGGCATATTTAAGTAATTACACATGTTTAAATTGTAATTTATAGGGTTTGGAAATAATTATAGGTTTTTTGAATAATTATAAATCTTTTTATTTAAATTATTGATGAATTTATACTTTTATCGACAAAATTTTACTATTATTGATGGAATTTTTATAGTTACCGACGGATATACCGATGAAAAAATTTTTTGTGACCAATCGATGGATTTACAGATGGAATTTTTCTATTACCAATGAAATTTTAATTATTATCGATGGATTTATCAATGAATTTTTTTTATTACTGATGGACTTATCGATGTTTTTACCAACAAAGAATTCTATAGCTAATTACCAACAAAAAATTTCGTAGGTAAAACCAAAACTAATAAATCCATTGGTAATTACTGATGGATTTTAAATATTATCGATGAAGTAGCATTATCAATATAGCTAGCATTTAAGAAATTTTTTCGTAAGTAAAACCATCACTAAAAGTATTACTGATGAATTTTAAGCTTTTATCAACAAAAATTCTGTCGATAAAGCCTATTTTTCTGGTAGTAAAAGTACATTAAAAATATTCTCAAAAAGTGACCAACAAAGAAGCAAATCACTTGGTCGCTTATGTGAGTGGTGCAAATGTTACCCTTGATGTTTTTCTATGGATGCATGATTCAATCATATGAATTATTATTTGATTAATTTATATATCAAAAATAAAGATTGGTTTCAAGGCCTCAAATTTCATCTTTATCTAAAAATTTGGCTTGGATATTTGGGTATTGGTTTAAGGGAAATCAAAGCTAATAACCATATGATAAATCTAGCCTATACAATTCTCCACTTATAAATTTGCATTACATTATATCATTGTTTTAAGATTAAAGATACAAGTGGACTGATAACTTGGGTGATCTATTTACCATTAAGTATGATGCAAACATACAATTATAACATTCATTGTGTTGTAACATAGTATATATAAGCCTAGCTCATACATATTTAATGATAATCTTAATAAACTATGTCATTATGCTCAGAAAGTCCCTAATCTATATGAAATGTTATAATGCAATGCATAAGAAACCAAACATGGAATAATTCTACACGGCATGCAAAATCATCAAAGTACCTCCAAGGTATATTAATGACTAAATGTACTAATTCTAAATGACATATTTGAAATGATATGTTATAAACGTCTTAATCATGGCATATTTTTATATGACACTAAATTCTCAACATACCTTTACCCTAAATAACATAGTTTGTACAATATAGTAACATAAAAAATATCTTTTATAATTTCATAATACTATCATATCAAAATATAAACCTAATTTTAAGTACAATGCATGTATTGATCCCTAATGTCTACTTTGTAGGCTGACCTTACATCTTAAGTTTTACCTAAAGAATAATAGCTACCTTGGCAATTGATAAGGATGGTTGCGAAGAGTTTTCTCTTAATTGAGCTATTCAGATCATGGTCGTGTTAACGTGAGCCCTACAAGACAATCACAGTTAGTTGTAGAATACTATTTTGTGATCATTTTATGTATTACATATTTCTTTAGTTGTAATTGAAATATTTCTTTATCCATATGTTTTACAATAATATGCTATTAATAGCTTATGTATAAAGCTTATGGAACATTAAGGCTTTGTAAAAGAATAATAAAAGATTATAATTATGATATCTTTATGCACTAAAGCCACTAAAACTATTTCTAGTCATTGTATTATCAAAGTAGGGCTTTGGCAATATTCAAATAGTGGCACATGTTAAGCTTCCTTACTTATGAAACAAGTAATTAATCTTTTAGGTTGAATTATATAGATACTTGGATAACATGTTGGTGCTTGTCAAATGAACAAGTTCATTGAACATGACCCACTATGAGAGTTTCGTTTGGTATTTCAATCAAGTCTCTATGGAATAATTTTTATATGCCAGTAGTGTAACTAATATTTTGACTTGTGATACTAGGTGATCTTGTGTGTGAATTGTCACACTCTAATTTCATCTCTACAGGTCTAAATAAGGAATGCTTAAAAAGGGTGATTTTAGTTGTAACATGAAGCACAAAAAGATGGATAAATAGTTGAGAGACAATTTATCACTCTAAGTGATAAGAGGAGACATATCTTCTTTGTTCCTAGTTTATATTAACTCAACAAAGTCCTTGGTCAATATGTCTTTAAGGATATAGAAAACAGAAGACTAATATGGAAAAAGGGTTAAGAGAAGACATTGTACTGCTCTTTCTCTTTTTGAGATATATGATGAAACGATCAAATTACACTAACATACTATACACTGAAAGATTTTTCAAAATATATTAACTTTCCTAATATTTGGTTTAACATGATGCATAACTAGATGTCACTCATGGTTGGTAAATGAATTCTTAATAAGATTAATTTATATTCATTGGTAACATGTTGGAAGCCAATAGATTACACACATTAAAGGTAACATTATTGAATCAAGCTGGGGTTGAGAAGTTTTTTTACTTAATTATGAAAATCATGATTTTCCTAGAAGGACATAGTTAAAAAGTTAATTAAATAGGTTAAAAAGACAAATAATGCAAAAGTTGTATAACACTTTGTTAGAATATGTCACCCATAATTGATGGATAAATATTCCATATTGATAATAACTGCATATAATAGTTATAAATGAAGTTGCCCATGGTAGTTAAGAGTTTGATTTTTGAATCAAACTAAAAGAAAATCAACTCTCTCATTCTTCCTTTGATATAGTATTCTGTTACATGAAGAATAACATGAAAAAGTTCTAGCTACGTCTATTCCTTTCTCAATGCTAAACATGGAACTTGGCCATAGCAAATTGAAGATGAAACAAATGGCATTTAGCTATTATGTGTAATGAAAAATATGAATCTATTCATCCAAACCAAGTATAAGAAAAGTCTCATATATGTGGGTTTATATGATGAATCGCATTTATAATAAAAGAGAAAAAGAAAGAATCTCTTACATTGATGTTTAAGGATTTAGATTATGAATAGTGGATAATTTTCAAATACATGATCTTGTCTCTAACCAATGAATCAAATCAGTATCACTTTTATAACATTTTTGTAAAAATGCTTTTGCTATGTTTTCGCAAATCAAATAAGTCTTTAACATTATTTTGATATATTATCATGTTGATATTAATTTTGCTTCATTGGTATAAGAGCCAAGCTGACTTGATTTTTGGTTGTTTTAAACTTTGCTTTAAAACGACAAAAAGTTTGACATGTTCTTGGTTTCTTACAAGAATGCATTAAGAAATCTATCAAATTATTACTTAAAAATGTATAACTTCATAGTAGAAAGTTATTGTCAATGTTTTTTAACATTAAAATGTGAGTTAGCATTACCGTTTAGATTATTTTTTATCGAGTTTTCGATTTTTAGAACTTAAGCATTCAAATGCTCGATAATGTATCTGAATTCCTTAAGTAAAATTTTAATTTTTAATTGTAATTTTTTAATATGCATTTGAATACACATCTTAGAGCATTTGAATGACCCTTTGATATTTCAAAAATAAAAATACTAAGGCATTTAAATACCTTCTTAAAACATTTAAATGCCACTATTTAAAAAATAAAGAACGCAATTGATTGTCCATCCTGAAAGTCGGCTACCTTACAATATTTTCTTTAAAAAAATAATCAAAATTTTTTTATAGTTCTTGAGTAATTTTAAGAGTATGAAAAGTACAAGAATGATTAAAATATATTTTAATCATTATGAAACTTGTGTGTGTTCATGAAATTTTTTTATATATGTTATAGAAAATCATGACAATGATTATGAAAACTCCTATTGTTATAAAGATTTAGGCCCAATTACTTAAAGTCATAAGACTGCTAATTGAACTAGCATAACACGAATCGATCCAAGTGATGATGATATTATGTGTTGTATAATTATAGGTTAACAACAACATTAATGAGTTGAACAGATACACTATAGACAATTAGACAAAAAAATCTTCTCAAAGATCTTTGGACATTTAACAAGAGAAAACATCTTAATGTTACAACTTTGATAAAAAAAAAAGTTTATGATTTTGTGAAAAGAGAGAAAAGAGGAATGCTACCTTCTTAATAGGCCTAAGTCTCCTTAATGGAACATACAAAGTTGTTGGATCTCTATAGATGGGTAATGAAAATGTGAAATAGTCATACGAATTTATGGATTCTATCATAGTCACTAAACAAGTGATACGTACTGATTGAGAGCTTAGTTTAATAAAAATTTAGTATGTTTAATGATGGAACTTGTTTATGTGCTTAGTATCTATATGCTTTGTAAAGCTTGCCTAAATGAATGCAATTGATATGTATTATTAATTGAAAGTAACCTTATGGATTATGAGAGTTCTAAGGTTTTTATAAATGCAATTCCCTTAGAATGATAAATTTTGCATAATGGAATAAAATGAGTGATAATCAAACACTTTAAAAATGGAATTTGCCCTAACATAGTGACCTTTTGGTTTCATTTTTATATGAATGATTGTCAATATTTTATTTGTGACATTATGGCAAAATAAATGTATGTATTGCTAGCATTAATTAATACATGAGTATCTTAATTTAGAATTATTTTTTGAATATGGCTTATTCATCTATGTACATAGTTACTGAATAAGGATAATTATAAAATATGGAGTATGAAAATTCAATATGTATTAGAATAACAAAAGGTTCTTGAAATTCTTAGCATAATCTTAATAGAGCTTGAGTAAAGGAATACATCTTTACATTGAATAAACCAATAGCTTGTAAAGCATAGATAGAGAAAATTCTACAACTCATATTATATTGCTAAGTAGTACGAAAAATAATATCATGTGTGAGTTTAGGTAGCATGATATTGTTAAAAGAGATGTGAAGTGTCTTGACAACAAAATTTGGTTAAAAAAGAAGGCTGACCATATTCTAACAAATGAACAAAAGCTTCAAGCTATCATTCGGTCATTCTCACATTACGAAGAGCACATAAAAGAGCACTGACCCACAATGAAAGTATAAAGACTCTTAATGATGCTTTTCATCATTTTAAATTAGAAAAAGATCATATAAAAAAATCTAAGCTTGGTATTAATGTGTATATGGCATACACAAATTCAAAGGAATGGTCCCAAAGCTCAGTCTAAGAAGAACAAAGCTAAAGTCAAGTACATTAACTGTGATAATAAGAGTCACTTTGCTTGTGAACATAACGAGATGAAAAAAACATTACGGCTACAAACCATGTAGCATGAGACATGACAAAAATAGTATATGTAGGAAACAGTCTAAGGATTTAAGTAATAAGCATTGACACTTACATAAAGTGTGTGTTGTGAAACAACATTATCTTACATAGTGTCTTATTTGATCTTGATATTTGATGAAATTTAGTTTTTGTCACTATTATTCTTAGTCTATGATTTGTTATAAATTTTAATAACAATCATATGTATATGTTTTTGGAAACAAATCATTATGGATCTAGATATTTACTAAATGGTTTTGTGATGCTAATATTAATGTGAATATTTGGTAGGCTAGACTTAGCCATATGGGTAAACAAAGAATGGATAGATGTATACAAGAGAGATTATAAGGCCCTACTAATTAGGTTAATCTACCATTATGTGCAAAATGTCTAGTGAGAAAACTAACAAGAAAATCATTTAATAAAGAAACTAGAGTTGAAGTTCCATTGCAATTGATACATTCTAAAATTTGTGTCATAATATATGTAAGGGCACGTACTAGAGTTTAATATTTATTTACATTTATTGATGATAAAACACGTTATAGTTTTATCTATTTGATTTTTTCACAAGTTTGAAGCTTTCAAAGTGCTTTAAAGAGTATTTGTACTTCACAAAAAATCAATTAAATAAAAAAGTTAAGACATGAGATCTGATTGTGGATATGAGCACTTGTTTAATTAGTTTTTATGTGATAAAAATGGTACTGATAGGTAATTAACTATTTCAATGACTTTACATCAAAATAGTATTACACAGAATAATTAAACTTTACTAGAAATGATTAGGTCAATAATGGCTTAAATGGGTTTGCAAATCACTTTTAGGGTGAAGTATTGTTATCAACTATCTATATGTTCATTGGAGTATCCTTTAAGTTAGTTACAACCCATCCTTATGAATTGTAAACTTGTAGAAAACTCAATCTCAATAACTTGAGAATGTGAGGTTATACTGCCTTTGTTTTTAAGTTCGCACATTAACATGGCAAGTTTGGTCCATAACGCAAAAAAATATATTTTTAAGATACTCTAAACATTCCAAAGGGATATGTGTTCATAAGTGAACAATGGAAAAAAATGTAATTGAATTTCGAATTTTAGAATATCACTTTTTTAGAAAATAAGTTTCCAAATAAAGGTAAGATGAGTTAAAAAAATGTTTCTTTATGAGATTGAGGATGCAAATGATTTGGTAAGTTACAAATCAATTCATGTATATTCTTGATAAATAACTAATAGTATTTCATCCAAGTGGAAGCATGATTAAAGATAATGAATTTGTTGAATTTGTTTTAAAAGAATCACAAGTCAGGCATAAAAAAGTAGATGAAAGTAATGAAAGAAGAAAGATGAAATCTAAGATCAAATAATGTATGAGAATTGATTGATATACCCAAAAGATGCAATTCTGGTCATTATAGTATGTTTAGATTTAAAGTTACATCAAATGCATGTGTCACATGCCTTTCTAAATGAAAAACTAGAAGATAAAATCTACATGAAATAACCCATAGGTTTCATTAACAAAGGTCAATAGCACAAAAGTGTACAGATCATTTAGATCATTTTATGGTCTTAAAGAATCTTTAAAACAGTGTTTGTATTCATCAAATGACAATATCATATGATTTTATCATGATCGATGAAGATCACTATATGTATGTCAAAAGAGTTAAAGATGAGCTTGTGATCATGTCACTTGTTGTGGATGACATACTATTGGTTATAAATGATTAGGAGTATTTTACTATGGTGAAAATTGGTTTTCCTTAAATTTGAAATAAAAGACATGTGCAGAACAGTTTACATACTTAGTTTAAGAATAAAAAAGAGATCATTTCAAGAAATTGTTCTCTTTCACAAGAGTAATATATTAAGAAGATTCTTGAATGATCTAATATGCAAGACTGTAAGCTAATTGATGCTATTATTAGAAAAGGTTATGGCCTAAGCTAAAGAGTGCGTCATATGATTCCATAAAGGAAAAAATGGTAAAAGTTTCTTATTTTAGTGCTACTGAAAGCCTTATATATGCTATGATGTGCATAAGACCGAACATGTACTATGCCATGAGCATGACAAGCTATTAATTCGATATTTTTATAGAATTATCATAGCTTTTCACGACAATTTGTGATGAAATTCTACTTGTTGCTTAAGAAATTATGGTTAAAATATTCTTAATTAGTAAAATATTTTTTATGAAGGTATTTTGATAACTTTTTAAGAAAAAATATTATATATATACATGAATTAGAGGCAATTTGATATATTTTAGAAGAGTTTCTCCTAAAAGGCCAATTCTAAAGTTCAAAAGATACCATTATCAACTTAAAAGACTTTTCTAGATTTCATTTAGTTATTTTTTGTGTAATTGAGCTTAATTGGACATGATTTAAATGCTTAATGTGTTCATTTTCTTTTTTTGTTTAAGTGTTATAATGTTGAAAAATTGCATGAAAGCTTAGGGGATTGTATTGTGTTGTCATTTCATAGCCCTATAGAAGCTAAAGTTAAGCTTAATTTTGTTGGAAAAATCACTTACTTAGCTGACATTTTGGAGACATATCATTGGCCGAAAATACTTCTCTTGGATCACCCAAGTTAGAGCTTGAAAGGAGTTACAAAGTGAAGATGCAAGTTTACCACATACGTAAGACCTTTAATGGTACAAGTGTGAATACAAGGGAAGGCTAATGGTTGCTTATTGACTTGGACTTTTAAAGGCTTTCCATTGGTTAATTAAAGTACACTTGAATCTTGAATAAGTTAAAAAAAAGATGACTTGAAAAGGAGATAAAGAAAAAAGTGATACATTTAAGCTTCTAAAAGGTTTTAAATGAGCTAGAAATATCTTCTCCAAATGACATTTTAGATAAAGCTTATTGGCTCTCTTAGATCCAAGATTTGTCTATAAATAAGGAATAGATGGGTAGCAATTATAGTTTCCATTTTTGCAATTTTCAAAATTTTTTTACTTGCATTTTCTTTTTCATCTCTAAAATTTAAGATGCATTAATTTCAAATTCTGTTCTTAGATGTAGCTTTTGGTTTTGCCTTCATGGTTCAATTCTTGCTTATTTTCATATTTTGCTTATGAAATAAAAGTAAAAGCATGAAAGTAAACAAACAAGATAAAAGAACATTGCATGTAAACATAATAAAAAGGCAAGTAAATAGACAAATAATATAATAAGCATGTATACATATATTTCAATGTTGATACTTATATGATAAATTCCATGGAATATAAATAAAGCTTTGCAAGAGAATTATAATGAGATTGTAATTATGAATTCATCATTACATAAAAATTATATGTTCAAAAATTGTTCCTAGTTGATGTTTTATCAATAAGAGGACATTGACAAAAGTTGTTAAGACTAGCACATGATTATACTCTTACTTATGAAGCAAGTAACCAATATCATAGGTTGAAGTTTAGGTAAACTTGAGCTAACATATGGGTGTTTGTTACAAGAAAAAGTTCATTGAATATGAATCTATATAAGAATGCTATATGGTAGTTCACATAGTGTTTATAGCTACATTTTCATATGATGGTTGTATAAGTAATCCTTTGACTTAAGATACTTATGATCTTATATGATGAATGTTATAATTTGACTTTACTTATGGTTCTAACCAAGAATGCGCTAATCAAGTATTTTTTGGTATAACACGAAGTATATGAATATACATGAAGTAATCAAGTTGAGATTCTTCACTTTTTGTAATCAAAAGAGTATCTCAAACAGTCTTGATTGAATTAACTTGATAAGTCTTTGGCCAAAGTGAAATAAGATTTAAGAATTGTTCTAAAATTTATTTGAGAGTCAATATCAAGGATAGGACTTAACATGATTGAATAAAATTAATTAGACACTAAACCATACTCAATATTCAAACCGAGATATTATGTGATAAAAAGATATTAATTATACACTAAGACCATTCATGGATAAGTTGTCAAGTCATATTAACTTTTTTCTAGCAACTAGGGGGCATGGCAATAAAGCTAAATAAAGTTAGCATTGACAATGATCTATAAATATAAGATCAGCTAATTGGAGGATTGGTTATAGAGTTTCATCCCTAGACGAACACTAAAACTTATAATGCTTGTGTTTATTGCTAACATGTTAAAGAACCAACTGGGTTACATGCAATAAGAGAATTGTGAAAGATTAAAATTGGGACAAGTTAAGTTGGACTTAATTTGATTTTATTATAACCAAAAATAGAGAAAATAAAAACAAGAGAAAAAGTTTCTCTTATTTGGTACATTTGACTAACATAAGGTTAATTATGAAAATTTGTATTCTAAGCATTAACCCTAATGTGGCTAAATGTTTCCCCTATAAAAAGAACATCAAGCCACTCCCTTTTATAACAATTAAGTGAGAGTAACCAACCAAGAATCTAAAGATCACTCAAGAAAATACAAGAGGTCTTGCAAACACTTATTAGCTATAATGTGACTTTAAGTTCTACCAAATTTTAGAGAAAGTTAATTCACAAGAGTTCATATGGATCACCATTAGAGACTGAATACTTGAGCAATTTCTTGGCTTGAAATCTATTTGGAAGATCACCAAATTGAACTAAGGGATTTTTAGCATTCAAGGTAACACCTTTAGCCGAAACTACGCATGCATGTTTTTTTATGTTGTTTGTATAATCTTATTGATTGATCTTAGCTTTAGAGAATTAAAATTTTTTAAAAAATTTCACTGCTTTAACTTGATAATGATACATAATTTCCTTCAAGTGGTATTTGAGCCTTGTCAATATAGATTATACAAATTAGAAGTTTGTTTAGTTATTCATGATATCAAAATTATTTTTATTACAATATGTTGTTGTAATGTAGAGGATGGAAAGTTAATTTCTTTTGTATTATTTTGACTTGATTCTTTTAGAATATCAAAATATGATGTCTTAGGATGATTGACATTAAATTTTATGATTTATGGATATCATTTGCAAGCTCAAAAGAAATTTTGTTTGCAATTTGTCCATATCAGAAAAATTTTGTTGTAGTGATATTATGAAAAATGTTTCTCACTCTAAAGATATTAGTGGCTACAAAATTTTAAAACATGAAAATAAACATATTGACTATCATTGTGTAAAAATTTCAGAATTTTTGGAGCTGATTTGGTCATTCAAAACTTGATGACAAGTTCATCTTAGAAATCTGCTAGTGACAGCTGGGCATGTAAAATATGCATATGATGCATGGTTGCTTTAATACAATTATGGTAATTAGTTTTCTTGATATAACAAGTATTTTTAAAAGTTAAGAAACTTTAAAAACTTTTTCATTGAGATTTTAATGAAAATTTAGTTGGTAATCAATATTTGGGATATTAGAAAACTCGTTATAATATGTATGGTATATGGTATTGATATTAATTCAAATAATAGATGTGTAAGATCATAAATTTGAACCAAACATGATGATTGTTATAGTATGTATGTTAGTTATGAGATAAATATCATGTAAGGCTATATTGATTTATTGTTATACATGTTAGAATTTATACGTGATAAATACCATGTATAATTGTGAGATGCATGATAAGATTACATGTATTGGATATATGATGAATTCTTATGCATGCTTGATGAGACCTATGATAAATCAAAAATCTTTCATGAAAAGTAATAAGTCTTGATGCCTTCCATTAACATAAACAACTGAACTTTCTACTAGTAGGGATTGTTGAGACAAAACTCAAGACTCTCATTATTCAAAATAAGATTGTGTTATGATTAATGGGTCTTACTTAACTATCATTATATTGTTTAGATGTAAAAAACTTGACCATATAATGATAGAGGTAATGATTGGGCAAATCACATAAGATGTAATTAGACAAGAAATTGTCACCCAATTGATTTAGGAGTCATATAAGGATATGATTGATAAGCAAGTTATCTACCTAATTTACTTATCATGGCTTGTTGAGACAAACCTCAAGTTATGGTAAACTAAATGGGATTATAGCCCATTAGAAAAATATGATTTGCTCAAGTTGGTAGTAAGGGTTATTGATTTGATTAAAATAGTGGGACAACCAATATATAGATTTGGCTTTTATTTTATATTGGTATTAAACAATATGATTGATACTTGTTCATATTTTATGGGTTACAAAAAGAGTAATAACTCGTTGTTTCATAGCATACTTGTCGCTGACAAGCTCACAAGGCCTAACTTGAATAATTGGTACCGCAGCTTGAATTTTATCCTAAGGTAAAAGAAAATGCTTTATGTTCTTGATGAATCAGTTCCATCGAAACTAGATGCTAGTATTGATAATGCAGTATGGCAAGTTCATGAAACCCATAAAAACCATGCTAATCAAGCCACATATATCATGATGGCCAGTATGACCGTTGAGTTACAAAGGCAACATGAGAAAATGGAAGCTCCGACAATCATTCTACACCTTAAAAAGTTATTTGATAAACAAGGGTGGACTGATATGTTTGAAACCTCTAAAAAATCATTTCGAACAATGATATTTAAGAGCACTTCGATCAAAGTACATTATCTTAAGATGATCAATTTGATTGAGAAACTTGGCTAATTAGGATTTGTGATGGATCATGAGTTACGTGTTGACTTGATCTTGTCATCTCTTTCTAGTAGCTTTACACAATTTGTAATGAACTTCAATATGCATTTAATGGAAGTAACATTACCATATAACCCTGCCAAAAAATCCATTGAGAATAAAAAACCTAAGGCTTTTCTAGTTTCTTCATCTAAAGCAAAGAAGAAAAAAAGTAAGCAGGTTGATAAGAAAAAAGACGTAAGCAAGGCTATCAAGCTTGCTAGCAATATCAAAAAAGACAATGGTGCATATCATCACTGTGGTAAGAAAAGTCATTGGAAGAAAAATTATAAGATCTACTTGGCAAGCTTGATAGAAAAGTCTAAAGAGACTTTTACTTCAGATATTTTTATAATTGAGATTAATAAATGATAATGGCTTATATGTTCTTAAATTAAAGAATGATATTTTCAATATAAATGTCAAGAAAGCTAAACAAGATAAACTAAATAAATCTTACTTGTGGCATTGTAGGCTCAATCATATCAATGAAACAAGAATCATAAAGTTACATAAATAAGGATACTTTGATCCTTTTGATTATGAATCATATATAACTTATGAATCATGTTTGCTTAAAAAGATGACCAAATCACCTTTTACTGGAAAAAAAGAAAGAGTCAATATGGTTCTTGGACTAATACATTCGAATTTATGTGGCCCAATGAACATAAATGCTAGAGAAGGATACTCGTATTTCATTATATTCACTGATAATCATATAAGATATGGTTATATGTATTTAATAAAACACAAGTCTGAATACTTTGAAAAGTTTAAAGAATTTAGAATGGAGATTGAAAAGAAAACTAGTAAAAGTATCATGACCCTTAGATTTGATCAAGGTGGTGGTGAATACTTAAGCCATGATTTTTTAGGTTATCTAAAAGAGAATGGGATTCTCTCGCAATGGACTTCACCTAGAACACCACAACACAATAGAGTTTCCAAGAAGAGAAATACAACATTGTTGGACATAGTTCGATCCATGATGAGCAATTTAAATCTTCTTATATCCTTCTGGGGTTATGCATTTGAAACATCAATTTATTTTTTAAATATAGTTTCATCTAAATCTGTTTACAAGACCCCATATAAGATGTGAAAAGCTAAAAGACCATACTTGTCCCACATAAAAATTTAGGGATGTGATGCTAATGTTAAGCATGCACAAGTTGACAAGCTTGGCACTAGATCGGTTAAGTGTAAATTTATGGGATATCCTAAGGAAACTATTGAATATTATTTCTATAGCTCTGAGGAACAAAAGGTGTTTATTTCTAGACATCATGTTTTCTTAAAAAAAGAGTTTATCTTTGAAAAGAATAGTGGGAGTAAAGTAAAACTTGAAGAAGTTCAAGAAACAAAAATTGACACAAGAATGAAACTTAAGCCAATGGCTAAAGCATTAGTTGGCAACTGAAAGCTCAAAATACATAAAAACTTTATAATAGTAGGGTTCGCCAAGCTTTTGAGATGTATGAATTTCTCATGGACAAAGATGAGTTTTATCATAGATAATGATCTTACTACCTATCAAGAAGCAATGTTGGACATTGATTCTGAGTAATGGCATAAGGACATGAAACCCGAAATGGAATCCATGTATGCAAAGTAAATATGGACTTTGGTAGAACAACTTAAAAGGATAAAACCCATAGGATGCAAATGGGTTTTCAAGAAGAAAACCAACAAGGATGGCAATGTACAAATATACAAAACCAAGCTAGTTATAAAAGGTTATTAAAAAAAAAAAAAACAAGGAGTTGATTTTAATGAAACTTTTTCACCAATAGCCATGTTGAAATCCATTAAGATTTTGCTTTTTATTGCAAGATACCATAACTATAGGATTTGGAAAATTGATGTCAAAATAGCATTTCTTAATGGAAATCTGCAAGAAGATATGTACATGACACAACTCAAGGGTTTTGAATCTAAAAAGAATGCCAACATGGTTTGATAGCTCCAAAGGTCTACCTGTGGACTTAAGTGAGCATCAAAGAATTGGAATATACATTTTGATAAAGCAATTATAGAATTTTGATTCATAAAAAACATAGATGAACCTTATGTATATAAAAAGACAAAAGGGAATGTAATCGTTTTCATAGTACTGTATGTGGATGACATATTGCTTATAGGAAAACTATATACCCATGCTACAATATACCAAAATTTAGTTATCAAAGAAGTTGTCCATGAAAGATTTGGGAGAAACAACATATATGCTGGGCATAAAGATCTATAAAGATAGATTAAAGAGCCTGATTGGTCTCTCACAATGCGAATTAAAAAGGTTGCTTGGTCTCTCACAATATGCTAAGACAAGAAGACACTATTGAATCTCTTATTAAAGTTATATCCCAGCAAAAACATGATACATGTATACAAATATGGAATTAGATACATGCATAATTGGCTTTAGTGCAAGTGAGAAATTATTGGTATTTGCCCTTTAAATCGAATAATATTTGTGCTAAGATATTGTCATATTTTGTAGTACTTTGATATTTAATATATTATAAAAGTCTTATTTCTTTATCATTGAGCTTGTATACATATTTTAATGTTGATGCTTATATGATAAAATCCTCATAATATAAATAAAGCTTTGCATAGGAATTACAATGAGATTGTAATTATAAGATCATCATTGCATAAAAACTATATGTTTGAAAATTGTTCCTAATTGATACTTTATCAATAATATGACATTGATAAAAGTTGTTGAGACTAGCACATGATTAAGTTCTTACTTATAAAGCGAGCAATCAATCTCATATGTTGAAGTTTTGGTAAACTTGAACTAACATATAGGTGGTTGTTACAAAAACAAGTTTACTAAACATGAGCTAATATGAAAAAGCTATATGGTAGTTTATATAGTATCTATAGCTACATTCTCATGTAAAAATGATCCTTTGACTTGAGATTACTTATGCTCTTATATGATAACTGTTATATTTTGATTTTACTCATGGTTCTAACAAAGAATGTTCGAATCGAGTATTGTTAGGTATAACATGAAACATATGAAGACGCATGAAGTAATCAAGATGGGATTCATTACATAGTGTGATCAATAGAGTATCTCAACTAGTCTTGATTAAATTAACTTAAAAAAATCTTTAGTCAAAGTGAAATAAGATTTTAGA
Source organism: Durio zibethinus (assembly GCF_047325235.1). NCBI lineage: Eukaryota > Viridiplantae > Streptophyta > Magnoliopsida > Malvales > Malvaceae > Durio > Durio zibethinus. The sequence continues at coordinate 7,144,356 of NC_143185.1, forward strand.
ATTGTTCTGAACTTATTTGTGAGTTAATATCAAGAAAAAGACTAAATATGATTAAACAAGATTAAATAGACACTAAACCATACTCAATATTCAAACTGAGATACTATGTAATGAAAAGATATTAATTATACACTAAGACCATTCATGATAGGTTGTCAAGCCATATTGACTTTTCTTTAGCAATTAAGGGTCAAGGCAATAAAGCTAGCATTGATCATGATCTATAATAAGATTGGCTACTTAGAGAATTAGTGATGTAGATAAAAAAGTTTATTTCATCCATAACTAAATAATAAAGCTTACAATGCTTGTGTTTATTGCCAACATTCTAAAAAACTTAATGGGTCACGCAAAATAGGACAATTGTAAAAGATTAAAATTATGACAAATTAAATTGAATTTAATTTGATTTTGGTATGACCAAAAATAGAAGAAATAAAAATAAGAGAAAGAGTTTCCCTTGTTTAGTACATTCGATTAGCATAAGGTTAATTATGAAAATTTGTATTCTAAGCATTAAACCTAATGTGATCGAATGCTTAATTTATAAAAAGAACATCAAGCCACCCCTTCTTATAATAATTAAGTAAGAGTAACCAACCAAGCATCTAGAGATAAATCAAGAAAATACAAAAGGTCTTACAAACACTTACTAGCTATAGTGTGGCTTTGAGTTTTACCAAACTTTAGAAAAAATTCTTTCACAAAAGTTCATGTGGATCACCATTAGAGGCTAAATACTTGGGCAATTTCTTAGCTTGGAATCTATTTGGAAGATCACCAAATTGAACTAAGAGATTTTTTGCATTCAAGGTAACATTTTTAGCCAAAACTATACATGCATGTATATATATATATTGTTTGTATAATCTTATTTATTGATCTTAGCTTTAGAGAATTAAAATTTTAAAAAAATTTCACTGCTTTTACTCTGATAATGATACATAATCCCTTTCATAATATAGGTTAAACTTTTTTGTTTCAGTAGTGCTAAATATTGTTTGAGTAGGTTGAGCCCTAGTACTTAGATCTAAATAGCTCACATTTTAGTCTTTTGGAGACAATACTGAACTCACTTTCTTTATTACTTGCACAGTCATACTCTTACAGCGAATCAAGCTTTTAAAGATGTTACCTAGGACCGAACAACTTGATCTTAGGTTTACTATCAAAACTTCAACATGTTTAATTGTAGTTTAGTTCACTTTCTTGTGTACATAACCTTATTGTACTCATTTTTTGTAAATAATGTACATATACCTTTACTTTCCTTTAGTTGCTCTTAGGTTGCCTTAGTTTCTTTAGGTTTCTTTGACCTAATTATCCTCTTGGTTAGTGCATGCAACAAGTTAGGAATCGAGAGTTAATTCCACTTGATCTGAAAATTGAACAAACTTTTAAGGGAATAAGAAAAAAAAGACAACTCGATCCTACAAACCTATACAGCATGATCGATCTATGGACAATGGGGTTTTAAAAGACTATGTTATGCCTCTTATTATGGATTTCAGCCTAACATTAGGAGGCCAACCATACAAGCCAATAACTTTGAGATTAAGCCTGCAATTATCCAAATGATTCAAACTTTTATTCAATTCAATGGCTATTTTAATGAGCATCCCAATGCTCACCTAGAAAACTTGGAAATATATGATACTTTCAAACATAATGCCATTAGACTTAGGTTGTTTCCATTTTCTCTTAAGGATAGTACCCAAAGTTGGTTAACTTCCATACAACTAGGTTCAATAACAACTTGGGATGATCTTGCTTAAAAGTTCATAGCTAAATTTTTTTCCTCTAGCCAAGATAGCTAAGATGAGGAATGGCATTACCACTTTTGCTCAACATGACTTAAAGAACTTGTATGATGTATGGGAAAAATACAAAAAGCACTTAAGAAAGTGTCCACACCATGGACTACCTAAATGGTTGAAAGTACAAATTCTTAATAATAGCTTGATGGGACAGATTAGGACTATCTTAGATGCTACTACAAGTGGGGCATTGATAAGTAAAACTTATGATGTTGTTTATGATTTGATAGAGAATACGACTATAAATAGTTATTAATGGTTTAATGGTAGGCAGAATCTTAAGAAAGCTTCAAAAGTTTGAGTTAGATTTCTACACAATCTTTAGTGCTAAGGTAAAGTCTTTGACCAAAGCTTTGGAGGCCATGAAAACTTCACACTCCAAGGCTAGTTAGTCTAAGTCCATTCGGAGTTCATTTAGTTATTATGAAATATGTGATGGGGCCATTTTAATGATCATTATCCTATTCAGACCGAACGTGTCTAATACATAAGGCAACCAAATAGCCATACATATAACCCTTACTCAACCATATTGGAAAAAGTAAAAAATATATAAATTATTTTCGAATTTGTTATAATGAATATTAATTTGAAAATATAAAAATTTATTATATAAAAGAATTATAATTTTAAAAGGGATCAAATTTTAAATGATGATATTAATTATTATTAATTTTACAGATCACATCACTTTTATGATAAAAGTTTCTTAAACTTTTAGATGAGAATTATAGTACTTTTCAATATAGTAATTTACTTACTTTTGATGATTTAAAATAATATCGTAAGGTATCTATCAAATATAATAATTTAATTATTATGTGTAAATTACTATGAATTTTTAAACAATCGTTTCATCTTAACATTTACTTATTGTAAATATATATACATATATACATATATATACATTGACTCATTTCGCTAAATGTTACAAATCTATAGTTTTGCGAAAGAAAATAGTATATAGATACAACATTCTTCCCTTCCTTTTACCTTTTGACCCGGTTACGCACGTGAGCTTCATGCATCCAATGGTCCATATATATCCTGTCATATCTAACGGTTCATAAGAAATATGATTACATGTTATCTCGTTGAAATGGAACCCATCGTAGTGATCAACCTTTATGGAACATCGAACCTAAACCCTCCATCTATTTGGAAAAACATAAACATTAAGCACAAGAATGTTCGGAGTGGTATTCCCCAATCGAAGCTTCCCAATGGACATCTCTAGCTTCACCCAAATCGGCACCTTCCATTGGGTCCTCGACATGAACACTTTCATTGGTGAGGCCTACCATCAAATTCGTGACATCTGCATCTTCCTTTTGAACAGCTTCACTTTGCCTCCGGGCAAGGCTTTAGCTGTCTACGTCCAGTCCCCTGGCTCTCCCTTCGTTTTCTGCGGCGCCGTCACTTTACAGCGCCCCTCCGCTGTGCTTTCCCTCATGTGGCCAGAGCCCGGTGGCCAGATGCAGTTACCCTCTCCTGACTCTGCCACGCCCTCCGCCAAGATCGGTGTCTCGGTGGAGGATCTAATTTCCCTGCCGTCCTTGGATGTGGCTGCCGAGAAGAAGATCGAACGGCTGGCGTTGAAAGTTGGGGAGAACTTGTTCAATTTTATGCAGTCGTTTTGTGGGGTTGATGGGTCTAAGTTGGTGGTGCCTATGGACATTTTGGATAGATGGTTTAAAAAATTTCAGGAGAAAGCCAAGCGTGATCCTGACTACTTGAAGGTTTTTGTCTTGTAATTTTCTGTAACTTTCTTTCTCAAGGTAACTTTTAAGGTTCTTGAATCGTTACAGTCTTAAGTTACCAAATCAAGTAAATTATGCAATTGTTGTAGTTAGAACTTGAGTATGCAGATTTTTTTTTTTTTTTTTTGGTAATCTTTAAAAATGAAGTTTCCTGGTTTTAGTTTCAATTCTGACTTCAATATGGTACTTCGCAAATACAACGTAATTGAATAGGTGGTAGGGTATTACTCATAAGTTGCCAGGAGAGGTTGTGCTAAGCTTGGTTATGGTAACCAGAATTACTCTTAACACAATTGCTCATGCTGAATGCTTTGTTTGCTACTAGTTGCTTTGTGGAATGATTTCTGTGAGTATACTGATTTCAATCCAATTACTATCACCAATTTTCTGTTTACAATGAAACAAATGGAACGAAGCGAAAAAAGCGGACGTCAATAAGCTGATATACATACACACACACACACATATATATATATATATAAGAGGAATCCCCTTTAGGAAATTCTGATCTATATCTTTGGTTCCAATGACTGTGCCCTGGTAAAACTCGTAACCCCCCAAGTGGTTATGTGTAAGCTGCACTTGAATCTGTGCATCTCGTTTTTTTTAATCCAACCATAACCAGTTGTTGTTTATGAAGCCACCTAAACTGAATCTTCCAAGGAATTTTATTTGTGGATGCATTTCATTTTAAGGGAATTTTATTGACTGAGTAACTGTTAGATTGCCATAAATTCCTGTAATGTGTTTTTGGCAAGTTAAACATGTTTCAAAGTGAACTTATCTTTATGGTTCAGTAGATCTTCAATCATTTCAGTTGAGTCTGTTTAGTGGTGTTATCTTGGATTGGTTAACTTTAAGATTTTTGTTGTGCCCTTATCTTCAAGTTAGACTTTTACACTCATTGCTAGTTTGTTTAGTGGTTTAATGCTTAAAAAGTATTATAACCCAAGTTTTTTATTGCTCTAATTATTTTGTCATATGTTGCTCAGTTTTTGCCCCATATATGTTTTCCATTTTGGAGGTTGGGGCCTTGTTAGTTGGTATTGTTAGAATTTTTCGGTAAGTAAACTTTGATTTTAATAATTAATAAAACAAATTAATAAATTTAGTTATAATCAATATCGAGAAAAAGAAAATTTTCAATTGTTGACTCAAACCAATTGTCGAAGTCCACTCAGCGAAATAAGGGGGTACTTATGGCAGAACGGGCCAATCTGGTATTTCACAATAAAATAATAGATGGAACTGACATTAAACGACTTATTAGGAATGGCATATACATCACACATCCTGGATCAAGTAAAAACTCTGGATTTCCAGCAACCCACTGCTACATCCATTTCATTAGGAATTGATGATCTTTTAACGATACCTTCTAAGGGATGGCTAGCTCAAGATGCTGAACAACAAAGTTTGATTTTGGAAAAACACCATCATTTTGAGAATGTACAAGCGGTAGAAAAATTTCCCCAATCTATTGAGATACGGTATGCTACAAGTGAATATTTACGACGAGATAAATATGAAAATCTAAATAATTTAATGTGATCACTTAAATATGGGTTTTGCATATCTAATTGAGTCAGTGTGATAATTAACTTTTATGCTATTTGCTCTACGTATTCTTACTTCAAAGTTGTGCTTTAATTCAATCTACTCTCAATGAGCATTTGAACTAAAATTTTCCTTTTTTTTTTTTTTGAATTCCTTAATCTAACCTGAAAGCTTTCCCATTTCTTTGTTCATGTTTATGATTTATATGTTCCAGAGAAGGAGAAATGGTTAATTGGGCATAGTGGTGACCCTAGCGGTGATATGTTCTACTTCAAACTAAGGCTGATAAAAGCTATCTGATAGGAGATCTACAAGCGCATAGAATCGTAAAAATAATATAATAATAAGTAAAAAATTGTTCCCGCAGAAATTGTTATATTGAGAGCAACAAATATCGAAATTGTATCACTCTTTTTTATACTTAGATAAAGCAAATAAAAGAGAATATAAACTAATCAAATTAAACCTAAAAACATGCAATACTAACATAAACTAGTCTAAATAAACTAAACAAGATCTAAATAGCCCTAAACTAGCAAAACCAAATGCAATAAAGCAAAATATGTTGAAACCGAAACCTAATCTAGCATAAATAACTAAACCAAAATCCTAAATAACTTTTAAATCATGCAATAAAATTAAATTAACCACTAAACATGAAATTAAATCAAAACAAAACAAAACAGAAATTAAATCAAATCAATATGCAAAAGTCATAACTAATAAAACCCTAAATTTATGCAAACATGCAAACCCTTATTAAAAGAATATAAATTAAATAAATGAAAATTCAACTAAATATTAACAAAAAAATAAAACAGAAACTGGTTTTTAAACAATTAACACTAAACCGAATGAAAACATGCAAAAAATAATGCAAGTAAACAAAACAAAAACCCTAAAATTGCAATCTAAACAAAGCAAGCAAAACTCAATTGTAAATCTAGTCCAGTTACATGAACCGAACGCTTTAAAGATAAATTAAACATGCAATTGAAAGATTTAACTAAACAGAATATGAACTGAATCAGTTAAGCAGCAAGTAAGCAAGAAACGCAACAGATATGCACCAAGAAGCAAAACCAAATGGTAAAGAGTAAGGCAAGAACATAAAACTAAATCTGTTTTAGCACGATAGATAAACCGAATGTAAATAAACTTGAAACTGAATGGAAATTACTCTAAGTAAAACTTTATTAAATTGAAAACTTGAAAAAGAAAGTGCATCAAATAAAAATTAAAAGAGCAGAAAACTAAAGAACCAAGAAAGCTTAAAACCAAAAATTAAGAACAAGAAAACTAAAATTGCTAAGGTTGATTTGTCACCACAACCATTGTACGTCTTTTCCTAGCACTTAAATCATGTATTTATAGGCCTAAAAATCCCCTATAGTGTTCGGCTGAAGATGAGAGTCCAAGAAATCTTCTCCCAATTTCGGTTGGACTTAAACTCTTCAATCCAAGAATGCTTTTAGTCTTTCACTTCAACAAGGATTCTTGACAAGAAAGTTTCGAGACCATACTTTGTCTTCCGTACCATAATCTTCATCCTCTTTAATATGTAGTAACTCACGTCATAATAAAAGAATGCATAGCCGAACATTAGATACCATGAAAATACATTCCGCCAAACTTGTATCATCTTCAAGAAACACGGTTTGCGTTGCACCAAGTTACGGCATTGCTTGAATTCTGGGAGGAAATTGGAGTTTCAATCCGTTTAGACTTCTTCTTAATTGCCATCCATAAAAGAATAGAATTTAACTCTTCATGGAATCCACGTTACATCTTATGCAAGCCTTGGCCTTTCCTCATCATGCCAACTCGTGGCTAAGGCAATTCAACTTGGTACCATTTCATGCCGTCACCTAATATCTTCATGCAAGTTTCCTTATGCCGCCACCTCCTACCAGGCATGCAACAACACGGTTTCCTTGTTCTTTTCCCTTGCAATTTCTTCTCCCGCCACCTTGCATTCTCTTACTTTGTCATGAATTTGCAAATCTTACAATAAATGCCTTGCACTAATGGACAAAATCTTCAAGGCAATGTAGCAACGTTTTTTCTCTTTTCTCTTTGATCCTTGGTCGGCTTTCCCTTGGCCTAGTCATTCTCGCATATTTGCTCTAAAATTCATCCAATTTGCTTCAAAATTCTTTTTTCATGAATTTTCCTGTACGTGAGAAAATTAAGCAATTTAGGAGTAAAAATTAAATTATTTTACCCAAAACTAAGCAAAATTCATAAAATTAAGCACTAAAGACAAATCAAAATAACTATTTTATAGAGTTATCACTGTCACTAGAATATGGGATACAGGACAGCACATGAAGGCTTTCTAATTGGAAGTTGCCTTTCAGACATTGGGTGTGATTTTCTTGGTGAACAACTTCTTTGAGGAACCAAGATTAAAGCAGTATCTTTATAGAAGTAATTTGAGGGCTTAGTTAATGCTGAACCACATGAGATTGTGAGGGGAACAGAGTCAAAGAACACTGTAGTTTTGGGTTCTCGCTATTCAGATATTTGTGTACATAATTTTCAAGACAATCATTTTTCAGGAGTGTATCGATAGACTGGAGATAATAGGAGTTATGATAGGAAACATAGACGAAGGTAGTAATCGTGATCTTGAGATTTGAGCTTTTAGGCTGTTGGATGGGAGGAGTCCATGGCTATGCCACAGAGACCTTTGGCTTTGATGTTTCGCTGCATCCTAAGGTATCCTTTTTCACCCCATCCTGTGCCCCATAAGTTCTTGATAAGCCAATAGTTAATACCATCTTCAGAGGTACCATAACCAACGGCAGTGACAGCATGGTCCAGTTCAGTTCCATAGTCTCCAGTGAAATTCCACTGGAGTAGAACTGAAAGGCATAACCTCGAGCATCAATGGACACTGATACTGGTTGGTTTGCAACAGCTTTCTGTAATGCCTGTTCGTTATTTGCAGGAACAATTTCATAGCCAGTAATCATAGCTGCATGGGAAGCCTCCTTTGCTGTGTTGCAAATACCGTCATCGCCCTTGTAGAGGTAAGTGGCTTCAGATGCGATGCCTTGATTCCGGATTATGAATTCAAAGGCATCTTCCATTTCACCACCACCACCACCAGCACGTCCACCGTTGGTGTCACAATCTACCAGCTCTAGCTCAGACAAGGAAATTAGTTTTTTTGTAGTTAGTTGGCGAATTCCCTCAGTCGCTGCCACAGTGGAAAATATTTGTTGGGCTAAAAGCCTCCAATCCAATCACACAAACGGAAGCGAAATCAAACAATAAATCAAACATATAAGAGACAATAATTTAACGTGATTCGGTCTAACTGACCTACATCCACGGATGAGAAACAAGATCTACTAGTTGTAAAGAATTATAAACATACAACAAATCATCAACCTCACTCAACAATTAATACTCATAAGACACTCTCAATCTCTTCTAGTCCTATGAAGTATTCTCAACCCAAACAAACACAAATACAAACCCAAACCATTGTACACCATTTCAACATAATTAAACACATACCCATATGCGCTTATACATCATACCTATGTGAACCCTCTTAGTCTCCTCTAGTCCACTTACAAACAAATATACACATCCCTAAGACGTAGAGCCCGCCCCAATACTCCTATGGGGTGTCTATCCCACAAAACCCTATAACTTTTTTACATCTTTTTCTCATACCTAACTCTATAGAGACTTCACCTATTTATAATCATACAAACTTACCCATTAAGAATCCCTCTTCTCTTAGAATTCTTCTCCTGTAAGTCAAACTTGCTTATTAAAAATCCCTTTTCTTTTTAAAATTTTTCTCTTGCAAGTCAAACTTACCTATTAAGAATCTCCTTTCTCTTAGAATTCTTCTTTTGTAAGTCTTCTTGTCCATCAAGCAATATCTAATAAATCTCAAACAAATTCCAAATAAATTTCAAATAAATCCCAAACAAATCCAAACAAATCCTAAACAAATCTCTTATGGGATTTGAGTCAATATTTCCAACAATCTTCACTTTGACTCAAATTCCATCAATCATCTATCTTCATGCTAGATATGCTTGGCTCCACCTGCAATAAAAGTCTCACAATCATTTTCTCTTATGTGTCTTGACGCTTCATACAAACTGATCTTCAAACCTCAAAACTTGAACTGGAACTCTTCTCTTAAATCGAGCTCCTCTAAGCTTACTTCTTCCCATGTCTCAAACCAAGCTCTTCCCATATCTCGAACTATCAACTCTTTCCATGTCTCGAACTATCAGCTCTTCCCATGTCTCGAACCTTTGACTCTTCTCACGTTTTGAACCTTCAACTCTTTTCACATCTTGAATCTTCAACTCTTCTCACGTTTTAAACCTTCAGCTTATACCACTTGTTGAGGAACACCACCGCTCTGATACCATTTATTAGAAAAAATAACACCCATACGCAACAATCATACATAAAACAGCAAGCTCAAATCAAGAATAAGAACACACAAATATATTTGGTTCGGCCCAACTCAAAATGACCTACTTCAAACCTAATCAACTATCAAATAAATCTTTACAATTGTGAGACTTATCTTCAACTCTTCTCACGTTTTGAACCTTCAGCTCATACCACTTGTTGAGGAACACCACAGCTCTGATACCATTTATTAGAAAAAACAACACCCACATGCAACAATCATACATAAAATAGCAAGCTCAAATCAAGAATAAGAACACATAAATATATTTGGTTCGGCCCAACTCAAAATGACCTACTTCAAACTTAATCAACTATCAAATAAATTTTTACAATTGTGAGACTTATCTTCAACTCTTCTCACGTTTTGAACCTTCAGCTCATACCACTTGTTGAGGAACACCACAGCTCTGATACCATTTATTAGAAAAAATAACACCTACACGCAACAATCATACATAAAACAGTAAGCTCAAATCAAGAATAAGAACACACAAATATATTTGGTTCGGCCTAACTCAAAATGACATACTTCAAACCTAATCCACTATCAAATAAATTTTTATAATTGTGAGACTTTTAAAATTAGAAAAGTCTCATAAAACTCTTTACTCAAAACTTAACTCAAAATCCAATTACACCTTTTAATAGGCTACTCACTTAGCTATTCTTTTGGTGTCTAACTCTCTAGGATTACCAAACTAAAAATAAAATACCTTATTTATAAGGCTGAAACCCCTTATACTTTTCTTAAACTCCCGATGTGAGATACAAGATAAATTCAAACTCACTTAACTTTCGATGTGAGATTCTAAGATTCAAGGTAAATCCCAACAATATCCAGCTGCCACCTATTTTTTAAATGCGTATTCATTATTCTGGTTCATCAAAGTAAGGTTTAGTTGTATGCTTGAATAGTTAATGCTCACCGCATTGGCCTTGGTTCTTGACAGGTGTAACAGCCCATTTTTTCCTCCAGCCTATACTGACTGGCGAAGCGGTCACATTCTCATACCTAAAAGATGTCTCTTTTCTTGATGTCAGTCTTTGGGGCCTCATGTACCCGTTCTTGTAAGCCCTAAACTCTTCGTTGGTCTGGTCTCCAAATTCATTGATGCTTAGCTTGTAAGCTTGATTTTCGGTAGCATTAAATGACTGTATAAACTCCACATTGCTTTTAAATATTTTGAATCACATTTCCTTCTCGGCATCATTCTTCTAGACTTGTCTATGTTCTGCCATCCACTGCTCGTGCCTCTCGTACAATAATGCCTCGTGCAGCTTGTGAGACATAACATGTGAGATGCAAACAGCTAGTACATGAAAACATGCTACGACACAATCTCTTGGGAAGACCAAAGCCATCTTTAAATTGGTGATGCTACAATTCAGAATTGTGGCATTTTGGATATGGACTTTTCCTTATATATAGAATGAAAACGATGCATAGAAACAGAATACTTACCTGAATTTTCACCTCACTGTCGTGTAATATGGATAGAATTATTCTTAGAGTAGCTGGTACACTGAATAAGATTTGGATTGATAGTGTTTCGTACAAGCTGTACTGCTTGCTTTAATTTCCTTATTTTCTTGTAATTATCATTTGTTTCATTCACATTTGATGACAAAATAGCTGTCTCCGATGATTTAAAAAAAAAATGACCATTTTGTAACTAGTGATTCCCCTGAGCTAGGCTGTGGGAGTTGTAATTTGGGTTTTGAAATTAAAACTAAACTAAAGTGTTTAAGTGGAATTTGAAAAGAAATTTTGAGTCTTTCAAATTTTTTCATTCAAATTTAAAAAAATTTTAGTTTTATTTTACTAATAAGGTAATTTTATTTTAGAATTTTAACTCATTAAAATCTCTTATTCCGAATGCATTTTTAAAAAAATAACAAATATATATAATCAAAAATTTGCTGATTGCCCAATCAATAGCTATCTAACATCTATACAATCTACACTAACAATAAAAACTATCTTTCTCCCAATTAATATGCATATCATATTTGTCTTAAAAATTAATTAGAGGGGTAATTTGGTACATTACATTAAAGATGAGTAATTTTTAATGATGGTTTGTTCATTTTAACAAGAAAGTCTCTCTTTCTTCCTTTTTTTTGTTTGTTGGTTTTGTCAGTTTGTAATTTTGGTTTTTTTCTTTTCCATCTCTTTATTTTTTCTAATTTGTTATTTGGGTTTCCTTCGATTCCTTTCACGCATATATATATATTATTTTTGTTTGTTTTTGTTAATTGTCAAGAATGTATAGTCAAATTTATGTCTTTTAATTATTTTGTTTTTATCTCAAGTTCTGTTGTTTGCTTAAAGTTTTTCTCTTTGTCAAATATAAGACCACTGTATGCAAAAATTTTTATTTTTTTTAAGGTTTGTAAAAAAAAAAAAACCTAAAAAAAGAGATAAAATTCTAAATAATAAGCTTATAACTTTCAAGAGACTAGGGAAAAGAAAGAAAAAAGGATTAAGTATGGAATTTTTAGGAGAAATGTGAGTTGAAAATAAAAAAAAGCACAACAACAGAGTAAGGAAAATGCAAAGAGATTTGGATGGTGAAAGAAAAAGAGGAAACAAAGGTGGGCAGGTGAAAGAAGATTTATATATCTGATTTGATTTCTTTTTCCATTTTTGAAACATTTTTTAAGACAAAAAGAGAAAATGAAAAGGAATGAGAGAAAGCATTGGGAGCTAGGTTCCATCATACTTTTCAAATTTAGGCTCTTAAACTTGGGTGGAATGACCACATTTAGGACCAAGCACAATTCAACAATATCCATTGAACCATAAAAATCCATCCCTTCAATAACTCGAAACATTTCTTCAATGAGATCCATTTTCTGTTGAGATCCAAAACCTACCTTGGTTCCTACTATGTTTGTCTTTAGCTTCTCTTGTTCCTTTGGATCATCTAGATTAGGAACTTGAGTTAGAGCAAAAATAAAAGCCATGTGAGTAAAAGCGACAATTGAAGGCATGTCAATATGCATATAGGGGTAGCTTGCCATAAATGGCTTTTGATGTTGGACCCTTTAAGATGTTTGTTTAGAATATAGGCCAAAACTAGGTAGGTATATTGGATCATTAATCTTTCAGCCACTACTTTCACTTTGTTCAGATTCTTCAATAATTCAACCATATCTTCTAATTGCCCTTTTATCTCTTCTAATTGCCTTTTCATCTCTTTTTATGCTTTTTTTCATCTTTTAGAAACGAAAAGTTAGTTCTTCCATTATAATTCTAACTTGATATGAAGATTGAACTATCTATAAACCTTAATTTACCACAATTAAGATGCATATTTAAAAAGATGTTCATCAAACCCTCATATCTTTTGCATGAATGAATGCATGTATGCATGAATGCAATAAAAAAGATTCAATAATGTAAATGCATGCATATATAATAAAAGAAAAGGGTTAGTAAGCATGATATATACAAGAAACAATATAAAGGGTTAATATGCATATAATATATACAAGAAAAAATTTATAAATTTATAAGTAGAATAATAAATGTCCCATAATGTGTCATATTTAGGGTTTTCTAGCAAAAGGAATGGCATGGCTCTAACTTAGGTTTAGATCCTTAGGGTTTATTTACATGTTAGGCTCAAAGGTCTAACATTCTAAAGGTTCTCAAATTATTCCTTATATTATCATCTATTTTATATTAGTAAGACACCACAATCCTCGTTCACCTTAATAAACTCAAATGCAAAAAGTTCAAGTTGAGTGAGTTTTTGCTAGCTCACATAGAGGTTATCACTTACAAAAATGTAAGTGCTTGCTCCCTCCTAAAAAAGTTAAAGCCCGGCTCTAAAGCTTATACATGAATACAAGTGTGGTGTGTGTAAAAAGATAAACCAACCTATATAATCAAATAAATTAGTATGCATAAAAAATTAAAATCTACAAAACAAACAAATAGATTAGTACATATAAAAAATCATAAGCTATAAAATAAACAAACAGGTTAGTACACATGTAAAATCATATATAATTACATAATAAAAACTATCAAAACAAGGCTTAAGATAACACATACCTAACTAATAGCTTGACTCACTAATGTCCCTAGTGGAATGATCAAACTGTTATAATGTTTAGGTTGAAAACCTACCCATTAGATACAAAAAATTATGAAGTTATCACTAATCTTTTTTATTTAGGTATGATTGATCATCTATATGAATTTATCATTTGTAAAGTTATTTTAAACCTAAACTAATGGTCTTTAAAAAGAATAAGTTTTATTCTACAACAATAAAACTAAAATTTGAGAGTTTGTTACATATAGAAGAAATATTAGTAACCTATTACATTCAAAATTAGTATTAAATTAATTATGTGTTATTTTGCCTAAACTTTATTAAAGATAGTTTTTTATCATACATATCAATCAATTCCAATCCTTTATTTATTTACACAACATGATCATACAAAAATTCAATCAAAAATATCAAAATATATAATAACAAGCAATCATACAATCACGTAAATATCAAAAATATCATGCAAATAATAAAATATAAAATCACACCAAAACCATACAATAAAACATGCAAATATAATATTATAAATCACACAAATAAATATATAATCATAAAATATTATAAATCATGCAATTAATAAATCATATAAATAAATATATTAATAATCATACAAATATTATTAACCATACAATTAATAAATCACACAAATAAATATGCTAACAAACATGCAATTATTATAAATCATACAATTAATAATATAAATCATATCAAGGTTTTTTTTTTTCTTTTTCTCGTCCTTTTAAATTTAACTAGTAAACAAAACAAAAAAATATATTAAAAAAATATAAAAACCAAGAAAAAAAACATAATATTAAAAAAAAAAACTGAATTAAGCTAGTAGATCAAGGATGGATCTCGCGTCAACAACCTCCTCTTGTAGACACCGAGAACAGTAGCGTTTTAATCTTCAATAAGACCCAAAATTATCAAACTTTTTTCATTTTCTCCCAAGCTTTCTCATTCCTGCTCTTCCTTTCTCGAATCTTCAACCAACCTCAAAATTCCAGAAATTAACCAACCACCGAGCTTACGGTGGGTCTCGCCATTTCTTGCCATTGTCGATGTCAAAGAACCCAAAAGCCTGATTCCCCCTTTTCTCGTTTTTCTTCTTCCTCCCTTGTGTTCTTCTCTCTAACTGTACCAAAGTTAGAAAAATCTCAACCTAGAGATAGGCAAGTTCCGTCGCTGTTTTGTCGTTTATCGCCGCCTATCACAGGTTTTCCATGCGCCACCACCATTTCCAGTCACCGATCGGCCAAGTCTGTTTTCCCTCTGCCAATTCCCGAAAATCCTAAAAGCTCTTTTCATCAAAACCCAAAAACACCAATTCAATCCCTAAAATCAACCTCTTTTGCTTCCTCTGTTTTACGCCACTATACAAAAGAATTTTTCTTTTTCCTTTTTTTGTCAAACACTGGTTTGCAGAACCCAACTTTCACCAAGTCAAAAATCTAAAGTTCCTTTTTTATTCTTTGCTTTCCGAACTGTGTTGGGTTTTGATTTTGATGATTGTATCTTGTTGTTGATGCTTTTGTACGATGGTGCCGATTTCTCTTTATGTGCCTTGTGTGTAGGGTTCGGGTGATTGCTTATGGGTAAGGCTGTAAATAAACCAAACGTGATAAAATGTATGTTTTTGTTAAATTATTTTTAAAAGTATTCGTATTTAATTCGCATTCACTAAAAAAATTATTTTATTCGATATATTCATTTATTTAAATAATAAATTGTTTATATTTAATTCGTATTCATTCAATCAAATTAAATAAATTTATTTATGAATATTAAAAGAATATGTTCATAAATATATATAAATAAATACATTTATAAATAATAAAAAAATCATAATTAAATAAATTTAAATAAACAAACTTTAAACAAATATAAATAAACTCAAATAAATATAAACAATTTTTAAAATAAGATTAAGGTAAAAGATAAATATATAATTTTATTAATATTATTATAAATGAATAATAAATAAATAATAAACGAATAAATTTTAAATTAATTATAATCGAGTTTGTTCGTAAACGTAAATGAATGAATAAATAATTGTTCATATTCGATTCATTTAATAAATGAATATATAAATAATGTTCAAGATTATTTATTAAGTTTAGTAAACGAACATAAATGAATTAAAATTAAACATATTCATAAACGGTTCATCAAAACATAATGAATTGAAATTAAACATATTCATAAACGGTTTATCAAAAATTGAGTTCGCTTACATCTCTAATTACAGGTTTAGTGGGTATGAATGCTTTTGGCCATGCTGATTGTTTCTTCTGGTTCTTCATGCGTTGAATTTAAATTCTAGCTTTGAATTACTTGTGATTCTGGTTCTAAAAATTGTGGGGCTTTCTGTCTTGAAGCTTTTTACCTGTGTTTTAATCTTTTGTGACTGTTTCTTAGTCAACTCCTACTACTGCTTGAATTTCTAGACTTTAAGTTCTTGCTCAACTTGTTGATTCGGTTGTCTTTGTTGGTCTTGGAATTGCTGTTTGCTGTTGTTGTGCTCTTTCTCGACTGCCTCTGATTTTATATTGCTTGGTGCTTTTTCTGTTTTGATCTCTTGTTCAGTGTTTGAGGCTAATTTTCGCTGCCTATGTGTGCTGGCTTCATATCTACCTCTTTGATGACTTCAAAATTTTGCCCAAATTTCTTGCTTTTCAATAGCCTGTCATTGATTTTGATTTGCAGTTGTCCGGCCTCCTCCTTTATGTTGATTGCTTGGTCAATTGGGATTGAATCCCTTTCCGTTTGGAAATCGAATATAGGAGAATTTGTGAGATTTGATTTTCTTTGTAATCATTCTTTTTTGCATGAAGATTAGGATCTAAGAATCCTCTTCATTAAGTTTTAGAATCCAAGGAATTTCCCACTTTTTATTTGGTTTTCTAACTTTTTTTTAACAATAGACTTTAACTCAAAATTAAGATAAAAATTAAAATTAAAATTAACATTAAAAACGAAATTCAAATCAAAATCAAAATTACAATTACAATTACAATTAAAATTAAAATTTTTGAGCTTTTAACCTTTAGGTTCAAAATTAATTTTTTGAATTAAGATTTAATTGTACAATCGAAACCTACTTATTTTAAAAAAAAAATTCCAACAAAATAAAGTGTCTGTGCCAACGATCAAAATTTGCTTTTGATTTCGTGTCGCTGATTGGTGCTGCATTTTATTTTGATTTTGTTGAATTGTGGATTGGTTGCGTAATTAAGTCTTTGCTTCTGTTGAAAAAATCTGTTCATTTGAATTGTATGACTTTCTTTTGCTGGAAGTTCTATATTTATTGCTCTGTGTGTTTGGTCCATTACTAGAAATTGGGTTGTGCTTTGGTTATTTTCTTTGTGTTCTGGAAAATGGTCACATGAAACCTAGTGGTGGTTTTGTTTCTGTAGAAAATTGGGCTATGTGAAAATTGTGTATTGTTGTTTGGCTGTTAACGGAAGGATGCTGGTTGACTGGTGAGAGGATAGCGGCTGTAGGAATGTGATACTGGCAATGGTGGTGTGTAAGAGACTGGTGGTCATCGGCTAAGAATCGGTTGCATATTGCAACGACTATTGAAGTTGCTATTTTTCTCCCAGTTTTCTAAGACTAAATTTCGTAACAATCAAATGGATTCTTAGACTGTTATGTAGTTATTAATGACATTTGTATGTTTATATAAGAAATTCAATCCCAATTATGATAAGGGATTAGATCAAAATGAGATTTATCTTCACTATTTTTTGAAATTTTTTCAAATGTTCCCAAGTTTAACTACGGAGGACTTCATCCATATCCGCACCACTCTGCATGTCAGGGGAAGATTCTTCATCCCTATTAGCCTTGACCCATTCATGAGCAATCCATATCTTTACCTGATTATTCTCCAAAAATTATACATTCTTATTTTATTTTTTCATTTTTTATTTTTTTTACTTTTTACGAAAATAATAACAAATAAGACATGAAAAATAAAATAAAATAAAGTAATTTAAAAAAGGAAAGAAAGGAAACGGGCTATGGTTTGGGTTTAAAACTCAGATCAAGTCCAATTAACTTAAAAGACTCAAAATGATATGGACCAAAATCAGCAATTTAAAATCCAGTTGAAAGTTTAAATTTTGTTAATGAATAAAAATAACTGAAATTTAAACTATTCCGAATAAAAATGAGGTGTTTAAATTAATTAATTTGTACTTAAAATCAAATTAATTTAAGTTTATATCCTTTTAACTTAATTTCTTAAATTATTTTAAGTTTAGGTTATTTTATATTTAGGCTGCTGATTTTTTCTGAACAAAACCATCGAAAGGATTTTGGAGTGTTTTGAAAGATGTAATGATAGAATAACAAAATAGGGACTGGACAAACAGAGTAACAGACAATGACATTTGGTAAGCAGCGCATTGCACACGCGGTGCATGCGAAAGCCAACAGTAGCAGGGGCAGGGCAGGCTCACCTCGAAGCCGACTTGTATTATAAAACGGTTAGGTTAGATTTCGTTTCGCCATCTCTTTAGCTTGCTAGCCGCCTTCCTCTTTCTGCTGAACGTGAATATTTCTTCTTGTGCAATGGCGGCGGCTGCTTCGTGCTCTCCCTCTATCTCCACTCCCTCTCCTAAGTCTTCCTCCAAAATCCACAAAACCTTAACTACTCCTTCTAATCTAGGCTTCTTGGTTTCCACTTCCAGATCCTTGAGGTCTCTCAAAGCAACCAGATTGAATACTGGTAATTGCTGCGGCTCAGCTCTGGCCTCTCGCATGGTCTCCGTTCCTGCCGTTGAGCCTCAGACTGCTCTTGATTTCGAGACCCCCGTCTTCAAGAAGGAGAAAATCTCCCTTGCTGGTCACGACGAGGTGGATTTAATTTTATTTTTGGTTTTCCATTTCTGATCATTTAGTGGCTTATTGATTTGGTTTTGTGTGTTAAAATTGGTTCAGTATATTGTGAGAGGAGGAAGAGATTTGTTCAAGTTGCTGCCCGATGCTTTCAAAGGGATTAAGCAGATTGGCGTTATCGGTTGGGGTTCGCAGGTTCCAAACAAAAACTTCATTATTCTTTTTAGGAATATATGTTTCGTTTTATGTATATGTTTGTTTTTTTTTTTTTTTTTTGTATCTTCAATCTGTTTGACGTTCACTCAGTCGCTTTTCTGATTTTTACTGGCAACATATAATACTTTGCACCTTCACTCAATTAAAGAAGGAATTTTTGTATCAATGGAGGAATCCACAACAAGAGTTGCTGTTGCCATTTCATTTAATGACTTTTCTTTTTCTTTTTCTTTTGAATCAATTTCATTGAATATCTTCTCCCTAATGAAGAATGTGTGTTTTTCTTCCGTCTCTTTTCTTTTCTTTTTTGTTTTTCTTTAAGGGACCTGCTCAAGCTCAAAATTTGAGGGATTCTCTTGCTGAAGCAAAATCTAATATTAATGTCAAGGTAATCTCTCTAGTTTAGTTTCCTAATTATTCTTAGCTGATTAATATGCTGTTTATGTGCTGTAGGCTGTTGTTGTTGCAACCGGCCTATTCTTATCTGCTTAATTTGTTTCACCATTTTTTTTTAAATACAGATTGGACTTAGGAAGGGTTCGCGTTCTTTTGCTGAAGCTCGTGCTGCTGGATTCTCTGAAGAGAATGGCACTTTGGGTGATATATGGGAAACTATTTCTGGAAGTGATCTTGTGCTGCTGTTGATTTCTGATGCTGCACAGGTTTGTTGAACATATTTCTTTTGTGTTTTTTTGCTAAACTGCTAATGATAAAACTAGTTATCATTGGTTTTCCTTTGTATGTTTTACTTGTTAAAAAAAATCGAATTCTATATGATTATGCAGGCAGACAATTATGAGAAGATATTCTCCCACATGAAACCAAATAGCATCCTTGGGCTTTCCCATGGCTTTCTTCTTGGACACTTGCAGTCTATGGGACTTGATTTCCCAAAGAACATTAGTGTAATTGCAGTGTGTCCCAAAGGAATGGGTCCATCTGTAAGGAGACTTTATGTTCAAGGCAAAGAGATCAATGGTGCTGGAATCAATTCCAGTTTTGGGGTCCATCAGGTATGTTTTTCTTCTCCTGCAACTTTCTATTTATGATATCCCTTACCCTTACCGTTCTTTGTTTAGTGTTAAGGCATTGACTAATTTCCTTGCGAACAGGATGTTGATGGTAGAGCTACTGATGTTGCCTTGGGGTGGTCAGTTGCCCTTGGATCTCCTTTCACTTTTGCTACTACTTTAGAGCAGGAGTACAAGAGTGACATCTTTGGGGAGCGAGGTAAGTAGTTTTTCATGCACTTCTTCTTCTGCAATCAACACACACCGCTATTCTTTTTTCTTTCTTTCTTTCTTTCTTTCTTTCTTTTTTCCCCTTAACTTACTGTGCTTAACAATTCTTATTGTGGATTCTAGGCATTCTACTTGGTGCCGTTCATGGAATTGTGGAATCTTTATTTAGAAGATACACAGAAAATGGAATGAATGAGGATCTTGCTTACGCAAACACTGTTGAATGTGTTACAGGAATTATATCAAAGACCATCTCAACACAGGTTGCCCTTTGTGTCCAATTTCTCAAACCTATTCTATTTCTAATCTTCATCTATTTCTTCTTCCTCTTGCTTTACTCCTGTTGATGCATTCACACCTAAGGGTGTAAATGAGACAGTGATACTAGCAAGCTATTCAAGTTTGACTCATAAAAAATTCAAACTTGGCTCAGTCTATATCGAGCCGAGCTTAAGCAGCTCAAGTTACCGAGCAAGTCAAGTTGGAGTATCTTATTGTTTGGCTTGAGTGGCTTGAAAGCTTAATCGAGCTTTTTCATTTTTAATATATATTTATATTTGCAATATTAATCTACAGTTTTACCCTCCAAATTGTATACCTAAAAGCCTGATATTCAACTTTTGGCTTCATCTCTCTTCCAATCCCAAATTTCCCAGTGGCGCCCCCAAACCCCTTTCCCCTCCTATCTCTTGCAAACCCACCCAAAGTACCCCATTAGCCAGCCATTCCTTTCCAACCCTTCAATGCCTGCAAAGCAAGTAGATTCTTCCCTTTGTTTCATTTAAAATTTTTCTTTCTCTATTTTTAAGCATATATTTAAATGCTTTTTGGACTTTTGATATTACAGGGCTGTTATTGTTTTCCTGTGAGGAGGTGCCTTGGTAGCTTGTAATTGTTATTTTACAGGGCTGTTGTTGTTCTCTTCATACTTCAGATCTTGGCTTTGAATGTTAAGACTTTTTAGCTTGTAATTAGTTTTGGGGCTTTAAAATTTTGTTGTTTTCTTTGATTAATAGTCGTGAAAAATATTTGCACACTTTCGAAGAGGTTACAAAGTATATCAAAACTAAAGATTGTTGGCTGATTATTTCTGGAAAATTTTCTTTTATTTAATTACTGGTTTTGATCTTTCCAGCAAGAATTTTTTAATTGCTTTTCCAATTTTAAATTATGATTTTATGGTTTGGATTACTTTTATTGCTTTTTCTATTTTAAATTATGATTTCCTGGTTTGAATTATTTGTGTTGATAGAAGCATGAGTTTAGTTTTTCTCAAGTCGAACTCGAACTAGATAAATGGAGCTCAATTGAGCTTGAGCTCAAGTTTTGAATTGTATTGACTTGGCTCGGGTCAGTTACATCCGCTACTCACACCAATTCATGAAAATGTTTGTATTTATTTACTTCATTCTATTTTTTCCTTTAACAGGGCATGTTGGCTGTGTACAATTCGTTGTCTGAAGATGGAAAAAGGGAATTTGAGACTGCCTATAGTGCATCTTATTACCCATGCATGGATATACTGTACGAGTGCTATAATGATGTCGCCAGTGGAAGTGAAATCCGCTCTGTTGTCTTGGCTGGGCAACGCTTTTATGTAAGTATTTTCTGTCATCTGCTGTCAATTCTTCAACTTGTAATGAATATGGATTTCTTATAATTTAAACTTTAATATGATCATAATTATCCATATATAGTTTTATGAATTTTTTTGCACTTGAGACCAATAAGATTCATTTTGTGTTTTGCATTGTTTTACAGGAGAAGGATGGTCTCCCAGCTTTCCCAATGGGGAAAATTGATCAAACACGCATGTGGAAAGTTGGTGAGCGAGTACGAAAGGCACGACCAGCTGGTGATTTAGGGCCATTATATCCATTTACAGCTGGTGTCTATGTGGCCTTGATGATGGCTCAGGTATGACACCTGCCTTTGATACAGAAAAAGGTTGTCCCGCTAAGTTACCTTTAGGCTAAGAACAAGTGTAGTGTTCTTATCAGTTTAGCATCTAATAACCTATGAGCCTACAGTTTCACATGCAGGCCTATGAGTTTTGCCTATAGGTTGATATTAAAACCAAAAAGTTGAAACAAAATATCTCTATTTCTGAAAAGTATTTAAGTACCCAAAACAAGAATGCAATTATTTGTAACAATAAAATAAGGTAGTAGGAATATATGTTTTTCTTCAGTTATGCTAAAGCAATTGCAGTGATTTAGACAGACAAAAAGAACAGAAACAAAAAAAAAAAATACTATGCTTTGGTAAGATAGTGGCTGGTTGAGAAAACAGTTGACTTGGTGCTAGTCTGATGATCCTTTTATGCTGGTTTGAATAAATGCAGATTGAGATATTGAGGAAGAAAGGGCACTCGTACTCTGAGATCATCAATGAGAGTGTGATAGAGGCAGTGGATTCATTAAATCCGTTTATGCATGCTCGCGGAGTTTCCTTTATGGTTGACAATTGCTCTACAACAGCAAGATTGGGATCTAGGAAATGGGCTCCTCGATTTGATTATATCCTTACCCAACAGGCTTTGGTGGCAGTGGATAAGGGCACTCCCATCAACCAAGATCTGATCAGCAACTTCCTGTCAGACCCCGTGCATGGTGCCATTGAAGTCTGTGCTCAATTAAGGCCCACGGTCGACATCTCTGTGCCTCCAGATGCTGATTTTGTGCGACCAGAGTTGCGTCAATCTGGCAATTGAGGCCTATAACCTTTGAACTTGAATGGACAACTATTTATGTAAGTTGAGGCAAAACTTGCTTGAATGAACTGAGTGATGTGGTTTTATCTCATGTGTTGGGCTAGTGTTTATGTTTTTTTTTTTTTTTTTTATATGTAACTGTAGGACCAGAACTATCATGTGTTGAGAAAATGAGGCATGATAATAATGTATTTTCTTGCTGGTTTTTGGGTAGTAATGAAGTACTCGGTTTAGCTTGTATGAAACATATATGTAATTCCCCAATTCTCATTGCATGCTACATAAAATAAGATTTTGGTGGGAATGAATGACCATTCTATTCCCCCTTTGTTCCAGCACGAGTTCCAAAGTCTTTGAATAGTCATTCAGAACTGAGATCCAAAAGTGGCTACTACCTCAGTAATCCATTCTCCTTTCCCCCGATACACGTCCATAGATAATTGTTTAATGCAAATATATCTTGGATTATTTTTTTATAATCAACTAAAGTTATTTAAGATGAAAGTGATTTAATGAAGCTAAAATTCTTACTGAATATATTATTATTATTATTATTATTATTATTATTATTATTATTATTATTATTATTATTATGTCATTGACTGAATTGATACTTCGAGTTACATAAACTTGATTGGTAAATTTACATTAAACCAAATATGTGTCATTTTATTATTATTATTTTTTTTTTATAAAAAACACATTTCTAAAAAAAAGAACTACGTATATTTTAAAAATTCTACCACAATTTTAATCTCGTAATTTCCTTTCCTCCTATAAAACAATTACTTTTTCTAATACCCACATAATGGGTTATCAAATTCTAATAATAATTAAAAATGAATTTAAAATTAAAAATGATAATTTAAAAATATAATAAACAAATATATTTGTTTTTGTTAATTCAAAAAAAAATTTTAACATGCGTACTTCAATAAATATTAGTATTTGTTGTCATGTTTCTTGCAAGTGAATACTTATTTTTATCTATTTTTAAATAATAATTATTTATTGAATGTATAGTTATATATTGTACAAATAATTGAAATTAATAAAGTGTGTGTTAACATGTAGAGTTTGTTCTATATAATTGATATAGCATATATTAATTAACATAAAGTTTATTACTTTTAATGTTAATCTAAAATTAAAACTTTGAAAAAAAAAGTACAATGTAAATTTTAACTTATTTTTAATTATCGAAGACATTTATTCAATTAGAAGCTTTCAATGGAAGTAAAATTCTTATATATAAATTGATCTAGGTTGCTAATATTTATAATAAAAAATTAAAATGGCAATTTAGAACTATAATGTACATAGATGTCCATTTTCTTTAGTTCAGAAGTTTCGCATCATCCGCGCTCCTATATATACTAATGAATGATCGTGTACGTCGCACATGAAAATGCAATAATTATAAAATATGTAATTACTATTATTAATTGAGTTTTACATTTCTTAATCTCACAAAATCTCAATTTGTTTTGAATTAAATAAGATCTCATTAAAATAAATTCTTAATTATAGGATCAATTTTTTATTAAAACAAATTAAATTATTAAAAAAATAACAAATCTTGAATATATCAGTACAAATATATTTTGTTAATTGGAATAAATTTGTTAATTGTAAGATATACAATTAACCGCTCATGAATATTAACATTAATTTGACAAATTTACCCTAATGCCAAGAGAAACAGATTCTCTGTTTGAATCAGAAAGATTACAGAACAGAAAAGAGATGTTGGAAACAGAATTTCCTATACATAAAAGTCTAAGGTAGCAGCTAGCAAGCTACATGATGGAGATAAAAAATATGCTTTGGAATAGTTATGGAGAACCACATCAACCTCTATAATTCACCTAGCAATTCTTAAACTCTACTGTGTCATCAGCATTATTAACAGGAAGACACCCGCAAGAAGACTCGTTCAGATCAAGGGTAAGTCATAGTGTAACATGTATTTGTTTTGCCAAATTGTTTAAAACAACGATCAGTTTCTTCTTTTGTCTCTAGCTTTATTAACACTTGACAGGTTTCATGGCAAAAATTTCTACCAATCTATGAAGACTGCTCGTTTATTACAAAGTCTTTTAATGAACCTATAATATACGTACAGAACAGTTCCATGTTGCTATGAACTAATTTAGCTCCCTCACAAGGCAAAAAAAAAACAAAAAAGAATGTATTTGTATAATTTACATTCTGGATCCAAAATAAATTTGACTTTGTTGGACATAGGTCATAGAATCAATCAAATTATTTTATCTTAATCCCAATGTAAAATATAAAGTACAAGACTTGTTTAAGTAAGGTATAAACTAATCAAACTGAAAGCATGGTAACATGATTTAACAATTTATTGCTAACTCATATAGATCTAGTACAAAATATCACGTTATTAAAGAGGAAGGAAGATACTCTATTTTGACAGTGTAGTTCGAAGGGGCAGAACACTTTCAACTTCCTTTGATTTAGCATTCCTTTCTGCTACAACTTTTGACATTCCAAACATCTGAAAAGGAACCCGGATTATTAGTCAGACACCAATATACACAGAGTAGATAACCAACAAGAAAGCTCATATAGGACAAAAGATAGCGCGGAAGATCATGGGAAGAACCTTTTGGATGGTCTTCTTAAAGCAAGTTTTGTGCTCATCCATTGATGCATGAATGAACTCATCCATGTGATCCTTCAAGTCTTCAAGGAAGGTGGCCTCCTCATTCTTTTTCTTCCTGCAAGAAGTCACCACTGGGGCTGGAGGAGCAGGTGATGGTAGGTTGTCAGGTTGACTCTTTTTTGTTTCCATTCTCTGTCTCTCTAAGGACTTTATAACTAATATAATAGCAATATATAAGCATCCAACCAAAAAGATGTTTTATAGTATAAGCTAATAAGAAAATCATCACAAATCTTGATTCAACCATTTCTGGTACAAGAAGGAAATTATTTCATAAAGTAAAATATCTCAACCATAAAAAAAAAAAAATTTAAACCAATCCCAAACCCCCAAAAATATAAATAAACAACAAATCTAGCGTCAATACCATGAATTTAAGTAATAGACGATTACAAGCAATTGACAACAAAATGGATAAGTTGTCAATTCACACTAGCTTTAACCAAAGCTTTACTAAATATGAAGTTATCCAACCATTGAACATATAAAGAGAGGATAAGTCAGTCAAATGAAGTAGAGCTTAGCGACTGTATTGGATCAAGAACCATGACGTCCCACCAGATTTCAACCCAACGTAGCTAAGAACATATAAGTAAACTATTAACCCTTGATAACTTCAAATGTCAATTTCATCACATAAATCCAAGAATCTAAAATTGATTAATAAGGCGCACTAAGTAAAACCCTAAGCATATTATCCCTCAATTCTTTTAATACATTTTTTCGAAAAGCGTATGAATGAGAAACTCATTTTATTGATAAAAATAAAAGTTCTCTTAGTTCTCCCCTAAAAACAGAAATTTTCGCTATCTTAAAAAGTCAAAAAATTCAGAAGACATGGAGCTAAAATCAACTCAAAACTAAACATCAAAGTAAATCAAATCTAATATATGCTATAATCGGAAAGATCAGACAAAATATATTTGTTTATATTTGGTTGTTACAAGTGGGTAGATAGAGAAGCGCACCGGATTCAGATAGTTGTTCCAACGGCGGAGAGTGTGTGTGGGACGAGAGAGGAAGAGAAAAAAAAAATGAACCGACAGTTAGCTGTTGTGACAAAACAATGAACTGCAGAACTAGGTTACAGGAGGTGTCGCTGGGCTGCTGTGAATGGGCCTTTTGTAAAACCAAACTTGTGCCTCTCGAGACATATATTTCTTTAATTATTAAAATTATTATATTTTTAAATTAATAGTTTATCTTTTCTTATATATTATGAATTAATTTCACATAAAAATAATATTATTTATTTAAGAGTTAAATATAAAAATAACTTATATACTATACACATTATGTCAATTTAGTACTTAAAAAAAATAAAATTATCAATTAGATACTTCAATTTTTATTTGATTATCTGCTTTGTTACATGAGATTAATATTATCAATCAACTTATTAACATGACATAAATATCCAAATATTCAGTTATGTTCAAATTTCTTGTTCTAAACTTACTGTTTGTTTACACTTCTCACTTTTTCATTCATGTTCATTAGTTTAGATTTACTTTTCAATAATGTTATAATTAATTCAATGGAATTTAGTTATTGTTTTTCTTAGATTTTCAAGTATGTTTTCTTTGCACTTACTAGGTATGCTTTCGGTAATGAGTACTTTACTTCTTGGCCTTTATTTTTTTTGTTGAGACTAGCTTAATAATGATTCCTATAATCAAATAAATTAACTTTAGATAGATTATGGCAATAATAGGTATTTAACTTTGACTTTTTAACTAATCCTCATGAGAACGATATCTTGACTTAGGTCACTATTATTACTTGAACGATCTGTGCATTTGCCAAAATCTCCAATCAGTCCACCTTTGTCAATTTCCCAACCTTATGAAGATCAAATACATGAATTGGAATTGAATGGTGTGAATAAGCATGCTGAAGGGGTCATCTACTTGAAAACTTGCTTAAACCTCTACAAACACTCTTTGTTAAGCCTAATGAAAAAGATGACGACACCTCATTCGTTACACTCACTCTAACTATACCATCTATGGAAAAGCATTTGGCTTTAGAGCCTAAACTTATACTTTCTATGATGATACATCTTTCACTGGTATTGAAGCTAGTGCAAACCTTTTTAAGCCCATTTAGGGATATACTTAAAATATTTATATAGGTGGGGAATAAATTAACAATTGCAAAGCACTAGTATCCCTTAGTTCCTATTGATGAGAATGTCGTAAAAAAAAAAAGAATTAAGTGGGTGGATGTTAGTATCAAGTGTAGGGTAATCATTTAACCCTAGTAAAAAGTAATCTAGGTATAATTTATAACTAAAGCGCCACTTGGAGGCAACTCAAGTTCTACATTTAAATGATTTGTAAGCTTTAATTTTGGTTTTTCTTTCTTTAGGAGCAAGCCTACTTTGATTTGTTTTGTTTTGTTTTTATAGGAACCAAAGGGAATTTATGGAAGCTTAAGACAATGAACCTAAACTACGAGTTGTTAACTTAAGGATATATGAGGCAATATGATGTTTCTTCAAAATTCAAATTCAATCTAGGTTTCAAATTCAATCTAGGTTTCAAATTCAATCTTAGTGAGTTAAGGGGAGTATTCTTCTTCTCTTAGTACTTTATTGCTTAGTTTTTACACATTGAGGACAATGTATCATTCAAGTTGTAGGGAGAGAAAATTTGTCAAAAGTTTTTCAACATTTTTCAAATTCTTTAGTTTGAATTGAAATTGTCATGTTTAGAATTAGTATATTGCTTCCTTTCTTTATTTTCTCATAATCCAATGATAGAACTTTGATTGACTTTGAATATAGCTTATTATAAAAGAATGAATATAGTGAAAAAATTATGAGTTTTTGAATTTGTTTCTTTGTGATTGTGATATTCCAATTTTTTGAACACCTAGTATTGATCACGAAGATACATACATGTTTAGTTAAAGTTTATATAGATATGGGATTATATTTATATTTAGAGTTATGTTTTTATTTTAAAACTTGTTTGAGCATCTCTTAAGGTGAAATCAAGACTAAACTTAACTAGGGTGATGATTTAGGTCATATTTGGATTATTTGAGCTTTTTAAACTAACTTTTATATGTTTATCCTTAGTCACTCCATTTGAACTTATGTATATCCTTTTTTTGTTTTCATCTACATGATATTAACTAGCCTTTAATTTATTTTATCTATCTTTCCATTCTACCCTATGTGTATATGAATCAATCAAATCAAAATAAGAGAGCTATGTGCATTTAAGAGAAATATGGTGCTAGGAGTTGCAAAGATAAAAAAGGGCAAAAATTTGTTTGCAAACAAAGAAAAGAAAAGTTTAAACAACATTCAAATAAAGAAACACATAATTCAAAAAAAGAGAAAAATGGTGAAAATGTGAAAACAACAAGGTATATATGCAAATCATTCAAAAGTTGCTATTTGAAAAAAAAAAAAAGAAAAAAGATAAAAAAAAATCTATATTTGTGGGTGTACAATTCTCTTGAAAGCTCTCTCATCAAAGAAAAAGATCTCAAGTAATGTATGTGTAGAGTTTATAAGCATATATTTTCCTTTATCATACCTTAACCCTAGCCATATCTTACAAACTTAATAAAGACATATTGATATTTGGTTATATGTGGTTGTATTAACAGAGAGAGATGTGAAAAGCAAACTTATGAAATTTATGCATGTTTTGACGTAATGTGTTGATTTCATGTTTATATAACTTTAATTGAATGCTTTGCATTGATATGAGATAGATTATTCACATAAACATGAAAATTTGCAATTGAGAAGTAAATTGTTCATGAATGATTCTTATGTTCAATTTATTCTTATGATTTTCTTCAAGTTATATTCATCATGCAATTTTTGAATAACTTAGAATCTGATATTGGAAGCATATATTATGATCTCTAGCATGTTTTGAGATTTAGCTAAGTTTTATTTTGCTTGAGGACAAGCAAAAGTTCAAGTTTAGGGATTTAATAACTCTATGAAATATAGTTATTTGAACTTGTTTTTAATATTTAAATGAGTTAATTTTGCTTAATTCTTAGCTAAATAAAGATCTTTTTATTCCTAATGTGCTTAATTGTTGTTTTGTAGGAAATCTTGAAGAAAAGAAGAAATTTCGGTAGATTTTGAAAAATCTTGGAGATTCTTATTCAATCTTGATAGGTTTTTGGAACATTTGGAGTAACATTGGATTGTTCTTAGTTAAGTTTTGTTGATTATTCGAGTTATTGAAAATCTTAGAGTAGAAGTTATGAAATAGTGCAAGAATTTATTCAAGATTTGAGTGTTGTACCTCAAGACTTAAGATTAGTTAAATGCAAATCCCTGGTATTTTATGTAGGCCCATGCATAGGATTATTTTGAATGACATAGCAACAAGTCTTTTTTTATTGGCTAAAAAAGATAACTTGGAAACTTATGTGACATGTTGACTTAGAAATTCTATCTATACTTGAAAAAGTCCAAATCGTCTTTAGTAATCCTTATTTAAGAAGGTTTTTTACTTTGAGTTGGATTTCCCATTTTTATTAAGCAATCCCACATTGACTTGAAATTCCTATCTTAACTAGAAAAAGCACTTAGTTACCTACTTAGAGTTGTTTTTCCTAAGTTGACTAAAAAATCCTAGTTTGAATGGGCATTCCTACTCGATTTGTATGAAGATAGAAAAGGATTATAAAAAAGGAGACAACATATAAGGAGAACATAACTTAGAATTTTATCTCTCTTCTTTAAGAACTATTCAACTAGAAGCATAAGTTCAAGATCTAAGAATTTGATATAAGATCAATTGATTTCAAGATTCAAGCCCCAATAGAAGAAGTTGTCTAAGAAAAGCCTAAAACACTTCAAGATTTGAGGTTGCCAAAAGGAAAGGTCAATTGTCCATTCTATTATTCAAGAACACTTAGCCCAATTCAAGAAAGGTCCAAAAGTGCTAAAGCCTAGTCAAAGTTGGAGTTCTTATTTAAAAAGGCTACCGAGCATTTAAAAGTATTTATAAAGCATTCTTTTTTCTTAAAGAAAGTTTTAACCGCTACCTACCTATCTTTCTAACTTTAGGATTCTTTATATTCTTATTCTATAAATAGCTATAATTTATTTAGAGAAAAATTGAATTAGAGTTTGGTGTGACAACCCAACCTAAAATAGTTAGCTTTTTTAACTTTTCTTGTTATTTGCTTTTCATGTTTTTAAGCTTTATTTGAGTTATTTTAAGTTTATGCAAAGATTGATTTTAATTTTATTTTAAATCCAAGTTTTATTTTGTTTCCAACTCAATTCAAGCTTACTTAGATTTTTGTTCTTGCTTTTAATTCATCTTAAATTTGCAATTTTCCTTTAAGTTTGATTTTTTTTCTATGTGGTTCAAGTTACATAATTTTTGTTTTTACTTTAATTTGTCATTTTGAGGTTTTGGGTGATTAAATTTAATTCGGTTTGCATGTTTCTAAATTTAATTTTATTCGATTCTAAGTTATTTTACTGTTCTTTAATTAATTTGGAGTTAATTAGTTTGCATGTTATTAAGTTAATTTGATTTGGTTTAGTTAAGTTGTTTGTTCAAGTTTAATTTATATTAATTTAATTAGTTAGTATGTGCTTAGGGTTAATTAGTTTAAATTGCATGTTGTTTGTTGTTATTAAGTTTATTTGAAGTCATTTAAGGGGTGTTTGGTTCTCAAAATCTTGAATTCTGGGAGAAAATGTGATCCTCGGGGTTTTTTTCAATTTTTACGGTATCCTGTATTCAGATTCACTCGTTTGGTTGAAGAAAATCCACATATATTAATTCTTAAATGATTACTATAATCTCCTTGACATATATGATGGCAACTTTTTATTAGCATTTATTAATAATAAATATCCAAACGATAAATTATGCCTTTAACATTAAAAGAAGACATATTTTGTTTAATTGCTATTTTTATTTCTAAAATATCATCAATAAAAAATATTGAGAATTGTTTAAGGCGGTTCTGATTAGGAAATGCCTTAAATAATCATTTTTATTTTTTTTAAATGGAGAATATTAAAGCGCTAGATGGAGAGATCAAATCTACAACCTTATAGTTAATAATCATATGCTTTAATCGACTAAGCTACACCAATTTTTTTTTTTTTATCTTTTAAATCTTATAAGAAATGAAAATGATTATTTAAGGCATTTTTTACTAAAAACACCTAAAATAAGTTTTTTCATTATTTATAAGATTTAATAGATAAAAAATAAGAAAAATTGGTGTAGTTTAATTGGTTAGAGCATATGACTATTAATTATAAGGTCGTAGGTTCAATCTCTCTTTCCAGCACTTTAATGTTTTTGAAGGGTATTATTTAAAACGTTTTTAATCAAAAATGTCTTAAATAATTTATTTTATTACTTATTATATTTAAGAGATAAAATATAAAAATATTATAGTAGTTCAGTTGGTTAAAGCATATAGCTATTAACCATAAGATTGTAGGTTAGACCTTTCCTCGTAATGTTTATTTTTGGAGATTACTTATAAGAATTTTTTTTTTAGATTATTTAAGGTATTTTTGGTCAGAAAACGCCTTAAATAATGCTGATTAATTTTTTAAGAGATTATTTAAAGTATTTTTGGCCAAAAAATACCTTAAATAATCCCTAAAAAAATTAATCAGGATTATTTAAGGCATTATTTTATGCCAAACGCCATTAATTGCAATATAAAAAAAATATTTTTTAGCAATTAAAACTTATAATTGACTGTAATCATTTCTAGATATGCTTTTCAAAATGAGAATGACTATTTCATAATTTTTTATTCAGGTCAAATTTAAAAATAACGTAACTTTTTCTCTCGAAATCTTAGAATACCACAAGAAAATATGAGTTTTTTATTTCAGAACTTTAAGTACTATTGGGAATTTGTCATTTTCTTTTAGAATTGAATTACCTTAAACTAAATGTTGGAATCAAATATCCAATAGTAAGATTTCGAGAGAAAATGCATGGAATCCCTCAAACCAAACTTAAGGTTATTGCATCTTATTTTATGGTTAATTATATGTTTTTAAGTTTCTTAAGTAAATTTACATTCTGCTTTGTTTAATTTAAGTTGTTAAGTTTAGATTTACTTTATTTTGCATGCTTAGTTAAGTTATGGTTTAGTTAGTTAATTTAAGTAGTTATTTAGTTTTTTGCATTCTAATTTTCGATCTTCTGGATATAATTAAGAATGAACAATCTCAATAATTTGTTTTCTTCCATATAACTTAATTTTCATGGGAATGATACTCTACTTTACTCATTTTATATTGCTATTTTGATTTTGTACACTTACAAATTCTCAACCACCTATTCTTAAGTATAAATACTCCTCATTACCCTCACGAGGTACTTGACATATTCCCTATTTCTTTTTAATGTCTTCATATTCCTAACTTTCTCCTTTTTTCAACCATTAATTGGAACATTGGAACACAAATTTCGAAGATAATTCCAACTTTTACTTCTAATCAATCTTTGATCTTATAATTTTAGGTTTTTATCTACCAAATTAAGTTGAGCACAAACAATACCCATA
Organism: Durio zibethinus; assembly: GCF_047325235.1. Lineage (NCBI taxonomy): Eukaryota > Viridiplantae > Streptophyta > Magnoliopsida > Malvales > Malvaceae > Durio > Durio zibethinus. The sequence continues at coordinate 7,177,270 of NC_143185.1, forward strand.
TTGCATTTTTTACATGGTTGTTTTCTTATCTTTAGCATCATTATTTTTCTTCTATAATTATTTTTTCCCAACAAATTTCAATAATAAAAAATTTTATAAAAAATATTTATCTAAATAATTCAAGTATAAAATGCAAAAGTTTTTTAATTATGCATTTAAAAATATTTTTATTTCAAAGTTTTAAATTTCTCCATTACATGCACTTTAAAAATTGTCAATAGTTTAGGAGTTGTTTGGTATCATCGTCAGTTTTATATTTTATGTTTTTGAAATTTTTTTTCTTTTGTTTTAAAATTCTAAAAATAGAAAACATGTTGGGTTAAATTATGTTGTTGTTAGATATCAAAAGCTAAAAACATAAAACATGTTTAGTAAGTTTGACAGATTAAAATATAATAATTATTTTTATTTAATAATTTAATAATGTGGAACATTTGATATAATGTATTAAAATTATATATTATTGATATTTTACACTTTTAAAAAAATTGATATATTAAAAATTTTTATTTGCAATGATAAAAAGATAATTCAAATATAAATAAAGCATGATAAAATGGTATTAAGAGTTCATAACTAATTAAAATTTAAATTTGCTAACTATCTCTTAGATCAGTTGGCATATCATTGAAATTGGCACTTGGAGATTGCGGATTCAAGAAAGTTTAGACACGTAATGTCATTTTCAACTAGATATGTAGTAGGACAGAGGGGTTTAAGGGTAAATTAGGGATAAAAAAATTTAAATTTATATGAAATTTAACTAATTATAAGTTTACAAATCTAATACTTTTTATATATTATAAATAAAATAAAGTAAAAATAAATAACAATTAACAAGAAAAAATGCTGGATGAGCAACCAAATAAGGATCATACCCTATAGATAACACAATCCGTAAAGAACAAAGCTTAAAAAAAAAAACTAGCTTGACTAAAAAAAATGGGTTGTAAAAGAAAATTAAAGTTTGGTTTAGTGGCTTTCTCAACTTCTCTGTTCTTATTTCTTTTCTTCCTGTATTCTTCCACGGTGGCTCTCTCAACTATTCATTTTGCTAATTCATTGCTCAAAGCTACTTATTTCCTAACTATTTAGAGCATTTAGTAGTCAAAAGGGTATGTTGGTCTTTTTTACTATTAGGTACCCCTAGCATATAACTAGGGATATTTAGGACATTTGTGTCGACTACCTGACATGGCAAGTTGACCAGACATGCTCAGTGCCCTGTCAGTTTGGCCATATCATTATTATCCTCTGCCAGTCCCCTACCTTTTATCTAAAAATATAGACATCCAAGCATTATTAATGTAGGTTCTTCCTAATCCGAATTCCATAACTTTCTCTCATTCCAACCTTTTCTTTAACTTGCACATCAGAGTGCAAACACAGGAAATACTCCCTACCTTTGCCTTTAATCACTTTTTTCTTTTGTCTTTCTAAGAACATCCCCACATCAAAGCTCCACACAAACATTTAAGGTGCCAGGTAAGGGCCTTTCCATTCATTAGCTGAGCACGAAACAATGCCACATAGGAAGAGAACTTTAGAAGAAAGAGAGATGACCACTTCGATCGAAACAAAAACACGCCATAGCTAGCATTTGGACCGATCGACCCTACAATAGGCTAGTCCAACCATGAAGCAGTTTCAAGCCTTAACCGAACAAATAAAAGCCTTTAAACAAATGTTATAGATGATAACCCTATCACAAGCTTTAAAAGTACTAGATTTAGTTACTTCCGATCGATAGCTATAAAAAGACAACCAAGTTACGAAGAGATGAAGGAGTTTTTTACCTTAAAAGAAAAAGAGTATAACACTCCAACTTGCCACTACCTCCACTATAACATGACACACGCCATGACCAAAAAATCCAAACAAACAAATATTAAGCCCCAGCCAAATAAAGACTTAAAAGCTCAGACGTAAGCTATGAAAAAAAAGTTGAAAGCAAAAATAGTGGCCTTACCAAGGAGCCTAACAGAGCTATGCCTCCCAAAGGGTTCAAAATGTTGATTTTAAAAACTTATGATAGTACTTCTAATCCCTTCGATCACCTAAAACTTTATAAAAATAACATGATAATATAGGGCATAGACGAAGCTTTGATGTGTAAGGGCCTCACTACCAACTTTAAAGGGATAACTTAGTCTTGGTATAGCAGTCTAGAGTTGAGGTCAATCACAAAGTTTAAAGAACTTAACAACTTATTTCTATCTTAATTTGTAACTAGTCAAAAAATGAAAAAGACAACCTTGAGCTTAGTGTTGATCAACCAAGGTCGCAACAAATCTTTAAAAAGCTATGTTATGCATTTTAACATGAAAGCTCTGTAGGTAAAAAACCTAGAACAAATAACCATTGTAACCACCTTAACAAGTGGACTCATTAACAGAAAGTACCACCTGAAGTTGACCTTGTCATTAGAATCGCCTAATACTTTAGTCGACGTCCTACTTGTAGTTGAAGTGAAAGAGGTTCATCCCCCTTTTTCGATGATCAAGGTGAAAAGGGCTCATCCCCTATCCTTCGCCAAAAAAAGGTAAGGATTTCTACGATTCTCTCTAAAAAAAAATACGACATAAGGTTAGAAGCCTTAGTAGAGAAAAAAATTATATAGCACTGAATAACTTCTGAAAGAGGATTCTGATGCAAATTGAGAGAAACTTAAAGCTCAAATGGTTGAAACAACTGAGATAAAATACGAAAAAAGATTCGAGCAAAAGATGTGCCTTTTATAGGGATATAGGTTATAATACTGAAAATTGTATTAACCTAAAAAAAGAGATTGAAGCTTTGATTAAGAGAAGTTAACTGAGGAGGTTTATGAAACAGTGAAAATAAGGACAAACCAGATTGGGTTACAGATAGGACCAAAAAAAAAATCCACTAGGGATAAAAAAGGTAAGCCAAAATAAAACAAAAAGAAAAAAATTTGAAGAGATGATCTAAAACGGGAGGAAGGTTGAACTGATAATAATAAGCCAATCATTGGAGTGATTAATATGATTACTAGAGGGAGCTCAACCTTAGCCAAAAAAAAGTTTAACCCAGGAATAATCATGGCTGTGGGTTTTTCAACAAAAAAGAAAAAAAATTGAAAAGATAAATCGATCTCGTTCAGCTCAAAAGATTTGAAAAGAATCCAATACCCACATAATGATGTTATAGTAATTATAGCTGTGGTATATAATTATGTAGTTAAAGAATCTTTTTCGATAATGGGAGCTCTATTAACATCATGTACTATAGCACCATGAAGAAGATAAGAATAAAAAAAGATTAGCTATAATCGATCACTATAACCTTAATGAAATTTGAAAATGAATAAGTACCAGTAAAAAGAACTATTAAGTTACCAATCTTTATAGGCACAGAATCGACAATGGTCACCTTTGTCATAGAATTCATGGTTGTAGATGTCCTATTTGTCTATAGGATGATACTAGGTTGACTTAGTCAATCTGTTATGTGACTCATAAGCTTAATTTCCTATTTGAAAGTGAAATTTCCAACACCTTAAGGGGAATTAGAGAGGTAAGAGGAGATCAATTCACAGCACGATAGTGTTATGTCACCATAATAAAAGAAAAGACTAGAAAGCAGACTGGCAGTTCAATCAGGACTGAGAATGTCGAAGAAAAGCCAACAATAAAAACTGAGGAAAAAAAAATAAAAGCAAGAACATACAACATAAGACCAACTTGACAGAAGCATGCTCTTAAGCCACTTCAAGCTTTTAAGCTCAAATGAAAAAATATTTTTTTGTTCCATTTTTAAATTTTTGAAGTAATTATGAAGATGACCAAGCTCTCAAGTCGGTACAAATAAATTATATGGCATCTGGATCGAGTTAACATGTTGGCTAAAATATAGTTTGAAATGAAAAATATATACTGATTCAACTATATATTCCAGCAGATTATTAATAACATACTAATCATCACGTCAGGATCTCTATTCACAAGAAATGGTCTTAACCTAACTGGACAAAAAAAAGATAATTGACCAAAGACCTAACTCGAATGAAAACTAGCTTGAACCAACAAAAGATCTGTTAGCTATACCATTCTAGGATAACATCTTTGAAAAATATATGCAGATTGGAATTAATCTTAAGCATTGGGAATAATTAATTCAACTTTTGAGAAATAATGCTAACTTTGTTTACTTGGACACCATCAGATGTGCCTAACATTGATACCGAGATAATGGTCCATAGACTACACACTAACCCCAATGTTAAACCAGTTCAACAAAAAAAAAATTTTACCTTTGAAAGACGGAGGGCTATAGAAGAAAAAATTGACAAAATATTATAACAGACTTCATCAAAAAGGCTTATTTACCCTGAATGGATAGCCAATGTGGTTATGGTCAAAAAGCATAATGAAAAATGAAACATGTGTGTTGACTTTATCGACTTGAACAAAGCATACCTAAAATATAGTTTTTCCATCCCTAGTATAGATCGGCTAGTGGATGATAACGCCAAGCACAACCTTCTCAACTTTATGGATGTTTACTCTAGTTATAACCAAATTAAAATGTTGAAGAACAACGAGGAAAAAATAATTTTTATTACCAAGAAAGGCTTTTACCGTTACAAGGTGATGGCATTTGGATTAAAAAATATAGGGACAACCTATCACAAGCTGGTTAACAAAGTTTTTAAACATCAAATCGATCATAACATGAAAGTGTTTATGGATGACATGATAGTCAAAAAGCAAGAATTTGACCAAGCATTTGGAATATTTTAGAGAGATCTTTAATTCTTTAAGAAAATATAATAATAAGGTTTAACACAAATAAATGTGCTTTCGGAGTCATATTGAAAAAATTTAGTTACAGGATTAATAAGAAAAGGATAAAAGTGAACCTAAAAAAGATTCAGGCAATCCTAAACATGAAAGCATCGATCTCAATAAAAAAGATACAAAGGCTAACTGAAATAATAGCCCCCTAAGCAAGTTCATGTCTAAGTTAGCAGAGTGATGTCTACCATTCTTCAAAATTTTTAGAAATATCTCTGACTTCAAGTAGACCTCTCAATACCAGAAAGTTTTTTAAGAACTAAAAAAGTTCTTATCCTCTCCACCTATCTTATCCAAGTTGAGGTCCCGTGAAACCTTATACCTATACATGGCCATCATAAACTAGGCTATTAACTTAGTCTTAGTCTGAAAGAAGAGGGGAAACAAAGACCAATTTACTTTATGAGTAAGGTGTTAATAGGGCCAGAAATAAACTATAGCAGTATAGAAAAATTAGCTTATGTAGTTGTCACTTCGGTCAGAAAGCTCAAGTTGTATTTCCAAGTTTATACGGTTTATATACTGGTTGATCAATCGTTGAGATAAGTCTTATAAAAGCTAAAATTGTTAGAAAGATTAATTAAGCTGGTAGTAAAGCTCAATGAGTTTGACCTACATATACTACCTAGGTTAACCCTAAAATCTTAAGTGTTAGCAGACTTCGTTGTAGAGCTTACTTCAGCTTATCTTGAAGGATGATATGAGGAAAATGGTGAAATTCTAGACAAGGAAAGGTGAAAACTTTTTGTTGATGGATCAGCCATAAACCATAGTGAAGGAGTCGACCTTTTTCTAATAAGTCCGAAAGGACTAGAATATTAATACACCTTAATGTTTAGATTTAAGATAACTAACAATAAGATGGAATATGGACATTAGTAGCTGGCTTAAGATTAGTAGCTAAGTTGAATGTTTAACATATAATCGTGACTCTCAATTAGTGGTTGATTAGATAAATGAAGAGTTTGAAGCTCGAAAAGAAGGGATTTGAAAAATCTTGATAATGCACTGCTCTTGGTCATTAGTTTTAAGAAAGTCAAGGTAAAGAAGATATCGAGATCTGAAAACTCACTGATAGACTCTCTGTCTAAGTTGGCTTTAGGAATAATAGCAGAGAGTTTGGATCAAGTCCTAGTGAAAAAATTGGAATAGAAAAAATTGAAAAAATGCTCATAAGATAAATCACAAAAAAAAAAAAACTTGAATAACCTTGATTATGACATACTTAACCACAAGAGCGCTACCTAAAGATAAGGTTTGAGCTAAAACATTAATAAGAAAGGCTCTTTGATACATGATCAATGAGAAATTATGTAAAAGATCTTTTAACTTACCTTATTTGAGATGTGTAAATAAGGAAGAAGTAGACTATGTCTTATAAGAAATCCATGAATGAATATACAAAAGCCATTTTGGATCTTAGTCATTAGCCTATATAGTGCTTAGATAGGGCTACTATTGGCCCACTATCAGAAAAGATATGATCAACGTGGTTAAAAGATGAGATAAATGTTAAAAGTTTGCTCATGAGCAACATCTCTTCTCAATCAAGCTCATTTTTATCATTAACCCTTTACCCTTTATGTAGTGGAAAATGGATATCTTCAAACCGTTCATCTCAATCACAGAATAGAAAAAGTTCATCTCAATAACGGTAGACTATTTCATGAAATAACTTAAAGTTAAAGCCTTGGCCACTACAACAGAGGCCTAAGTCGAGAAAATTATGTCGAAAAACATAGTTTATAGATTCGTCCTATCTTGGTCTATAATAATGGATAATGGCAAATAATTCAAAATTTTAAAGTTTAAGAAATGATGTTCAAACCTTCATATCGACTTGAGATTCATATCAGTAGCCCACCCTCAGTCCAATAGATAAACCAAAGATGTGAACAAGACAATATTAAAAACCCTGAAAAAGAAATTAGACGCAATAAAAGAGAAATAGGCTAACAAACTTCTCAGGGTATTATTGCCCTTAAGGATAACCACCAAGGTACTAATAGAAGAAACCCAATTTCACCTGACATTTGGAATGAAAGTTGTGGTGCCCGTCAAGATCAACTTTTCAAGCTTAAAAGTCAAATTAAGGTTAGAAGAAACAAATGAGAAAACTCTTAGGGTCGATCTAGACCTTATTAAAGAATAGAAAGATGTAGCCCTAACATGAATAACAGCTTATCAATAGAGGGTATACAACTATTATAATAAAAAAGCCTGAAGTAAGAACATTTCGAAGGGTAACCTAATACTTAAAAGGGTCGAAGCCTCCGAAATCGATGACCAATGTGACAAATTAGCTTTAACTTAGGAAAGATTATATATAGTTAAAGAGATCATCTTTGATGAGACTTACAAGCTACAAGACATGAATAGCAACACCATTCTAAGGACATGAATGTGAATAACTTAAAGGTGTATTATCAATAGCTTAGATACACTGGGCTCATACTGTAACCTAAAAATCAATGAAGTTGTAACAATTATGTTCACTTCACAGTGCTCATGTTTACTCTTCGCTCTAAACAACTTAACAAAATTTGACTTAATTTTTTAAATGAATTCTCAAGCTAATTTATCCTTAGATATTTAAATGAATTTTTAGATCACTTTAATCAAACTTAAAGTTTGGATTATTTTCAGTCAAATCAAATACCGATTAATTCATTTTGGATAGTTCAAGGCAAATTCATAAAACTTATGTCACGACGACCTTGACAATAGTTAACCAAGCTTAAACTTCTTCAAGTAAAGAAAAAAATGCTGAACTTATCGTTGATAGCAACTAAATTTCTTTCGAGTTAATATATCTCATTGCAAAAAAATAATATTTGATAGAAGTTTTGGTAGAGTGATTCTTATCCAAGACTACAACAAAAATCAACCTTATACGTCAGTAATTTTAAACAAAAATTTACAAAAAGTTAAAAAAAAAAAGCTATGATTCAGCAACATTAGTAGCAGCAATTGCAATGGCACTTTTATCATTAAGAGCAATAACAACAACCTCGACCTGAGCGTTCAAAATGGCCTTAAGCTTAGCATCTAATACCCCATATTCATCTTCATTCTCTTTCTCTTTCCAAAACTGATTCATAGAAGGCCTAGATCTGATATTGTTGATATCAATATTAGGAAAATCGAGGTTGAAGTAAGTAAATTTGAATTATATCTCATTTTTGGCCAGATCAAAGGCACTTAGTGTGTTATACCTGTAAAACTCTACTTAAAGCTTAAAAAATTCATCAGAGGCCTTGAAGTCCTCATGGCATTTTTCTTCAACTCTTCATTTTTCTTCTCTTTAGCTTCTAGCTCAAACTTCAGCCTAGCTATCTCAGCCTAAGTGTCACTAAGTTTTAACTTAGGTTATACCCTCATTAACTTTACTGAGGCCTTATTAATATGCACAATTTCAAGTTTGGTCATTAGCTTCTATATTCTCTTTCTTTATTTAGCCTCTTTTTTATGGGATGCACTGAGATTGGACCTAAAGTTGCCTAGAGCATTTAAGCTATTCTTGTGTTATTTGCTCAGGGCGACCATGTCTTTCTCAACCTTGAGCAAATAAGCCATAGCAAAATAGGCATGATGTAGGGTCTGGGTAGTGTTGTTAAGAGGTTGAGGTGGAAGCTTTTGATGAACTACATAAGATGAGTTTTGACTTAAACAAAAATAAAAATGAAGAACAATAAACAAGCTAAACTAGAGTTAAGTAGTGCACACTAAGGGAAGGGACTGTGACCTTACAGAATCTCTTCGTAATGTCAAGGTTCTTCACGATATCATTAGCTAGGGTGTACTCTAGTATCATGTAGATTTTTTTGAATTGGGCCTTAACACCCTTAACTTGAGATTCTCTAAAGTAGAGGGGGAAATTTTAACCTTCAGCTTCTTGTTAGGGGTACTATTAAAGAAAGCTTTCGATGAGCTGTTGACTTTGTTTTTTGATTGATTAGGAAGTGTTGTGCTGAGGTGCTCAGTAGTTTATCCATTCTAAGGTTGGTGACCTTATTTTCCCTATGAAAGAGGGCATTGAGCTGAATATTCTTACTTTAGATCTTTTTGGGCCTCGATTTGTGTTGGAATAGGGAAATGTTGAAGCCCTTGTTGGTGGACATCTTTGCAAAACTAAGTTAAGTGTTAGATAAAAATTAAATGAAACAAAGAATCCACGAGGTTACTTCACACCTAACCTAGATTTTATTTTATTTATTATTTCAAGGGAGATTAGTTCGTGGGCATCTATAACGAGCTCCCCCTTTGAGTGTAGTCCATTATTTTATCCCAATCTAATAAGTTCAGGATGGATAGAACTATTGGCACATTTACAAAAACATTGAGCTCATTTATTATCTCATAGGCCTCAACCTCAGTCTCACCATTCTTATTTATTTTTGCTTTTGAAGGCAAAAGAAAAGCAGCTTTCAATTTTTGATAAAGCTCGGGGTAATCAACAAATAATTTTTTATTATGCTAAGCTGTTACCACCTCCTATCACTGGGTACCTTTTAATAAAAAAATTTCCTAAATAGAATAAGATTGGGAAGAATATCAAAGTGTTGGCAAAAATTGATAAAACTTATTATGTACAATATAGAGTTGGGAGTGAGCTGAGTGATAGATAAATTATAATAATTAAAAATTGAACAAATAAAAAATGTAATAGAAACCTTAGACTGGCCATGAATGAATCCCAATATACATAAAGTCGATATGACTCCAATTTATTAATGATTCAATCTAAGGAGTTTGCTATAAGGAGTTTGGCATTAACTATACCTTTCTCTAGGAAAATAAAAGTTCGTTACTAGAATGCGAATGTAATGAGTTGAACACACGTTAAGGCAGTCTTCAGGATTATCTTTGCCTTTTGGTTTTTTCATCACATATTTGGGGATTACATCGAGGTTACAAGAAGTATATACAGAAACCTTAACCAACTCATCCTGCTTTAGAAGACTCCCCTTCTCATTATCACTTTCTTCAGTCGAGGTACCTCATTTCTCTTGTTCCTTCTTAAAATCATCCTCATAATCAAAATCTTCACTACTAGAAGATTTTGACTCTTGAGTAGGAGCAAGATTTTGAAATTAAACAGTAACTAAGAGTAACATAACCTTGGAAGAAAAAGGGCAAAGTAGAAACCCCTTAAGAAAAAAAGTAATCTTAATGAGAGTTGACCAAAAGGGAATGAAAGTGACAACAGAAGCATGGTGGTGGTGAAAGAGCAAAAAAAAAAGGAAAATTGATGAGACTATACCCTATAAGGGAAAACAACTAAAAATAAAAAATATCAATTATAAAAGATGGATCGACCTGAGATATAGGATAAAAAAGTGGAGGTGGATTCTCTAAATCAAAATTTATCTAAGCATAGAGCTCATTTGTCCTTATGACACATTTTGTTCTTACCCAAGCATTATTATAATTTCGTTACCAACCTTCCTTGGACATTAGATTAAACCAATAGGCCAATCTCTGATAGTCACGACCTCCGATAATTGATGGAATTAGGTTATTGTCATCCTTTCTGAGCTAACCTCTCTTAGGTTCTACCTTGAAACACTTAACCTCCTCAGAACTAAAACTAAAATATGTAATGAAAAGTAAATACTAAAAAAAATAAAGAGAAGGAAAAAAAAAAGAAGAACTGTAAGGTCAAAAAAATTTTGAGGTCTAAAAATTTAAGTCAAGTTAACAGCAATGAAAGTAGAAAGGTAGAAAATGAAGGCCCCAATGGCCCTTTATATAATTGCGCCTCAAATTAGATAGGTGACCCAAATTTTACCATGTGTCAAATTGCAAACTAAAATACATCTTTTTGTCTTTCCCGTTTTAGATTTTTCTACTCAAGCTACTTCTTTTCTCATTTAATGCCATTAGACCAGCTAGACTAGACAGCCTCTCAAGTTAAACTGGATGGCTCTCTAGGATAGGCCAAGCAGATTCCCCAACCTGAACCAACTTGAGGAATCGACACCTGGTTCATCATCAAAATTCAAAATGAAGACTTGAATCCAAACTTCTAAAAAAAAGTCCAAGTCCCACATCGACGAAATGAACTCTTATCTTAATCCTAGATCACCTTTGACAAAGGGCACCTCGATCACTTTAAAGTTAGCTATGCATTCAACCCTAAACATGTGTACAAGATTAGACCCCCACCAGGTCAGACCACAGTTTGCGATCGGTTACCCCAAATGTTGACTTCTACATCGAAATTGACTATAAGAGATCAGATCTCATGCCTTCTCCTTTCATTTGATCGACTTATACAAAATAAATTAAATGCATACCCTATAATGTAACATTCATATTATTGGTAAGATAATAGAATGTTAGGGGCATTTAGTGGTCAAAATAGCATATTGGTCTTTTTTTTTATTAGGAACCCTACGCATTGTCACCCACTGGTCCCCTCCTTCTCATCTATAAATACAGACATCCAGGCATTATTAAGATGGGTTTTTTCTAATCCTGATTCTATATCTTTCTCTCATTACAATCTATTCTCTAACTTGAGCATTAGAATGCAAATGTAGAGAATACTCCCTACCTTTACCTTTAACCATTTTTCTCTTGTGTCTTTCTAGGAACACTCTCATGTAGGAGTTCGGCACAAACACCAACAAAGAAAGGATGACCAACAATAAAGAGTTTGGATAAAAAGATTTGAGGATTTGAAAATATAAATTAAACTGAGAGCTAGAAGGGGACAAATGAGAAGATGCAACAATGGCACTGCAATAAGAAAATTGTACAAGTTTCTTTGATAAAATAGAGAAAAAATTTGAAAATGAAATAAAGCTGTCATTTATGAAAATCGAAGGCAAAATACCTTTAAAAAGTACTGTTCATCTTGTGTTTTTGGCTAAACTTGTTTTGAAAATGTTTTAAAAATGATAAGAATAAGCAAATTGTTGTTTTTTCTAATTTCCAAAACATTTGCAAAGATTGATGCATGTTTTATAAAATTCAAAACAAAAACATTTACATACGTAATATTATTTAATGATATTTTCAACTAAGGGTGTAAATAATATATTAGTACTTGTAAGTTTTCAAATTTGATTCGAATAAAACTTGAATTTGACTTGATTATTATTGAGTCGAGTTCGAGTTCAAGTAGCTCGACTTATCAATCGAGCTAAGCTTGAGCATTTTTATACTCGGTTCGAGTAGCTCGCGAGCCTAATCGAGCTTTTATATTTAAATATATATTTATTATTTTAATTAATAAAATATCTCAAACTTGAGCTTGAATTCGAACACAAATAATTAAGTTTTTATCGAATATAAGAATCGAGTATATTTTTATATGTTAATAGAGTTTAATTGATAGAATTTGAGTAGCTTAATTTTTATTTCAAATTGAACTTGAGTTAAAAAAATAAAACTCGATTGAATTTGAGCAAAATTTCGAGTTTTGAGTATTAAATTTTGAATCAAATTCAAACTCAAATTTAATATTATATCGACTCAAACATAATTGATTATACTCCTAATTCCATTTATAGCCAATCGATGCAAATAGAAATGCATGGAAAGTCGCAGTTAGCGTCCCCATTGAAAGGAGGATGAAATGTTACTCTGATTGCTTGTAAAAATATTGTTTGAGGATTATTTTTCCCGTTAAATACCCAACTCCGGTTACTTATGAAACAGCCCGGAATTAAACCACACGCTCCCATTTCTCGGCAGTGAAAAATATAAGAAAAACCACAACTAAAGCTCCCCGGCGAAATCTAACCGTATAACCTCAACTTAACGTCGGCTTCACACTCCATTGTATCCTGTTTTACAATTGGATCGTGCTAAACACGTAAAGAAAAAGAGCGTGAATCTAACACTTCCTATCCCGGTATGATATCTCCCTATCAAGGCTCTTCTGATGGACCCACTCGCTGCTCCAGTCGTTTGTAACCACGAGAGTTCTCCCACCGTACACCTGGAAGATAAGGATAGAGGGAGAAACAAATCGAGAGAAAAAACGAACAGAACTTCTAGAGAGAGGAACAGAGTACTGTGGAGAGAGAAAGACTCTGAAGAAGATCTGAAATCGAACAACCGAAGGTAATGAGCTGCGAAATTTCTTTTCTTTTCTTTTGTCTTTAATTTGGTTTGGGTTTATATAGATGATTGTAGTTTTAATTTTGTAGATGGAGGAAGGATTTTGTTCTCTAGATTTGTTGTGTTTCTAGTTGGATTAAGTGGTAAAAACTTTGGGAGCTTTCAAGTTTGGAAGGTGAAATTAGGGTTTTTGGTGCGGAGGTAGTTAAACTGTAGTTTGGATTGATTGGAGAAGGTGAATTGTTTGATTAGAGACTGGAAAAAGGGGAAATTAGGGTTTTAAACCCTAATATATATGTATGGATTCGGGGACAGTGGTTGGAGAAGGAAAAGACGGTGAGAGAGAGAAGCAGAGGTACATGGAGAGCAAGGTTTATACTAGGAAAGCTTTTAAGGATCCCAAGAAAAACAGTCTTCTCACCACCACAACCAACAACATCAACGTCAACAGCGCTGCTGTCAGCACAACCGCCGCCTCTGATACTGTGAAGAACGAGGATAACTCCAATGACAATAACAACAGCGATAACAACAACAACAACTCCGCTGAAGCACCAGCTCATCCTCTGCCATTAGGGTATGGGGATCCAGCTGACCAACAGCCTGCTCCGCGCGTAGATACTGCAGTGTCTGATGACTCTTCAAGTCCTAACAAGAAGCAGGTTGTGGCAGGCAACGGAGCTGTGAAGCCCAGTTCTGAGAACCGGGTGAAGTTCAATTTGGCTTCAAGGTCAAAGCAGGAGATGCAGGAACTGAGGAGGAAGCTGGAGACTGAGCTTGATTTGGTGAGGAATTTGGTGAAGAGGATTGAAGCTAAAGAAGGCCAAATAATTGGGTTTAATAATTTCCGTGTTCCATTGAATGACAGTCTTGATTATGGATTCAAGAGGTTTCAACCAGAGGTGGCTTCAGTGGGTATTTCTAAGGAGCCTGTTAAGCAATCAAGGTCTTTGAACCAGTTGAATATTTCTGTCTTGGAAATTAGTCAGGGTGCAAATGAAAATTTGGAGAAGGAGAAGAGAACACCTAAGGCCAATCAGTTCTATCGAAATTCTGAGTTTTTGCTTGCAAAAGATAAGTTCCCGCCAGCTGAGAGTAACAAGAAATCGAAATTGAATGGAAAGAAGCAAGGAGGAGGTGAATTCACTCATGGGTTTGGTATAGGTAACAAGTTCTTTAAGAGCTGTAGTTCTTTGCTTGAAAGACTAATGAAGCATAAGCATGGTTGGGTCTTTAATACTCCTGTTGATGTCAAGGGTTTGGGTTTGCATGATTACTATAGTATCATTGAGCATCCAATGGATTTGGGTACTGTGAAATCAAGCCTTAACAAGAACTGGTACAAGTCACCTAGAGAGTTTGCAGAGGATGTGAGACTGACATTTCGCAATGCCATGACATATAATCCTAAGGGACAAGATGTTCATGTAATGGCCGAACAGCTATCAAAGATATTTGAGGACAAATGGACTGCTATAGAGGCAGATTATATTCGAGATATGAGACTTGCAATAGAATATGAAGTGAGTCTTGCTATGCCAACACCCAGAAAGTCACATCCAATGCTACCACCACCGCTTGATATGAGAAGGATCTTGGATAGATCAGAGTCGATAATACGTCCTGTTGACGTGAGACGAAAACTGATTGTTACTACTCCAGGTAGGAGCCCTACTCCAAAAAAGCCTAAGGCAAAGGATCTGTATAAGAGGGATATGACTTATGAGGAGAAGCAGAAGCTTAGCACTAACCTTCAGAGTTTGCCTTTGGAGAAGCTGGACAACATTGTACAGATTATTAAGAAAAGGAATTCAGCTCTCTTTCAACATGACGGTGAAATTGAAGTGGATATTGACAGTGTGGATACTGAGACTCTCTGGGAGCTAGATAGATTTGTTACCAACTACAAGAAAAGTTTGAGCAAAAACAAGAGAAAAGCTGAACTTGCCATTCAAGCTGGAGCAGAAGCTGAGCAGATTGCACCAGAGAAGGTAAAGCTTTCTGTCATAGTTTCTTATGTAATAATCTTTTCCCAAGAGATGCAGAATTCATGCTTATGTTGTATTTAGTTGCAGACCCCAGCTCCTGTTTTGGTGGAAGTGCCAAAAGAAGCCACAACTGGTAAGTTTTCATGTTATAAGGATGATGGTACTTTGGTTACTGCATGCTTGGTTGGATTGATACTAAAAATTTATATACTTCTACCTGCAGATGAGCAGAATATGTCCACATCACCTGCTGAAGTGGAAAAGCTTGGACATAATGCTAGTAGGTCTAGTAGTTCCAGTAGCTCTAGCAGTGATTCTGGGTCTTCTGCAAGTGGTACTATGATTTATTTCTAACTAGAGTGTTTTTGGGGGTACTTTCTCTCTTATTGTTCTAACTTATATAGTGCTTGTTGCAGACTCTGATGGTGAAAGTTCCTCAGCGTCTGGGTCTGATGCTAGACATTCACCATTGTCTTGAATGTTTTTGATTCAGGTATGATAAAATGTTTCTGTGTCTTGTAAAAATTCATGATTTGATTCCTCGAAGTTCCTTGAGTGTATATGCTTGTTTTTAAGTTGCATCTTCTGTTATAGAATTGTATACAGTTTTGTTTATACTGTGGTTCTTTGGAATAGTATGAATGGTGTTTATTGATGACATTTGATATAAACGGTAGTCAATATTCTTGCCTGGAAGTATCACTATGTAAGTGAATTAAAATTTGGATGATTAAACAATTAGATGAGACTTCAACTTGGGGGTCTCATATTCAAATCTTGAGGAGGGGAGTGTGAGGTTTATAAGATCAAGAGAGTTACCTCCCTTTCATTTGAAATAAATGGGCACATGTAAAAACAAAGAAAAAAATTGTAGACCTTCTATGTCTCAGCAAATTAATATTGTTGTGAGATGAAGATGTATACTTTCTTCTTTTTCTCTATACAATTCATTCATCATTGGTATCCCATTTGGTAAAAGGGAAAACATCATTTCGAACAGATAATTATTCAGTATTTGGCTTATGTAGCCTCCAATCATCCAACATTGAAACTATACTTTCTGGTTTTATTGTATGATTGAAATCAACTGTGATGGAAAGATGACATCATATTAGTGATGGAAAGAGTGGTGTTATACTTGATATTCTTGGTAATAAATGTTTATTCATTCTGTGGTAACTCATTAGGCATACCGGCATCTAGGATTTGGCCTGTAGATGCTAGTCTATGAAATATGAAAATTTATTGTTGTTATGGTTCTTCATAGTTCTGCTTTTGGGAATTTTTTTCCTAGATGCTTTGCAGTTAGTTTCATATCTATTAATTTATGATAAAATGTGTAGTTTTAACTCTTCTGATCATCTGTGTTTTTACAGAGGTTTGGTACCATCTTACTTTTTTAAACTTCGAATTTGTTGTTCTTTTGTGTTTACAATGTACAGACATGATATGTCAAGAGAAATAAGTTTGCAATATTGAGTACTCCCTTTGTGATAAAATTTCGGTCATGAGTCAGAAATAAATTAGTTGCTGAGAAATACATGTCTATTTCATTTTTTTCCTGATGGAGTGAGGCACTTTTCTGCATGAAGAATTATATTAATCCTCATGGGTTAATGCAATATATAACAAACAGGCTATGAGCAACCTCTCCACTATGTTGTGGGGAATCTACCATTTTTTGTTGGTTGTATTTAATGCAAATAAAACTACAGATAACTATATCTTTGTGAATATATTCATCTGATCTAGTGGTGGACATCTCCTTTTACCTGACTGTACTTAGGTGAATAACAAGTTAGTTAATGTGTGGTGGTTTTCAACTAAAAGAATTTCTGATAGACCTGTGTGCTAGTTATTACATCCACCTCATCAGCACCAACAACAACAATAACAAACTAAGCCTTATATCCTATAACTTTGGGGTCGGCTGTATGAAAGGTCAACAAAAATAATCATGTTTGGTCGTAGTTTTGAATCTTCTTGCGTCACTCATTTTTATCAAAAACAATATTTTCCTCTACTTTTTTAACCCTCATATCATCAGTTATTGCTTGCATCCACGTCTTTCGTAGTTTACCTCTAGAAGCTTTTATCTCTTCCAAAGCTAGAAGCTCATTTCTCTTAGGTGGTGCACAACATCCACCTGATCCTTTGGAGGAAATTTAGTCTTTTTTTTTTTCCTGGAGATATGCAGAATTGTGAGTCAACCTTGCAATTTTGATAAACTTTCCAACCAAAATTTTCTGATCTAGTTTGCAGTGGGCTATGTTGTTCTGACTTGGTCTGCTTTTAGTATGTTGTCTGTGAATGACTGTGCAGAGGCTTGGGTTTGGTGTAGCATTATATTGCAATCCATGTAAATGGAGAAATATGGTATATCATAAGTTGTATCATATTGTTTCTTATGGAATACAAAAATAGGATGAAACTTGAAAGTATTCTATTCATCCACCATGCCAAGAAAATTAATGGGATTCAACTTTGCCATTAGTACAACCTTGCTTGTTATGGGAGCAAGGGTTTTCTTAAGATCTTTTAGTTAATGGGAATCGAGCTTTGATTTCTCTGGATTTTTTAGCCCCAATTTATAGGAAACATATTCTTGTTTTCTTGTTCTGTTATATCTGTATGATGGCTCTGAATTGCTTTCCTAGTTGGTAAATTGATGTTTTGTGGTCACTGCGTGTTATTGACTAGTGAGCTGCTTTGTCCTAACAGACACCATGCGCTTATAATTCAGTATTCTACAATAAAACGTTTCCTTAATTGTTATTGCAAATTGAGTGGGAAACTGTTTGGAATTAAAGACGTTAAGATGTGGTTTAGTTGAGCAGCTGCTACTGTTTATGATGAAGGTGGTGGCTATAAATATATGATGCTACAAATGTTGCCCTTACCTCTTTGATTTCGTGGACGTGTATAGTGGATTTAGGATCGTTCGATAAGAGTAGTGTGTTTTTCTGTAGCTTCTTTGGTGTTTGAAAATAAAGATGAAACCAACTATGTGCAATTTTTTTTTTTTGGGGGGGGGGGGGGCTGAATGGGTCCTTTTGAATGTACTATTCAAAATGTGGACTAGGGGAATGAAAGCGAGGTTGAAATAAGATCAAATACCTGTCTCAACGTTCAATTGTTTGCACTACCTTTTGACAATTTTCTACAACCATCTGTGATATTATAGTTGGTGCAGTACTGGTACTATTTACTAATTTGTTGTGTTTTTTCTATCTTTGCAGTGGCTGATCTAAGAATTTAGAGTAGGTGCTGATCCATTGTGATCCTGAAGCTTTCCAGAATCTCTTTTATGAAATTGAAGTAGCATTTGGAGTTGTTTATGGTGCCTGGAACTCGAAGGGTTCCATCCATTTAGCCACTGCAGAGTGCAGAGCGGGTCTGTTTCTGCTTTTGTTGGAAGTCGAAACTAGGCTACAACACTCTCCATGTGGACAATCTGTATAATATGGGTAGAATGTGGTGTCCATGGTTAGGAAAATTTAGGTTTCTTTTACGTGGCACGTGTACATTGCTAACTGCTGCTACTCATCCTTAGTTTCAGGGGGCTTTTCTTTTCTTTTTTTTTTTTTTTGGGTTTATGGTGTGGCAGATTCAGGAGTCTTCGATGTTATATACAGAAAATTGCATTGTAATTCAAGTTATGAATTCATAATTGCTTCTCATGAAATAATTAGTGATTGGTTGTCTTATTTGTTGGCACTTGGCATCTCTCTTCTCATAAATTTATTTATCTTATTATACTACTAGTTAGTTACTTCCCTCCAAAGATTTGCTTTGGGAATTGGCAGCAGTGAAAAAAAAAGTTGCACTTTCAACATTTCAAAGTACCTGTTATCTTTCTCTCACCGCTTCATAATGGCTTAGTGCATTTCCTCCAGGGGTAATTCATTTTCCTTTTATGGAGTAAGGATAAGGACTTTTTACTGCTATGAAAAAAAATAATTATAAAAAAAGGAAATGACATCTTTTTAAATTCATGAGGAAATCACAATCACAATTTTATCTTTTAAAGCATTAGTTTGTCTTCATATTTTTCTGAATTTCTGAAATCAAATAAATGTAATTAAATTATATACAAATTAAAATATCAAAGTTAAATTGAATTAAAAGTAATTTGTTAATAATATAAAATTATTTTACATTAAATATAAAATTAACTCTGTTCATAACAAAAATTTATTAATGGTTTTTTTGTTGATTGATATTTCGTATTTATATTCAATATTTCCTATATTAACCATTAATTTATTATTAGTGATTTATATTGATTTTTCATACAATTATATTCGGCCACATTATTCATTAGTAATGAATTGAAAATGAGCATACAACTAGACACTTTCAAGAAGACTTGCCATCAAAGTTATCACTAAATAGCAAATAATATCAAACTATTGAAGTAAGAAAGTTTAATCTATAGCATTCTAAGCTAGGAAAACAAATTAAATGCAAGGAAGTAGGAGAAGCAAGTAAAGAAACAATACAACTAAACATGATAACAAAGCAAGTAAATGGACAAGTAACATAACAAGTAAATACGAGTAATCTAATCTAGGGATGCATCAAAATAACATCAACATAACATAAAAATTTATTAAAATGAGACTCAAAGTATAATAGGCTAAAACAAGCTAAAACAGAAACTTCAAAACTAGCACTAACAAGGAAACCAAAACTTCAAGACTATAGAATGAATGCAATCGAACCTAAAGTCTATATGCATTGATGTAAAACACATTAAAGAACAATAAACTATTATAGATCTAACTTGAAATTAATTCCAAAGTATAAAAATAAGTAAGAACCGAACAAGGAATGTAAAACGAAATGCTAGATCTAAGAACAAAATTTAAAATTAATGCATCTTAAATCTAAGATCTACACTCCAAATGAAGGAATGGACTTAGACATGAGCTTGGGTATTACTAGATTTCTAGTGGTATCCAAAATTTTTAGTTCAAATAACAGAAAGATGCTATAAATTTTAGTTTAAATGAAGAGGCTTGAAGATGTTAATTGCATCTAAATCAGAAAATAAAAAATAAAAAACCACATCACTATCACATTAAACTTCCCACACTATATAATAGTGTGTGTCTTTCACATTTTATTTTTTATTAAAAAAATCTTATATTATTATAAGTAGATAACGTTTAATTCTTATTTGAATAAATTAAAATGTTTAATTTTAAATTGAATAACCACTCAAACGTTTAATTTTAAATTTGGATACTTAATTTAAATTGATAATTCATATCTTAAATCATTTAAGATTATCAATTAATTAAAATTCAAATCAAACTACTTATATTAAGAAATCTTAGCCATACTAGGATTAGTAGTTTAGTTCTAACCAAAAAATAATCTTCATTATTAGATCATGAAATAGTACTTTTTGAGAGAATTACATCCAACATAATGGAGGGACATTCCTTAAACCAGTACGTTGACTCATAGGTGATCTAAGTGCATTCTTTGCTAACCTATGTGCAGCCTTGTTCGCATCTTTCTTAGTATGAACAGTAGAGAAGTAGTGAAAATCCGGCCTCATTAGTTTTGCATCATGGATTAACTCACAAACCATCGATAGACTCACTTCATTACACTTTAGTTTATAACCTCTAGGGCATCTCCGTCAATTATGACTAACTTAAATCCCATTTCCTTCATGAATTCAATGGCCTTCGTCGCTGCTAGCACCTTTGCAATTATGGGATCTCTAACTCGCGTCATTGTTGTCGAACATGCCCCCAGCATCTGGCCTGTTCCATCACTTACCATTATCCCTATTCTACATACACTCTCTTCTGCATTTAGTGCCCTATCAAAATTTGGCTTAACAGTTCCTATCTCTGGCGCTAACCCATTTCACACTTCCATTATTAACACTGGAAGTTGTACGAGATTAAGCTTCTCTGTATTCTTCCGAGTATCTTTCAATAAACGCCATAGTTTCTTCAACATTTTTACATTCATTGATTTTGACTTTTGCATTTCTATTGTGCCAAATCATCCAGCTTGTTGATAACCCCACTTCCAAATTATTCTGATCCACTTTCTCAAACATGTGGCGTAGCCAGTCTTTTTCATTTTCTAATTCTGCATTAGTCCATTCTTCTCCCCAACCACTCGTGTTCTAGATTTACTTTATTGCCTTGTACCTTTTTATTGCATGCATTACTATTTCTTCTTCTTGTCAACATTTTTGGCATATCTCCTGCACCTCAATTCCCCGCTTCTTTAAGTTTCTAAGTACTGGTAAAATTCCATTATTTAGTCGCCATCCAAAGACCCTTATCTTTATCTTGTTTGGTAAGTTCAGTTTGAAGGGAATTAAACATTAATAATTAGAGTAAAACAGTGAAATTTTAAAAATTTTATTTCCCTAAAGCTAAAATTAATCAACAAGATCATATAAACATACAATATATATAAATTATATAGGTTTTGGCTATGGTTGTTACCTTGAATGCTGATACTTTTTTGGCTCAAGTTGGTGACCTTCCAAATAGTTTCTCAACTCAAAAAGTTGTCTAAGTGTTTAGCCTCTAATGGTGATCCACATAAACAAGACCAAAGAACTTTCTCCAAGGGATAGGAAGAATTAAAAACCGAAATCTCTAGCTAGTGAGAGTTATCAATTGCCCTCTTTGTATTTTGTCTCAATTGTTCTCAACACATGAGATATCTACTCTTATAATACTATTAGAGAGGGGGTGGCTTAAGTTCTTTATATAGAGACAAGAGGTAAATCTAGGGTATTAGGGTTTCTTTACACTTAATTCTATTCTCAATAGAATAACACTTTAACTAAGTCCTATTCTCAATAGAATCACTTACTTGGCCGACCATACAACATCCCATTCAGTATTGAACTTTTATATGTTTCTCTATATTAAATTGTAACCCAATAAATTAAGTCTGCCTTAATTTATCCCAATTTTAATCTTTCACAACATATCTTATTATGTGTGACCTATTAAGTTCTTTAGCATGTTGGTAATAAATACAAGTATTGTGAGCCTTAAGCATTCGGTTATGGATGAAACAAACTTTTTGACTTTATCACTAATTCTCTAATTAGTCAATCTTATATTTATAGATCATGATCAGTGCTAACTTTATTACCATGACCCTCAATTGCTAAAGAACAATCAATAATGCTTAACAACCTATCCATGAATGTCTTAGTGTATAATTAATATCTTTCATCACTAGTATCTTGGTTTGAACATTAAGTATAGTTTAGTAGCTATTCAATCTTGTTCAACCATATTAAGTCTTATTATTGACATTGACTCACAAAAAAACTTTAAAATAATTTTAAACTCTTATTTCGCTTTGACCAAAGGTTTTTTAAGTTAATTCAATCAAAACTAGTTAAGATACTCTCTTGATCACAAAAGTGATAAATCCAATCTTGATTACTTCGTACATCTTCATATGCCTTATGTTATACTCAACAATACTTGACTTGAGCATTCTTGACTAGAACTATAATAAAGTAAAGTCAAAGTATAACATTTATTATATAAGATCATAAGTAATCTCAAGTCAAAGGATCACTTATACACCATCACATGAGAATATAGCTATAGACATTATGTGAACTATCATATAACACTTATATGTTAGTTCAAGTTTACTTAAACTTCAACCTATGAGATTGGTTGCTTGCTTCATAAACAAGAGCATAATCATGTATCGATTTTAACATCTTTTATCAATGTCTTTTCTTGACAAAGCATCAATTAAGAAAAATTTTAAAAATAATGATTTAATACAATGATGATCTCATAATTACAATCTCATTGTAATTTTCTTGCAAAATGTATTTATTGCATAGACTTTATCTATAAGAAGTAAGTAATAGTAATTATGTGTATGCAATTTTATAGATAAATAATGTCTTTGATAATAATAGAAATGCATAACCAATTCAATCTATTTTAGGGCATATTACTAACACAATTTCCAAAGTTTTTTTTCCAAAAGCCATTCTCTAAGCCATCATTTGTAATCTCTTCATGTGGTTTGTTGAGCATTCTTTAGGCTCTATTTTCTATGTATTCACTATTCTTCTTTGGACCCTATACAAGTTGATCATCTCTTCCCACACATCTTTTGGGTATATAGCAAACTATATTTGCTTCCTCAATCGAGAATAGTTTTTTCATCTTATCATCTTTTCACTTTCTTTCATTCGGATCAATCAAGTTTGAAACAAACTTATATTATGCCACTAGTGTCATTTCTCCACATGGTTTTAGTTTCTAGTACAATTTAACCTACAAATTATACCAAATTATGATCTTGCCTCTATCCTTTACTTTCCATCTTACACCTGGTTCTAATACTTTTCTTGTAACCTAAACATTATTCCAAGTAAGAGATAGATTTGCACCAACTCTACTTCCATGCAATTGGAGGTAAGGAAGCATTTCGCCTTAAGCACCTTGTGGACTAATGACCATGGTCTTTTCATTATATGCCATCCTTATTTTCCTAATAAAGCTACATTGAAGCTCGCCATAACTTTAAAAACCATTCCTCCTACAACTTTACTTTGACAAAGCTTATCCCATTTCAACTAGTGGATACCTCTCATTTTTGGTTTTGATAGCCATCAAAACTTGTTTATAATACTATTTATCTCATCACACAGCGGGGAGAAGGAAACAGCTCATGGCATATATTGGTATTGCCTAGAGAACCGCTTTTATATCTACTTTTTTTTCACCTTTGGATAGCATCATCCTACTCCAATGTTGTATTTTTCCTTTTAGCCTATTTATAATTTCTTTAAATGCTTTCTTGTCTTTGTACCACAGTTGAAACCCTTAGATATTTTTTTGGATCTATTATCCCTTGCATTCCAAAAGTATGTTTGACATTTTTTCGTACAATCTTTTGATATGTTTTTACTAAAGAATAATGATAGCTTATCATAGTTAATTTGTTGTCTAGAACTTCCCTCATATTTTTGTAGCACTATCTCACCCACAAGCATTTCATTGGCCTTGTTTTTATAAATAGCAAGTTATCCTCTACAAAAAAACAAATGAGTAATTCATGGACCATTTTGACTAGCCCCCGCGCCGGTTATCCATCCTTCATCTTGGTATTGCTTTAACATAATTGAAAAGCCCTTTGTACATAGAAGAAATAAATAGAGTGAAAGAGGACAAAAACTGTCAATGACATGACCATTAAGAACTATGAAATTGAAACTGAAGTAATACATCTTGTGATCCGTGAAATCCATCGATTAGTAAAACCCATCTTTTTCATAATGACTTCTAGAAACATTTACTCCACCCTATCATAGGCTTTGCTCTTATCGAGTTTTAAAGTGATATATCCATTATTTCCCGATCTTTTATGTTTTAAAGTGTGTAGAATTTCATATGCCACCAAAACATTGTTAGTAGTAAAGCATCCCAAGACAAAAGCACTTTGGGAATCACTTATACAACTAGAAAACATTTATTTAAACCTATTAGCCAAAGTTTTTTAAATGATCTAAAAAATGACATTACACAAACTTATAGGTTGAAAACCAACCATTGTTTTGGGGTTTTTTATTTTTTGAATCAATATAATATTAGTATTGTTCACTTAATGGATCAGTCTCTCCCCATTCAGATAGGATAAACAAAAAACAGTCACATATTTTCTAATAATATGTTAGTATTTATGAAAGAACAGAGCAGGCATACCATTATGTCTTGAAACTTTTGTTAGGTGTATTTGTTTGATTGCCTTATAAATTTCTTTTGGTTGGAATTCTGCAAGGAGAAACTTGTTCATCTCATTTGTGAATCGAGTGTCTATCCCTTGGAGAACCTCAAACATGGTTGGCCTTGGGATTGAAACAGATTCTTGAAATAGTTGAGAGCTATCTTTCATTCCTTCTTTGTCTTCACTTTATGTTCCATATCCGTCTTCTAGTCCTTTAAAAAATTAATCTTTCTTCTGTTAGTTGCTTAAGAATGGAAAAAAGTTGTGTTTTTATTCCTATCCCACTACCAGTTCACTCTTAATTGTTGTTGTCAGAATAATTCATAAGATTTGTCTTAAAAGAAGATATTCACATGAACATTTACGTAAATAAATTTTATTTGATGATTTTGTATTATATTATATTATATATAATATATAATATCATAAATAATTAGAACATTTTATTCTATCAAATTACTATCTCATTCCAATCATTTTGTATTTAAAATGTTTTCAAATTGACATCTTTTTTCTTTTTTGTTTGGGATCTCATGTATTCGTAAGTCATTTTAGACCTTAATTAATTTGGAATTGAGTTGAGTTGCATTCCATAAGTAAGCTTTTCAAAACTTATTTTCTCCATTCACAAGATTCAAAATCGATATTTTACTTAAGAAAAATCGAATTTCTTACTATTCAAACCGACAGTAATCGATCAAATTAATATCTTTACTTTTTAGATAAACTTGAAATTGATAGAGTGAATATTTTTGAATTACAATTTTGATTAGAACTAGTAGAATCTCTCTTGTTTCGTTTTTGGTAAGAATTAATATTTTTTTTAAATTTTGAAAGTATAAATCAATAAACTTTTATATTTAATAAATTTTAAAAATAATTATTATCAATTATAAATATTTACAAAAAATATTCTTAAATTTTTTTCTCTTTTTCTTTTTAAGTTTTTTTTTTTTCCATTAAAAGGACTCAACTTTTTAACTCTATTTTAAAATTATAAATTTATAAAACTAAAATGTATATTGGACAACTTTTTTTGTTTTGCATAAAAAATAACATTCTGTTGAAAACAATTTAAGAATAACTGAAAAACAATAATACATGAAATCCACACAAGAAACTAAAAGCTATTTTTATATATTAAAAAGAACTAAATTTATATTAACCAAACAAATCTATTTTACTTGCCAAAATTCCAAATGCCTAAATTTTATTCTGCCGAAAACCTAAAATAAAATAATAAAAAAAAAAAAACAACTGACGGCTTCTCATGCAAATTTATTATATTCATCGCATGTCTAACTTTCGTTAATGTCTCCGCATAAACCTATAATTTAAATCCACTTGCAAAAATTTTACTAATGAAATTAGAGAAGTTGCGTTTCTTCTTCTTGCTTACTCACAAAAAATATTTAAATGTGAAAAATATGAGCGTGCTTTTAGGGTTTTAAAGTCCCTTATATATTTTTCTCCACCACCCGCGCTATCACGTCCTCTCTCCTCTCTCTCAGCGCCGGCGAGTGTCTCTTCTGCACCTGCCGCCGGCCAGCTTCTCTTTCGTCCACTGTGGCGGATTCTCTCTCTGCCCTCTCTCTCTTCCCCCTCTTTCCCTTGAGCCGGCGCCGCCATTTATTTCTCAGGTTTCTCTCCCTTCTCTCTTTTACCTGTGGCTTCCTTGCTCTTCTATCTCACTTTGGTTGAACAGTCAAGGTAAAATATTAGTTTAATATGCTTTAATTCATTTTTTTCCCTGTCAATTTTATGACTTTGCTTTATTTTTGTCTAATTTTGCTTTTTGTTTTCCACAATTTGTTTATTTTCTGATTTTCCCCATGATAGGCAAGTTGTCATTTTGCTTGGGTTGACTTTGTCATATAATTTCAGTGTTAATGTGAATCTTTTTCAGTTCTTAAAGCATGAAAAAAGGAAGGTAGGTGTGTGAGCTTTGGTTCGGAAGTTATGCTTCCAATATTAGCTTTGGTGAAAGTATAGCTTAAATTTGTTTCACTGCCTCGATTGATGAAGGACACTGGATATGAAGTTTGCTTCAATGACATACACGTTCAGCTCCCTTGTCATTTCTGTTTCACAATAACTTGCCTTCAATTGCCTCTCATAATACAATTGTTGCATCTGAATGATACAAGATATGCTTTTTATGAGACATTACTCGCGTAACTACCTACCCATCACTGAGATTGGCAAGACTCATTGATACAATCAAGTTCCAGGTCTCCAATTGTTTTGAGCTGCTAGTCTGAAACGTACTTTTTCCTAAGGTCATTTTTGATTGGAGTAATTATAATCAGGTTCCAATTCTTTCTGAGTCTGCCTTTGTGTTGGTTTTGTTTCCTTTGTTAAGGTATGCTTCTGACAAGTGACAATATGTCCCAGCTTTATTTTTCTCTTTCTTTGACACTAAAATTCTTTTATTGGCTGAGCAAAAAACAAAATTATATTTTCTCTTACTAGTGTTTTGATTTAGAAGTAGGGAGACCTACTTTTAGAAGATGGCTTTCAGCTTTTAACTACTATGAAGGGCATTCAACTATTTCTGGGTATAACTTTGTTTATTGGCTGGATCAATAAGCGGCTAGGTTATTCTACAAGCCATTATTCTATTTGGTATAACAAGAAAGCTGTTACTTTAATATATCATTCACTTTCTCACAAAAGCACAATGTTTAAAATAGATCAAGAAATGCAAATACCTTTTGAGTTTGTTTGATATGGCTGTTTCTTGGGAATGCAGACTACTTTTTATTTTTATTTTTTTTGGAATTTCCCCATAGATGTATTAAAAAGTAGCAAGAATAGTGCTTAGTGAAGTACTAAGCTTATAAGATGAATTAGGAAAAATACATATTAATGTATATGCACCTATAAATTAAGGGGTGGAGCATGTCTGCGCATCACAATAATTTTAATCATTGTAACCTGACTTCCTAACACATTAGATATATTTGTGTTAACATCATTGTTTTATTTCTTTTGAATTATATGTAACCTGACTTCATAATGCCTTGATATATTTTTGTTAACATCATTGTTTTATTTCTTTTGAATTATATCTTTAGCTATCCAGTTATGTCTCGTTCAACTGTGAATTTTTGAGACTCATAAGCTAGAGAAACTGAATCTGCCTCCTCTGGGGTGGGGTTCTATGTTTATGGATGGTAGTCTTGATTTTTTTAAAAATCTTTTAGGTGGTTTGTGCTTTCTTATTGATTGTCAATTTTTTTTTTTTTTGAAAAATCACCATATATGTCAAGGTTAAAACCTTTTTTTCCTTTTCTTTTGCAATTCCAGGACATCTCCAAGGTTTATGACTCCAAGTCTGAGGACTATGAATCATCAGGAGAGTCAGAAGCTGGCAAAAGTGAATTCTTTGGAGATGAGAGACATGGTAATTGCTTTAGTTATTTTCAGATGGGATGTTCTTGAGTTACCCAACTATGAAAAGATACAAGCTTTTCAAATAATGATGAAGAATGCAATGCAAGTGAACCCAGAACAAATCCCTTCTGTTTTATGACATTTACAAATGATATGCTATCATTGATATGCTCCTGAGCAAGCATCAAATAAATTTTCGTCTTCTCTTCTTTGCAATGAATTTTTATGTATGATTGCAAATATTTAATTAAGAGTATCTATATCAGGGTTTCACTGAGAGAGACAATAGTGATGGCTTGGATGATAATCATGATCTAAATGAGCAAAGCGAAAGCTCCCAATCCCATCTAGCAGTTGATGAGAGTGATTCATCTGAAGATGAGGTCAGGCATGCCTTAAGTATTTTAGAAAATAAAATTTTCATTTGAATTCTTACACCTCTCTTTTAAACTAAAAGGTGGCTCCTCGAAATACTATTGGTGATGTTCCTTTGGAGTGGTACAAGGATGAAAAACATATTGGATATGACATTGCTGGGAAAAAGATAACAAAGAAAGAACGACAAGATAAACTGCATTCCTTTCTTGCAAATGCTGATGACTTGAAAAATTGGTTAGATTCTCTACTGTTGATTATTTTGCTTTTATGTGAATAGCTATTATTTTGAGGGATATATTTATCTCTTTTTATGTGAATAGCTATTACTTTGAGAGTTTTTTTTTTTTTAATCTCTTTTTCTATGTTTGGGAAGATCGAATATGATAGTTGCATTACTTTTTAGGCTCTTTTATGCTGTGTTTCATCTGGCTCAACTATGGGGCTCTCTGCACTCTTTTGTTACATTTCTGTCTGTTTTCCTTTTGTCAAACAAATACATGGAAGCCTAATTTACAGTAGGAACATTCTATCTCACATTAGGAATGTTACTGGACACTTCTGTTGCTTTTCACAATGCTATATTATGTTTTCTAAGTACAATTTAACTCTTACGGCACTTTACGTCATATATTCTTATACACTTTGGTTATTGATGTTACCTTCAGGCGCAAGATCTATGATGAGTATAATGATGAGGAAGTAGAGCTGACTAAAGAAGAGACCAAACTTATTCGCAGATTGCTCAAAGGGAAGGCACCACATGCTGAATTTGATCCATATGCGGTTTGTGACTGCTTTTAGTCTGATGTTCATTCACACATCCATGATATCCAACCTTAGTTATTGTCTTGACTTTACGCTCAGTTAGCCATTTCTTGCAGCCTTATATTGATTGGTTTAAATGGGATGATGCAAAACATCCTTTATCTAGCGCACCAGAACCAAAGAGGAGGTTCATTCCTTCAAAATGGGAAAGCAAAAAGGTAAATCCTTTGCATGTAGTTTTCAGATGATGTGTGAGATCTCTGTCCCTCCTCCAAACCCCTCGCTCCTCCCAACCTACTTTTTTTCCATTTTTATTTATTTCTTTGAAGTCAACACTTGTAATGACATTTGCTGGGAGTGGGAAAGACTAAAGTGTTTATGGGGGTGAACGTTGTTCCATTTTTCATCATAATTGTGAATCTACAGGTTGTTGAGTATGTTAGGGCAATTCGCAAAGGATTGATAAGGCTTGAGAAGCCAAAAGAAGAGCCTCATTTCTATCTACTCTGGGGAGATGATTCCAGCTCAGCAGATAGGACTAAGCATTTGGCTTACATTCCCCCTCCAAAGCCAAAATTGCCGGGTTTGACTTTGGGCTATCTTATTTAAATTTACTTATTAATTCTATGCTATTTGAACTATTAGGAGGGCTTTGATCTAATCAATTTTCAGGCCATGAGGAATCATATAATCCTTCTCTAGAATACATGCCAACACAAGAAGAGATCAACTCTTATCAGCTGATGTATGAAGAAGATCGCCCTAAATTTATACCTAAAAGGTAATATACTAGCCCAAATTATTTGTTAATTACAATTTGGCTTGAAAGAATTTGCTCATTTACTTGGCTGTATGTTTTAGAGTGGAACATCTAAGATCCTAATTATGTTGACTTGCTTAGGTTCACATCCTTTAGAAGCATTCCTGCATATGAGAATGCTATCAAGGACTCCTTTGAACGATGCTTGGATCTATACTTGTGCCCTAGAGTGCGGAAGAAACGTGTAAGTCTGAGATTCTGTTTGGAGGAAATCTTTATGGTTTTCTGGCATAATCTTTGAATTGTCCATTATGCCACTCTTTTCTCATAACAATCAGGTTAATCAAGCTCCCACTTTCTATGCTTCAGATTAATATCGACCCTGAATCCCTGAAGCCCAAGCTACCTAGTCGACAAGATCTTAGGCCTTATCCAGTGACATGTTACCTTGAGTATAGAGGACATGAGGGTGCAGTTTTGTCTATATCTGTTGAACCTTCTGGACAATGGATTGCTTCAGGTATGAAAATTTTGCCTATAAACTGCATTTCCTATTCAAAGTATAAGATGGTTCTGTCACATATATAAAATGAGTAAATCAGAGTTTGATAATTGCTTCTGTTTGGCAAAGGCTCAAAGGATGGAACTGTGCGTATTTGGGAGGTGGAAACTAGCAGATGTCTTAGAGTTTGGGAGGTTGGTGAAGCTGTCCAGCATGTTGCATGGAATCCTCTGCCAGAGCTTCCTGTTTTGGCAGTTTCTGCGTAAGGCTGATTAGAAAGTGATTGCAGTTTTAGTTTCACTCTGCTTTTTGTACCTTCCTTTTTACTACTTGTATTATCAAAACAAAGCAGTTTTGCCAACCTTCTTTTTTTCAGGATGTTTTCTATGCTAAGACACTCATATTTCACAGGGGACCTGATGTACTTATTTTGAACACTGGATTTGGGAATGAGGAAGAACAGAAAAAGATTAAGGAACTTCTGCATATTGGAACACCTACCTCTTCTGATGATTCCGGTCAGTTTGAAACATCTATTATTTCCAATGTATTGTATAAATGGATATGGTCTGACTCTGGAAAATGTCGTTCTAATGCACAGATGATATGTCATCTTTCTTAAGCTGGTTTCAAGATGAAAAGCATGATTGCATCAGACTAAGGCATTATAGGGTACTTTTGGTTTCTGTTTCCCCCCTCTTTAGTTATTTGCACTCGCAATTATCTAGTAATGTTGAAAACTGCGAACTAGTTGAAAGGCTTTGTAGGAAAATAATAACAGTTTGCTTTGATGTGTTGTTGCAGACAGTATCATCAGTAGAATGGCATCGTAAAGGAGACTATCTTTCTACAGTAATGCCGGCAGATATCCTTTTTCCAATATTGTTACACTTTTTCTTTTCTTTTTATGCATCAGCTGATGTTTTATATGGTAGTCATTGTTAAAAGAACAATTTGGGGGTGTTTGCAGAAGACTACTAATTCCTTTTGGCTATATTTCATTGTTGTTGCTGGTCATTTGATCAAATCCTCTTTGTTAAAATATTGCAACTGTACCTAAGAGTCATTTTTGCTCCCATCACATTGCTTTATTTGCATGTCCTTTTTTTTTTACCCTTGGGGGGGGGGGGGGGGTTGTTAGGGGAGCTGATGATACAAGTATATAATTCATTTGGTCATTTTCATGGGTTTTCTTAACTTATTAATCACGCGAATCAAGAGCTATTCTCATACACCAGATCTCTAAAAAACTTACTCAAAGACTCCCTTTTAAGCTCCATGGCCTTCCAGTATCATCGATTTTTCATCCTACTCGTTCTATCTTCTTTGTTGCAACCAAGAAGAATGTTCGTGTGTATGATCTGTTGAAGCAAAAGCTAATTAAAAAGCTTGAGACTCAACTACGTGAAGTTTCATCAATTGCTGTGCATCCTGCTGGTATTTTTCATTTGTTTTCTGATTTCGTTTGTTACTGCTATCTCTTTTCCTTCTTTCCCTACTATCTGCTGTCTTCTCAATATATGATGCCGTCTGCAGGTGATAACGTAATTGTGGGGAGCAAAGAGGGAAAATTGTGTTGGTTTGATATGGATCTTTCGTCTAAACCTTACAAAACCCTCAAGTATGTGACAATGGTTCTTTTGAAACTAGAAGCACAATCTTACTTATAAATAATTTCTCCCTTTATATTGTGAAACCACTATTGATGGGCCTTTAGCAATTTCTTTGGCCAAATGAAGTGATTAAGAAAAGTTAATATACAATTATTATCTAAATTAATGTGTGCTGGTGTAGATTTTTCATGTGGGCATTGGGGGTCTAGCCTTTTTGTCTTTGTTTTATGAAGGGTGTAAATCTTTTCCCATTTATTTTGGACATTTCAGGTGTCATCCTAAAGACATTACTAATGTGGCATTCCATCGATCATACCCACTATTTGCATCATGCTCAGATGATTGCACTGCCTATGTCTTTCACAGCATGGTTTATGCCGATCTTAACCAGAGTCCATTAATTGTTCCGTTGGAAATTCTGAGAGGGCATACTAGTTCAGATGGAAGAGGTGAGTACCATGGATATGCTTGTATTACGTTTGGACGTCATAGTAGAAACCTATGCTGAGGTACTTATATGGAGTGGGTTTATTGCAGGAGTAATGGACTGTAAGTTCCATCCAAGGCAGCCCTGGCTATTCACTGCAGGTGCTGATTCATCAATCAAGCTCTATTGCCACTAGGATTACTTGTGGAACACAAAGATTAATACAGGGATGGAAGCCGGCATCATTTTATTAGGGTTAGACCGGTCTCATTGTGATTTTGACTCCTACATACGGTATGAACAAATGTCTCAATGTGTTATACTACTAGATGTATTTTTTTTTTCTTTAATTGAAGTCAGGCAGTTTGCCTAGATGCAATTTTGATTGATGAGGAAGGTTATAAAAACAGGTGCCTCTATGAGCATCATGTAGAATTATTGTTAATGAAATACTACTTGGGTAGTTGGATGTTGATGATGCATATACCCAACCCTCCCTAATATGCCACCCATCTTTAGCATTCAATCAAAAGCCAAATACATTATCTACATTAGGAAGATCCAACCTATCTTTTACCTTCCATTGGGATCCACAAACAGACTTGCTAATTCACTATCATTGGTATATTTTTTTAATTTAGATAATAATTGAAAAGAGAGAAAAATAAGAATTAAAAAGAATTAAAATTGAAAAGAGAATGAAATTTTTAGAGGCCAAAGAAAAAGGAGAAAATAAAAAGGGGAAATGTTACTTTAAATAAAATTTAGAAAAAGGCCAAAAAATGGAGGGGAAAACAAAAAAGGGGAAAATTTTACTTTAACAAACCGGCATGTTTGCATTTAACTTAAAACCAAGATATTTGTGAAATTTTATATAAATATAAAAAAGTCATTAATAAATTAGAGCGTTAGCATCTAATTTAAAATCAAGGTATTTGTGGTATCTTATATAAATATAAAAAAAAATAGTTTTTAATAAAAAATAATCTAATGTAAATTCAATCTTGAATAAATATATCGTGTCTCGCATTTAATTATTTTAACTTGATTTAATTTTAAATTTTAAAATATTTTATATAATAGATTATATTTATTTATTTTTAACATTTTCAATTAACTTACATTTTATATAAATACATATTTACTATAACAAATAAGTTTTTATAAACCCTAAAAACTAAGTGTTAAAGTAAATTTTTTTATATTTATGATCATTTATTAAAATTAATTTATAATTTATACTATGCATAATTATTTTTATATTTCATAAATACTAATATGCAAATCCGCACTACATTGTGGGTATAAGAATAGTGATACTTTTTTAAAAAATATGTATTATATATAAAATATATTGAAGATGAAAGCTGATTTACATTTTCAGGTTAATGTGTACGGTCCTTTACAATTTTTGTCTATATCACTATAGATAGTAGAATATACACAATATGCATAAAAAAAGTTGACATATTTGCAAAAGCTCAGCTCATCAATTAAAAAGGCACATACAAAGGAACCTCATTTGATTTATCAACCTTTGCTTTCATAAGCAGCCTAATAAATCCAACAACATTTGCATATTTCTCTGAATTTTGTTCCATTTTTCTCTTTTACTCTAAAAACAGAGGCAAAAAGTTATCTAGTTCTTTAATTAAAACTCTATAATTCTGTTTTCAAAACATAAAAGAATCAAATTCAGCTAGAAAAATGCTTAAATATAATCAATTAAAAGATCATTTGCTACTACTCCATTATTAGATCAAAATGTAAAATTTTTTTATATTTTTCCCTTTTTTCTAATTTACCCTAAAAAAACCTATCATCATAATAACACATGAATGTTTAATTTAAAATCAATTATTAATATGGGATTATAGTATTATATATATATATTTTAAAATATTTGAAATGCTTTTAATCTTCATTTTAAAATTGTGAATTTTGTTTAGTTTTTGAATTCAAAACAGAATAGTAATATATATATTTATATATATAAGAGATTCATTTATATTATTATAACTCATATTTTTTTTTGTTTGAATTTTTAGATCAAAATTAAATATATGACCCGTTTGAATCAAAATAATATTTTTAAATTTAATAATTTTGATCCAAACGTCTACAAAGTATAAAAATTATATTAATACAATTAGATCCTTCTTTATCTATATATAAATACATACATACATATATATATATATATATATATATATAAAGAGGATTGAATTGGACAGTGTCCCTCCAAAAAAAAAAAGGATAATTTTCAGTCCGAATTTAATTAAGTTTTATAAAATTATATTGAATAGTTTATTAATAAAGAATCAAAGTTCATTCAACATGATAGTTTCGTTTTATTTATCAATCTTTTTTCTATTTTCTTCAAATTTTAAATCATTTTAGTTTGTAGGAGTTGGTTTTCTCCAAATCGTTTTTTCTTTGCTACATTTGATATAGTATGTGAGATATAACCTTTTCTCATCTCATAAAGTTTCACTTTTTCAAGAATTGAAACTAAACTTATAAAAATAAAAAATAAATCTAAGTTTGAAGATGGAATTTTTAGCTTTAATAGTTGGAATGTTCTTTTGAAGACACTTTCACCACCTTAGTGAGGTGGTCTCTGACACAATCACACTTGTAATAAAATAGTATTGAAGAATCTATAGATACACTAAAGTTAAAATTTTTTTCTCAATCTAGGAGTATATGTTATATATAAAATGCGAGCCTATATTAAATTAAGGTGTTATTTGATTCGTAGATTTTTAAATTTTGAAAGATAAAGTAATTTTTATGGGAAAAGTGATATTGAAGTAAAATTATGAAAAATAAAATTTTTGCACATTTTCAATAAAATTTATGTTTTTTATCTTTAAAAAGTTGTTTTTGTTAAATTTTGAAAAATAATTTTTTTTCATGTTTTAAGAAATATCACATTTTTATCTTAAAAGCTCCGTTTTTTGTTGAATTGTGAAGATTAAATAAAAAGTAATATATAAAATTACTACTTCTCTAATATGAAACGGGCAAAAATATTACTTTTCTTCGAAATCTAAAAGAATTCAAAAAGAGGATTTTTTTTATTCTCCTAGTTTTTTTTTTTTGTTTTTGACACTGTTAATATTGTAAGATTCCTGACATGCGAAAATTTTCTAAACCAAACCAAAAAAATTAGATTTTGAAAAAAAAAAAAGTTAAAATTCGCAAACCAAACATCCCATAAAAGTTAATTTCCATCAAGGTAGTTGCATAGTGTTTTAATTTTTCTTTTCCCTTTAATTCCATTTGTTTCACAAAAATTGGCTTTCAAAAAATATTTTTTGAAAAATATTTATATCTTTGAAAGAATAGAATTTTTCCATTGGTTGAATGCATCGATGAAAAATATTTTTTTTGTTTGATTTTTTATGAAAAATCTATTTTTTGGTAATATTGACATAACTATAAATATTAAAATTTATTTATTAATAAAATCTATTCAAATTATTTATTATTACATTTATTAATATTAAAAAAGCAATTTTATTTTCACTATAATATTTAATATTAAACTAGTATATTAATATTAAACACTCAAAACAAAACCATTTCTTATTATTTATATTAATATTTTAAAATGTTTAAAATAATAATATTATTAAAATATTATTTTTAATATAATAATATTAAAATAATAGTATTTAATATTAAAATATTAAAATTTTAGAGTTATATTTTATATTGAAAGCATCAATTATTAAATCATAACTAAAAATATTCATTTATATTTATTATCTAAATAATAATATAAATACATTAGTCAATAAAATATAAAAATAATATATTTTAAAGTGAAAATTATTAAAAAATGATTAAAATATTCATATTATTAAAGTACTATTAATATTATATTAAATAATATTAATTATTAAATAATTAAAATATTATTTAAATAGCATTAATATTTATTATTAAAATAATAATATAATACTATTTATTATATTAGAAAAAGACTTTTAATATTAATATTTTAAGTTTTTAATTAAAATTAAATAAAAATATTTTTTATTAATATAATAATATTTTAGATCAAGTCAAATCAAACTCGAGTTTAAATATCATGTTTGTTAGTTTTGAAATGATTTAAGGTTTTGATATAACAAAACATTAAGTTAAATTTTATTTATTTTTAAATTTTTGGTTAATATTATTTTTGAATCAATTTTTGAAAATTTACTAAATATTATCGAACCTTTATTTTTCTCAACAAGTCATACTCTTAAATGAATAATATTAGTAAAATTATGTTTGAGAAAAATTAACTATTTTTTTGGTAAAATATCAAAATAAGCAAATTTGAGAACAAGAGGACCAATCCTCTCATGAATACAATTGATTCTCCTTCCCTTTTTTTTAACCAAGAGGACCAATACTAGGATAGGTCTTGGGATTGATCTCCTTAGAGTTAGAATGCTCTTCCCCTATTTTTGAAGCAAGAGAATCAATCCTGCCCATTTTTAATTGCTATATTTTTAATTTGAAAGCATGAGAATTGATCTTCTAAGGTAGAGGAACAATTCTTTTGCTTAGAAAAGCTCGAATAAAGACAAAATTTGAAAGAAATAATAATTATTTTTCAATACCAATAACTCGTTATAGTTAGAAATCTAAAATCCACATAAAAAGAAGCCTTTAACATATTCAAAAGCAAAAGATTACATCCAAAGCATCACAAGTTGAGGTGTTCATGGACTAGGCTGGGTCAAGTTTAGGTTTGACCCATATTTGACATTAATAGTTTATATGCTTGTTTAGATCAGATATTTTCATCTTTAAAATTTTTTCAAGCCTAATCCAAATTGAAAAAATAAATCTCAAACCCACCCACTTAATTTATATAATAAAAATTTTTAAAAAATAAAAATAAAATAAAATAATTCACATACATATACTTATATAATTATAATATTATAATTATATATAGTTTATTCGAGTCGGGTCGGTCCGGGCTCGAGTTTTAATTCCTTTATCTAAGACCCAACTTGAAATTTGAGCAAGCTTAAAAATTATGCCCAAACTCGTTTAACATTTTTTAATTTCTTATCTAAGCTCTCTTAAAACTTGAACAAGCTTTCGGGTTTGGGTGAATAGTCCAACCTTTGAACAAATCTAATCACAAGTCAAGATTTTCCATTTCTAGAACATTCGAAAAGCAAAAAATAAATTCATCTACTATTCAAGCCAAAATTTTTATTGTATAATCTCTTCATCTTTGTACTTAAATCTTGAAAATACTTGTACATTAAAGGTTTTCTTGGTTTCCAAATCACTTTGACATCCAAAAGAGATTAGAGAGTAAGATGTGTCGTATCATCTTTAGAACTTTATAGTGAGCGGTAGCTACAAAGGATAGACATTACTATTTTAAGCCTTAAAACGACAAAGATTGTAACTCATAAAACAACATTTTACTAGTGGATTTGAAGATTGGTTAGAACATACTATAGGAAAATAAGTTTTAGAAGTATTTATTTTCACTTTTGGCCCTGTTTATAAATACGTTAATTAATTAATGGCATTTGACAAAAACTCTGCAAAAAGCTCTAACTATACCTATGTTCAAAAATTTAATGACGTTTTTAAAAAAACCATCGTGAAAGGTATTTTACAAACAAATGCTATTAAATTTTACAACGTTTATTGATAATTCAATGACATTTCATAAATGCCTTGATTCTTTTCCTAGCAACCATAATTTTTTTCATTTAGCAACATTTATTCCGATAAACGCTTCTATGTTCTTTTAATTTAACAGCATTTATAGAAACAAACGCCACCTAATTCTAGAATTTAGTGGCATTTATTACATCAAAAGCCGCTAATGGTTTAATTTAATTTTTTATATATTGAAAATTAATATTTAAAATCCTTATTTCTTTCAATATTTACTATTACAATTATATTAAATATAAAAAAGTATTAAAAGACATAAAACTTAATTCAAATTTGTAAATTAAATATTATAAACATTAAATATTTAAATACATAATTTGTTTCAATACATTAAAAAGTTAAACACAATAAAATTAAACTTATTTTTCAATTACATAAATTAAAGAGAAATTCAAAAAGTATGAAATTGATGACTCGAGAGTTGGAGCATTACAATTTGATAAAGGATTTTTTTCACTATGA
Organism: Durio zibethinus; assembly: GCF_047325235.1. NCBI lineage: Eukaryota > Viridiplantae > Streptophyta > Magnoliopsida > Malvales > Malvaceae > Durio > Durio zibethinus. Next base: position 7,215,922 of record NC_143185.1, read on the forward strand.
TTACTAGCATGCTTAACAAGGACCTACTAAATAAAGTAAAACAAGTACTAACTATAATAATAAGCGATTTAGCATTATAAGGAAAAAGTGTTTTAGTGAGAATAACATGTTGACCCTTACTAAAGCTTTTGTGTAGTGAGGTTCACATATAGCCTTCATTGAAAGACATTTTTAGTGAGGGATATATCTTGATATTCTGTAAAAATAATTTTTTCTAAGGCTCTCATATAACCTTAACTAATTTAATGTTGTATGTGAGGATCCAATGTTGACCTTTATAAATCTGTTTCATTAATGTAAAATTTTATTTTGACTATTATGGAAGGAAGGTGTGAAAATGAATAAGAGTAGATTTAGTGAAAAGATAATTGATTGTCACTAAATAACGTTTTATAAATTCTATGAACATATTTTTTTTAAAAAATAAATATAAAAATATTTAAAAATATTGTGATTATGTGGTATAAATGAAAAAACAAATTTGAAAGGAATTAGAAAGGATTAAAAGTTGCATAAAGAAAATGATATATTTATTAGTATTCATAATTGACTTTCTTTAAAGGTACATTTTTGTAAGGATCCAATTTTAACCTTTTAAAATTAATTTCACTAAATTAATGGATAAGTAAAACATTGAGTTGTGAAATGAAATTTTTATATTTTAATGATGGATATAGATTCATAAATGAACCACATTAAAAAAAACAGAGTTTACTTTCTCCATTTTTTAAATTTGATCATATTTAACTATATAAATATAATATTCAAAGAGCTTAAAAGGGTTAGTATCGAAGTCCCTATGTTTAAACTACCTTATGAGAATAGCAAAATAAAATCACAAGCCTATCTTCTTTCCTGTCTTTCTGGTATGTCTCATCAAATCCCTCCATTCTTGCCACCAATATAGATCATAAGAAATTAATTTCTTGACTTCTTGCTTCATCGATTGACTCTCTTCTTGCTTTTATTTGATTGCTTTGTTGATTGTTTCACTTCTTTATTCAATTTGAGCTTCAGTGATTGCTTTGCTTTCTAAATTTGAATAAATCCTAACTTTTCAATCTTTCTTTCACATTTACTCTGTCAACAAGATATTGCCAATAGCAACTCTTCAAGCTATGAGCCTTTTATGAAAGCCAATCTCAACAATGGGGATTCCACGTAACAATGATTTTTATCACTTTCTCCATTTAGAGTATAAAATTGATAGATTTTAAATCTCTAAAGGATCCCTATCAAACTCAAAACCCTAAATGTCTAGTTTTTTTAGTATATTACTATTATTATGTGATGATTTGAATGCATGTTGGGATGAGATTTTGAAACATTGTTGTTTTGGGGGAAATTTTTATTTATTTCTATTTGACTGTTGAGAAAAAGCTACAAAAGGGAATTTTTTGTTTAGATATAGTTGGTGTTTTTTGTTGCATTAAGTTTTAAAGGTTCAATAGTTTGTTTTTAAAATTTTTTTAGAAAAGATCAAAGAATATGATTCGGTGTAGCAATTGAGGTTGAATCATCTGATTTGGGCTAATGGTATAATGTTGATAAAGAAAGCATTGCTAGTCTTATGGTAGTCGGGAAATTATTGTCACTTCAGATGTCAAAATTATTAAGGAAGAAATATATCTTAGTTTAATGGTTCTTTTAAAAGTTTAAAAATGGAAAAAAGTCATTTTTGAAAAGATAATTAAATAATTTTACTTAAAAATAATTTTTTTTTAAAATTTAAAATATAAAAAAGAGGGTATAAATAGAAGTTCCCAAGACAAAAATGTCTAAAGTTGGATGTGATAAGCCACCTCACCCATTTCTCAGAAGTGGAAAAACGCACTCCCACTGGTGTCACATAAGCTCAATTGATCAATGTCTTTGTTATCCAAACAAAAAACCATGATACAATTACAACTAAAAGGTGCTTAATCGCACCGAAACATCACTCTGATTCAATCCATCCAACTATTTTCAAATGTGAACATTCACTTTACAACATTAGAAAATTAACGATTTATTAGGCACATTCTCCCGTGTTGTAAGGTAAATATTTTAGTATTATGATATATTTTAGTCATTTTCGAAAAGATAATTAAATAATTTCACTTAAAAATAATTTTTTTTAAAAATTTAAAATATAAAAAAAGGGGTATAAATAGAAGTTCCCAAGACAAAATGTCTAAAGTTGGATGTGATGAGCCACCTCACCTATTTCTCAGAAGTGGAAAAACACACTCCCACTGGTGTCACATAAGCTCAATTGATCAAAGCCTTTGTTATCCAAACAAAAAACCACGATACGATTGCAACTAAAAGGTGCTTAATCGCAACGAAACATCACTCCGATTCAATCTATCTAGCTATTTTCAAATGTGAACATTCACTTTACAACATTAGAAAATTAACGATTTATTAGGCACATGCTCCCATGTTGTAGGGTAAATATTTTAGTATTATGATATAAAACTATTTTATATTAATCAATAATCTTTTTATTATTGGATCAATTTTATAAGATATTCAAGTTCAATTGATTATTTTTTAAACTAATTTAATTTATTTTTATTCACAACTCAAACTTTGAATTGAAAACCTGTAAACATTTTTTTCTCATTAGAAACTTTTTTGCATTCGAAATATTAAAAGAATAATTACTAGAAATAGTCACCTTGTTACGCTAGGGTGAACTATTTTTTTGTCAAAAATTCTTAGTATTATTATTATTTATTATTTATTATATTATTTTTAGTATATTTATAATTATTTTAATATAAAAATTAATAAATAATAAAATAAATTAATATATTATAATATTTAAATTAATATATATAATACTTCATATATTGTGATTATAGTTTTTTGTTAAAATTTTAAATTATATCTTAATCATTGTATTTTTATTAATCTCTTGATCAAATATATAATTTTCAATTTATTGTAGCTTATAAATTTTTTTTTTGTAAAAATATTTAAAATAAATAAAAAATAATTTAAGTTTTTTGTTGTCATTTTACATTCATATTTATCATATTATTTTTTAATTTTTATTTTATTATAGTAATTTAATATGCAATTAAGTTTTATATAATTAATTTAATATGTAATTTAATAAGGGTATTATAGTGATTTTCATAAAATACCACATGCCAAAATTTTCATGAAATAATGGCAATGTTATTTTAATAATTTAATAGGTGGTTAATTTTATATTATGTTAAAATTTAATATGTAATTATAAAGCAATCATAAGCCTGTTTTCATAATTATGATAAAAAGGGTATTAGAATAATTTTGACTAATTATGGTAGGAAGGGTGTTTTTGTAATTATAGTAAGAGGGACATTATAGTAATTTTAAAATTTTTCAATAAGGGTATTTTTATAATTATAATAAGAAAAAAAATACTATAATCATGTTAGTTAATTATGGTAGGAGGGGTATTTATATTATTATGATAAGAAGGTATTAAAATAATTTTGACCAATTAAGGTAGAAGAAACATTTTAATTTTGGTACAAGGGATAATAGTAGTTTTAAATACCCATATTTTTCTCTCCACATTCTTTATTTTTTTAATTTTTATTTAAATAAAATTACTTAATTACCCTTCTCATCTTAATTTAGAAGTTTTCGAATAAGCATTTCTAATAACTTATCAACTTACCAAAAATGCTTATTCGAAAGCTTTTAAAAAGTTACATTTAGGTCTGAGAAAAAAATCAGTTGAGAAAAATATCTTATAAAAAATTTTAAGTTTTCGAATATGCAAATCTAAAAACTTTTAAAAATTTTCAGATTTGCAAATTTGAAAGTTTAAAATTAGAAGGGATGTTAAGAGAAAAAAAAAAGGTAATTAAGTAATTTTATTTAAAAATAATTTTGAAAAAAATAGGTGTGAAAAGTAAAAAATGAGATATGAATAGAACCTCTCTTATAATAATTAAGAAGTTTTATAGTACCACTTTTTTTCTTTATACACCAAACCATTAAACACACCTAAAGTTATAAATAAAATTTTACATTTTTATTAATTACATCCCAATTCAATATTTTAGATTTCCATTCATACCCTTTCACCCATTCTTTCTATCTTTCCCTCTCTCATTCATATCTCCATTGCACTCCAATCCAAGCTTTACACCTTAAATCCACCCCAAATTCAACCAATAACAGTCTACTCAACCTTCAAATGACAAGTTTAGGTAAGATTCAATTGTTTATTTAGTTGTTTATTTAGTTTGTACATTTAGTATGTTTATATGATTGTTTAGGGTTTTTTGTGAAATTGAGTCTTATAGAGTTGCTTTGAAATGAATTTCCATAAGTCTTTCAAATCTTATAAAGTTGGATATCTGTAAGACTCAAAAGGCTTATGAAAATTCATTTTTGTAAGCCTTTTAAGTCTTACAAGTACCCATATCCATAAGATTCAAAAGGCATACGAAGATGAATTACTATAAGCTTTTTAAGTTTTACGGATATAGGTATCTATAACTCTTTTACTATGTCTTTTTATTGGTTGATCAAAAATCATATTTTTTACTATCTCACAACAGATATGGCTTGAACTAAAGGTAAAGGCATTGGAACGAAAGGTGAAGGTGTTGGCAGAGGTGATGGACATGTCGTAGTTGATTTTGATCTAAGTCAGAGGCATTCAATTACCTCTAAAATGAGACATCAAGTCTAGGTAAATGACAATGAACCAATTGAGGATTATATAGGAGATGATAATCCATAGCATTAGTTTTCCACCCATAATAAAGAACCTATGACCCAAGAGCATTGTGATAATGGTAGAGATGATACGACGAAACAAGTTTCTCAACCTTTTCTTAGAGGTCCAATCAATACATCTATTCTTAAGTGTTTCGATCTCATGTTACAATGCAAATATAATTTAAATCATATAATTGCTCCGTGTTAGTTTATGTTTGTAAAGTGAATAAGTTTATTATTGATGATGTTGGTGATAGTATTGTTGTTATTATTGTTGTAAGAGTGAGATCCATTGGATTCGATCAATAATGGACCTGAATTACAATAGTGACATCTAGATGCTTCATGTTCACATATCCGAGCCAATATAGTCCAGTCAAAGTTAGATTCACTTATTGACTGTATCTATTGTTTAATGAACAATAAGATAGTGTTGGCTTTTACTGAAAGGTGGCATCTTGAAACAAATAATTTTCATCTATCTTTTTTAGAGATAACCATCACTTGGATGATGTGTTCATGATTGTACATATTCCAATCATTGGGACCATAATTTTAGTTAATTGTTTGATAGTCAATAAGGCAAACACACTGATGGTTAGGTTACTTGGAGTTTTTACATCTGAGACAGCAATTGAGACTAATAGAGCTGGTGGACCTACTGTGAGACTGTAGTGGCTGCTAGGTACTTTTATAAATGTAACAAATACATCAAATGATTAGGCAATAAAGTATGCATCCAAGACTTTTTTACTCCATCTGTTACGGTATACGTTATTCATTAATAAGAGCATGACGAAAGTATTTGTAACGTACTTAATCCTACTAAATGACTTTAATGCCACCGGTATACGTGTTTGGAGGACATCTTGCCTAACATATTGGTACAGGTAGTTTGGTATTATAAGTAGGGAAAACGTGTATTAGATTACTAGTTATTTGACACTACTACTTGTATGTATTTATGATTAATGATAATATATGTTATAATTATTTGATTTATTTATTATTAAATGAACATGTTATTAATGATTACTCATATATTTCATGTAAGTATCGATTTACGAGCACTTTTTGTTACTAATTCTAATATGCATATTAAAATACATAGATATTAATCCCTGTAACTCTTTAAACAATGAAAGCTTGTAATTATGCTCAACAATCATAAGATTTCTCTTAAATAAAGCCTTTATTTTTGTACGTTGAAACTCAAGAAGGGCGTTGATTATATTCCATGATAACTGTTAATACACTTTAGGAATATCGCAAGTGTATTGGTCTAGGAATATCGCAAGTGTATTGGTCGCACAAGTAATAAAGTTTGGAAGAATTCTAGATTTTTGTTTCCTCAAGGATTAGAAGTTCTAAATCTAAGGATAATTACCAATTTTGACACTTCAAATATATCTAGCCCTATGAAAAATTTGATTTTACCTAATTAACTTAAAATTAATATAATAAAATTTACTAAATAAATTAAGCCTAAATTAACTACAAATTATGGAAATTAAAGGACTTAAAGGGAAAGTTACTAAAAATAAGAGTTTCTTAAAATGATAGGCTACTAAAAATGAAAAGTAATAAAATCGAAAATTGAACTAAACAAAATTAAAAGCATAGATTAAAATTGAAATTAAAGAGTAGAGAGAGGGAAAACAAAGCCTGGCAACAACAATTAAACAAAAAATAAACCTAATAGAATAAAAAAAATAAAGTTAGCATTTTTAATTTTTGAAAATTAACTTAAATAAGATTCTAACATAGCCTAAGATGCATGAAATGCATGGAACAAAATTTAAACATGAAAATGACATGGGAAGAATGCAAAAAGAGCGCCTAACTTGGACTAAAAATAATGTAAATACCTAAGTGGAGCTCATTGCAACCTAAATGATTTGGCCAAATGAAAACATGTCCTAACTAGATGCAAACATTAATTCTAACCTAAGTTACTTAAAATGAACTCAAAAATTAACCAAAAAGCTATAGGATACTAATGGCAAAAACCTAGTCAAATAACAAAATATATATATATATATATGCAATACAAACCATGACATGTAATGACCACATATCTAAACCCTATGAGCTAAAATTTTAAGAAACTGTCCTAAGGCTATATGGTGCTGTAAAATCTAAATGGACTACCTTAAAATAGACTTGAAAATGAACTAAAATGATGCATGTAAACCTTTCCGAAAACAGAATACAAAATGTAAAAAATTAAATGCAAACTGAAGTATTAGAATGCATGGAAACTAAGACCTATGAATTAGAAAGCTATGCAAATGTGCCTCTACCTAAGGAATTTACAAAAACTGTTTTTCTACCTTAAAATATACACGAAAAGCGAAAAGGGTGCAGGAAAGCTTTTTCAAAAAATGACCAGAAAGTTAATAAAACAGGGTCCAAACCGAAAGGAAGATAATGGACTAAAATGACCACCTACTGAACTAAATGCTATTAAAATAAAATGTACACATGTAACATGAAATCTAAGTCTAGAATCTAGAAATAGAAATGAAAATGAAAAAAAAAAAAAAGATGCAGGGGAACTTCACCAAAACAGAACCGAAACTAGGAGAAAAACAGAATTGAAAACTAATAAGAAAGATGCATGAAAAATGCATGGAAGTGAAAACTGTCTAATCTCTTTTAACAAACACATACTAAACATCAACCCAACATCATTTAAATCAACTCACATGCACAGAAGCTAAATATAAGCAGCAACTAAAACCATAAGGCAGTATATAAAACAAAATCTGGGCAGAAATGAACTTGGCAAAACCGAAAATACAAAATAAAATAAAGCCTTCATGAGTCAAGATTCTTTGATGCCATTGATGAACAAGAGTTCATCCAGCTATCAAAAACCATCCTTCCCCCACAAAGATCAAGCTCAGAACAAGGTAGAAATAAGCTGGAAAAAAAAAAAAAACTGGGCTGGAAATTTAAAGGCAAAAACTAAAAATTTCATTTATAGAAATTGTAATGAACAAGGGCTAAATGAGAACAAAATGCAAGTGCTGGGAAACTAAAATAAAAACATGAAACAATAAAAGCATTACAATGGAGGAAAACTAGTAAAAAGGAGCTAAAAAGTCGCGGCAAGGTGAACAACAATGCTGCCTGCCAGTGATGTGAAAACCAGGAAGACATTAAAAAATTGAAAGAAAAAAAAGTACAATGAAGGTATGCGGCTATTCTCTCATTCCCTCAAAATGTTCTCTTTATAGCTCAAGTCTAGGTCTTTCTTTAGCCAATCAAAGGTCCTAATTGAGCCATCACAGCCCTCCAAAAAGCTAGCTGGCTAAAAAAAATTCTGCTTCTGGGAAGAGAACTCCAAACCGTGAACTTTACAAGCACTTTCCTCCCCACATGTGATGGTTAATAAGCTAGCCAATGAGAGTCTTTACTTCCTCCACCTAGGACAATTGTTGGCAGCTTGGTCCTCCTCTCTAAGAGCCATTTGGAATCTTGTCTTGGTGCAAAACCAGATCTGCCAGCAAGCTGGAACGTTGGTGCTTAGTTGGCCTTCATTCACTTGTGCCACCTTGCATAATTTCCCTTGCTTCTCTAATCATTTTCCACCGAAATGCCACCTTGTTATCTTTATCATGCTCTAAAATTTTCCAGTTCCTAGCCCTTTCAAACCGTGGGAATTAATTGCACAAAGAGAAACCAGAAGCCATCATTTTCACTACGGTCCAAATTTGTCATGTAATGCAAATGGTATCCCAAGGGATTTAAATTGTAATTGCAGTCGCGTTTTTTATTACGTTGCGTTTATCACGATTGCAGACATAACGGATAAGATAACAGTCGCTGTGTCTATTGCAGTCGTGAATTTTTTTTTATTTTTGCATAACTCATTATATAATAAAGTAAATTATATTTGTAATAGTAAAAACTCTTATTTTATAATATTTAAAATAATTCAAAACATTTTAATTTCTTTACCTATATGAGAAAATAAATTATTAATATTTTTTTATATTATATCATTATAGTCAAATTAATCCAAATTTAAAAGTTATTTAAATATATTTATGAATATCGTGATATTCACTATCATAACTATATAAGAGTGACCAAATAATATTTTACATAAAAATTAAATATTGTTCTATCTTTTTTAATTATATGAAATTAAACTCATAAATTAATTTAATTAAAATTTAATGGACGAAAATTTTAATAAATTATAATTCACAAATTAAATTTAACAACCAAACTTTAATCAAACACAAAAAAAAAAAAAACAATAATATTAAGTAGTAAAACTTTACTCATTTAAATTTAATTATTTTTAAACTATATTAATACATACAAAATACTCATAAAAAAAACTTTAAAAATCTCATAAAAATAAATTCATTTTTATCATCTTATTTCCTCTCAATTTTTATCTAAATCATTAAAAAAAAATTCTTAAATTCTTAATTTTCACTATTTAATTGCTTTTCCCTCCCAACTTTGCATATAAACAAAAAAAAAATTTTAATTTTAATTTAAAGTCACACGATCGCTCCATTGAAAATCCACTTATTCTCCTTCTCTTATGTTTCTTCTCCTTATTCTCCTTCTCTTATGTTTCTTCTCCTACTCCATTCTCCCTTATCCCCTACCATAGTTCATTGTTTTAATTTTCTTCTCCATCCATGCAATCACACCCATAACCAAATCCATTCGTCCAACTTTATGCAACACCCAGACTCTTATGGCCTCTGCTTCAATTAATTTTCTATCTTTCATGTTTGGGCTCTTCTCTTTCAAGCTTGAAAAGATCAAAAACTCTCATCTGCTGCAATTGATAAGTATGGAAGCTATGAAAAAGTAATATCTCTTTGATTCTTGTGGTTTGGTATGAATTTTTTTCTTTATTTTGCTACGTATTAGAATTTTGATTTGATAAAATGAAGAAAAAATATCATAGAACCCTCAATAATGGGAAAAGCCTATTGATATTATCATTATTTACTGTTTTTCCACTATTTGAGGTTGTAAAGAGCCGCTATTGATGTGATTCATCTCTCTCATTTCTATAGCGAATGATAGCAATTTCGAAAGCCAACACTATCGTAAAATAGTGGTTGCTATACCGCAATCTGACCACTATTTAAAACCATGGGTATCTCCTCTCTTGTATCAAGCATAATTGATTAAAGGCTCCAAATTTGGTTTGATGTCTTTTTTTTTTTTTTTTTTCATTTAAGCTCCTAAAGCTAGCTTCAAGTCAGCTCCTCACCTGCACTTATTGATGGCTCATGGCTAGCTGTTTCTTCTTCTTTGCAAGGATGAAAACGCAATACTCATTGGCTCAACTTCCACCAATTACTTTCTGTATTTGAGCCATGTCAACAATACCATAAAAGACTTCAATTTTGCATCAAATTTTTGAAAGAATTCTCATGAAACCCGTGTGTACATCTGCCAATAACCAAGCATCATTTTCTTTGGATAAATTCGATTGCATGTCCAACTAGCTTTTCCTTTCTTCTTACACGAACTTGACAGCCTATTAAATGTCCAACATTCTTCCATAATCAGTCATGATGCAACCACCTAAACACCAAGTTAGCAACACCTTTTTATATGCCAAAATAAAGAATTTTTCTACTAACAACCCGTGTAGATGCTACTGCTAGCTCATTCTTCTTTTTTTCTTTGTGTTCATGCATAAGTTAAGCTTTCTTCATGCAAAAGTGGCTAGCTGTTTTCTTCTTTCATGCTCACATATGGCAACTTAAGTGTATCACATCTAATAATGGTGTTAGTGGTTGAAACAACTAGGTATGGCATCTTTATTGTAACTTTTGCAACTTGTTCTACCATTTTATCAATTTAGGTAGCATGATGGATTTATGTATAGTGATCCATACTGTTGGTTAAACAACTTTTATAGTAATTAAATAAATTTTTATATTTTGATGCCTATAAATTAATGAAATAAAGCTCATGATTAGTGTGAGCCAATTTACTGCAATTATCATATTAGTTTTTTAATTTTTTTCCCTTATTCTTTCTTTGCTATAGATCTTTCAATTGGTATCAAAGCTTTTTTAAAGTCTTAAAGAACCTGTGAGCTCTTGAAATTGGGTGAAAAGCCATCAAACACTTACCAGCCAGTTTTTGTCAACCTTAAATGGCCTCAAGCAGCTGCTCCTTAGCTCTACCTTTTATTTTTTCTGATAAAAACTATCAGATATGGGCTATTAAAATGAAGTCCTATTTGAATGCTTTTGATTTATGGGAAATGGTGGAAAATGAGAAAGAACCATCATAACTTCCTACAAATCCAACAGTAACTTCAATGAAAAATTATAGTGAAGAAAAAGTAAAGAGGTACAAGGCTAAAAGCTATATTGAGTCTTCAATTTTTGATGATACATTTATCATAATCATAACTTGTGAAATTGCAAAACAAGCTTGAGACATGTTCAAGGAAAAATTTTAAGGTAGTGACAAGACAAGACAAATGCAAGTGATAAATATTAAAAGAGAGTTTGAAAATTTAAAAGAGTACAATGATAAACTCATGAAGATAATAAACAATATTAAATTACTTGATGAGGAGCTGTCAGACAAAAAAATTATGGAAAAGGTTCTTGTCAGCTTACTAAAAAGATTTGAGTCAAAAATTTCATCCCTTAAAGACTCTAAAGACTTAACCAAGATAACTCTAGTAGAGTTGTTTAATGTTTTGTAAGCTTAAAAGCAAAGAAAGACTATCAGACAATGGGATTTAACAGAAAGTGCTTTTACAACCAAGGAGAAAAATAATATGCAAATAAAAAGCAAAGGCAGAAAATAAGAAGATTGAAGAAACAAAGGTTTTAGAAATAATGAAAAGAAAGAAAATTTTTCACCTTGCTCTCACTGTAAAAATACCATTCACTTGGAGAAATATTACTGGTACAGACCTGATATACAATGTAGGTATTGTAAGCAACTTGGTCACATGGAGAAGGTATGCAAAAACAAAAAAATGGTAGTAGCCAGATCAATAAGCCAGAGTTGTTGAAAACCAACAACCGCTAAAAAAATAAGTTTTTGTTGCAACTTGCTATACAACCGAAACCTCCTCAAGTGCATGGCTCATTGACAGTGGATGCACACACCATATGGTATCTGATATCAACATGTTTAAAGAACTAGACAAGACCTATACCTCTAAAGTCAAAATAGGTAATTGTGATTTCATAAAAATCAAATAAAAAGAGTAGTAATTGTTGAGACACCAACAGATACCAAATTCATTTCAGATGCACTGTTTGTCCCTAAAATGGATCAAAAGCTATTAAGTGTATGACAGTTGCTAGAAAAGAACTACTCTTTAGTTTTCAAAGATAAGGCATGCATAATTCATGATCCCACTGGCCATGAACTCTTTACCGTTAACATGAAAGGAAAATGCTTTTCCTTGAATTGTTATGAAGCAAACTCCTCTGTATATGCTAGTTCACATGATGAATCTTTTTCACGACATAAAAGGATGGGACATTTCAACTATAATGCATTGAATTTCATGCATAAAAATGATCTTGTATTAAACATGCCTACTATTGAAGTCAATGTTGTAGTGTACGAAGTCTGTCAGCTAGGAAAACAAAGTAAATTGCCATTTGTAATTAACAAAGCATAGAGGACAATTAAAAAACTACAACTTGTTCATACTAATGTTTGTGGTCCTATAAGAACCTTGTCCTTGAATGGCAGTAGATATTTCATTGCTTTTAGAGATGATTTTACTACAATGTGTTGGATTTACTTCATAAAACAAAAGTTTGAAATTACAAATGTTTTTGGGAAGTTCAAAGCTTGGATTGAAAATCAAAGTGGTTGCAAAATCAAGATCATAAGGTCAGAAAATGGTACTGAATACACATCTGACAATTTTAATGTGTTTTGTGAAGTTACAAGAATTGAACACTAACTCACAGTAACTTACACTCCATAACAAAATGAAGTTAGTGAAAAGAAGAATAAAATAGTCATAAAAATAGCAAGATGCATGCTATTTGAGAGGAATCGTCTTAAGAAATTTTAGGCAGAAGTAATTAATACCTCTTTCTACTTACTATATAGGTTGCCCACAAAAGCTTTAAAGGGAAAAACTTCGTTCAAAGCCTTGTATGGAAGTAAACCATCAGTGTAGCATCTCAGAGTTTTTAGCAGCATTTGTTATGTGTTTGTTCTTAATATCAAAAAAGATAAACTTAATCAAAAAATAAAAATCTATATTTTTTTGGGCTATAGCAACATCACCAAAGGCTATAGGACTTACAATCCACTTATAACCAAAGTGATTGTAAGTAGGAATGTGAGATTTAATTAGCAAGCTACCTGGAATAAAAAAAAGTCAAAAGAAAAATCAGTCAAGCAAATTACTGCAGACATGATAAGTTTTCAAGATCAAGAGGATTATATATTTGAAAATGAAAACATTGATCATAAACCAATGAGAGGAATCAAACCACTCACAGATATTTATCAAACATCAAATGTTGCCATTCTTGAACTTACAAGCTTTGAAGAAGCTATCAAATTTTCAAAGTGGAGGAATGCCATGAAGAAAGAGGTTCATATGATTGAGAAAAATCAAACTTGGATGCTTGTTGACAGACTAAGCAATAAAAACATCATCGGTGTTAAATGGATTTTCAAAATGAAGTTGAATACTAATGGTTCCATTAACAAACTTAAAGCTAAATTGTTAGCTAAAGGCTACTTCCAATAGCTTGGTGTTGATTTTTTAGAGACATTTGCTCCAGTTGCAAGGTTGGACACCATAAGGCTGCTATTAATCTTAGCAACTCAGAAAAGTTGAAAACCATACTAACTTGATGTCAAATCTGCCTTCTTGAATGGTTATCTTGAGAAGAAGATTTATATTGAACAACCTAATGATTTTATTGCCAAAGGAGATTAATACAAAGTCTATCTACTCAAGAAGGCTTTGTATGGATTAAAATAAGCTCAAAGAGCTTGGAATTCTAGAATTGATGATCATTTGCTAAAGTTAAGATTCAAAAAAAGCCTTAGTGAAGCAATATTGTACATTAAGGTTTTTAACATTAATGATCTATTGATTGGTTCTTTGTATGTTGATGATCTTTTAGTGATAGGTAGCTAATCAGCTCTTATAGAGGATTTTAAACTCCAAATGCAAAAAGTTATTGAAATGACAGATATGGGAGAAATGTCTTATTTTTTTAGAATGAAGATTCATCAAGACCAATAAGGAATCTTCATTTGTTAATTTGTCAAAGAAAATATGCAAATGAAATCCTGCATAAGTTTAGGATGAAAAATTATAAACCAATCAAAACCTCTTTGGCTCAAAATGAGAAACTCATTAAGGAAGATGGAGTTAACAAAGTTAATGGTTCTATTTATAGAAGTTTGGTTGGTTGCTTATTGTATTTGATAGCAATAAGGCCAGACATCATGTATGTTGCCAATTTACTCTCTAAGTTTGGCAAAGTCTTAGCAAGTTGCATTTTAAAACTGTAAAAAGAATGTTGAGATATGTCAAAGGAATTAATGAACTTGGAATTTGGTTCAAGAAGAGTGAAAGTTCAAGACTGTTTGGATTCACAGACAGTGATTAGGCTGGCTCTCATGAAGACATGAAAAGCACTTTAGGTTATGTGTTCTTTGTTAGATTAAATGTATTCAACTAAAATTTAAAGAAATAAGAAACCGTGGCCCAATCGATAGCAGAAACAGAGTTTATAGCTACTGCAGCTACTATTAGTCAAGTAATTTGGCTAAGAAAAATTTTGATGGATTTGAGTCAAAAGCAAGATGATCCAACAGAAATTTTTTTTGTGATAATCAATCAACAATTGCAATAGTCAAGAACCTTATGTTTCATGGAAGACCTAAGCACATTAAGATCAAGTATCACTTTATTAGAGAAGTTAAAGCTGAGAATGAAATGAAGCTGGTGCACTATAAGTCAGAAGATTAAATTGCAGATATTCTGACCAAGGCCTTACCTAAGGCAAGGTTTGAAACATTAAGAAAAAATCTTGTTGTTTCCAGTAGAAATGCCAAGAATGAGTGTTAGTGGTTAAAGTAACTAGGTATGGCATATTTACTGTAACTTTTGCAACTTGTTCTGCCATCTTATCTGTTTAGGTAGTATGTTGGATCTGTGTATGGTGATCCATACTGTTAGGCAAACAACTTTTGTAGTAGTTAAATAAGCTTTTGTATTTTGATGCCTATAAATTAATAAAATGAAGCTCATGATCAGTATGAGCTAATTTACTTCAATTACCAGACTAGTTTCTTCATTTTTTCCTTATTCTTTCTTTGCTCTAATCTTTCAAATGGTCATCCCTTGCATTACCAAGCATGCCAATTTGTCAATTTACCCACACATGAAACAATAACACAAAATTAGGTTGGAAAATTAAATTTAATAGTTAAGAATCAAGTAAATGATATAATTGATCAAATAAGTTTATTATAATTTTTTAAAAAATAGAATTATCAATGATTCAAAATCCCCTTAAAATGATCCAAGGTGTCTTTTCAATTTTGCATGTACACTCTCGGCCCTAAACGATAAACCATAAATAATATTAAAAATGCAACTAAATCGTACTTATTTCTTGTAACATTACTAAAGTGCATTACTTTATCCGTTCAAGCAACAATAAATCTATTCTTTGTCAACTACCGCTTTCCACAAACTTTATTGCACCTAGATAAGTTTAGTAATCATTTTCTAATGAACTTAGATGTCTTTTGTACTCATCATCAATAGAAAAAAAAAAAAAAACACTCCAACCTGACATAAATGCCTTCCATATTCCTTTTTGTTAAAAGAACTTTTACAATTTGCAAACACATTTATTAAGATATGAAATCTGTATAAAAAATTTGTCATGTTGGGAAACATAACCTTTGTTGCATTTATCAATACCAAATTTCTATTAGTAACAATGATAATAGGAAATTTATTAGGAAGCATCAAAATTTTTAACATATCTAATTCCTAACTGTAGTTGTCATAATGCTTGGCTTCCAAATTCACAAATACAATAAAAAATATCCTCTTAATAGAAGTCACACCAACGATCTCAAGCAATGGGAACAATATTTGTTTGTTTTATAGTTGTAATCTATAATTAATACACTTGGGAAGGTATGCAACAAATCTATACCAAAGATGAGCCCAAAACAAGTCTTTCGCACATCAATTGACTCGTTAGTCCTATGCCACTCCACATATTTACAATCAGTCAATTTTTTCATGAGTTGTTACATCTGTGATCTATCAATTTTCTTAATATATCTATCTCTGACATTCATTGTATATAATCTTTGTAGTACTAACGTTCTTCTCATCATGTTGTTTTAGACTCAACAGTATGTTTTTAAGTTTGATCATACTTTTTGACATATCAACCACTGTTCTCTTTTTTTTTTTTTTCAAATAATAATCTTTTAAATGAATGTCCCTTTAATTGTTTTGCTGGTAGATGATTGTGAAACTTAGAAATTACTTTCACGCCTCATTCATCATTCATTGCCAACTTAACCCAAGTATCTCAAATAGGCAATCACATTTTTTTGTTCCCATTTCCTTACACTGCATTTCTTTTACTTTGAGCTTATTTTTTAATTGTTTGTATTTTTCATTTCATTCACATATCAATTTTATTCTAGGTTTTTTCAGTGGACCTCTTAAATTAAAGTTTTTAATCACAATCACAGAACAATTATCTTTTCCAACCTATCTAGCTCATAAAATAAAAACTCCTCTACTACAAAACACCTACATAACATATTTAACTTATTACTCTTTGCCATTATACAAACTAACATGTTATGCCTCCATAACAAACTAATTTGAAAAACCTAATATTATCTCTTCAGTAATAAATGAAGAACTACAATCATATTTGATATTTAAATTTTTTAATGATTGGTTACACTTTATCGGTGCGATTTCCAAATTGGTTTGCATATTACAACATGTTAAAAAATTAAAATAATACAATAATATTAAAAAAAAATTTGTGTTTATAGAAATCAATTTTGTATTTTCGAATATGTATATCTAGTCAGGCACTCTAAGTTTTGAATATGCATATCTATTAATATAATATTGATTCTAGATATCCATTTTTATAAGAATCAAATTTTCAATTGAAACTAAGCTTTAAATGACTTACCTCTTCTTGCTGCTCTTTATCTCCTCTGTCCCCCAATCTTGTATGGACAGATTTATATTTCTCTTCCATTCTGTTTAGGGTTATGATGGTAAGAAGACAAAAAGAAGAGAAGGAGAAGAAGAGAAGAAAAGAAATCTAAAAAATGGGTGTAAAAGGGTTAATTTTATTGAAAATAAACTCAATCTTATTAGTTAGAAAAACACATTTAATCTCTTGAAAAAAAAAAATTAATATTAGAATTCCGTTAATCAAACTAACATTCTTTCAAATTTTACTTTTAAAAATATCCTCATTTTATTTATTTTGTATTTTCCTTTTTCAATAATTTTTGTTTTAATCAATTTATTTATCACTAATTTTTTAAATAATGATAATAAATTTATTTTAAATAAAAATAACATAACACATTTATCTTTATAGTTAATCGGCTCCTGACATCCACGGATGACAATAATCTGAGATTCAGCGTCTGTTCTGAGAAAAATCATTACCTGTCATAAATCACCTAACCCCAGAAGAAGAAGAAAAAAAAAAAGGTATTATCGAAGATTGATAAATCCAGTATTGATGACAAGTTCAAGAATCCTTTAAGATGTCGAAAACCCTCAACTTTTTCTCCAAGTGCTATCCCTATCAGAGCAAAACTCTAAACTAGTGCAACAATAGTTACCAACTCCATTCTGAAATGACTGTAATGCCAAGAGCAGAAACACAACTGACCAAAAAGAAGCATCTAAATTCTAAAATCCAGCTGATTCCCTAAAATTAAACAAACAAATTTGCACTTTACATCGCCTCACATCTCCTAGTTTTGAAATTCCAGTTGAGAAAATAGATATCAGACAGGATTTCCACAGCCTGGGGGAGCAGCCAATTCATAATTTGCTGCATGTGGTTGTCCAATAGCCCGCCTATGGGATTTGCGAGATTCCTTTTCCAGTTTCAAGGATAATTTCTTCACTCTCTTCTTCAATTCCCGCCGCTGCTGCTGCTGCTTCTTCATTTGCTCTTTCAGCATTGGGATCACCATTTTCTCAATCCTCTCTTCTTCAGAAATATCCAGGCCAGAACCTTTCAGTGGCATACGGGAAATTTCCTTAGATGCATCAAGGTGCTGATCCGGGGTTTCTTTACAGGAAATCTTCCTACAAGGCAAAGCCAAAATATGACTACTAGACTCAGAAGTCTGCCTCTCTTGCACAGCCCGTAATTGAGAAATTGAACTAGCTTCCCCTTGAACACCAACCTCCATTTTCTGTGCGGACTTCTTTCTACTGTCCTCTCTAACCTTAACAATAAACATGCCCAAACATTTAAAACCATAGCTAAGTAAAGCTAAAATAGTTTTCAGTTTCAGAATAAAAGAATTTTTATCAAATACATTCTATGTTACCAGTAACAAGACTCAAATTTGCCAGTATAAGTAGCTGTTGGCACTGTAAATGCAGCAAATCAAATCTTAAATAGACTGCCGCATCATGATTCTCATGATTAGAAGAAGTCCCTACAAGATGTTAATTATACATTTCAAAGGCATACTGTGCAATAGTGCGTTTTATTCCAACACCAATATACGAGAAAGTAACCCAAATAAGGTCTGTTCATTGAATCAGGGCTACAGATTCAGAGCACTAAATATTGCATATAAATTCCATTACATGCAAGTACTTCACAGTGCTCGATGGTCATTACTATGCAAAAATTTTAGAAATTTTATTTATAGGTATTTGATCCATTAATTAAACAAACAGCGTTACCAGTGAATTGACCGAATGGAGTATTAAGGGCATCTTGACCAAATACTGATTACCAGACATCAATAAAATCGACTATTCAAAGCAGCTCTTGTACAGCATGAATAGGAATGAGAGAAAAGTCCTTTTTCACTTTTTGTTTTTTCATGGTTCAATGAAGAGAGAGAGCTTTAGTCATCAGAAAGCTTCTGTAGATTTTAAAAATTGATCCAGATGGCAGAACCAGCAGTGAAATCATTTCGTAAATTCTAAAATGGAAATTCCACTGAGGATGATCCACTAAACTTTGCAGTTCCTAAAAATGCATCAAATATATTTCTATTGTGCTGCTTCTCAATACCAGGATGTAGCCAGTGCAATAGGCCAACAGTAACAAAGGAAAACATGCAACTAACCATCAGTCTATGTATTAAGCAAATAAGAAACATTTAAATACAGATTAAATTCAGAATAAATGAAATGTTCATGATGGCCCCAATCTGGTGCTGCCTGATTACTAGGAAATATTGATCATACCTCACATGCAGTGTGAGGTCTATCATTCAAAATTTTAGTTAAAACAGTCCATATATCCTTTCTATTGACAAAAAGACATTTGAAAATATTTACATAAATGCTTTTTGATAATGTAAGTAACTACAACCATGGTCCAGACACAATGACCAGAAACTAGTGTCATAAGAGCTATAGCCTGTCCCAATATATCTCCTTCATTCAAACCTCCATTTATCAAAGATCAGAACTTGCATATATCAAAGATCTAAATCCAGTCCTTTGACAGCCTACCCCATTAATGCATTTGATCATCATCTCCCCTTTTCTATATCTAATGACATCGAATTATAATGAAGGATTGAACTAAAGATTTATATTGAGCAATAACTACAAAAGAAGTGCATACCTTATCATATTTGCACAATGCCCTTCTGCGTTCCTTTGCCCTACGAATTGCACTTTTTATCCCATGGTTGTCCATGATTCCATTTGGCCACAGTTCTGCAAGCTGTATGACACAAATGGAGTATCAATAAAATCACCCAATGGAAAAAAAAGAAAAAGAATGTAATTAATATAAAAGTGCCAGCTAGCTAGGCTGGTAAATCTTACAACAAAAGTCAAAAAGAAAGCGCAAGCAAAGGGGTGAAATTATTGATATGGTCAAATTATATGCTGCCCCTTAAATTATGAGGTCAATCTTAATTTTGTGGCAAAATTACTAATTGAAGCAATATTCCCCGAAACACATAGGCCATGTTCAATATCCCCCACCTCAATAAAAAATTCCCTAATTTAGGTGAAAATTTCCATTAATTGATTACTTCACCGTTAATCAACAAATGGCAGGTGTACCCTTGAAAAAGAAAAAGAATTGACTTATTACCAATCTAATTATAGCTGGATCAAGAAAATGAGGTAAAAAAAACTGCAGTTGACTTCTAGAAGAATTTTCAGATGCAACTTTAAGCATATTAAAAATCTACCAACATCTAGGCCCACATGGCTTCAATTAAAAGTTCAGATGCACAAATTGCAATTACACTCATATTGGCAGATACAAAAGTATTATATATCTCTTTCAATGTGATGAAGCAGGCACGGACACACGTCCAATACAATATTTATGATCAAATGAAAAGTAAAACAAATTAGAAACTCCTGGTCAAAGACAACAGTCCAAACAAGTTTAAGACAAACTCATTAGAACTAAACTTGAAGAATCTCCAAGCCCTTTATCAGAAACTATTAACTTGATAAGAAAAGCTTATTCAGGACATGTGGCATATTATGAAAATATGCACAGTTCGGTATCTCAGACAACCTGAAGAAAAAGGATTCACCGTTGGTTCCTTTTCATTTTCAAGGCAAAAGAAGCAAAAAATATTAAAGGAAAATGCAAAATCTACTGACATCATAAAATTTTGGGCCAAAAAGAATTATCTTTATGGTTCAATATATGCATCAAGTGTAAACCAAGCAGTTTTTGCATTTAAGTTTAAAGTAAAAGAAGAGAGGAAAAAAGTTATGATCAAATTGTTCTGGAGAAACAATAGCAAGGTAAGGACCAGGAAGGCACATGCCTTAATCTCACATAAGGCAAAGCCCAACGAAAGCGCATCAAAAGCTCAACTTAGATTCTGATATATTGAAATCCGATGTCTCATTATTATGTCAATTTAAGCCCAAGACAGTAATTCTAGTTGAACCCAAAGAAGACTTATCAACAAGCTAAGGAAAAAGAGCAGAGCAGAAAAGATGCATGATACTAAAATAGTTATTTCTCTATTTCGTATTTCATGTACATTCCTGCTCTATATCTTTTCATATTTGCGTTTCTGAAAATCTGTGTCAAATGAGCCATCATTTCAACAGGGGAGCAAAGAACTCAAAGGATGAAAGTTTAAAGTGCCATGTTATGATTGATTTAAAGACAAAAAATCAAAGAGAAATATCAACAGAAGCTCGTATCAAGCTATGAGTGTGTGTCTGTAAGCATGTGTCATCAACCAACTAACATGCAGTTTGTCCTGGTCTCCTGATCTACCCAAAAGAAACAAACATCATAAGTACTACAATCTTTGTCATTTTCTATTTTTTTGTTCTAACAAAAAGTTCACAGTTTTGTCATATATTTCAAAGTTCTTTAAGATTTATGAATAAGGCAACATTTGGAAGGGCAGTGTGGTCCGGTGAGGAAGGCTCCCCACTGCATTGCACCCCCAGTCAACCCCATTTTTGCACTGAAGAAATAGGGATCCTGATTTAACTAACTACAGTAGAGTTAATTTTAGATGGTTTCCATGCAGTCTTAGGCTTATTTATTTATGTGGAATGAGATAAAAAAAAATTTTAAAAAAAGAAATTTGACAATAAGAGAAGTTTGCTTGCATTTAGATGCACAATTCTCTCTTTAGCCCATTGACGTTTCTTCTTTTTTCCTATTTATTCTTGCCCCTAATTCTGTTAACTTTGTCAAGTTCTTTACTTAGTGCTTAACACTTTTTCCAATTCATTGCTGCTCTTCAAGGTTTTCATTCAATGCAATAAAAACCTTTTCCTTTTCACAAAATTCCATTGTACTTGATTCACTTGGTTTTTTTCAATATTTACTTTGATTACTTTTCATACAAATATTTTAACTTTTATGTTTTGTGAAGGAGTTTCCTAAATGATAATTTTTTATGTTTTGCAAATCCCCACCAAAATAAAAGATAATAAGTAATTTCAAATCCATGCAATAACACGAAATGGAAATACAGTATATAATCCAAAGTATGAAAACATAATTTAATTATGTATAATGGTTCATATTAATCTTTACCAATATCAAAAAAATAAAAAAGATAGTAATATTAAACTTTGTTATAACGAAAAACGAAAAAGAAAGTTATTTGACTAATATCTTCTATAAAAAAAAAAAAAAAATCATAATCTTCTTTCATTTTAATTATAATTTTTTTCTGACATTACATTAATCTTTCTTAGGAACTGTTGACCCCCTAACTATAAGTCCTGGCAACCTCATGCACAAGCATTTGCATGGCACACATAGAATTTACAAACTCCTCGTGCTTGACTCTAGTGGTATGCCGTACTAATTCTTTCGATTCTTCTACATCTTTACCTTTTTTGCCATGCATGTTCCCTTTCATACTTCTAGGATATCTGTCCCACTCCTCACATTACTGGAAAGATAGTTTACACCTTAAGTCCAGCTTGGCTTCTTATGAGTATTATGGGACAATTCATAGTTCTTCAGATTTGCAACCATATATAAACATATAACTAGTTGGTTCGCACCATAGTCTATGTGTGAAACTACTGTTGACAGATTATGTATCAAACCAAGATCAATTTCCTGATTTGTTGGGATTTATATTTGTGGTCTTTTATTTCTTTCTATGTTTGGATGATTATGTCCTGATTATGTGTTGATTTTGTGGGTTTTTTTGTACATATCTATTCCTTTATATATTTGGGAATTCCTTTTTAATAAAATAACACTCAGAGAACATTGTTTTTATCTCTGTTTTTCATGGTATCAGAGCAATGTTTGCTCTTGTTTTTACTTTTCTAATGGCCAAAACAACCATAATTGGTGCCTCTCTCAAGAGCGGATCAGAGGTGACTACTGAACCAATTAGTACACTTACTCAAAATGCACAATTGCACAAAAAGGTAATTATATCTCTGCTTTGGGTGCAAAATCAGATTCTAGAAATTTTGGATTATAGATTCTAGGGCATCCAGCCATATGACTAGATGCCATAAATTGTTTTCAACATATAATCCATGTCCAGGAAACCTTTTATATTCATATTACTGATGAATCACTATCCTCTGTTGCTGGAAAAGGAAACATTAAAGTTTCTAATATGACATTATATTCAGCCTTGCATGTTCCTAATTTAGCATGTAATTTAGTGTCTATTAATAAATTGACAAAGGACTTGAATTGTGTGGCTAAATTCTATCCTTTATATTGTGAGTTTTAGGATTTACTTTCGGGGAGGATAATTGGCAATGCTAAGGAGCATGAAGGCTCATACTGTCTTGAGGATCCTCAACAAGTGAATAAACAAGTTTTGGCTCTAAGAAGTGAATCTGTTTTTGTTTTTAGTGAAATTATGTTATGGCACAATAAATTAAAACATCCTCGTTTTACATATCTAAAAACTTTTTTCCTTCTTTTTTTAAGAATAAAGATGCCCATTCCTTTGTTGTGAAACTTGGTCAACTTGCCAAACACACTCATGATCCTTATCTTAGTCATCCATATAGATTTTCTAAACTTTTTGGTTTAGTTCATAGTGATATTTAGGGACCTTCATGGGAAAACAACATAACTGGAACTAAGTAGTTCCTAACTTTTATAGATGATCACATACAAGCTTGTTGGGTTTACTTATTAAAAGACAAGTTTGATGCTAAGACAATTCTTCAGCAATTTCAAAAAATGACTCAAACACAATTTCAAGCTCAAATCCAAATTTTCCGCATAAACAATGGGAGGGAATACTTTATTCAATCCTTGGTGATTATCTAAAAAAAAATGGGATTTTTCACCAAAGTTCTTGTGTTAACACCTTCCAATAAAATAGGGTTGCAAAATGTAAAAATCATCATCTATTAGAAATTGCTCGTGCAATCATGTTTACCACTAATGTTCCTAAGTATTTTTTGGGGGGAGATGCTATTTTAACAGCCTCATACTTGATTAATAGACTTCTAGTAGAGTTTTCAATTTCAAAAAACCATTGAACATGTTACTTGAATCATATCCACAAACCAGGTTGTTTACTGCTTGACCCCTAAAAGTCTTTGGTTGCGCATCTTTTGTTCACAATAAAAGTCCATCTCGTGGGAAACTAGAACCTAGAGCTATAAGTGTGGGAAAACATTTATTTACAGCTGGTTGTAATCTTGTAATCTGTATATTTATATTTGTATCTCTAGAATTAAGTATTTGTATCCTTAGAATTAAGGAAGATTTAGTTTCCTAGTTTAACCCCTAGTTAGTTGTATATAAACCTAAGATTCTTGTATAATTCGAAATAAGCTGTTTTTCAATATACATTCAGTTTTCACATAGTATCAGAGCTAGCCCTAAACCGTTCGATCCACGCCGAGCCCCTCGAGTGAGGTAGGCAAGGTGGCCGGCCTCCGTGACGAGGGCGTCACGAGATTGGGTGCGAGAGAATGTCACGGACCTAAGAAAGAGTCCTGAATCCCACATCGAACATAATAGGTGGGTCACTGGGGAGGGTCACTGGGGTATATAAGGGTTCACAGCATCTCTACCTTGTGAAGCACCTTTTGTAGGACAAAACCATGAGGCCAGGGGGCCAGAGCGGACAATACCTCACAAGGGTGTGAATCGAGGCAGGTAGGCTGATCTGGGACGACGGATGAGTGGATACCCGGGTCCCGGAGCCACGCGGGTTCGAAGCTTAAGTCTCAACCCGTGACAAGTGGTATCAAAGCTTTAGGCTCTTCTTGGGAAGCAAAATTTTCAGCCTTCATTGTTGATTTGTTTAGGCCTTCATTGCTGAATCCTGTTTAGGCCTTCATTGCCGAACCCTTTCAAAGAAAGATATCACTACCACCCAATTTGAGGAAATGTTAACTGGAAAAATCACTGGAGTACTACAGATATCTCAGAAACAAGGAGAGTTCAACAGGGAAGAGATTGAAAAGCTGAGAAACTTATTGAAAATCCTTGAAAAGCATACTATGGTATTTTCTTTTGGTAAAGTTTCTAGTTCAGGTAAAACTTCTGGTTCTCATGGATTAAATGTCTCGACTAAGCCTATTACAAGTTCTTGGGTCATTGACTCAGGAGCCACAGAGCACATGACACATTCCTCACAAAAGTTTAGTACATATAACCTGTGTCCTAGTAATAAGAAAATTGTTGTTGCAGATGGTTCACTTAACACAGTGGCAGGATTAGGAGATGTTCAAGTTAATCCTTCGTTTGTTCTCAAAAATGTTCTTCATGTTCTTAGATTGTCTACTAATCTGATATCTATACAAAAACTTACTAGAGATTTGAATTGCAAAGTAACCTTTTATCCCTCTTATTGTGAATTTTAGGACCAGAGTTCGGAGAAGATGATTGGACTTGCTAAGGAAAAGGATGGACTATACTATCTTGAGACATCAAATAACACAAGTAGTATCAACAATAGTTTACCTTTGTCATTTCTTTCTGAAAAATCTTCCAATAAAGACAAAATCTGGCTTTATCATTTTCGTCTTGGATATCCTTCTTTTGGAACCTTGAGAAACATGTTTCCTTCTTTGTTCAAAGGATTAAATGTTGAAGATTTTCATTGTGATATTTGCGAATTTGCAAAACATAGAGGTGTCTTTTCCAATCAGTAACAAAAGAAGTTCTACTCCCTTTTACTTGATTTATAGTGACATTTGGGGTCCCTCTACAATTCCTAATATTTCTGGTGCGAGATGGCTTGTTTCATTCATAGATTATTGTATTAGGGTCTCTTGGGTTTTTTTACTTAAATCAAAATCAGATGTGAATAGTGTGTTTTTAAGCTTCCAAAACATTATCCAAAATCAATTTGGAGTGAGAATCAAGAGATTTAGGTCTGATAGTGCAAAAGACTACTTCAACCAGAGTCTATCCACCTATTTTAAAAAAAGAAAATTATCCATGAGTCATCTTGTGTTAATACTCCACAGTAGAATGGAGCGGCAGAGAGGAAAAACAGCCATTTACTAGCCACAACCCGAGCCTTTCTTTTTCAAGCAAATGTACCTAAATCTTATTAGGGGGAAGCTGTTCTCACTGCACACATATTATAAATAGGTTACCTTCAAGAGTTTTGGGATTTAAAACTCCTATGAAACTACTCTCACAATTTTATCCCAACCTCAATACCACAAACAATCTCATACCTAGGATATTTGGTTGTACATCATTTGTTCATGTTCACAGTCATAACAGGGGAAAGTTGGATCCAAGAGCGATTAAGTGTATTTTTGTGGGGTATTCTTCAACTCAAAAAGGATATAAGTGCTATCATCCTCCTACCAAAACATTCTGTGTTTGCAGATGTCACTTTTGAAGAAAATAAACTATTTTTTACTTAACCTTATCTTCAGGGGGAGACTTCATTTATGGAAGATAAGGATAAAGACTTCTTTTTGCTTGATTTGCCCCCTTCTTCAACATTTACACCCATTAATTCTTCTGAGTCGAAACCTGTTTCTGCTGAGCCCAAGTCAAACACTGAATTTGAGTCTGAACCCATTTCGAATACAGAAGATGTGACAAAGGATAATATTGTTCTTGATTCTATGAAGGAATTACAGGTGTACTCAAGAAGAAAAGTTCTAGATCTTGAACCAGTGCCAGTCCAAGAACCTGATCCTAACTTTGGAAATGAGGTAACTACAGTTTTTGACTCTGTTTATCAAAATGAGCATGAATCTCCTAAAACTATAGCTAGTGATTATGATTTGCCTATTGCCATTAGGAAAGGAACCAGAGAATGTACCAAGCATCCACTATACCCAATATCTAACTTTGTGTCATTCGAAAAATTCTCACCCTCTCACAAAAGTTTTCTTGTGAGCCTAAACACTATTTCTATTCCAACTACATTATCCGAAGCATTATCTAGTGAGAAATGGAGGTAAGCCATGAAAATAGAAATGGAGGCCTTAGAAAAAAATCAGATATGGGAACTGGTAGAGTTGCCTAAAGGAAAAAATCCAATGGGGTGTAAATGGGTTTTCACTGTAAAATACAAGGCAGATGGTACTGTTGAAAGGTATAAAGCTAGGTTAGTGGCTAAGGGCTACACTCAAACCTATGGAGTGGATTACCAGGAAACCTTTGCTCCAGTTGCCAAGATGAATACAGTTAGGATTTTGTTATCATTGGCTGCAAATTATAATTGGCAGCTTCAACAATTTGATGTAAAGAATGCTTTTCTACATGGTGATTTGGAAGAAAAAATATATATGAAGGTTCCACCAGGATTTGGAGGTCATCTAGAAGCAAACAAAGTATGCAGGCTAAAAAAAACTTTGTATGGCCTTAAACAATCTCCTAGAGCTTGGTTCTGGAGATTTGCCAAAGTGATGCTAGCAATGGGATATAAACAGAGTCAAGGAGATCACACATTGTTTATCAAGCACTCTGATTCAGGGAGAGTCACAGTTCTATTAGTGTATGTTGATATAATTGTAACTGGAGATGATGAAAAAGAGAAAGAATCTCTAAAACAGTGTTTGGCTAGAAAATTTGAGATAAAAGAGCTAGGGAGATTGAAGTACTTCCTAGGAATTGAAGTAGCTCACTCACCGCATGGTATTTTTATCTCACAACAGAAATATGTGATGGATCTTCTGAAAGAAACTAAGAAGCTTGCATGTAAACCTGCAAATACCCCTATAGATCCTAATCATAAAATTGGAGAAGCTAATGAAGATGCTGCTGTAAATAGAGAGATGTACTAAAGATTAGTTGGAAGACTCATTTATCTCTCACATTCTAGACCTGATATAGCATATGCTGTGAGTGTGGTAAGTCAATTTATGCATAGTCCTAAAGAAGTGCACCTACAAGCTGTCTACCGTTTATTGCACTATTTGAAGGCCAATCCTGGGAAAGGTATCTTATTCAAAAGAAATTCGGGGTTAGCTCTAGAAGCATATACAGATGCTGATTATGCAGGTTCAGTAACTGATAGAAGATCTACCTCAGGCTACTGCACTTTCTTAGGTAGTAATCTTGTGACTTGGAGGAGTAAAAAACAGAATGTGGTGGCAAGATCAAGTGCTGAAGCAGAGTTCAGAGCAATGGCTCAAGGAATTTGTGAATTACTATGGTTAAAGATTATCCTAGAAGACTTGAAGATCAAGTGGGATGAACCAATGAGACTCTACTGTGATAACAAGTCTGCAATAAGCATTACACACAATCCTGTGCAACATGACAGAACAAAACACCTTGAAGTAGACCGGCATTTCATAAAGGAGAAACTAGACAGTGGGTTGATTTGTACACCTTATGTATCAACCAAGGGTCAACTTGCAGATGTGTTGACTAAAGGTCTCAGCAGTGTAACATTTCAAGAAATTATTTTCAAGCTGGGAATGAAAAACACCTATTCACCAGCTTGAGCGGGAGTGTGGGAAAACACTTATTTACAGCTGGTTGTAATCTTGTAATCTGTATATTTATATTTGTATCTCTAGAATTAAGTATTTGTATCCCTAAAATTAAGGAAGATTTAGTTTCCTAGTTTAACCCCTAGTTAGTTGTATATAAACCTAAGATTCTTGTATAATTCGAAATAAGCTGTTTTTCAATATACATTCAGTTTCCACAATAAGATGTATCTTTATTGGGTACTCTCCTACTCAAAAAGAGTATAAGTGCTATTGTACATCCACGAAACAAACATTTGTCTCATTAAATGTCACATTCTTTGAAAATCAACCCTTTTACCCAAAACTAACTCTTCAAGGGGAGAAGTTAGGTGAAGATAGGCTTTGGGATTTTTCCATTCCACTTTCTATAGCATCTACTATTCCTTTGTGCCACCAACAAAAGCTAAGTTGAAAACAGGGATATAGATTCATTTATACTTAGTCTTCAACAAAAAAACAGACTCTTAGTTTATTCACAATGTAAACCATAGCCTCAAAAAGCACAAACTTTTGTGCCCTAGACACATTGTCAAGAATCTAATCCACAAGTAAATTTTGAATCAAAAAATACTGAGCCCACAACACCATCACCGATGAATACTGATCCACAAGTAAATTCTAAATCATAAAATGTTGTGCCTATCACACCATCAATTGTGAATACTCCGTCTGACGATCTAGACATGCCTATAGCACTCAGGAAAGGTATAAGATCGTGCACTCAACACCTGCTGTCTAATTATCTATCCTACAGTCATTTGTCCACTGCATTTCGTGCCATGATAGGAAAGATTAAGGTAACTAAAATCCCACAAGATATTCATGAAGCTCTAAAATCCTAGAATGGGAAGCTGCTACATTGAAGAGATGAAAGCATTGAAAAGGAACGAGACTTGTGATGTTGTAGAGTTGCCTAGAGGAAAAACATTGGTTGAATGTAAGTGGGTGTTTACTATTAAGCATAATTCAAATGGTAGAATTGAGAGACACAAGGCCTGCTTTGTTGCGAAAAGATTTACTCAAACTTTTGGAGTACATTACACTCAAACCTTTGCTCCATTTGATAAATTGAATACTATAAGGGCACTACTTTCACTAGCTGTTAATCTTGACTGGCCATTACACCAAATGGATGTCTAGAATGCCTTTCCTAATGGGGAGCTGGATGAAGAAGTTTATATGGACCTGCCTCTTGGCTTTGAAGGGAGAAACAATGACAAGAAGGTATGCAAACTAAAGAAGTCTCTCTATGGTTTAAAATAGTGACCAAAGGCTTGGTTTGATCACTTTACAAATCAGTAAGGAGACACAGATTTAGCCAAGGACAAACTGATCATACTCCTTTTTTCAAACACTAACAACATGGAAAAAAGACTACTTTGATCGTTTATGTTGATGATATTGTTAAAATTAAAGCTTTAGAGAACAACTTGCTAATCCCTTGGATTAGCCTTTCATTATATAGACAATAATAAGGAAAGATAATCAATTACAAAGTACACATTAATGTTTCCAATAAATCCCTCCTAAACTATCTCCCATGAAATATTCCCATAATATTCCAACTCACACACACGCATACACTAACGCTCCCCTTCAAGCTGGAGCATATATATAAGTCATGCTCAGCTTTTACATATATAGTCAACTCAAAACTTCTAGAAGTGATTTCATAAGAATATCGGCAAGTTGTTCCCCTATGCGCACATGCTTCAATAATATTGTTCCACCCTGTAACTTTTCCCTAATGAAATGACAATCAACTTTTATATGCTTGGTTCTTTCACGAAATACTGGATTTAAAGCAATGTGAATCGCCACGTGATTATCACACCATAACTCTGCAAGAGTTCGAACTGAAAGCCCAATTTCATCTAAGAATTGAATCATCCATAATACCTCTGTTGTAGCCAAAGCCATCGCTCTATACTCTACTTCTACGCTAGACCTAGCAACTACTTGCTACTTTTTACTCTTCCAAAACACCAAATTACTCCCAAGGAAGATAGCATAACCAGATGTAGACTTACTATCTATAGGAAAGCCTACTCAATCTGCATCTGCATAGGCTTGAATACACCCATCACTAGTAGAACTATAGAGTATTCTCTTTCCAAGAATTCTCAACAAATATCGGAGGATGGCATCACTGCTCTCCAGTGAGTATCTCTAAAAGCTCCCACGAATTGACTAACCACACTTACTAGAAAAGATATATTAGGTCTCGTCATGGTCAGGTAATTCAGTTTTCCCACTAGTCTCTTGTAAGGTGTGGGATCATCGAGTAAAGTGCCATCTTACGGAGAAAGCTTGATACCTGGATCCATCGGTGTGTCACTTGGCTTGGCATGAAACAAGCCTGCATCTTTAAAATATTCAGCACATACTTCCTTTAAGATAAAAAGATTCCCTTTTTACACCTTCCCACTTCAATACCAAGAAAATATTTCAATTGACCAAGATCCTTGGTCTCAAACTGGGACTTTAGATAAATCTTAAATCTGTCAATCGCTACATTATCACTGCCAGTGATGATAATATCATCTACATACACTCCCAACAATATAAGGCCAGAACTCTGCCGCATATAAAATACTGAATGATCTTTCTCACTCTGTCGCATGCCATACTGAACAATAGTTGCACTAAATTTGCTAAACCACGTGCATGGAGACTGCTTAAGACCATATAGAGACCTACGCAAACAGCACACCTCCCCAGCTCCCCCTCAGCAACAAACCCTGGAGGTTGCTCCATATATACCTCCTTAATCAAGTCACCATGTAGGAAAGCATTCTTCACATCCAACTGATGTAATGCCCACTTATGTCTAGCAGTAAAATAGAGAAATAGGCGAATAAATGTCATCTTTGCCATTGGTGAAAAGGTATCAAAATAATCTACTCCATATGTCTGCACGTATCCCTTTGCTACTCGTCTTGCCTTCAATCTAGCCAATGAACCATCAAGATTCAATTTTGTAGTGTAAACCCACTTGCACCCAACAGCTTGTTTCCCTTCTGGTAGGGAAACCAAGTCCCATGTATGGTTGGCCTAGGGCCATCATCTCATCCTCCATAGCCTTATGCCATCCTGAATTTGCAAAAGCATCACAAAGAGTACGCGGCACAGTGATAGCATCAATTGTGACAATACAAGTCTGAAGTTGAGCAAAAAGTCCTTTGTATGAGGGCATGTATAAAGGAAAATTTCTGCAAGTTCACGTACCTTTTCGTAGAGTAATCAGTACATCTTCAGCCACAATGTCTCAAGGTGGATCCATCGACAAAGAGATTGTCTTGATAAAGGAAGTTTTCATAGGTGGATCTACGTAAGTCCTTTTATACGTACAACCAAATCAAGTATTTGGGCATGCCCCAAAAGGAGATGCATTGACCGATGAACTATGTATTTGATAAATGAGAAAATCTTTTTCTTCTTATATGATAGGTGATGGATGAAACTATAGTATTGAAGGAAAAAGAACCGACTCATGAAACGCGACATCTGCTGAATAATAAAGCGACCCAGCTCTAAAGAGTAGCATCGATACCCTTTTTAGACATGTGAATAACCAAGGAAGATACATTTAAGAGAACATGGGTTTAATTTAGTGCAACTTGGATGAGTGTCACAAACAAAACATGTGCACCTAAACACCTAGAAGGAGATTGTAAATAAGGGACGATCAGGAAACAATACTTAAAGAGGAACTTTTCCTTTAAGAACCAAGGATGGCAAAAGATTTATAAGATAGAATGCTACAAGGATAGCTTCACTCCAGAACACCTTAAGGACCTTCATTTGAAACAAAAGAGCTCTAGCCACTTCCAACAAATGATGATTCTTCCTTTCAGCAACCCCATTTTGCTATGGCGTATTTGTACACAAGGACTGATGAACAATACCTTTTGCATTTAGGAATTGAACAACCTCTATAGAAAAATACTCTACCCCATTATCACTGCATAAAATTTTGGTAGACTTATTGAATTGATTCTCTATTTCAGCATGAAAGGTAGTGAAGACAAAGAATAATTCGGTGTGGCTCCGCAACAAATACAACCAGCAAACTCGTGAATAATCATCAACAAACGTCACAAAGTATCTATAACTAGATTCCGAAATAATAGGACAAGCCCCCCATACATTATAATGAATCGCATAAAGGCCTTCAATCCGTCCCCTACTAATAGTTTGTTTCATCAACTAATCCTGAAAAACACAATAAGTAGGAAAGAAAGAGACACTACAATTCAAATTCCTTGTAATCTGACTAACTGAAAGTAAGTTAAAAGGAGAAGAAGGGACATGTAGCACAAAATGTAAAGGTAATGTGGATATAGGTTGAGTCTTGCCACTTCCCACAACATCTATAGAGTTTCCATCAACAACCAAAACAAACTATTTCCCTGTCATAGGAGTATATGAATAAAGAATACCTGTAGTACCCATCATGTGATCCGAAGCTCCTAAATCAATCACCCAAGTCCTAAAAGGGGTAGCCAAGCATGCAGTAGATTTACCTTGTATAAAAGTTATTGTCAGAGAGGAAATCGAAGTCTGATTCTGAAGCATCCGAATAAGCCTATCATACTCATCCTGGGATAACTGAACTCCCTTATTCTCTTACTACTGGGGCTAAAGCACAGCATCAGTCACATATGCCGCTGGTGGGCCAATATTGCCTCAAAGATGCGGACAAACATTCCATAAATGTCCCTGCTATCCCCATTGATAGCAAGATTGTGGGTCTCTTCTACCACTTCCACGTCCTCTACCTCGTCCACCACATCCT
Organism: Durio zibethinus; assembly: GCF_047325235.1. Taxonomy (NCBI): domain Eukaryota; kingdom Viridiplantae; phylum Streptophyta; class Magnoliopsida; order Malvales; family Malvaceae; genus Durio; species Durio zibethinus. The sequence goes on from NC_143185.1 coordinate 7,249,071, forward strand.
CTGCGTGATTCTCGGCCTTCACGCTATGGGGCCACAAGTACTACCCTATCTGCATGTGGAGGATCATGTTGGTTGACCCTATTCAAGCACTTATAAGCATCAAGTAGAGAAAGTGGATCTCCGCTCGCTAATATCTGAGTACTAGCACCGGCGCACTCCTTCCTCAAACCTGCTAAGAAAAACATTATAGCTAGAGCCTCTTGTTGCTCCTGATTTGTTTCCAAATCGGTAAACAAGGGCATGAGTTCATTAAACTTGTCATATACCTCCTTAAACACACAAAATATTCCCTCAGGCTCTTACCGGATTGCTCCATTCTAGTCTATGCCCTAGTAACATCGAAAATCCTCTGCCAATTCTCAGAATTTATATAAACAATTTGTAAAGCATCCCAAAGTTCTTTCCTTGTGAAGTATTAATTGAACATCACCTTGACTCATCATTCCATCAAGTTGAACTATTGTCCAAGTACTCGATTGTCCTCATGCTCCCACACTGCATACTCCGAGCTTTCCTTTGTTGGCCGCTCACTTGTCAAAAGCCAAGCCTTTTCAAGACCTCACAAGGTCACCAACACAGTCTCGTTCCATGATAAGTAGTTGGAGCCATTGAGTTTCTCATCCAACAACCATGAGCCCGTGATAATCTCCTAAGTTATCATCTTCGATGTGGTTGCCTCTTCCTTAGCCATGGCTACAAAACCTTCTTCCTCCAAAATACAACTAGTAATCCTTCAATCAGGTAACACAATCCCAAATCAACAACCAAGAACTTCGTCCCTAGTTCTGCAACCACACTCTACACCGAAAACTTGTCCTCTCGATCTATCATTCACGAAGAGGTTGCAACCCCTTCTTGCTACCTTTGAGAATAAAGGGGTGGCCCCCCTTTTAACTAATGAAGGACTGTTGAAGAGAAAGGAAAAGTTTTAAGTACATTGCTTTAGGGCTGCGAGATCAAAGTCTGTAGTAGCGACGGTTTAGTTGACGCCGCAAAGGCTATAGCAGATGAGTTTGGGGAAAGAGAGAGAGGTCCACAGCAGCTAGAATTGCACTGCTAGCTTTGATACCATGTTAAAATTAACGCTTTAGAGAACAACTTGCTAATCCCTTGGATTAGCCTTTCATTATATAGACAATAATAAGGAAAGAGAATCAATTACAAATTACACATTAATGCTCCCAATTAATCCCTCCTAAATTGTATCCCATGGAATATTCTTATAATATTTCAACTCACACACGCATACACTAACAGATATTATATTGATAGGTGATGACACTGAAGAAATAGAAAGGTGAAAGAAAACTCTTGGAAAAGAATTTGAGCTTAAAGATCTTGGACAACTAAAATACTTTTTAGGGATGAAAGTTGCAAGAAGTAAGAATAGCATTATTGTTTCCCAAAAGAAATATACGGTTGATCTCTTGAAGGAAACTGGTATGCTTGGCTATAAACCAATTGATAGACCTATAGATCCTAATGCGAAACTTGGAAAGAAAGGAGGAATTCCAGTAGATAAAGGGAGATATCAATGACTAGTTGGAAAGCAGTTCTACTTATCTCATACAAGACCTAATATTGCCTTTGTAGTTGGAGTAGTAAGTCAGTACATGCACTACCCATTTGAGGAGCATCTTGAAGTTGTGTATCGAATCTTAAGGTATTTGAAGGTCACACCTGGTAAGGGTTTGTTGTTTGAGAAGAATGAACAAAGAAATGTGAAAGGGTTTATAGACGCAGATTGGGCAGGATCAATTGAAGACAAAATCCACCTCTGGGTATTGTACAAAGGTTTGGGGTAATCTTGTCACATGAAGGACCAAGAAACAATCTATTGTTGCTCAAAGTAGTGCAGAAGCAGAATTTAGAGCTCTTGCACAAGGAACTTGCAAACTTATCTAGCTGAAGAGACTTTTGGAAGAATAGAAAATGACAACTAAATACCCTATGAAACTGTATTGCGATAACAAGGCTGCTATAAATATTGCTCATAATCCAATGCATCATGATTGAACAAAGCATGTGGAAGTTGATAGACATTTTATCAAAGAGAAGATTGATATGGGAGTGATCTATATGACCTATGTTCCTACAAAGGAACAAGTAGCAGATATCCTAACAAAGTGACTATATAAACCAAGCTTTGAGACTCTTGTTGACAAGCTGAGAATGAGAAATATGTATTCTCCAGCTTTAGGGGAAGTGTTGATAGATTATGTATCTAATCAGGATCAATTTCCCAATTTGTTGGGATATATATTTTTGGTCTTTTATTTCTTTCTATATTTGGATGATTATGTCCTGATTATGTCCTAATTTTGTGGGTTTCTTTGTAGATATCGATTCCTCTATATATTTGGGGATTCCCTTTTAATAAAATAAAACTCAGAGAACATTGTTTTTATCTCTGTTTTTCAACTACAAATAGTCGTCCATTACCCTAACCTCTATTCTATCAGCAGTTACAAATTTGGCAGATCAAGGCAACTAGACAGTTTGAACTGAAGAAGAGAATAGAGAGAAAGGATAACACCCAAGTCAAAATGCTTAAGGCCGGTGTTTCACACATTAGGTCATAAATTGATAATGCTACACTTCATGCTTACATTTAATCACCATGAAAGAATAAGCCAGTGTCTAGGAAAATATCATGGCAATTAATTTATGAAAGAAAAGCAAATAAATATGAACAAGCAACCAAAACCAAAACTGCATAGGAACAACGAGTACCTCAACATATAACTTTCGGATTTGTGGACCTTTGTCTTCATCCATCCCCTAGAACCATTAATAGTGTAAAGAACTTAGTAAGTTAATAAAGCTATTTATAATACAGAGAACAAGAATAGTTAGTTGATAAAAGCACCTGGACATATAAGTCATAAAGATCACAGATTTTATCTTCCATGGCGTTATCTATGATGTATTGTTCTTTAAGGACTAGTTGTTCTTCAGAACCAAGCACTTCCTGTAAATCATCAGTTGCTACATCTCTTCGTTTAGATGCCTGGAAAGTTATGCATGTTCATAAGCAAAGAACTAAAACATGTTATCATCACTTGCCACTGAATTTGCACATATACCAAATAATATATTGCAGCATAAGAATGCCTTTCATAACATAAGATAAAAATTCGCAGCCATAAATGTTTGTATCACATTATTCTCACAGCACTAAATGAAGATCAAAGTTTGTCTATATTTTGCCACAAGTGCTGCCTCTTCTGAGAAAAAAAGTTGTATGATGCTGGTGATCAAAGTGACGATAACCATATCAGTCATTATAATACTGAGTATCAATGATGATAGCAAAAGGGTGTAAAATTATTGAAACACCAATATAGAACCAAGGCATCAAAGAGAGGACTGCTTGTGAGAAAGAAACTAAGAACCTACGACCTCAAAGCATCTAAAAACTATTTGGAAATTGCTCAAAGTGATTTTTGAGGAAACCTGCAATTTGATCATTTCAGTGACCTCCATTTTAATCTTTTGAAATCTATCAGCTTTTTCCCGCTTCGCAGAGAGTCCCAGTAAAACCATCTCTCTTAAGTTCCTCTGTATCCAAACAATCAATTGTAGCAAGGGTAAAGAAGAAGGTTAGTATCTAAGAACATAATTAAAAACATAAAGAGCTTAAAAAGTTAGTTAGGAAAATGCAACCATCTTAATTATCAGAAGGAGAGAGAGAGAGAATGCAACTATCCAGAAAACTTGAAATCAATCACCGGTTAGACTACTTAAACTAGAAATTAAGCCAATGAAGCATTGTCTTGATGGCAAGCAGTAGACCTTGGAACTTTTAGGTCCCATGTTCAAGTCTCAGCCTTTGTAGGTTTAATTAGTTTGTTTATCAATGTCTTATTGGATAAAATGTCTTATTGGATGCTAATTTCTACTTGTACAAGTAATCTAATTAAAATGACACTTGAAATTCAGAAGTTATGCTAATTTCATTTATCCTTGACCAAAATCAGAATTAATTTCCAAATTATAGTATGTCAAAGGAATTAACGTATTGGCAAGGCATAGAACAGAATTAAAAAAGAATTACCCATATCACATAAGCTTAAATGCTATTGATTCAAAATTTCTTTGCAAAAAGGTTCTTCATATTTATGATAACTTCATATATTGGAGTCCATAATAAATGCATAATTTATCAATATTTTATATTAAAAATAACACTTCTATTCTATGGAACATTTCAATATCTGTCCCAAAAATATCATATTCTACACTAATCTCAATCTTTTCTTACTATTATTATCATAACTACTACCATTCCTACTAACAGTACTATTCTTTTTTTCACTTAATTAAGCATAATCAAGGGCACAAGGCACACAAAAAGTGCTAAGGCCATTGTATTCTGTTATGGCAAAATATGCAAAAAAAAAAAAGTGCTCACCCTAGGGAAGCAAAGCAAAAATTCTTAAAAGATTAATAAATGGCCACAAAAACAAACTTATATTTATTATACCTAAAAACTTGCATTATACAATTTCTTTAATCAGCAAAAAAGTGCTGACACCATTCTGTTTCTTAATGTGCCATAAATATCAAACATTAGTAAAAGTCATCATAAAACTCTAGCTGTAAGTTCTCTCACTTCCATCACCAGCAAGAATTTATACATGGACGATATTATACTTTCCCTGTACTTGAAAAAGACACGCTCATGTATCATATTTCTTTGTTGAAGAAACACCATTGAAGAAAACATAAGAGAAGCTAAGACACAGGAATAAGAATACAAGGTATGGGTACTGACATGATGACATAGCCATTTTCAAAATTTTAAGATACAATAACAAAATATGATATATGCATATATAACAAACACACTGAACCTTTTCCAACTATTACAGGGATCACCTACATGGATATTATTCCATATTTAAAATCATATGCTCAATCAACTTAGTAAAAATGAGCCTTTTCTTTCTTTATGATATTCATCCATCTCCTATGAAGCACGAGCACACCTTGCACCCTGTGTGTCCATGTTGGACACTGTCCAAACACAAACACTCTTCCAACATGGAGGCAATGTGTTTACACATAGATAACGTAAAATGGCATGAATCAAGGCCAAAGCCCTGTAAGATTGAACATTATAAACATTTTTCCCCTTTTCTTTTATCTCTATTATAGGATATTTCCTTCAATTCACCATCACATTTTTCCAAGATGCAACCCAAACCAGAAATAGATGTAAGTTAGAGGGAGCAGTGTCCATTCTTCATAGAAAAGAACTCAAATAATGCATTCTTTTTCTGTGCCTTTTGCATTTCAAGGCAAAAACTTACTGATGAAAAGCAAGCTGCCTCAATAAAGACCCCTAGAGAGGTTTAAGGTATTTTTCCTAGATTGCACTACACCTTGGCACCTAGGCACAGGGCTTGACTTCACAGCTAAATTGAAATTATTTGCTCAAATTAAAATTATTTGCTCATATACAATAATGTGACACAATAAGAAAATTCGGGAAAAATATATACTAGTAAATAATAAAGCATGTACACAAACACATAGATAGAAATACATTTATATAGAAAATAGGTATATAATCCATCAAAATATATATATATATATATATATATATATATACTTACATTCAATCATTGTGGCCATAGTTGCGTTTTTGGTTGCATCGCATTTATCGCGATTGAGGATGAAATAGATGCTATCACAATCATTGTGCTCATCGCGATTGTGAACTTTTTTCAGTTTTGCACAACTTATCGTAAAGCATAGTAATCATAATTATAATAATAAAAACTCATTTTTAACGATTTTTAAAGTAATTTATAACATTCTTATGATCTTTTATTTATATGAAAAAAAATATTATTCACAATTTTTTATATTATGTTAAAACATTTGTAGTTAGAAAAACACTAATTCTTATATCTATAAATTTCTACAAATACAATTATTAAAAATTAACAAGGTAAAACATGTTAAATGTGCTTATGTCTATGAATTGTTGCAATTCACAATGTTACTCATTAAAGATGGCTAATGTTCAACTTTTGGATTAATGAACTTTTTTAAAGAGTATGAATCTATATAAATATAAATTTTTACTTATTAACAATTTAAAGACTATAATTCTTAATTTATATAATTTATTTTACCATATTTGTATATATAGAGTGATTAATTTTGCAAGCTTTTTCTAGATTGTCATTGCCAAAATATAAGGTAATAGGCCTCTTTGAATGGAAAATATCCATTTGCATTAATTAGAAATTGCAAATATAAGACAATGGGCCACTCAAATTTTCATTAGATTGTTTTCCTCAAATTTCACCACCTCAATCTCCCTCTTATTTTCATCAATTTTTTCTTTTCTGCTTAGAATTCCTCTTTTCTATCTTCTCCCTACCACCTTTCCCCTTTTCTCTCCCACTTCTATTTCCACTTCTTTCTTCTCCATATTCTACCATTCTACCATTCTACCAGCCACCAAGAACCAACAACCACCACCCTCTTCTCATCCTGGCGGCACTAATGGCCACCATCTCACAACAGCAGCCACCACCTCCTTCTCTCTTCTCCGCTTGGTGTCAGATTTCCAACCACCACAAGCATGTTGGAAGTCCAAGGCTATATCACACTGCTAAAGCCGAATTAGCTCAGGTTAGATTATTTGTCAAAGTTACTTACCTTCAATTATTTGTTCTTGATCTTTATTGAGTTTGTTTGAAGCTAATTTTGAGTGAATAATGTAGGTCTAGGGTCCTTTCTCCGTTTTGGGTTTTTTGCTGTTGATTTAGACAAAATGATTTTTTTTATTGTTCTTGTACAATATTTCTGGACGGAAAATGGATTAATGCCAATAACAGACTATTATTTCCGCCATTACACCATTTTTCACATTGTGATTGTGCCACTACAGACATGAATAAAATTCATAGCCATTTTTTATGGAATAGCAGCGGCAAAGGGTGGCGCCACCGCAAAATAGCAGCCACTACACTGCTATCATACCATTATTTAAAACCCCGCTCAAGGCATTTCACTCTGATTAAATTTTACTTTCCTTGATGTTATGCACTACGCTAATAAGGTTTTACTTTCTGCAATTTGACTTACCAGGCTCTAGTGCACTAATTCCAGACCTACGTGACTGAGTGCATACCTTCAGTGTTCTCAACTGCACCGAATGCCCAAGAATATTCATAAGCCTATTGATTAACTCCTCTGATATTTTCCCTTGGCTTGACTGCTGAAATTACCATAGAAATGGTTTAGAAACTAACCATAACTTTTAACTGAAATTGAAACCCCTCCCCCCCACCACCAAAATAAAAAAAAGCACAAAGCTACTCAAATAACAGAACAGGCAATTTTTTTTTCTTACTGCTAATCTGGCAACTTTAGCAAGCTTCAGCTTCACTTCACGAGGCAGCCTTCTTTTAAGAGCTGCAGATGAAGCATCTACATCCTGAACTTCCATGGTTGCCGGTCTCACTGTCATGAATATTGAGCAGACACCAGCTAGTTACATAGAATATATCTTAAACTTCTTCATAAAGTAAGAAATTAAACAACCTAAGCTAACCACATAACTCACATTCTGCAACAACTTTCTCCAACTCTCTTATGGCCCTTTCAAGCATTGTTCCTTTTGGCCTCAAATTAGAAACATCCTTTGACTGCACAAAGGGACTTTTCTGGCAATTTTGAATATAAGATCACCTTAATTAGTCTAAGCACATGCAAATCATTATGCAACCATGAAAGAGATGAAAAACACATTTACAAGGATAAGATATCAAATGTACCAGCCTTTATACCTTAGAAAGATAACAGCGAAGGGGAGCTTAGCTGGCACAGGGCCCCCAATTAATGTTTAGAAGTTAGTTTATAGGCATTGTTTCTCACCTCAATTAAAAAATAAAAAAAAAAATTTGGCCCCTAAAAGAGTTTACAATGTGGTCCTCCTTCTAGCGTACAAGCCTAGTACTATGTGGTTAACAATTTTTAAACTCAAAAGTCTTCTATCCATGGGTTCTACCAATTTGCAACAATTTTAATCAAAATATTATTAGTTTGCTTGTGTTGGACTCTTTTCCCGCAACAGTTCATACACACTAACATTAGGCTCCTTAATTAAAGAGCTAGTACTTAGATGTCCTGTTACAAAAACAATTAAAATAACTAAAGAAACTGTGAACCACACAGCAGCCAAGAACTTGATACAGATCAATTGCTCCAACTTCTAAAGCTTACCATTTTCTCCATCAGTAATTAAAAGAAAGAAGAAAGAGATCAATTGTGTATAAGTAATTTTCCGGTCATTATTACCTTTTTATTTCTTTTCCATAAGCCATGTAACTTATGTCATCACATTTACTTTAGTCACACATAAGAAATATCCCATCGCATGGATATTTCCAATCTGCTAGCAAAACAAAAGGAGGTATACCATAACATATGATCTGATTAGAGGTATGCCCCAAAAGTTGAGGATACAATTTTGATTGTTTGCATTTATCATCAGGTCTAACTTTAAGATCATAAAGAAAAGGCAATAAATTATCTATATTTTTAAGAGTGTAAGTTAATCTACTCAGACTTGACTTGCTAGTTGCTCATAGTCAACTGAACTGCTATTGAGTCAACTGAACTGCTATTGAGTCCCATTAAGTTAGAGCTTGCTAAAACTTGGTTTGAGCAGCTAGCAAGCCCACTCAAGTAGCTGACTTTCACTAATTTATTTTGCACTCAATCTATAATTTTACGTATAGGGATTTTAGTCCAAAAACTTGAAACTTGTGATTAACCTTGATCCAGCTAAATTTTCAGTCAATATTCATTTAGTCAAGGTGAGATCAAGTATCTCCTCCAGTCAAGTAAGATTATAGAAAATGGAACTCAATCAAGTCAAGTTTTGACCACCAACTCACTATGTCAAGTTGATCAATCAAGATTACCCCCCACAATGCAGTACTGCTGGCAAATTCAAATTTATTAAGCAACAGATAAGGACTAAGGAGCTTAGAATGTTCTTAATTATTGGCAAGATTTGAACACCAGTATTTCCAGTAGTTGCATCAACACTAAAGCAAATGCCAAAGTCATCCAGTATTACAGATTATGGTAGGATAAATATACATGCATCATTAGAGGAAGTAGCTCAGCTAATCATAGAATGAGATTAAAGAATTTTAAACTAGAAATATAGCTAATTATAATATTTTAATTTCAAATTGTAAATAGGAATCAGTTATATCAAAGACAGAGGCACTTCACACATGGAAATGGCCTCAACATTGAATTACTTGAGACCACTTATTGTGACAATTGACAAAATAAGATCAAGTCTACACATTCTTCTTGAAATTTGGAGATACAATTGCTTACCTCTGGTTGCGCTGGATAAACAGGAAGATTAAGATCTGGCAGTTCACCACATGTTGCCCTTTTCTCCCTCTGCTCTATTTTGGTGGAAATTCCTTCTTTATCGTTATCAGTCATCAATTTTCTCACTGGAGACTCAAGTTGTTTACAAGAATTTTTTTCCAGATACTTCTGATGGGTTGCTAGAGAGTTTGCATTATTTCCTATATCACTAGAGTGGATGGTTGCACTCCTATACTTATCAGCATCCTTTGAATTTAGTGGAGATATAGAAGCATCATTATTTGAGATTGCTGTGTATGAAGAATGCTCACACTTAGTTCCAATGGTAGCAGGCTTCTTAAAAGAAGATCTTACAGGAGAACTCAACAGGTTATGCAATTTCTGATCATGTTCATTAATAACAGCTGAGTTCTGCAAGAGAGCAGAAGATTGTTCTTCAAGCAGAGCATTTGTTGCAGCAAAATTTAGCCTCCCCTGTTCAACTTTCATATGTTTACTGGGTAAGTGATCATCAACTTTCTCTCCTTGAGCTTCGGCCATATTTTTACTCCGTTTTCTTGATTGTTGAGCTACTGACAATACAGGTTCATTTCTGGACCAAAACAATATATCATTAAAAAGGAGTCAAATTGACAATCAACCTAACTAATTATTTTCTCAAACAAAAAGTACAACATGAATAACTATTAAAATCGGCAATTAAAAAAAATTAAGATTCACAAATCAGTGATTATATTCTCAAAGTAATAGCTCATGTTGAAAAAACTAAAGTTATGCTTTTAATAGCTCATGGTTTAATTGAAAACAATAAAGATAAAACATTACTCCTAAAAAGAAAAAAGTTAATTGTACAAGAGCTAAGCAACAAGTGTTGTTACAGCTTTCCCAGCTTAAGTATTAAATTCTCTTTTTAAGTAACTATAATGAACAAAGTGTTGGAGAAGGAAGGTTCAAGTTCCACTTGCAATACTCTCCCACAATGTCCTACAACACTACAAGTTTTTGAAGTAATTGCTAACAAGATATTCATTTGCAACAATTACATTTTATATATGACATCTCCCTCAAATTCAGTACCACTGGGCATGTGAGTGAATTCCATCTTCCTTTAGGATCTTTATTGTCAGTTTTCACCTAGCTCCATGAAGTGCCAAGGCACCTTCCTATGCCATTGCCTTTGCTCATAGTTTTGAAGTCTGGACATTTAAATTATGACATAAAAGCACCCATATTGAAGAAAACAGCACAGAGAGTTTGGAATTTCATGCTTCTAATCAACCCACCAAAATGAAGAATTTGACTTAAAAGTCAATCTCAAAATAGAACCAACCTGCAAGCCCACGAAATCCAAGTCACATATACTTGGAAAGCTTGATAAGTCTAGTTTCTAAATCATCAAACCATTCATGAATTGGAATTTCCTACGAGTTACAAGTTTGACCAAAATGCGCTGCTAAAGGCAGAATCCAGCATTTTAGGTGTCTCTTTCCATTTCAATGACTAGAACAAGTTCTACTTGTATATTTTTTAAAAGTTTAATTTTGATCGTCACCTATTCCTGAAGGGTTGTTGCATGGCTGGTAATTATTTTCCATTCATTGTATTGAAAATTCAGACTTGAGTATGAGTAAAATTCAAAGCTTTGTGCTTTTAAGAAGAAATTATCCTCTTAACTTTGAACTCTTTTGTGTGAATTCCTTATAGTGGTGAGTTTGTTTGCTTTCCATATCTAGGACGGGCTAATCCCGTGAGCTGTATGATTTCTTTTGTTTCCTCTGCAACCCGGTATGAAAATTTGCAGGGCCACCATCAGGGTAATTCATCACTCTCCTCATCAGGTACTTTCATCAGTGTCTGTTTTATGATTCCCATCTTCAACCTTCTTTTGGTTTAATTATTTTTCCACGTTCAGGTTCCACTAGCACTTAAAGAAGGTTCTATGCCTAGTTAGATTAGAACCAAAGAGTTTTTTGAAGCAAAAGGGTATCAAAAAGTAGATAAAATTTGGGTTACCAAAAATTAAATTCAGCTATCAATCACTACTCCTCCTGATATTCCTAGGTAGTGTTGCAGCAAAAAGCCAAATAAAAATTTATAATACTTCAATTATAAAAAGGGATAGCTCATATAACTTGTTTTAATTGCATGTGCAACACGCACATGAACCGTATCTTAATTACTTAAGTGAGAACCATACAGTTTATAAGTTATTTTTTTGGAAGAATTGACCACTAAACTAGTAAAATGCAGATTCCATTATTTATGTACTCTACCAATTGTTTTCAACTGAAGTTTTCTTATTAATATTTTTTGGTCGATTTTTTAAAATAATTATTTTTTAACCCCAAGTATTCTACTAATTTTAGGATTTATCACTTTATTACAGGTTCATAGTTGTTTAACCACAACAGAGTTCAACATAATACTATATTTTCTTAGATACTCATCCCTTTTTAAGTGTTGACCTTGCTATACTACAATAAAATAAGAATTCTTCACCTTCAAGATCTTGCTTTCTTTTTGCTACCATTCTCATAGGCTGCTTTAGTTTATTGAAATAAGAATTCTCTTATTTTCCCAATCATCAAGCGCAACTTTTTCTTGGACTCATTTCTCTTTTTTTTTTTCCTTCTCGTAGATTGCTTTCTTGTACTGAAATAAGTCTATCAATCATAAAACACTGTTTTTTGAGATTATAAAAACTACTTTTAATAACTATAATTTTATAAAACAGTTTAAATGGTATAATTATAAATTAATGAAAAGAGGAAGTGTAATATAGTCATCACAAAAGTTTTATACCCCTCAAGCCACATTTATATATGGTATAGATTTTGCAGATGCAAACAGATGGATGCAAAAACCTATTGAAGCTCATAATTTTATTCCACAAGCAAACCAAGAGAGTTTTGCCATCTCTCTGCCAGAATACTAGGCAACACAAATAAAAGAATCCTCAATGCTGGTTGTTTGCATTTTTACAACTCATAAAGCCCTGCTTACATGGCAGACAGCCCTCGAACCTTCCCACAGATATGAAACTCCAAAGAATCATAGTACAAATTACATATTTCCCAAAAATTTTGTAAAAAATTGGATATTTGCCACAATCAACACAGTGAAAATAAAAATAAAAACAGAAAATCATTCTTTTAACTCCATCTACATGAGATTTTGATATGTTGCGTAAGAACTTATGCTTAGTTTAGACTTTTATTGGAGCATATTCTTGTTAACAATGTTAAATGTTAAATAAAATAAGGAAGAAAACAATTACTACAAACACCAAATATATCTTTCAATGACTAAGCATGCTACTAACGTTAACATTCATTTTTTCTTGACATTACATCCCATAAAATTTGAATAGTGGAAACCAAAAGACATGGCTTCTTAATTATGGCTAAGGAAACCAACAATTACTAATTATTCTCTTTTAAAGATTTTGGACTGATTAATAAAAAAATTTTCATAATTGATATATCATTTATCAATTATACTTTAGATTAAAAACTCCAAAAAAAGCTATCGTTTTCCTGGATCGTCCCAACAGCCAAGACATGAAAAGCATATAAAGAAGAATGATTTAAATAGTGAAAAAAAAAAAAAAAAAAAAAAAAAAAAAAAAAACTCACATGCGTTCCAATTTCTCAGAGTTTACAAGTAATCCATTTTGCTTAATTGTTGACTTGTCATCTTGAAAACATTCATCCTGCAGAACAATGGACAAATGAACGTCTTTAGCGATCAATTAACTACTTTTGGTATCTTAAGAATAGATGAAAACCACCAGCAATGCAATGAAAAAAGTACTATTGAAAAGCCACAATCGAAATATGCTAGCAAAAGCACAAACAAAAAGATCTGCCAATTGAATCATAACAGTTTGACCTGCAAATGAGCTATTAATTCTTGGTAAAAAGGCAAGGCCCAAAATTCTAGGGAGCATTTCATCTACAATTTTTTGTATTACAATCCTACAATTGTCCAATCACAATAAAAAATTATGTAGGGTCCACCACTTATAACTGTAGACTCCACATAAAATTTTGATGGATCCCACACAATTATGAATTATGATTAATTATATTACAATGACTATAGATGATATGCTCCCCAAAATCCAACTTGAAAAATGATTACCAAAAATAAAGGTACTTGACTTTTATAAGATTACTACTTTACCCTCAATAATAACTTTATTTTGTCTTTTAGTTGTAATTTATAAAACATCAAGGGATATAAAAGAAAACTTAACAATAAACTCATTTCTATTTGAAGGATAAAAAAATTGGGACTTCCAAAAAAGAAAAGAACAACAAAAGAAACGAGAGAGTTTTGACCTATTATAATTCCTTTTACATATCATTTCAACAAAGAAATCTTGTATGTATAGCTGATTGTATCAACAATCTCAAATATTTTGGGCAAGTATCTAGCACTATGGGGTCCAAAAAATGGCAAATACTTCACCCAAAATGCTGCTTCAAACAAATCGATGAAACTTTAAATTATATGAAAGTTGTGGATAAGGCAAATCACCCTCTATAGCTCTTCATCTATGAATGGTAGACATTGAAATCGGACTTCAATGTCAGTTTTTTTTCCCATAATTTGTCTAAACACTGAACACCCTCATGCACACATGTGCTCGCACAAACAAAAGAACCAATTGCCTTAATTCCTCAGCAAATGGAGTCATGATTAAAAAAAGTGTAAAAAGGAGATTTAAAATTTTCACTCTTTTAAGAGACTATATTTGGAAAGTAAATCAATAGTAACAGAACCAGTCAAGGATAACAAATTCATTAAAATAACTAATAAAACAATAAAGTAAGAGATAACAGCCAAATTTGTAAGATCTGCTGAATTTGCAATTTTAAACTAATGTCCATTATATTACAAGCTCAAAAAAGTAATTAGATCCCCAATATATCCTTAAAGAATATTAATGCTTCATTTGGAACAATTCTTCAATGCCTTAACAACAGCCAATTTACTACTTACAACCAACAAAGAAAAGCAAAGCTCGTAAGTCAAAATAGAAGGAAAAAAAAAAAAAGAAGACCTGACTGGCTTAACGTCCTTTCAACATCCTTTTCTTAAATAAGCACCCTTTTGATTGGCCAACAAGCAGAAATACAGCAAAAACAAGCATAAGAGACAATCTTCAATGCATGCACACATACATATATACATATAGACAGAAATATATATATATAAAAGAAACTGCAGACACGCTTAAGCCTCAAAGGCAGTAAAAGTAAAAAATGAGGAGCAGAGGCTATTAGCGCCTTACAACATCATTCTCACATGAGCAAATTTTGAGAACTCATTGGGAAGTATATTCAAGCCCACAGCTGCCAATTATTTATTAAAAATAAGTATTGTTCTCAACTTAGAAGGCTTCATATCTCTACCTTTTTGCATATTGTACAAGGTGTAATAAAGTTGAAGTTAGCCTGTTACTGTGGGAAAACACTTATTTACAGCTGGTTGTAATCTTGTAATCTGTATATTTATATTTGTATCTCTAGAATTAAGTATTTGTATCCCTTAAATTATGATAGACAATCTCTCAATTATAGGATTAGTTTTTTAGGAAGATTTAATTTCCTAGTTTAACCCCTAGTTAGTTATATATAAACCTAAGATTCTTGTATAATTCTCAATAAGCAGTTTTCCAACATACATTCAGTTTTCACACTGATTTATTTCTTAGTTTTTCCACAAGGTATCAAAGCTTTAGGTTCTTCTTAGGAAGCAAAATTTTCAGCCTTCATTGCTGACTTTTTTAGGCCTTCATTGCCGAATCCTGTTTAGGCCTTCATTGCCAAACCCTTTCAAAGAAAGATATCACTACCACCCAATTTGAGAAAATGTTAACTGAAAAAATCACTGGAATACTACAAATGTCTCAGAAACAAAGAGAGTTCGACAGGGAAGAGATTAAAAAGCTGAGAAACTTATTGAAAATCCTTGAAAAGCCTACTGTGATATGTTCTTTGGGTAAGGTTTCTAGTTCAGGTAAAGCTTTCGGTTCTCATGAATTAAATGTCTCGACTAAGCCTATTACGAGCTCTTGGGTCATTGACTCAGAAGCCACAGACCACATGACACATTCGTCACAAAAGTTTAGTACATATAACATGTGTCCTAGTAATAAGAAAATTGTTGTTGCAGATGGTTCACTTACCATAGTGGCAGGATTAGGAGATGTTCAAGTTAATCCCTCGTTTGTTCTCAAAAATGTTCTTCATGTTCCTGGATTGTCTACTAATCTGATATCTATACAAAAACTTACCAGAGATATGAATTGCAAAGTAACTTTTTATCCCTCTTATTGTGAATTTCAGAACCAGAGTTTGGGGAAGATGATTGGACTTGCTAAGGAGAAGGATGGACTATATTATCTTGAGACATCAGATAACACAAGTAGTATCAAGAATAGTTTACCTTTGTCATTTCTTTCTGAAAAATCTTCCAATAAAGACAAAATCTAGCTTTATCATTTTCATCTTGGACATCCTTCTTTTGGAACCTTGAGAAACATGTTTCTTTCCCTGTTCAAAGGATTAAATGTCGAAGATTTTTATTGTGAGGTTTGCGAACTTGCAAAGCATAGACGTGTGTCTTTTTCAATCAGTAACAAAAGAAGTTCTACTCCCTTTTACTTGATTCATAGTGACATTTGGGGTCCCTCTACAATTCCTAATATTTCTGGTGCGAGATGGTTTGTTTCATTCATAGATGATTGTACCAAGGTCTCTTGGGTTTTTTTACTTAAATCCAAATCAGATGTGAATAGTATATTTTTAAGTTTCCAAAACATGATCCAAAATCAATTTGGAGTAAGAATCAAAAGATTTAGGTTTGATAATACAAGAGACTACTTCAATCAGAGTCTATCTACCTATTTCCAAAAAGAGGGGATTATCCATGAGTCATCTTGTGTTAATACTCCACAGCAGAATGGAGTGGCAGAGAGGAAAAACAACCATTTACTAGCCACAACCCGAGCCTTTCTTTTTCAAGCAAATGTACCTAAATTTTACTGGGGGGAAGCTGTTCTCACTGCCACACATATTATAAATAGGTTACCTTCAAGGGTTTTGGGATTTAAAACTCCTATGAAACTACTCTCACAATTTTATCCCAACCTCAATACCACAAACAATCTCACCCCTAGGATATTTGGTTGTACATTATTTGTTCATGTTCACAGTCATAACAGGGAAAAGTTGGATCCAAGAGTAATTAAGTGTATTTTTGTGGGGTATTCTTCAACTCAAAAAGGATATAAGTGCTATCATCCTCCTACCAAAAAATTTTATGTGCCTGCAGATGTCACTTTTGAAAAAATAAACCATTTTTCACTCAACCTTATCTTCAGGGGAAGATTTCATTCATGGAAGATAAGGATAAAGACTTTTTTTTGCTTGATTTGCCCCTTTCTTCAACATTTACACCCATTAATTCTTCTGAGTCGAAATCTGTTTCTGCTGAGCCCAAGTCAAACACTGAATTTGAGTCTGAACCCATTCCAAATACGGAAGATGTGACAAAGGATAATATTGTTCTTGATTCTATGAAAGAATTACAGGTGTACCCAAGAAGGAAAGTTCCAAATCCTGAACTAGTGCCAGTCCAAGAACCTGATCCTAACTCTGGAAATGAGGTAACTACAGTTTTTGACTCTTTCTCAAAATGAGCATGAATCTCCTAAAACTATAACTAGTGATTATGATTTGCCTAGTGCCATTAGGAAAGGAACCAGAGAATGTACCAAGCATCCACTATACCCAATCTCTATTTTGTGTCATTTGGAAAATTCTCACCATCCCACAAAAATTTTCTTGTGAGCCTAAATACTATTTATGTTCCAACTACATTATCCGAGGCATTATTCAGTGAGAAATGGAGGCAAGCCATGAAAATAGAAATGAAGGCCTTAGAGAAAAATCGAACATGGGAACTAGTAGAGTTGCCTAAAGGAAAAAATCCAGTGGGGTGTAAATGGATTTTCACTGTAAAATACAAGGCAAATGATACTGTTGAAAGGTATAAAGCCAGGTTAGTGGCTAAGGGCTACACTCAAACCTATGAAGTGGAGTACCAGGAAACCTTTGCTCCAGTTGCCAAGATGAATACAGTTAGGATTTTGTTATCATTGGCTGCAAATTACAATTGGCAGCTTCAACAATTTGATGTAAAGAATGCTTTTCTACACGGTGATTTGGAAGAAGAAATATATATAAAGGTTCCACCGGGATTTGGAGGTCATCTAGAAACAAACAAAGTATGCAGGTTGAAAAAAGCTTTATATGGCCTTAAACAGTCTCCTAAAGCTTGGTTCGGGAGATTTGCCAAAGTGATGCTAGCAATGGGATATAAACAGAGTCAAGGAGATCACACATTGTTTATCAAGCACTCTGATTCAGGGAGAGTCACAATTCTATTAGTGTATGTTGATGATATAATTGCAACTGGAGATGATGAAAAAGAGAGAGAATCTCTAAAACAGTGTTTGACTAGAGAATTTGAGATAAAGAAGCTAGGGATATTGAAGTACTTCCCAGGAATTGAAGTAGCTCATTCACGGCATGGTATTTTCATCTCACAACAGAAATATGTGATGGATCTTCTTAAGGAAACTGAGAAGCTTGCATGTAAACCTGCAAATACCCCTATAGATCCTAATCATAAAATTGGAGAAACTAATGAAGATGCTGTTGTAAATAGAGAGATGTACCAAAGATTAGTTGGAAGACTCATTTATCTCTCACATACTAGACCTGATATAGCATATGCTGTGAGTGTGGTAAGTCAATTTATGCATAGTCCTAAAGAAGTGCACCTGCAGGCTGTCTACTGTATATTGCACTATTTGAAGGCCAATCCTGGAAGAGGTATCTTATTCAAAAGAAATTCGGAGTTAGTTCCAGAAGCATATACAGATGCGGATTATGCAGGTTTAGTAACTGATAGAAGATCCACCTTAGGCTACTGCACTTTCTTAGGTGGTAATCTTGTGATTTGGAGGAGTAAAAAACAGAATGTGGTGGCAAGATCAAGTGCTGAAGCAGAGTTCAGAGCTATGGCTCAAGGAATTTGTGAACTACTATGGTTAAAGATTATCCTAGAAGACTTGAAGATCAAGTGGGATGGACTAATGAGACTCTACTGTGATAACAAGTCTGCAATAAGCATTGCACACAATCCTGTGCAACATAATAGAACAAAACACATTGAAGTAGACTGGCATTTCATAAAGGAGAAACTAGACAGTGAGTTGATTTGTACACCTTATGTATCAACCAAGGGTCAACTTGCAGATGTGTTGACTAAAGGTCTCAGTAGTGCAACATTTCAAGAAATTATTTCCAAGCTGGGAATGGAAAACACCTAATCACCAGCTTGAGGGGGAGTGTGGGAAAACACTTATTTACAACTGGTTGTAATCTTGTAATCTATATATTTATATTTGTATCTCTAGAATTAAGTATTTGTATCCCTAAAATTAGGATAGACAATCTCTCAATTATAGGATTAATTTTTTAGGAAGATTTAGTTTCCTAGTTTAACCCCTAGTTAGTTGTATATAAACCTAAGATTCTTGTATAATTCTCAATAAGCAGTTTTTCAACATACATTCAGTTTTCACACTGATTTATTTCTTAGTTTTTCCACAGTTACCAATAAACAACTCATCATTTTACATTTTTTTTCTAACAATTGTTGTTAACAGATTAATAAATATAACAAACCAGAAACATGTAGAAAACTTAAAGACCAATTATCCTTATTTCTTCTTATTCTATCTAGAATGAAGGAGTACATCTAAATAAATAGGAACAATAAACTTCCTTATTAGGAAACAACTTACATGAAACAAAAAACAAGAAACAAAAAATAATAAAATGAAGAAGAATTATTCTATTCTAAAATAGAAACAAATCCTTAAAAACTTGATACTCAGAATAGTTGACTAAATCAGAAGAAGAAATGACAAACATTCCCAAAACAAATTAGGAAATCAAGCTACATTAATGTAGGAGAATCAGATTTCTACTTTCCCCCTCAAGCTAGGTTATAAATGTTAATCATACTCAGCTTCGATTTCAATCCGTCAAAAATGCTTCTAAGAAGAGCTTTAGTAAGAATATCTACAAATTGTGAACTTGTAAGGATATAGGCCAGTTTGACCGAGCCATTTTCTATCTTTTTCCTTTATGAAATGTCGGTCCAACTCTATATGCCTGGTCCCATCATGATAAATAGGATTTTTTGCAATACTTATGGTAGCCTTATTTTCACAAAACAGTGTCATAGATGTCATAATGTGAACTTTTAAGTTTCCGAGTAACCTCATCAGCCAAATTCCTTCACAAAAACCATGGGACATTGCTCTAAACTCAGCCTCAACACTGCTCCTAGCTACAACAGCTTGCTTTTTACTTCTCCAAGTGACCAAATTGCCCCAAACATAAGTGCACTATCCAATGGTAGACCTTTTATCTATTACTGATTTAGCGCAGTTAGCATCTATGTACGCCTCGACTGCCCTATCCAATGACTTCTTAAAATATAGACCTTCACCAGGACTCTTCTTTAAGTATTGTAGGATGCTAGGAACAGCCTTGAGATGCTCCTTGGTTGGATTATTCATGGGAGAGGTAAATAAGCTTCCCAACTAGTCTTTGGTATCGCCCTTTGTCCATGAGAAAGCTTCCATTTTCACTTCCAATTTTATTAGTTGAGTCAATGGGTGTATCAACAAGTTTGCATCCAATCATGCCGGTTTCTTTGAGTAAATCAAGTACATGCTTACGCTAAGACATTGATATTCCATTCTTAGACTGAGCCACTTCCATCCCAAGGATGAGCCATTTCCACTTCCATCCTTAAGTCCTTTCAAACACCTTTGCAAAGAGTTTCTTCAAATCATCCATTCCTTCCTCATGGTCTGCAGTGGTTATGATATCATCCACATAAACAATAAGAATAACTCTTTCTCCTATGTTAGTGAACTTAACAAACATAGTATGGTCAAATTGACATTTAAGGAATCCATACCTCTTCATTGCCTTGGTCAACTGTTCAAACCAAGCCTAAGGAGACTATTTAAGTCCATACAAAGATTTTCGAAGTTTGCACACTTTGCCCATGTTGTCTTGCCTTTCAAAATCAAGAGGAATTTCCATGTAGACATCCTTCTCCAAGTCACCATTTAAGAATGCATTCTTGATGTCAAGTTGGTGGAGAGGTCAATCCAAATTGGCTACTAGTGACAATAGAACTCTAATTGAATTGAGTTTGGCTACCAAAGCAAATGTCTCCTCATAGTCTATCCCATAGGATTAAGTGAACCCCTTTGTAACAAGTCTAGCTTTGAACCTATTTAGATTTCCATCTACATTGTGCTTTATCGTGAAGATCCACTTACATCCAGCCGGGTTTTTCCCTATGGGAAAATCTGAAATTTCCTATGTCCTGTTCTTCTCTAGTACCTTGATTTCTTCAAGAACTACTACCTTCCAATCTGGTTCCTTGAGGGCTTCCTGAATATTTTTGGAATTTGCACATTGTCAAGGTTAGTAGTAAGGGCTCAAAAGTTTGGATTTAACTTGTCATACGAGATGTAATTGCAAATAGGGTATCGAGTGCATGATCTCACACCTTTTCTTAATGCAATAGGAATGTCAAAGTCCCTAGCTAGCTCACAAGTTTCAATTTCAAATTCAATAGGTTACCTATGTTAGTTTCAAGTTCTTAGAGATAGATCAAATTGATTTTTAATGCTAGGCTATGTACAATTGTCCACTTCTTCCTATGGTTTTTGCTTCCTTGAGTAGACTATCAATTCTTTTGTTTTTTCTTGCATAACCTCAGGGTTTGAAAAGTCCAGAGTTGTCTAAACAAGTTGGGTTTCGGAATCTGCATAGCTGATAGGTTGGGTAGGTTGAGAATCTGGTTTTGAAAAGGCTGATTGGGAATCTGGTTGGGAATCTGGGGCTGCTTAAGAATCTGGTTGGGAATCTGGTTTTGAAGCGGTTGGTTGGGAAATTGGCAAGTCCACAGCTAAACATTGATATTCCTTAGTAGTATTCTCCACCTGAATATCATTCTTGCTGTAGTATGGAAGATTATTAAAGAAAGTGACATCCATAGAGCTATAGAATTTTTTTGTGATAGGTAAATAACACCTATAGCCCTTTTGGTTTGGGGAATAACCAAGGAAGATGCATTTTAAGGCTTTGGGATCAAGCTCGCTGCTTTTTTGTTGGCTAATATGAACAAAGGCAATACAGCCAAAAAGTTTGATGGGAATGGAAAAGATTAACCGAGTTTGTGGGTAGGAAGCAAGGAGAGTTTGACAAGGTGTTTTAAAGCCAAGAACTCGAGAAGGCATTCGGTTAACCAAATAAGTTGCATTGAGGACAGCTTCTCTCCAAAAATATTTAGGCACATTAGAAGTCAATAAGAGGGATTTGGTCACCTCTATCAAATGTCTATTTTTGTGTTCGGCAACCCCATTTTGCTATGGAGTGTCAACATAAGAGCTTTGATGAATAATGCCATGATTTGTGAGGTAATGGCCAAGAATAGAGTTGAAGTATTCCCCTCCATTGTCAGTTTTTTAGGAATTGGATTTTGGCTTGGAATTGGGTTTGTACCATGCTATTGAAGTTTTGAAAGATTTGGCTAACCTCAAATTTTTCTTTCATAAGGAATACCCAAGTAAGTCAAGTATGATCATTAATGAATGTAACAAACCACCTAGAACCTGTGATATTGTTAACCCTTGACGGTCCCCAAATGTCACTATAAATCATTGAGAAAGGCTAAGATGATTTATAAGAAAGGCTAGCATAGGTATTTCGAGTGTGCTTGAAAGGTTGACAAATTTCACACTGCAAATCTTTAGAGATGTTATTGGATAATAAGGAAAATAGCCTTTTTAGGTATGAAATATTTGGATGTCCTAATCTATAATGCCATAACATGATAAGGTCATCCTTACTGGTACTATAGGCTAAGGTTGGAAACTAAATGGAAAACCTTCAACTTCAAGCAAAGAATGGGTTATAAAGGAGGACAACCAAGAAATCAAGGACAAGCACACATGACTGCAATGAAGTTAAACCAGGAGAAGTCTCAGGAACAAGGAGAGTTAGATAAAAAAGAGATTGAGAAACTGAGAAGCCTATTGGGAACTTTTGAAAAGTCTACTGGTGTATGCTTCTTGCCACAATCAGGTAAGGTCTCTAGTGCAGGTAAAGTCTCTAATTCTCATGGATTAAAACTCTTGGATAAGTCTATTAAGAGTTCTTGGGTCATTGACTTAGGAGCCACAGACCACATGACACATTCTTCACAAAAGTTTAGTACATATACCCTATGTCCTGGTAATAAAAAAATTGTTGTTGCAGATGGTTCACTTACTACAATGGTAGGATTAGGAGATGTTCAAATTAATCCCTTATTCATTCTTAAAAATGTTCTCTATGTTCTTAGATTGTCTACTAATCTTATATCTATACAACGACTTACTAGAGACATGAACTGCAATGTGACCTTTTATCCCTCTTATTGTGAATTTCAGGACCAAGGTTCGGGGAAGAGGATTGGACTTGCTAAGGAGAAGGATAGACTATACTATCTTGAGACATCCAACAACATAAGTAATATCAAGAATAATTTACCTTTGTCATTTCTTTCTAAAAAATCTTCCAATAAAGATAAAATCTGGCTTTATCATTTTCGTCTTGGACATCTTTCTTTTGAAACTTTGAGAAACATGTTTCCTTCTTTGTTCAAAGGATTAAACGTTGAAGATTTTCATTGTAATGTTTGTGAACTTGCAAAGCATAGACATGTGCCTTTTCCAATTAGTAACAAAAAAAGTTCTACTCCCTTTTACTTGATTCATGGTGACATTTGGGATCTCTCTACAATTCCAAATATTTCTGGTGCAAGATGGTTTATTTCATTCATAGATGATTGTACCAGGGTCTCGTGGGTTTCTTTACTTAAATCCAAATCAGATGTGAATAGTATGTCTTAAGCTTCCAAAACATGATCCAAAATCAATTTGGAGTGAGAATCTAGAGATTTAGGTCTGATAATGCAAGAGACTATTTCAACCCGAGTCTATCCACCTATTTCCAAAAAGAGAGGATTATTCATGAGTCATCTTGTGTTAATACTTCACAGCAAAATGGAGTGGCCGAGAGAAAAAACAACCATTTACTAGCCATAACCCGAGCCTTCCTTTTTCAAGCAAATGTGCCCAAATTATTGGGGGGAAGTTGTTCTCACGACCACACACATTATAAATAGGTTACCTTCAAGGGTTTTGAGATTTAAAACTCCTATGGAACTACTCTCACAATTCTATCCCAACCTTAATACCACAAACAACCTCAAACCTAAAATATTTGGTTGTACATCATTTGTTCATATTCACAGACATAATAGGGGAAAGTTGGATCCAAGAGCAATTAAGTGTATCTTTGTGGGGTATTCATTAACTCAGAAAAGGTATAAGTGCTATCATCCTCCTACCAAAAAATTTTATGTGCCTGCAGATGTCACTTTTGAAGAAAGTAAACCATTTTTTACTCAACCTTATCTTCAAGGGGAGACATCATTTATAGAAGATAAGGATAAAAACTTCTTTTTGCTTGACTTGTCATCCTCCTCCAAAACAGTTTCACCCATTAATTCTTTTGAGCCTAAACCCATTTCTTCAGAGTCCAAGTCAAACACTGATTCTAAATCTGAACCCATTCCAAACACAGAAGTTGTGACTAAGGATAATACTATTCTTGATTCTGTGAAAGAATTACAGGTGTACTCAAGAAAGAAAGTTCCAGCTCCTAAACCAATGCAATCCAAGAACCTAATCCTAACTCTAAAAATGAGGTAATTATAGTCTCTGATTGTATTTCTCAAAATGAGCATGAATCTCCTAAAATTAGTGATTATGATCTACCTATTGCCATTAAGAAAGGAACCAGAGAATGTACTAAACATCCATTATACCCAATCTCTAATTTTGTGTTATTTGAAAAATTCTCACCATCCCATAAAAATTTTCTTGTGAGCCTAAACACTATTTCTATTCCAACTACATTATCTGAGGCATTATCCAATGAGAAATGGAGGCAGGCCATGAAAATATAAATGGAGGCATTAGAGAAAAATAAGACATGGGAATTGGTAGAGTTGTCTACAGGGAAACATCTAGTTGGGTGTAAATGGGTTTTCACTGTAAAATACAAGACAGATGGTACTATTGAAAGATACAAGGCCATGCTGGTGGCTAAGGGCTACACTCAAACTTATGGAGTGGATTATCAGGAAACTTTTGCTCCAGTTGCCAAGATGAATACAGTTAGGATTTTGTTATCCTTGGTTGCAAATTAAAATTGGCAGCTTCAACAATTTGATGTAAAGAATACCTTTTTGCATGGTGATTTGGAAGAAGAAATATATATGAAAGTTTCACCGGGATTTGGAGGTCATCTAGAAGCAAAAAAAAGTATGCAAGCTGAAAAAGGCTTTATATGGCCTTAAACAGTCTCCTAGGGCCTAGTTCGGGAGATTTGCCAAAGTGACGCTAGGAATGGGATATAAACAGAGTCAAAGGGATCACACATTGTTTATCAAGTACTCAGATTCAGGGAAGGTCACAGTTCTGTTAGTATATGTTGATGATATAATTGTAACTAGAGATGATGAAAAAGAGAGAGAATTTCTAAAACAGTGTTTGGCCAGAGAATTTGAGATAAAAGAGCTAGGAAGATTGAAGTACTATTTAGGAATTGAAGTAGCTCACTCACGGCATGGTATTTTTATCTCACAACAGAAATATGTGATAGATCTTTTGAAGGAAACGGGGAAGCTCGCATGTAAACCTACAAGTACCCCTATAGATCCTAATCATAAGCTTGGAGAAGCTAATGAAGATGCTACTGTAGATAGGGAGATGTACCAGAGATTAGTTGGAAGACTTATTTATCTCTCACATACTAGACCTGACATAGCATATGCAATGAGTGTGATAAGTGAATTTATGCATAATCCTAAAGAAGTGCACCTACAGGCTGTCTATCATGTACTACACTATTTGAAGGCTAATCCTAAGAGACGTATCTTCTTTAAAAGAAATTCAGGGCTAGTACTAGACGCATATACAGATGCTGATTATGCAGGTTAGGTAATTGACAGAAGATCTACCTCAGGCTACTGCATTTTTCTAGGTGGTAATCTTGTAACTTGAAAGAGTAAAAAACAGAATGTGGTGGCAAGATCAAGTGCTGAGGCAGAGTTTAAGGCAATGGCTCAAGGAATTTGTGAACTACTATGGTTAAAGATTATCCTAAAAGACTCAAAGATCAAATGAGATGGATCAATGAGACTTTATTGTGATAACAAATCTACAATAAGCATTGCACACAATCTTGTGCAACATGACAGAACAAAACACATTGAAGTAGACCGGCACTTCATAAAGGAAAAACTAGACAGTGGATTGATTTGCACACCATATGTATCAACCAAGGGTCAACTTGTAGATATGTCGACTAAAGGTCTCAACAGTGCAACATTTCAGGAAATTATTTCCAAGCTGGGAATGGAAAACACCTATTCACCAGCTTGAGGGGGAGTCTAGGAAAACATTTAGTTACAACTGGTTGTAATCTATGTAGCTAATTGTAATCTGTATATATCTGTATCCCTAAAATTGAGAATTTGTATCTCTAGAATTAAGTAAATCTATGGTGTTTGATGATTCAACAGACAAGTTTTTCAATATACTCTCAAATTTTCCACAAAAATGTTGACTAAAATGAGAAATATTCCAAAAATAAATTAGGAAATCAAGCTGCATTAATGTAGGAGAATCAGATCTGCACTAATGTAAGAGAATCAGATTTCTACAAAACATATAGTTCTTGTTAAAAAATATCACTATTAACCAAATTGAAACATATCAGTATCTTCTGAAATTTACAAAACTAGGATGAGGTCAAATGGAAGTATAATATTTGAAAGATAAACAAACAGATAAAAGTTTGTCTTAAATGAAATTGAAATTTAACTGAGATCTTTACCAAATATTAACACATGAGTGTGCATCAAACAAAAACATAAAAACCAAAAGAAAGTTATAGCACATAAAACAATAGATGTCAATTCCAACCAAATTAAATGCAATAATCCCACTTCCCTCATTACATAGGGTAATTAAATCCAGTACATCAAATTCTAGTTCAGGGTTCAGACAAAGCATGTTACTCTAATAAATTATGATTCCGTGACAATAGGCTTGACTGGTTTATGCACCTACAAGAATGCCCACACACTCACATAGAAACCATAAGTACCTGCATTTTAGCATCTAGGTAGGCAGTATACATGTACAATATGAGAGTATGTTTATTATACTTACATACGTGTATAAATGTATAATTAAAAATATTTAAGAGACGATAAGTTTTATAGAATTTCAATTTAATGATATCAGGCCACATACACAGGCTCTGATAACAATTATGAAAATAGAATTTATTATCTTAGTGAATACAAAAATTGTGATAACCATTAACTACTTTAGTTCCATTCTTCTCCTCATAAATGATTTCTAACTAAGCATTTTCAGACTAAAATCCTCATTCATCTTTGCTAACAGTAAGCATTCTAAAGCGCTAAGTTTTAGTTATGTTACAACTCCAACATCAACCATGGCACAAAATTATATCAAGATAATCAGGATTAAAGGACCAACCAGAAAAAACGAGGTAATAGACCAAATTGTCAAAAAACTTAGGGGGTAAACTAAATTAGAGATCAATTTCTTATCTTTAGGGGCTCCTAAAAGTGAATAATTGTAAAGCACGTATAAAGAAACTGCCAAATGAACCTAAATGCCCACATTTTAACACCTTGTAGTCCACTGCCACAATTAATTGTTATTTCCTTTTACAATTAAAAGTCAAAGATTGACAACAGCCTTTGAGGCTAAGTCTTTTGGCAGTCTAAAGCATTTGATGAAAGATCAAACTACAGTCCCAGCTTGGCTTGTCATTTATTGAACAATTCTTACATCCCAAATCATCTGGACTGCAACTGTCTAGTTTAACTAGTCTCAGACAACACAAAAGCACGAAAAAAAACAAAAATAAAGTTGGAGGTTCGGTGACTTTCACTGGAAGGAGTTGTCCTTAAATCACTTCTCCAATTTCTTACGTTTATGAAACAAGTGACAGGGATATTGCCTTTTCCCTTTCCTTTTTTATGTCGACAGATCCAAAATCAAGTATTAATTAGCACTTATTGCTTGCAATAGAAGCAGTCCTAGACATAAGATTACGAAAAAAGGATCGTGCATAGATTCGCGCTTATCACATCCAATAGCTATAAATGGCTAACCTAGCTTTACTCTTTATGGCTTCCAATCACCATAGTTTACAAACAAGAAGCGAACCATTAGTGTTTAAATTGTGTCAAGAAGCAATCATTAGTTTGTTCACATTTTAATATATTAGTGGGTTCATTGACAGCAATTTTAAATGAAACAGGGTCTCCCTTAAAAATGCTACAACAAACATGATTAGGAAAATCAAAGGCAAAAACTTTGCAGAATGATCGCAGATTAAACAATATGATCATCCATCCAAATCATATAATCACAAATGGAAGCTCTATATAGCATGCTTGGAATTCTATTTGAACAATTATAATTTAACAAATCACCACGAAATCCTAGGGAGCCACAAAGGCCCAATCAGGAATACAAATGCCATTTACAGCTTTAAGTTAATAAGCCAGGCAAAGAGAACATTCCAGATCATGAACTTGAGTGTAATTGTACCATAATAAGGAAACAAAGACCTGTTATATGCCAAAAAAATATTCAGGCTGAAGGCAACCAAAACATTTATTCTGTCCTAGTTACCACAATAAATACAAGATTAATCTGACTTATTTTTAAAAAGATGAGCTGATATGGATCATACTGCAATTTACAAGGTCAGATATCTTAGGTGATATTTTCATAGACAACCCAGCACAAGAAGACAACTAATAAAATCTATCAACCTATTAGGTATAAAGAATTAGCATCTAGCCAGTAAATCATGGACATTTAGGGAAGTTTTCATCTTTTAGTTCCTCCAACATAGCAGCGAATTGTAACAAGAGGTTGCGCCGCAATTAGTATTTAAATCAGATTCCATAACTGAAATATAGCTATTCATATAGCTTCCTTTTTTTTTTTTTTTTTTTGGAACACCAAGCAATAAGGAGTTTGGTTAAATCCAAGCTTTGATGGGCTTCAAAGTAGTTTTGATTTCAAAGAACCATACATTTTACCAAAACATGTTGCTCCAAGCATACCCGTATAGTTTATCCATACAATGAAAATAAGCAAACCCAAAATTATTAATACAGTATAAGATAATTTACAATTATAAGTAAGAAAGACCCAGTTAAATTTACAAAAACAATACTATCAAAATTACTAATCACATTCCATTCCTACAATGTTAACTTCAATTAAAGAAAATGAAAGAAGTACCAAACTCCAATCCTAGAAAATATATATGTACAGAAGTAGAAGCAAGCAATTCAGTGGAATAGGCTTGGACCAGAAATTCTCACCAGAGAATCCTCAGTCTTTTGGGCAGTCAAAGGAAGGGACGTGTTTTGAGCATCTTTGACCAGCCTCTTCCAAGAAACTATCGTGGTCTCACCAGGCCTGAGATCAATGGTGAATCGCTGCCTCCTAGCAAACAACCAAGATGGTGAACCAGCCGAAACCCTGGAAGAGGTTTCCCCACCAAAACCAATGCTTTTATCACCTTCCTCCATGGGGGATCGGCACTCGAAAATTGTCGATTTCTATAGCATTCGAGTTGAAGAATTTAACGCCATCGATAATCTAAAGGAAAACTGTAATCTTTCGCGGGGATAGGAGTTTAAGCTGTTTAAGTCATGTGATCAAAGAAATCCTTGGAATTTGATTTGAATACACATTTCCCTGATTTTGTTTCCGTCCCCTCAGCCTACTTATCGCCAATTGTTCTCCCTTTTTATTTTTGCACGCGGAGCTTTTAAATACATCCATTTTTTCTTTCCACACTTTTTTTTAAAATGAAATTATTTAATTACTTTTTATAAATTATATCTAGTTTAAACTAATGTGATGCATTAGATATATTTATAAATCAACAAATTTACATATAATTTTTTTCTAAAATTATACCATAAATTTTAAATTTATGAACAACTCAAATTTTATATTTTTATGAAACATTTCACCTACAATTTATTTTATTATAATTTTATAATTATACAATCACAATTCAAAATTATTTTAAAACCTACAATTTATAAATGTAAACTCTATATAAAATTTTAATAGATTTCATATAATTCTAAATTATAATTAATTGTAGTACAATAATATAATAAAATAATTATAGATGAAAGGCTAATGATATGCTCCTTTTTTTTATTTGGATTATGTATATTTCAATATAATAAAATAAATAAATTATATATTAAATACAGTAATGCAATTATCAAAAAAATTGAAAACTCAAATTATAATTTATTAAATATAAGTAGTCTTTAATCAAAAGTCAATCTCGTCATTGATTTCAAAGAATTGAAAATTTCATCCTATGAAATTAAATCTCTCATACAAACTTTTTTTATTAAAGATTTTTTTATAAGTAATTGTTTAGGCCAAAATTTACAAAATAAAACAAAATAACAATTAATTACATTTATTTATTTTTATTTAGCTTAAATTACAAGTAATTAAATTCATAAAAAAATAAAATTTAAAAAATAATGCAAAATAATTGAATTAATTAAATGTATTTATTTTTTTTATTTATCTTAAATTACACTCAACCAAATTTATATAAAAAGCAATAAAACTTTAAATGTTATTATTAATACATTGTATATCCCCTTCTTTCGATAATATTATAATTTTAGGTTTGAATTTAACAAGAAATTTTAATTGTTAGATTAAATCAATTTATAAAATAACAAATAAATGCTAAAATTTTAATTATTGGAGTAAATCAAT
Organism: Durio zibethinus; assembly: GCF_047325235.1. NCBI lineage: Eukaryota > Viridiplantae > Streptophyta > Magnoliopsida > Malvales > Malvaceae > Durio > Durio zibethinus. Next base: position 7,279,564 of record NC_143185.1, read on the forward strand.
TTATAAGTAACAAATTAATGACAAAAAGAATATTATTGCACATCAAATAGAAATAATGCTTTTATAACTATGAATGTATAAAAAAATTAAAAGTAATGTGTTTACAATTAAAAAAATAATATTATTGAATTCTAGGAAAAAGAAAGAAAGAACATTGATAGCATAACATATTTATAAATGAAAAGATATAATAGAATATATTTATGAGATAGCGTTAGATACTTTTGAAATTCTACCACAACCATTTTTATAACAAAAAATTTTATTTTTCATGATTTTGCATTATCTTTTTTCAATAGTTTTTGTTAACTTCAGAGGAATTTGTCTAAAAGAAAATTATAGATTTCATTCATCTCTACATTTTCCTTTCATATCTTAATATACAAAAAAAAAAGTGTAAAATGTATATATATTGAACAAAAGCAATTAAACAACAATTGAAAGGAAGGAAAACTTTTGTAACAAATATTCATCCAAAAGCATACATATATCTACCCAAAAAACTAAAAACTAATTAATTCATTAATTGTTTACATCTTTCCCTCCAAATAGTAATGTTTTCCCTCTTACTTATTATTGCATATGCACTCAATAGATGCGCTCCATAGAGGAGTAAAAGGTATAAAGAAAAGAAAGAATTTATTGCTTTTTGAAAACCTAATATGGTTCTAACAATATATAAAGTCATTTTAGAAATGATTCTTAATCGGTAGGGTTTCATTAGTAGTTAGAATGGTACCGGTCTTCATTTTAAACATGAAACAATGTGGAAATTCTACTTGTAATGAGGTAATATTGGACACTAACACATACCTAACATCTTTGTGCAAAAATTGAAAATTAATTTATTAAAAAAGTAAAAAGTAAATATAAAAACAAATAAAAAAAAGAAACAAACAAATAGAACAAATAAAAATATAAAAAGCAAAGCAAAACAAAAGTATTGAAACATATTTTCAAACAAGTACTCTAACACGCCAAAGTTATTCCTATTTATAATGAAATTGGATTTTAAAAATTAAAATTTTAATTTAATTGAGAGTGATTTTAGATAAAGAATAATAAGATAATAAATTTGATTATAATTTGATTTAAACTTATTTATATAAAGCAAGTAACAAATACTATTTAAGGTTTCTTTTAAATTTATGACATGGTAATCTTTATAAAATCAAGTCTATATGATTTGCTTTAATTTTTGGGCAATAGTATATGTACTAGTTACTCCTTTAGGCTTCGAAATTTGAAATTTGTAATTAAATTGTCATATATTTTTCATTAATGTTACTAAAAATAAAGGATATTCAAGCTTAGAATTAGATAATGAAAATAATACAAATTTAAATAAAATCTCATTCTTAGTGAAATAGTAATAATATGATTCCAAAGATTTTGCTAGCCAATTTTATGAAGAAAATTAATTAATTTTGTTACTTATTAAGTATTTTAAAACTAATAATTAATTCGCATTAATTAATAAACAAATGGCATCAAGTAAAGCAATCCATGGGTTAAAAACATAAAACATTCACATTAGATTTTTTCTTTTTTGCCAAAGATTTTAACTTTTATATATTTGTATAAGATTTATCAAATGTGTATAACTTATTAGATAAAAATTGGAGTAAAATTTTAAGAAAAGTAAAAAAAAAAATTTATTAAAAATTTTTATTAATTATTGTAATAAAAAACATTATTATTAAAAAATTATAAATTTCATAATTTTTACTTAAAAAAATAAAAATCTTCTGATATCCTAAATAAATTAAGGATACAATAGTATATATAATTTTTTATAAATTTAAATTTTTTTTTTAATAAAATTTTTTTTTGACATTGGGAATCCTTGAAATTATTTGTGAATCTTTACAGTTGCAAAATTTTGAAATTTCATTGGTGAATTTTTGAAATTATTTGTGAATCTTTTCAATTGTGAATCTTGGAACTTTTGCAAATCTTTAGTTTTTTTTGTGAATCATTGATATTTTCCAAACCTTTGAATTTTTTTTCTAAAACTTTTGAGCATTTTGTGAATCTTGATATCTTTTTTTAATCTTTGAACTCTTTGTTAATCATTGAGTCTTTTGTGAATTTTTGAATATTCGCGAACCCTTAAATTTAATTGCGAATTTTTTACTTTCAAATTATGAATCTTAGAATTTCAAGTTGGGAACCTTTAATTTTTGAATTGTGAATCTTTTTAATCTTTTTTGTCTATAGCCAAATTGTGAACTTTTATTTCATATGAGAATTTCTAAATTTTTATTTAAAGTTAGACCCAGATGTAATAAATGTCTATATCTTTACAGAATTTTTATTTCATAGAAAATGTGCAAAAGGGACAGTTATAGAGACCCAATCTTATCCAAGGTTTAAAATCTTGGAATTACTTTTGGAGACGTATTAGTTTTTGATATTATTTGGACCCAATTTGGGTCTAAGCTTAAAAAACATTTTTTTATTATTTTAAAATTTTTATTATTTATCTTTATAAGTTATTTATCTTCATTAGTTATTTTAATTTAGTAATTTATTTCTTATATATCTTTATTTATTTCTTAACTATCTTTATTTTTTTGAAACAAAAAAAAAAAAGAAAAGAGTTAAAAAAAGGTATAGGTTAGGTTTAATTCTTGGAGGATAGGAGTTTATTCAATTCAAGGGTTTTGCACCAAGATCAATTTTTTTGTCAAATACATAATGTACTTATCTAATCCAAGGAGTTTGATTTTGAAAAAAAAAAAGAGTGAGAATGTGAATGAATTTTGAAGATAATTTTTAGAATAATTTTTTATTAAGTTAGAGTCCTTATCAATCTGGGATTAAGTTCCTATAAATACCCAACAATTCATCATTTACCAACACAACAATCACAGAAGAGAATTTGAAAGTAAAAAAGTTTTAGATAGTTCAAGTTTAAATTTTATACTTTTTTCAATTTCTAACAATTTTTCAATGAGATTTTGTAGTTCCGACAAGATTTTTAGATTATAGTGATAGTTTCCAATGAGCGTTAAAGTTCTCGATGGAGGTTTCGATGATAACTCTAGATTCCAATGATGATTCTTAATTTCCCAAACATCAGTATGTTTCAACTCGTATCACAGGTTCTACTTTTTCTCTTTTTTTTTTTTTTGTTTGTTGTGTTTTAATTAGTTTATTTTATGTTCTTTTTATCATATTTTAGTTAAGGTAGGAATTTTTAGGATTAGGTAAAATTATTAATTTGATTAATAAAAATAAAATTGAAATAAACTAAAGGTAAAATAAAACTTTAATAATATCTTGAAAAATAAATGGTAATTATTTAAAGATTAAATTTTTAAAAATTATGTATGGATAATTTTCTAAGAAATTTCTAGGTGACATGTTTTTTCTAAATTTAACAAAAATGGAGAAAAATGTAGATAAATTTCAACAACAATAATTGGTATTTATTTTTAAAGTAAAATAATAATAATAATAATAATAGTAAACTTTATAAAATTTTGAGAATGAATAAGAACTATCCAATTATGAGATTTTTAAAAATTTTAAATGGTTAATTTTTTTAATAAATTTTTAGGTGAGATTTTTTTTCTAAATTGATCCAAATAGTAAAATAATTTAGATGAAATTTCAACAAAAATAATTGTATTCATTTTCAAATCAAAACAAAATATATGACTTTTATATTTTTTTTAAAAGTATATGACAATTATCCAAGGATGAAATCTTAAGAAAATCACAAATGGTTGATTTTTTAAGAGATTTAAAGGTGAAAAATCTTTTTCCAAATTCAACCAAAATGGTGAAAAAATTTAGATAAGATTTCTACAAAAATAATTGGCATTTATTTCCACTCTAAAAATAATTAGGAAGTAAACAATGAATAAAACCCTATAATGAAATTCTTAGTAATCACAAATGGATGATTTCTTAAGAAATTTTTAAGTGAAAAAATATTTCTAAATTTAGCCCAAATAGTGAAATATTTTCAATAAAGTAAATAACATAAAATTAAGGTTAAAAAATAGAATCCTCAAATAAATACTAAATTCGAAGATGAAATTCTTTATAATCACAAATGGATGACTTTTTAAGAAATTATTAGATGAGAAAATTACTAAAAATTTCTAGATTTGACCAAAGTGGTAAGAAAATTTATATATATTTTTAGATAAAACTTCATAAAACAATTGATTTAACTTTTTTTTCGATGATAGAGCTTTTTCAAAGAAACAAATTAGATTCTCAAATATTTTTGAGGTGAGAAAATATTTTTAAAAATTTTACCCAATTGATGGAGAAAATTTAAAAGTTTTTTGAATATTTAAATACCAAAATCTAACAAAACAAAATACCATTTAATCTAAGACTTTTAGGATAATTCAAGATAAATCGGTACTGTCTTTTGGATGGGCGTATGGAAGTGCTATAACCTTTTCTGCACATAATTGAACACCCGAGCCTAACTTGATTAATGTAGACACTTAGTTTTGTCCGGGTCTATTCGAATATATTTAATTTTATGCTTAATTTGAATGTTTTGATTTGAACCAATTAAAATGTTTTAATTAAATTGAACTTAATTAGGTTTTATTTCGGATTAATCATTTTATTTATTTATTTATTTTTGCATAAGCCTAAATCTAATTCTATTTTATTTGGTCAACTTTGAATTAAGATATGAAAGCCTAATGAAAGTCCAAAGTTTGATTATTTTAGTATTAATTTGATTATTTTAATAAATTAAAAGCCATCAACAAATAAAAAAAACCAAAAATTAAAATGAAAAGGTAATCAATTGATTTTCACCCTTTTTACCCCTCTTTGCTTTTCTAGCCTTTTGATTTTCACCATCATTTTACCTATTGTTCTTTATTGTCTTTTAGCCAAAATTAAGCAAACTCTTCACCACAAATGCAGCACACTACTGCAAAATCAATCTAAAAAGCCCCAATCACATTTTCAGAGGAAAGATCCATTTTACAAGTAGCATTAAGCTACAATTGAAAAGAGAATGCAGTGGCCTCTAAAGAAACCACCAAAGAAAATAATGAAAACACCTTTATCAAGGATAAAAGAGAGGCCTCTTTTGAAAACCTACAACCCCAACTCAGTCCCCTTCTATAACCGACCATCATAGCCCATGATGGGCACCATTTGGCCAAACAAAAATTGAACACACATCTGGCCTCCCATCCATAGCTCTTGTCACCTAAAACCCATTCGACTTCTAACCATCTTTAGCCAAGATTCAAGTAAACCACAGCCAAACTCTCATTCGACCAATCAAGACCCCTCCGCCATAATGCCCACTGCCAGTAAAAATAACTAAACTAAATCTACCCTCAAACCACCTCTCAACAGATCTAACCATAATCAACCTTCCATAATCCTTGATAAAAAAAATCACAACAAAAAAAGCCATAGTCATCTTATTGGGGAGGAATCTCAATGATATAGTATACAAAAAAAAGTTATAAAAAAAAAAACACCAAAGGCTGTTAACATACACAATAAAAATCACAAGCCATAAATTTTGAAATGAACATGAGGTTCTCAGTATAGATATAGTATTGGGACAAAAGGGGTTTTTGTTCGGCAAGAAAGAGTAAAAAGTTAGTTTTTGGTTATAACCACCACGGACTATAATATTAGTAACAATAATGAGCTACGATGAACACCCCTTTTAGATATCCGAATGGTGAAGAAAAGGAAGAGGAAAAGAGAAATAATATACTCAAAATTCAAGATGATTGAATGATGGGAGTAAGAGATTTTTGAGTGTTTGTACCAAAACTTTAAGGGTAGATGTAGGTTATTGTGAGAAGATTTGTGAGAAATAAAGCCTAGATCTTAGAAAAAAAGAAGAACATGAGTGTTTGGGTATTTTTTGAAAGCCAAGCAGCGTCGATTGATGGTGGACAATGGTCGACGATAGGGCACTATGGCGGTGGTGGCATAAGGATGCTAGAAACTAGGCTTTTTTTTTCTCAAATGGAGAGTCTAGTTTGTAAAAAGAAGAATAAAGCTATTTTTTTATTTAAAAAAAAGAAGGAAATGATTTAACAAAAAAACTTGAGGATTTATAGCAAAAAAAAAAAAAATGGTCAAATGGGTTAACTTAAGCCAACCCACTTACGACCCACCAACCCATAAACCAACCTAGCTTGATGGCTTGACCCGATTTTGTTGTAGATCCAACGTAGACCTTTTGGTTTTAACCCAATAGCTCAATTCATTAGGATCAGTTGATTATGAGTTTTGGGCTTTAACAACAAAACCTTGTTGGGTATAATTTCCTAGCCTTGATTATTTTATAATGTGTCTATTTATATTTATTTGTCTTTTGCATGCATAATCATGAAAAAGTGGTAATTATCAAAATGAGGTGTCTTACATTATTGTTATTATTATTTTTTCTTTTTTCTTTTTTTTTCTTTTTTCTAAATGGATAATTTTGGTTTAAAGATATTTTTTTTACAAGAGGGTCTTAAAAGCTAAAATGCTTTTTTTTTAAATTAAAAACCCTGCCTAGATATTAAAGGGAATTTAAAATTGTATTTTATAAATTTAATTTCGCTTAGATGTTGGAGAATTAAAAATAAAAAATTAATTAAAAAGAAAAAAATTTTCATTCACAAACCAAAAAATTATAAATAAAATTTTTTGCATTTTTCAATTTTGTTTTAAAAGAAAATGATAAAAAAAGTAAATACGAAAAATATGCATAAAATTGATTAAATTGGTTGTTCTAATTTTTAGCTTTCATTTACACAATTTATTTGTCTTACGTTGCATTAGTATAAAGTTGTTAAGGAAAAGGGAGAATTACGAAAGTTGAACTTATTTCAAAAGTTTACCTAGATGTTGAGGATAATTGAGGAAGTTCGATTATCGACAATTCCCTTTTTTTCTCATAAGAAAAAGTTCTAAAATCTAAAACCTTAAAATCCAAAACCTTGAATCCCTAAAACTCCAAATCCTAAAATCCAAAACCTTGAAACCCTAAAATTCAAAACCTTAAAACTCTAAAACTTCAAACCCCAAAATCTAAGTCCCTAAAATCTAAAACCTTAAAATCCAAAACTTTGAAATCCTAAAATGAGACCTTAAATCCTAAAAATCCAACAAGACCCTAAATTTAACCCAAACCTTAAATTTGACTCGCAACCCAAATCATCACCCAAAAAATCATTTGAATCCTAAAAATCAACCTTAGCCCACACCTAAAACCATCCCAAATTCCAATGATACATACAAAAATTTCATATGAAGTAATTTGCTCTTAAATGTCACCTAGAAAATAGGATATTTAGGAAACTTTATTTCATTAAGTTTTTTCGTACAAATCTTTAACCCACAATAATATTGAGATTAAATAAAAAAAAAATAGAATTTTTAATATAAATAGTTGTACCTAAACTCTACCTAGAGGTTGAGAAGTTTGAGTAATCTCATTATATTTAAGAACTCAATTTCAAAATGGCATTTTATCCTCATGCATGTCATCCATTGGCATATATGCATTTATTTATTATTACTTGCATTCATTTCGCATGTTTATGCTTGTTACTATTATTTCTTAATTAATTATAGAATTATCTTTTTTTTTACATAAAATGTTTTTTTTTATGAAAAGTATTATTCAAAAAATAGATTTTTAAATAAAACTAAATTAACATTTTAAGGGAAAGAATTCTTGATACTTTGCTCGATGTTGGAGAGTCACTAACAATTGTCATTTACAAAAAATGTTATTTTCATTTTGAGGAATTTTGTGACAAATCTTAGGTGAAAAGAATTATACATAAATTCTATCTAAGCATTGAAGAATTTTAAGATAATTCTTTAACTTAAAGATTTCCTTGATATTCACAAATAAAGAATTTTAGTAAAATTATTTTCTTTTTAAAAAAATGAAGGGAATTGTCCTAACATATAGATCCGAAAATCTATCGTTAGACATTAACTTGAAGAGTCGCCACCAATCTTTTTTATTTAGGTGCAATTGATCACCTGATTGAATCTGTCCATTTTTAAAGAGAAATCCTAAGTTTGGCTTAGGTAACTTTAAAAGGTAAATTCAATGTCTACAAAATCAGAACTAGGTCCGAGAGTATGATTACGTGTGAGAAAGGTTATAGCATCCTCACAACCTCTATCGAAAGATGATACTAGCTTGATTTTGGGTTATCCATTAAGCCTTAAAAATTTTACTAAGTAATTAATTATTGGAAATTATTCTTAATTAACTCCAATACTTTTGGAAAAAAATTAAGAAAATTCCCTCACCTCAAGAGTATACAAGAAAACTATTCTTTCTCTTGCAGAGGCTTTGTCATCGTATTATTTAACATTTAAAAATTTTTCAAAAAAAGAAAAAGATAAAATGAATAATGATTTGACTTTTGATATAGATATTTTTTTGTTGTTTTATAAGAAAAAAACTCACTCTTTTATACAAAAAAAATTGATACTTTCAACTTTTTCTTAATGTATTTTAAGGTTTTTATTTTTAAGGAAAATTGATACTTTCAACTTTTCCTTAAAAATATTTTTTCGTCAAATTTTATTTTTCAAAAAAATTTGTACTTCCAAATTTTCCTCAAGAAATTTTTTTTTGAAAATTTTATTTTCAAGAAAAATTGGTACTTTTAACTTTTCCTTAAAAATCCCTTTTTGAAATCTTTTTTTTTCAAGAAAAATTGATACTTTCAACTTTTCCTTAAAAGTACTTTTTGAAACTTGATACTTTTAACTTTCATTCAAAAATATTTTTTAAAATTTTTATGTTTAAAGGAAATTAATACATTCAACTTTCCTTGAAAAATATATTTTTTAAAATTTTCATTTTAAAGAGATCATTGAAAATTAAAAGATATTTAATCAAATAAATAACTTATTTTAATTTAGTTAATAAATAAATAAGAAAAAAAAATAATCAATAAATAAATAATAAAACTAAATGGAAAAGAAAGAAAAAACCTTTGGCATGGCTTGGCTGAGAATTTGGTGCCGTTCCAGAAGCAGAATCGATTGGTTGGCTTGGTAAGCAACTTGACTCAATGGCTCAGCATTGGTTAAGTTGAAACGTAGGGAGGTAGGTTGAAGCGGGTTAAGTGATCGGGTCAGGTCATCCAGCTGTAAAACGCGCGGATCCTAGGTCTTCTTAAATGCCAAAACGACGTCATTTTGATAAGGCTATAAAAGGCTAAGTCTCAACCTTGTTCCTAATATCTTAATTTCCCATTTTTTTTACCCATTTCTTTTCTCTCCCTCTCTTTCTACCCAGATGAACTTTAGTTGAATCCTTTATCAGATTCTAAAATTTTATCAGAATCTAGGTTGGATCACCGAACGATTGTCGAAAAATTCAATCGGTGCTAAAATCTTATACCAAATTCTAAGAATCTCGTCAAAAAATTCAACCGACACCAAAAAATTGATCGAAAAATTCAATCAACACCAAAAAATTCATCGAAAACTAGAATTTTTCTAGAAAATTTCCAAAAATCTAGGATTTTTTAGATTTTTCCAAAAAAAAGCCCTGTTTGTTTTCTAAACCTAAAAATCTTCAAAAAAAATTTTTTACTATTTTTTGCTTGCTGTGTTTACTTCTACTTTCTTATTTTTTATGTTTTTCTCCCTGTCTGTTTTGTGTTATGTGTTCAAGACTGTATTTATAGAACCAGATTAGAAGAGTTTTTAACCAATTAGGAATCTCCTTTCGATTGGGTTTTCACATTATCAAAAAATTTAGGAATTATCCTAGAGACATTGAAACCAATTACAATTCTACCAGTGCCTATGCACGGCAGAATTTACAAATGCTCCTTTTTTTTTTTAAACTAACATCCTGTTATCTTAAAATAATAATAATAAAATCAAAATAAAAACAAGAATAAAAAATAAAATAAAATAAAATAACCAATAGTTGGGCCTATCTACTTAGACCCTATTGAGATAGGCTCAATAGGCTTGGGCCTAGACTAATTAAGGTGTCTACAGCTGCCCCTCTTTACGTATTTTCTGTGAAACAAAAATTGTGTAAAGACACAAACACTCGATCAAGACTCAACTTAACATTTTTTTGTTTTTATTCTTTTCTTTTTTTAAAAAAAAAATAAAGCCCCTCTAAACAAAGACTTAACGACTTTTAGAAAAATAAATGCTCCTCTAAACAGAGGCGCCACAACTTTGAAAAAAAAATAAATTGCTCCTTGACAACCATGTCCAAAGGAGTCTTAGATCAGATTTGATGAAATTTGTAATAAAAGCTCAAAGATTCGTAATTTAAGTTTGAAAGTCAAAGGTTCATATTCGAAAGAACCTTTCAACTTCGCAAGAATTCACTAAAATTTGATTATCAAAATTTTAGTTTCACAAGAATTTAATTCGCAAGATCTTAAGATTCATATTTGCAAATTGCAAGACTTGTATCCATCATTTAAAAGTTCTTATTTGAACTTTGAAGATCACACCAAAGAGTTCAAAGCTTCTTATTTGAATTCAAAGGTTCATATTTGACAAATTTAGGATTCACATCCAAAAAGTTTAAAGCTTTTCATTTGTATTTTAGAGATTCACACCCAAAAGTTCAAAGCTTCTCGTTTGAATTCAAAGGTTCATATTTGACAAATTTGGGATTCACATCCAAAGGTTTAAAATTTTTTATTTGAATTTTGGAGATTCAAACCCAAAAGTTCAAAACTTTCCATTCTAGTTTGAAAATTCACATTTGATGAACTTTGAGATTTCACACCTCAAAGATTTTCATTTGAAAATATTTTAAAGATTCTCATTTAAAATGCAAAGATTCTTATTTAAAAACTTAAAGATTCTCATTTAAGGATTCACAAACTTATCTTAAAAGACTCCATCAAAATATTCAAAGTTTTTTTCTAAATGACTTTCAAACTTTTATCAAAATCAAAATTTTATATGTAATGAATGTCATGATCAATGATGCAAATGCTTTCTTGATGGTACGAATGCAACAATCTAGATTCTCACAAGACTAAAAATGCCATGTTCTCAACTATGAGTCAAATATTTACTACATAATACAAGTGCATAGCCGAACCAAAGTTTCAAATATTCTCCAAACAATAATGCAAATGTAATACATGTAACGCGGATATCCATGTCATGAAATTCTAATTAAAATATGGTATCATGGTTTTCAAGACCCCACCATTTTGTAATTTTCCATTTTAGCTTCTCAGCACTTTAGAATGAGTTTCGTCAATTGATCCTCATCATTTTCATCACTTGATCATCATTCATAGGTTTTTCAGCATTAGTAATTTCAAAACAAGTTTTCATCTTTCATCGTTAGGTTACCACTCATAAGCTTCTTAGCACTAGCCGTTTCATCAACTGATCCACATTCTTTTTCATCACTTAACTCATAGGCTCATCAGCACTAGCCACTTCAGAATGAATTTCGTCCACTAATCATCATCATTTGATTATAATTCATGTCGATCAATCCATCACCATATTCATTTCTTAATGTCATCATCTTTTCAGATTTTTGCCATCTCTTCATTTTATTGAGCAAGCCATCACTATATTCATCATTTAGCCATCCCATGTGGTATCTTTTCAAGTTCTGTCATCGCTTTATTTTTTTTACCCCCTATCATCCTAGATTTTTTTTAAAAAAAATGTAATAATCTTTTAAGCACATATTCATTCATTCATTATCATTTCAATTCTTGACAAACACAATGCAATCATACATTTTCTCGATTTATTATAGGGATGTAAAAATAAAAGAGCACAAGGTGCATTGAGAGAAAAGCAATGAGAAGTGAGTCTGGTACAAAAGCAAATGGAAAAAAAAACAAGTTGGATGTAAGTCATTAGGATGAATGAATATTCAGACAATTTTGAACATTATTCTAAGATTCTTTTTCGAAAATTCATTTCATTGACTATCGAAATTATTTTGAACTCATCAAACTTTGCCCTAACTTTAGGGGATCTTTGATGCCTTGATCTTTTTATAAATTTGAATTGTTAATCCTATTTTTAACTCAGAGATTTGTCTACTCAAATCACCCTTTCGAATTATCAATTTGAGTCTTTCTTTTTTTTTTCATCTTTTTTCATTTTTTCTTCTTTCTTTCATTTTTCATTTTCCTCTTTTTTTCCATCTATTTTTCTTTTTTCTCTTTCTTTTTTTTTTTTCATCTTTCTCTTTTTTTTTTCTCATCTTTCATCTATTATTGATATCTCTCACACATCAATCTCTAGAGCAATGTAGCATGATTCCATTGTTTCATCATGAGCATGCCTTTGCCTAACATATGATAATTTAATTCAAGCATTCACACTTGATCCAAATAGACTTTTCAAGGTTGTAATATAAGCCATGGTGAGAGTCATGAAAGAAATGGATAAGATAGGCTCAAAACATGTGTTTAAAGGGTTCAGAACCAAATGATCATTTATTATTTGATGTAACTTGGCATTTTGCCCAATTTCACATTATTTCACTATTTTTTTCTTTTTCATCGATCTCATTCCTCACACGAGGATTCTCATTACTTTGCCCTAATTCATTTATGGCATTCATTTTTCTTTTTTTTCTTTTCTTTATTTTGCTTTTCTTTTCTTTTTGCTTTCTAACTTTGAGAACTTTTGTGATCTTTGGACTTTTTTTTAAAAAAAAAATTACCCTCTAATGTGGAGGGTGATCCTTGGTTGGGGGTTCTTTAGAAAAGAATCATAATAGGCTCAAAAGGGTAGTAATGGATTGTTTTACACATGGTAAAAGAAAGATGATAATTTTTCATCTCAGATGTGAATGCTTTTCTTGAAAATCATCTACTGAACGAAAATAGGCTCACGGATCTTTATAAATGATTGTGTATTTTCAAGATATATATATCTCAATTTGCTAGCTGCTGATTTTTTTTACTTAAATAGTCTCCTCAAATTAATGTGAATGGGTTTTCAAAATTAAATCCTAAAATTATTATTGTCCTTGTCTAAACATTTATCGTTTAGAATTTAAAAATAGGAATGAAAAGTTATAAAAGGTAACAAAGTATGAAACAATGCTTGAATGAAAGATAAAATGTAATAAAGTGTATTAATTTACCTTTTATTGAAATGATAACAAGTGAAATCCTATTGCATAAAAGAAATCCTAACATTGCTCTAAAAGAAATTCTAAAATGGCAAGCAGCCTTCAACCAGCCTTAACATCCTTCTCAAAATTATGCTTATGTGCAATCAGGTAAAAGATTTTTATTGGCACCTTGCCCCCCGATTCATTGAAGCTCACTAAGCCTTTCTAGATTAAACTTTACACTTTATGTTTGAAAGCAGGGCATGTTTTAATAAAATGACCTACATTTTCACTATGATAATCATATGTCACATTAGCATCGTACCATTTTGGATAAGGTGGTTTTAATGGTTCTAGAATAACTGGAGATACCAAGTTATTTTTGACTAGTTCTGAGAATAACTCAGTGTAAGTCATAGGGATAGGGTTAATATGTGCCTTTTTTTGTTATCTCGAGATCTCTTTAAACCACTCGCTTGGCATTTTAAAGTATATGTACCTTATAAGATAGGTGAACTACTGTGGTGGTGGACCTTGTGAAAGTTGGGCTTGATGTGGCCCAAAACCAATAGGGTATAGTGGGTATCCACTTTTTGTGAAGGATGATCTTGTTGGCTAATACTTTTTTTTATACCTTGTTTAACTTGTTCAAAGCCTTCAAAATCCTATTCAACTCACCTTCTAACTTCTCTTGGGCTTTCTCTATCCTCTCAAGACGATTGAAAATTTCTTGTTCCATCTATCTGGCTTGAGCCCTTGTAGTGTATTGGTGGGTGAGGTTGCTTGGTGGAGCTATCCTTGAACCTTAAGCACCACAATTATGATTAAAAATGATATGCTATGCTTTATGTTTGATACATTGATGCATAAATGAAATGTACATTTTCATGGATGAAATCTAATATAAAAATTATGTATATGCACAATGTCACATATGACAATGAAAATGATGCATAAAGTCAAATAATGAAAACGGTTAGCAAGTTAATATATCACACCAATTATTTTTTCTTGTGTCTTATATTCGGGTTACATTTATCATCGGGTATGAAGGGCTCTATCTTAGGACTGGTCCTCTTTGGTGTTGACTATATGCAGGGTTAGGAGATTTTGACCACTAAAGGTTCTCAAATTTTTTCTTACATCATAGTCTATCACAAACTAGTAGGACACCCTAATCCTCACCCATTATAGGCTGTAAGAGAAAAATATTCAATTTGAGTGGGAGTATTTCGCTAGTCATTGCGAAGGCATTAGAATCTCATGAAAGCATAGGTACTTTACTTTCTCCTAGAGGGACGAAACTCGAGTATAGAGTTCATGTTATGCATATACATATGAATGACATGGTTTGCAACATAAATAAATAAAATGAATGGAAAAGAAAGAAAAAGAAAAAATCCTTACAAAGAATTCAATTTTATTAGGCTTTTTGGATACTTTCAACTTTCCCTTAAAAATATTTTTTTAAATTTTTATGTTTAAAGGAAATTAATATATTCAACTTTTCTTCTAAAATATATTTTTAAAAATTTTTATTTTAAAGTGATCATTGAAAATTAAAGGATGTTTAATTAAATAAATAACTTATTTTAATTTAGTCAATAAATAAATAAGGAAAAAATAATACTCAATAAATAAATAATAAAACTAAATGGAAAAGAAAAAAAAACCTTTGGCGTGGCTCGATTGAGAATTTGGCATGAATTTAGAGATAGAATCGGTCGGTTGGCTTGGTACGCGGCTCGACTCAATGGCTTAGCATCAATTAAGGTGAAACACAGGGAAACGGGTTGAAGCAGGGCAAGCGATTGGGTCAGGTCGTCTAGCAGTAAAAAGTGCGAATCCTGAGTCTTCTTAAATGCCAAAACAACGTTGTTTTGATAAGACTATAAAAGGCTAAGTCTTAATATTTTTCCTCAGATCCCACTTTTCTTTTCTCTCTCTATCCCTTTTTTTCTCTCTCTTTTTCTCTACCTAGATGAACTCCAGTTGAATCCTTCACCAAAATCTGGGTTAGGTCATTGGATGATTGTTAAAAAATTCAATCGGTGCCAGAATCTTTTACCAAATATTGGAAAACTCGTTGAAAAATTCAACCGACATTGGAAAACTCGTTGAAAAATTCAATCGATATCGACAAATTCACCACAAACTGAAATTTTTCTAGAAATTTTTCAAAAATTTGGGATTTTCCAGATTTTTCCAAAAAAAAGCCCCCTTTGTTTTCCAAACCCAAAAATCTTCAAAAAATTTTTTTATAGCTTTTTCCTTGCTATGTTTTCTGACTTCTACTTTCTTATGTTCTATGTTTTTCTTTCCTATTTGTTATGTGTTGTGTGTCTAAGGCTGTATTTATATAACCAAATCAGAAGAGTTTTTGATCAATTAGGAATCCCTCTTCAATTGGGTTTCCACATTATTAGAAAATCTAAAAATTATCCTAGAGAGATTGAAACCAATTACAATTTTGCCAGTGCTTATGCACGGTAAAATTTGTAAATTTTCCTTTTTTCCTTTTTTTTTTTAAAAAACTAACATCTTATTATCTTAAAATAATAATAAAAAAATCAAAATAAAAACAAGAATAAAAAATAAAAAAAATAGTAGTTGTGCCTATCTACTTGAACCCCATTGAGACAGGCCTAATGGGCTTAGACTTGGACCAATTAAGGTGTCTACATAAATTATTATTAAATTTCAAATCAAAACCACTTTATCTAACCTCGAAGATAAGGCTTGATTAATTTGTACCAATTTTCATTGGTGTTGTAGGGTGTTAATCCTTCATTATATGTAACTGACTTTCGAATCTAATTTTGTTTCGTAGACCAAAATTATCTTTTTGATAAACTTTAAACTTGTTTTACTGTCGTATAAAAAAGATAAACTTTTGGGTGGTCAATCCAATCCTAAATAAGATTGGTGGTGACTCTTTCCTATTTTTTTTCGATTTTAAAATCTTTTCATGTAGTAGTCCCAAACCATTATAATAATAAATAGACTAAAAGCTATTCTTTTAAGGCTATTCTTTTAGATACTCTTAGTTAAGTTTAGGGCTTTCTCAAAGGGATATATTCACTTAGAAGGCCAATCACAATCATATAAAAAATATTGGTGGTGACTCCTGTTATGTGTCTAGTAATAGGTTCATGGACTTATAACATTATGACAATTATATATTTAATAATTAAGTTTTTATTTTTACAAAATCTATTTGATATCAAGAGTATGTTATGTTTTTAGTCAATTGACTCATTTTTTCATTTTTTTATTCTTTTTCTATTTACATTTTCTTACTAATTTTTTGAATACTTAATATTTTCAAAAATTATTTTAAAATTTCTTTAACTAGGGGCCTATTTGATATGATTAGTTAAAATATATTTGTTTTTTGTTATTTTTTTCTTTTTTTAATTTGATGATCCTTTGAAAAATATTAACGAAGGTGTTGATGCCATATAGGATTATATATTTTTTTTTCCATTTTTTAGCTTCTTTCTTTTTTATTTTTTTATTTTTAAATCCATGATATAAAATTTTCAAGAAAATTTCATTATTTCAAATATTGTGTGGTTAGTCAAAAAAATTTTTTAGCTTGTTGTCTTATTTTTTTCTTCCTTTCAAAAAAAAAAGGTTCATTTTTTGAAACAAAAAAGTAAACAAATGTGTACATATGGCAACTTATTTTTTGTAATATTTTTTATTTCTAATTAAGCAAACTATTATTTAATACCTTAATTTAAAATAATTAAAAATTTAAACTCAATTGGAATGTCCACGAGGTACCCTAATAAACTTCATTCTCTTTTTAACCCTTTTTTTTTCCTTTTTTCTAAAAATTTTTTTATGCCTTTCTTATTAAATTGATTTTGTTATAAAAAAATTAAGACACTATAGATGTCTATGTAGTACTTCATTTACCTTTTTCCTTTCATTTTTTTGTATTTTTAATTAAATAAATTTTATAACAAAATATGCCAATTGATAGAAATATCAAAATAATACATATCCAATAGGTTTCAATTCATCCTAATTTGATAAGAGATGAATTTTTTTAAACCGTGATCAACTAAGAACGAGTTGAATTTTTTTACAAGTTATGACATTAAGGCAAAATGTGTTTAGGGTGCTTTGTCTCAACTCATTTTAGGGTTTATACAAAAATATTTTATTATTAATTTAATTTAATATTTATAAAATTATTATTTAATATTTTAAACTAAATAAGGGTGCCATACAACATATTTTATGAACTCATTTTTGTTCATTTTTAATTTTTATAAGTTTTGTTATTTTTTATTTTTATTTTTTAGTTAGAGATATTTTATGATAATAAGAGGTTATCGACATGTCACCCTTATTTGGGTTTTCTTTTACATTTCATTTTTTAATTAGACAGAGTTTGTAGTATTCCATCTTACCTTAACTATATATATTACATTATATCTTAAATCATTTATATAATTTTATATTTATATATACATTATATTAATAAAGTTAATATTTAATAAAAAATACTATATTTATATGTTATTAAGATGTAATCCATCCATCCATTATATAAATATGATTCATTTTGACTTTCATTTAATGCTCGTTCAAAATCTCGACATGTCCTTCTATTTTTTTTTTACTTTTTTCCTTTTTTTTCTTGTTCTTTCAAAATTTTTGATTTTTTAAAATTTTTTAATTTATATAATTTTTACAAATACAAAATCAATGCAGATGTCCACATGCCAATTCAATTTGTTGTTTTGCTTTAAGTTTTTAAATTGGATAAATTTTGCAACAAAAGGACTTGAAGGATAAGAATCGCAAAAAAAATTATATCGAGGTTCCCAATGAGTTTTCTTTTCCTTATTTTCCTTATTTAAATTTTTTTATCTTTTTTTTTCATTTTTCTTGTTTTCTTTTTAATTAAAATAATTTTGTAAAAAAAATGTATGTATCCATGTGGCACCCTATTTGAGTTTTTTACTTTTCGCTTTTTTGGTTTTTTTTAATTAGATATATTTAGCAACGAAATGTGCTAATTGATAGAAATGCCAAAACAATCTATATCCAAAATGTTTCAATACATCTCAATCCAATAAGGAAAAAATTTTTTAAATTGGGATTGAGTTAAGATGAATTGAGTTTTTTTTTTAAAAAAATGAGATCAAGTCATAAACGTATTTAGAGTGTTTTTTCCTTATCTATTTCGAGATATATATAAAAAAATATATATTTTATTTTTATTTAATTATATATATATGTATTATGTTAATAAAATTATTTTTTACTTTAATTTAAGAAATTAATATTTTAAGCTCAATATGAGACGTTAATGTGGCACCTTTTATGAGCTATTTCTTTTTCAATTTTTTCTTTAACCATTTCACTTTTTTTTTTCATTTTTGTATTTATTTTTTATTAGATCAATTTTTTGAGAAAAAAGGTCCAATTAAGGTATTAGCATTTCATTCTCATTTGTTTTTTTCTTTTTATATTTTTTGTTTTTTCAATTAAATAAATTTTATAAAAAATACAAAGAAAAGAGATGATAAAATAAAAAAATAACCTACAGTAATGCGTAGACACCTTTCTAATATGGTAATAATAATAATAATATATAGAAGATAAGAAGAAAGCTAAAAATATAAATAGATAGATTCTTGTACTCTTTAAAAAAACCTTTCAATTATGCTAATGAGATTTTCGTTTAATGGTAAAAGAGGAGATCTTAAAGTCTTGATATTCTGGATTCAAGTCTCACTGTGTATGAGTTAAATTCAACTTTATATTAGATTTGTCTAGTTATATTGTAGTTTATTTATTGATTTGTTTGTTTGTTTGATTATTCAATGATTTTTATGTATGGATGTAGATTATTATTATAACTTCTAAGAACAATCTTTCAAATATGATCATTTGAAATGAAATGGGAAACCAAAGAAATGGATGAGAATTATTATTCATTTTGTAAGCATACATGTATAAACAAGGGATTCATAAAAGTCATTACTTTTTTCTTACCATTAGTATATAATAGACACATACATCATGCAAAAACCAATAAAGAACTAGCATTGGGATCAAATTCAAGCTAACAAAAAAGAAAATCAAAATAAATACAAAAACCATCATCAGCATGAAAATGTTCAATGCAAAAAATGGGTCATTGACACATTAATATTTTAATTTTCCATGCCTCAAAAACTTATGATTAAAAATTACAAGAGGAATGAGATGATTCAAACTTAACTCTTTAAGTAGAAAAACATGCATTAACCATAATCAAATGTTTGAATGCAAAAAATTACAAATTTCATTACATCGTCCAAAAAAAGAAAAGTAGAAGAAAGTATATATACATAAAAGGTTTACAAATTAAATAGATATATAAAATGAAAAGCCAAAGATGAAATATCTAATATACATAAAAAGTACTATAATTTAGGTTTGGTGATAGGAACAACCCTTGGTACATGCCAACCATTTGCTTGAACAACACCTCTACCTTTCAACTGTTGACATCCTTCTTTACAAGCAATTCTGCAATCATAAAGTTTAACATTTTTTATTCTCATGCACATAGGCATACAATCAATCCGGCATTTGAGAAATGACCATATGATTTTAGTGGCTCCTCTCACTGTCATGATATATGTAAACATAATTAACATCATCAATGTAACCAAACTTATATGATGCTTTTTTGCTTGATGCATGGCTTCTTGGTTGGCTTTATGTTCTTTGAAAACTAATTTTTATGACAAGAACATCATTTCTCCCATATTAAGTAGTTGAAGCGTATATCAATTTGAGAGGTGTGGAGAGAAATGAGGAGAAGGCTTTAAAATGGTTGGTCATTCTTGAATTCAGTATAAAAATAGATGCAAATTAGCATAAAACATATATCAATATATTGGATATTACCTATAACAAACAAAATAATTCATTTAACTCAATTAATGAACCATGTTAATCTTATTAATCTCTATAACTCTATCTATTTAAAAATCTATATTAATTAAGAAAAGGCTTTTAAACACCATTTGTAGCTTGTAACAATTGTTTAAAATTTTGATTTTTAGGTAATTTACTAGAATTATAATGATAACAAAGAAAAATTAGTTATTTAAATAATTAATGAAGTATTATTTTAATTTAAATATATTAATTGTTTAAACAAATCTTTTAAAAAGGTTATATATTTCTTCATCATGCTAAACTTATTTAGTTAAATGTTGGTATCACATAATGTAAACTTTGGCATGACCATTTTAGTAAATGTATTAGCTCATCTTATACAGCATAATCCTAGTAGCTTATATTATGTAGCTGATTGAAATAATATACGTGCTATATGATTTTCTTACATGATTAGTTAATTGTATTGTACTTATGTCAACCCATACATATTATATCTCTATTTAGATTTGATACACTTTATGATGCTTCAACATGAATTGTTACTCCTAGTTTTAACTTTATTTTTTTTATATAACTAGTATTTATGCCCACAAATATAAAAAGGTGTGGAAGTCTTTTGTTGTTTCCACTTATTGAAAAAAAAAAACATAAAATAAAGATAAATGATCCATTAAACTTAACCCAATTTTTTCATAATCACTAAACCAACAAGATAATTTTATGCATAAAATAATGTTTTTAATACCAAATTTGGTTTTCCTTCACCACAGTTTTTTTTCTCGAATTTTTAAATATAGTCAAACTACAAATTGGAGCCCCCATTACACATTATCAAGTGATGTCTCTTAGATCTTAAGTTTGATAATAGCCATTGTGAGATTCTCTAACATTATATCCAAATTTTTTTACAACCTTGTGTTTTTCTATTAGCTAAAATTTGACGATTTCCTATCTAATTTGGGCACTCAAATTTCCAAAACCCAAAACTTACAATCCAACTTTAAAAAATTTCAAATCACTCTAGCATATGTAGTAACCAAATTTTGCACCTTTAATTGGTAATAAAAATAAATTTTTCTCAAACTAAAATTTATGGAGATTCGATCGGCTCAAAGTTTAAGGGATAAGTATGTATTTGGACTATTTTTTATTTTTTGATGAATTAAACTCACCTTAATGCTAATAAGCTAAAAAATTAGAGATAAGAATGAATCTGATGCAATTTTTAACTAACCATTGAATCTTGGAATTTGATTAATGTCTGTTAACGCTATAGAATATTGACATTCACATGCTAAAAATCATGAGATAATTCAATTTTTTTAGATAATTATTTTAGGGAATTATCTTTTTCAAATGATAAATTATGGCTTATATCTTTAAACTTAGTCATCTTTTGGCTTTAATCTAAGCTGTCGATTCCAGTCGTTCCAACATAATGTTGTCTTTTCAATTCTTATTTTCCACATCTGAGAGAAATTCTTTCTTCTTGGGTGGTTTCTAATATATTTTAAGCTTTAAAGATGTGTTTAGTATATAAAATTATGATAAGATGATATTATAAATAGAATTATATTAAATAACGTTATCCCATCTTATGTTTGATTTGTATAAGAATTAGAATAAGCTAATTTATTTATTGATCAAAATTATTCTTCTTCAAAATTTATACGATTTAAATTATTGATATAATTTTTAAGGATATAATAAAGCATGTAAGCTCAATTCATGGATATAAATAATCCTCTCAACTTTGAAAGGATTAAATCATCTCTTACCAACTTACTAAGAGCATGATTAATTCTTTTTGTAATCTTCTTTCTTTTTTTAATCCTGTCTCTATTTTTAGGTATAAATCAAATATTATATAAAATAATTATGATCCTATTTTAACTATCATCCTATACACCAAACATATTCTAAAGTCTTTGGGATTAACAATGATTTTAGCTACACCCCAAAACCTTTGAAGGATCTAATAGCCAACTAAGCCCAAAAGCTTAAGAAGTATTAAAAAGTCTAGACTCCAAACTCTACTAAAAAACAAGTAAAAAAGTGTACAATCCCAAACAAGCTTAAATTTTGCTTGGATGAGCCAAAAAATTTACAACGCGAAGATAAGTGTTCAAATTCAAGCCCTTTTTCCTTGTTAGCACTAGGTTGATCTTTATTTTAAAATGACAAAACGTTAAACTAAATAAATTTGATTAAAATTTTATAAAACACTTATTATGCATATATTTATAAATTTATATTGTTTTTTATACTAAATAAATTGTATGTTTTTAAAATTAATATTTAAAATTAAAAATATTTTGAAAAAAAAATTTAGATTTTAAAAAAAGTTTATTTAATATATGGTTCTTAAGATATATTATGTTTGGTACTAAATAAATATTGTATTTTTCAAAATAGTTATTTGATTTGAAAAATATCTTGAAAAAATATTTTAAAAGATTGATTTTAATGTTTATTTCAGAGAAGTAAAAATGCCAAGATTGACAATTATTTGTAAAATATTCTTAAAGTTTAAATAAACCTTTTTTTTATGCCTTGATATTTCTCAAACCAAATAGCTCTTTAAAGATTATTTATCAGAGTTTACATGAAAATTCAATTGTTGTTTCTAAAGTGAATTTAGTTATCTAAGACTCTAAATAATTTTGAAAATATTAGTTTTGAAGAATGAATTAACTAGAAAAAATTGTTTTGTAAGAACAAAGTTTTCCTACATTGATTTTGATTTATTTACTATATTGATTTAAAAACTTTTAATATTTAAATTATATATGATTGAAAAGATATTTAAGTTTACTTTCTAATGGAATAAACAAAATTAAAATTTGAATTTTTTAAGAAAAGATATTGAATTTTTACTAAAGATTATATATGTTCTCTAACCTCTACATAAGAGGTAGATTTGGAAATTCATTATAATTTTTATAAATTGATTCAGAGGATAAATTTTATATGGATAGAAAGCCTTTAAGTCTAGTTACTAAATCTTCAATCGAAGCTTGATTTAGAGTTGTATAACTTAAAATATGAACAAATTAATAAGAAGAGTGCAAAACAGGATCTAAGATAGTTGACTTCCTATGAAGATTTTTCATCCAAAATGCTACCCAGCATAACCTTATCGATCTCCTATTAAAATGGATCAATCCTAGTTTGCAATGGTCAAATGTGAAAGAAATTCATGACTCAATCAATCCCTTAATGGACCAAACCGAACCCTTCACCCCTAGCAACCTTCAACTGCTAGTTTTTCAAGGAAAAAATGGCTCTTTTCACCTCCCAATCTTTTCCACTCTAAGCTCATTTTATCTATAAAAGTGGTGTTCAAACTATGAACAAAACAAAATAGAAGAGAGATAGAAAATAACTTCTTATTAATTAATATAAGAGTAACAAGGATTTTGATAGACTAAAATTTAAATTTTAAAATTTAAACTTCTTATTTACCTGAACATAATTTTAGAAACTAAATAACAACCTAATCACCTAAAAGTCCAGATCAGTTAATACTAAACAGTATGTATTTGGATTATTTTTTATTTTTTGATGAATTAAACTCACCTTAATGCTAATTAGCTAAGACATAAAATTCAAAATAAGGATGAATTTGATGCAATTTTTAACTAACCATTGAATCTTGGAATTTGAATACTATCAATTGACACTCTAGAATATTGGCACTCACATGCTAAAAATTGTGAGATAATTCAATTTTTTTAGATAATTATTTTAGGGAATTATCATTTCCAAATGATAAATTATGGCCTATATCTTTAAACTTAGTCATCTTTTGGCTTCAATCTAAGCCATCCATTTTAGCCTTTCCATCTATAATATCATCCTCTCAATTCTCATTTTCCACATTTGAAAGGAATTATTTCTTCTTGAGTGTTTTCTAATATATTTTAAGCTCTAAGGATGTGTTTAGTATATAAGATTATGATAAGATGATATTATAAATAGAATTATATTAAATAATATCATCATGTTGTATGTTTGATATGTATAAGGATTAGAATAAGCTAATTTATTTATTGATCAAAATTATTCTTTTTTAAAATTTATACAATTTAAATTATTGATATAATTTTTAAAGGTATAATAAAACATGTAAGTTCAATTCATGGATAAAAAATAATTTTCTCAACTTTGAAAGGATTAAATCATCTTATGCCAACTTGCTAATAGCATGATTAATCCTCTTTTAATCTTATCTATTTTTTAGGTATAAATAAAATATAATATAAAATAATTCTGATCCTATCTTATCTATCATTCTATGCACCAAACATATTTTAAAGTCTTTGGGATTAACAATAATCTTAGCCACACCCTAAAACCTTTGAAGGATCTAATAGCCAACTAAGTCCATAAGCTTAAGAAGTATCAAAAAGTCTAGACTCCAAACTCTACTAAAGACAAGTGATTGATTGATTTTAACGTTTATTTCAAAAAAAAGAAAATTTTCAAGATTGAAAATTATTTGTAAAATATTTCTTAAAGTTTAAATAAACTTTTTTTTATGTCTTGATATTTCTCAAACTAAACTACGCTTTAAAGATTATTTATTAGAGTATAGATAAAAATTCAATTGTTATTGTTAAAGTGAACTTATTTATCGAGGGCTCTACATAATTTTGAGAATATTAATTTTGAAGAATGAATTAACTAGAGAATATTGTTTTGTAAGAACAAAGTTTTTCAACATTGATTTTGATTTATTCATTGTATTGATTTAAAAAGTTTTAATATTTAAATTATATATGATTGAAAAAATATTTGAATATATTTTCTAATTGATCAAACAAAATTAAAATCCAAATTTTCTAAGAAAAGATTTTGAATTTTTACTAAAGATTATATATGTTGTCTAACCTTTGCGCAAGAGATAAATTTGAAAATTTATTATAATTTTTGTACATTGATTCAGAGGATGAATTTTATATGGATAGAAAACTCCTTAAGTTTAGTTTCTAAATCTTCAATTAGATCTTGATTTAGAGTTGTATAACTTAATATATGATCAAATTAGTAAGAAGAGTTCAAAACAAGATCTAAGATAGTTGACTTTTCATGAAGATTTTTCATCCAAAATGCTGCCCAACATAACTCGATTGATCTCCTCTGAAAATGGATCAATCCTAGTTTGTAATGGTGAAATGTGAAAGAAATCCATGACCCAATCGATCCCCTGATGGTTTGGATTGATCCTTTTGCCCCTAGCAACCTTTAACAGCTAGTTTTTTAAGGAAATAATGGCTCTTTTCACTTCCCAATCTTCTCCCCTCTAAGCTCATTTTATCTATAAAAAAGGCATTCAAGCTGTGAATAAAACAAAATAGAGGAGAAAGAGAAAATAACTTCTTATTAATTAACATGAGCACAATAAAGATTTAAATAGACTAAAATTTAAATTTTAAAATTTAACTTACTATCTACCTAAGCATAATTCTAAAAACTAAATAAAAACCTAATCACCTAAAAACTCAAATCTATTAATAAAAAATAGTTTAACTTTTATAACAAAAAATCTGATATTTCTAAACTTTCCCTTAAGTTGGTGCATAGATGTTAATGATGCCCAACTTGTTGACTAGTGCTTCAAAACCAAGTCTAGACAAACTTTTAGTTGGAATGTCTACTGTTTGTTGCTTTAAAGTGACAAATAACATGCAAATTGCTCTACTTTCTAACTTCTACTTAATGAAGTGCCTATCAATCTCGACATGTTTCATAAAATCATGTTGAACTGGATTATTGGCTATGCTACTTGCTATTTTATTATCACAAAACAACTTCATAAAATATTTTGATTCTGGCTTTAGTTTATCAAAAACTCTCTTTAGTCACATAATTTCATACATTCCACTGGCCATAGCTTAAAATTCTACCATTGCACTATTTTATGCAACAACATTCTATTTTTTACATCTTCAAGTGACAAAATTACCCTGAAGAAATGCACAATAACCAAAAGTTGATATTCTAATAGTGATTAAGCCTATCCAATCTATATTTATGAAAACCTCCACACTTCTAAAATGATTTTTCTTGAACTACAATCTTGTTCTAAGTGTATTCTAAAGATATCTTAAAATCTTACGTACTGCTTCAAGATGTTCATTATATGGTGAAGGCATAAAATGGCTTTAGACACTAATTGTGAATGCAATGTTTGACCTTGTGTAGGAAAGATAGATTAGTTTTCCTACAAGGTGTTGGTACCTTTTTGTTTCAATTGACACTCCTTTGATCTTTCTTTTAAGCTTTTGGTTCAACTTTATTGGTGTATTATTTGGCTTGCAATCACTCATTCCAATATTTTTTAGCAAGTCTAAGATGTACTTCCTTTGTGATAAATAATTTTTTTTATCTAGCAACTTTCATTCCCAAAAAGTATTATAATGGTCCCAAATATTTAATCTCAAATTCTGCTTCAAGGTACCTCTTTAATTTAGCTATCTTAACATCATCATTTCTTGTAAGGATTATGTCATCTATATAAACAATCAAAATTGCAAATTTTCCACCATTAGTATGCTTCATGAACATTGTCTGATATGTTTATCCTTAACTATAGCTTTGATTCTTGACTAACATTGTAAATCACAAGAAAAAAACCTTTGGAGACTACTTTCAACTATATAAGGATTTATTTAATCTATATACTTTAGACCCAAAATTATTTTTAAATCTTGGTGGGACATCCATAAAGGCTTTTTATTCTAAGTTACCATTAAGAAATGCATTCTTAACATCTAATTGATGTAATGATCATTCCAAGTTCATAGCCACGATAAAAGTACATGCACTACATTTAATTTTGTAACTATAGCAAACGTTTCTTGGTAATTGATGTCATATGTTTGTGTGAAACCTTTAGCTACCAACCTTGCCTTATAACATTCCAAAGTCACATCTGATTTGAATTTTATTATGAACACCCACTTACATCCCATAAACATCTGCCCTTCTAACAAATTAACCTTTTTTCATGTGTCATTCTTCTTCAGAGCCTTTATCTCTTAAAAAACAGCCTCCTTTCATTAAAGAACAATTAAAGCTCCACACTAGACAACTATGAGGTAAAAGTAGATAATAAGGGTGATAAATTTTTATATGATACATACTTGAAAATTGATGCTTAGTAGATGTTCTAACACCTTTCCTAACAGCAATAAGAATATCTATAGAATTAGAAATGTTAATTTTTGATGGATTAAATTTAAAAAAGGTACATGGACTTAAACAATTGTATTTTTTAGATTTAGCTTTGTATCAAATTTTTTGCTTTGTAAGGTTGTGATGTCATCTTTCTTTTGAACCTATTTTTTCTTGAGTAGATAGTAAGTTTAGAACCTTTCTTTTTCTTTCTTGAATTATTCTCTATTCTAGTTTCTATTTCACTTATAGGTAGTGAAGTTGGCTACTCCATTTCTAAATTTGAAACTCCAAAATTCAAACTCATTAAAATATTTATTGTAGTATAAAATCTATGTTTTTACCTATAAGTTCAAACAACAAGTCTTCACAATTATACTCCTCCTAAAAAGGTATGTCCCAAAAAAAAACTTTGAGATTAAAAAAAATTAGCATTCATAGTTATAAAAAAACTTCTTTTTAAGGATGAAAACAATGACAACTTTTTTTATGTTGAAAAGTATCCAAGAAAAACACATTTTATAGCTCATTGGTCTAATTTACTGTGGTTGTGGTTATGCACATACACCAAAGTAACATATTTAAATATTTTAAAAGATAAATCAAATACTAAATATGATATTAGAAAACATTTTTTATAACAATTTTTAATGGTGTTTGAAAGTTTGAAACTCTTGATGGAATTTTGCTAATCAAGTAAGTAGCAGTAAAAATAACTTTTCTCATAAGAGTTTAAGTACTTTAGTTGTAAACATTAAAGACTTAGCTACTTTCAAGAGATGTTTATTTTTTCTTTCTGCTATTTCATTTGATTATGGAGTGCAAATACAATAACTTTAATAAATAATCCCTTTTTTAGAAAATATGTTTTAAGAATTTGATTAAATTATTCTTTCCCATTATCACTTCGAAATACTTGAATTTTTTCTTAAAATTGTGTTTCATCCATATTATAAAAACTTTTGAAAACATGTTCAACATATGATTTTTTTTAAAATAGATAAACCCAACAAATCCTTGTATAATCATCGATTAATTTTAGAACCATATTTTTTCATAAATTATTGGTATTCTACATTGACCCCACACATCACTATGAATAAGAGCAAATCACTTGGAAGGCTTATTAGGCTGAATAGGAAATGATACACGATGATGCTTAGCAATTTGTCAAGTATCACACTGACAAAAAAGATGAATTTTTATTTTTAGATAAATTTGTAGACAAGTACTTCAAATAGTAAAAATTAGGATGGCCTAACCTAAAATGTCACAATACTATGTCATTATTACTAAAGACAGTTTGGCCCAAGATGAGTGAGTCATTTGAGCTTGTCCTCACGTGGTACTTTCATCTTTAAAATAATAAAGTCCATCACTTTTCTTAGCAATGCCAATCATCCTTCTTAAGTGAAATTCTTGAAATTCAAAGTAGGTTGAGAAAATTTTAGCATAATATTTTAAATTACGAGTTAATTTGCTAATAGATAGCAAATTATAAGAGAGGTTTAAACATAGAGTGAAAGAATTTATACATCAATATATAAAGTTGAAATAGCAGAATTTTTAAAATTTAGATTCCCTAAAATTAAGATCAATCAGCAAGATCATACAAACATACAACATAATAAGCATGCATGGGTTTTGGCTTAGGTGGTTACCTTAGATGTTGAAAATCCTTTGGTTTAATTTAGTAACCTTTCAAATAGTTTTTTAAGCCAAGAAGTTACCTAACTGTTCAATCTCTAATGGTGATCGACATGAACTCTTGTGAAAGAACCTTCTTTAAGGTTTGGTGGAACTCAAGGTCATACTTTAGCAAGAAAGTATTTTCAAGAATTATTGCATTCTCTAGTTTTGCTAGACTTTCTTAGTTTGTTTTCGCCTTGAGTGAATTTTGCTTATTCTTAGAATAGTAGTACAATAGAGGGATGGCTTGATGTTTCTTTTATAGGGGAAGTATTCAACCACATTAAGTTTAATACATGAGATGTATATTTTCATAATTAACTTTATGCTAGTCGAATGTACCAAAGAAGAGAAAACCCTTTGTCTTGTTTTTATTTCCTCTATTTTTTGGTCATACCAAAATAAAATTAAGTCTAACTTAATTTATCTTAATTTTTAATTTTTCTCAACTATCTTATTATATGTGAACCATTAGATTCTTTAGCATGTTACAACAAATACAAGCATTGTAAGCATTAGTATTCAAGTATGGATGAAATAAACTTTTTTATCTTCATTACTAATTCTTCAATTAATCAATCTTATGTTTATAGATTATAACTAATGCTAGCCTCATTGCATGATCCCCAATTACTAAAAAAAAGTCAATGGCTTGGCAACCTATCTGTGAATGATCTTAGTGTATAATTAATATCCTTTCATCATATAGTATCTCTGTTTAAACATTGAGTACGATTTAATGTCTACTCAATCTTGTTGAACTATGTTAAGTCTTGTCTTTAACATTAACTTACAAATAAGCTTCAGAACAATTATAGACTCTTATTTCACTTTGGCTAAAGATTTCTTAAGTTAATTCAATCAAGACTAGTTAAGATACTCTCTTGATCAACTAAGGTGATAAATCCCATCTTGGTTACTTCATGCATCTTTATATGCTTCATGTTATATCCAACAATACTCGATCGGGACATTCTTGGTTAGAACCATAAATAAAGTCAAAGTATAACATTCATCATATAAAATCATAAGTAATCTTAACTCAAAGGATCATTTATACAACCATCATATGAGAATATAGTTATATACACTATGTGAACTACTATATAGCATTCTCATATTGAGACATGTTTAATGAACTTGTTTTTGTAACAAATTTCTATATGTTAGCTCAAGTTTATCTAAATTTCAACTTATGAAATCAATTGCTTGCTTTATGAGTAAGAGCATAATCATGCGCTAGTCTCAACAACTTTTGTCAATGTCCTTTTATTGATAAAATATCTACTATAAATTATTTTGGAGCATAATGCTTTTATTGATAAAGCATCGACTAGAAATTATTTTTGAACATATAGCTTTTGTTAATTCCTTTTCAAAGCTTTATTTATATTTTGATGACTTTATCATATAAGCATCAATATTGAAATACATGTAAACAAGCTCAATGATAAATAAATAAGACCTTTATAAGATATCAAATATCAAAGTACTAAAAATATGACAATGTCTTAGCCAAAATATAATTAAGCTTAAAGGATAAATACCAACATGAAGAACATTATAAAGAATAAGAGATTTTGAAATAGCTATGGATCTTTTTCTAGCAATTACTGAAAGGGAACCATTGGTAATTTTAATTTTTTGATTTCCTACACATGAGCCATAAGAAGAAAACAATTTACAACTACCTGTAATATGGTCTATTGCATTAGAATAGATGATCTATGGACAATTAGAAATGGAAGGCACATTAAAATAAACAACTTGAAGATGATTACCTTTTTGAAATAAAGGACAAAAGGAAGACATATTGTTTAAGAATTGTGTGGATTGAAAAAGTTTATAAAGTTGGTCTAACTGTGCCTTATTGAAAAGAGATGTCTTTGTGGTTGTTCTAAAACCATTCAGATTAGTTTACTCCTCAACACCTTTTTGAAATACTCTTGATTCATGATTGAATGATCTTGGTTTCCAATTTTATCATTTCCCATAAAGTTTCTAATATGTATCGCTTGTGTGTTATGGCTTGTGGCAATTATCACACCACATTTTCTCACATCTTTTATTCTATATTGTCTATCCAAATTAAGCATAAGACTGGTTCTTATTGGCAAAAATGGAAGCTTTAACAACAAGTTGATTATGCTCTCCCAACATCACCTATCATTGGCCTACTTTTTTTTATTGTAGTAAACACTTCATGAAAGAGTTGGTAGTGGTTTCCTACTGTTAGCTTAAGTGTAAATAGCTATCCAAAAAAGGATAAATTGAATTGTCACAAAATTTTTTCCCAAAATTGACTTTCAATGAATTCGAATAAAAAATTTTAAAAAATAAAATCTTTGATGGAAATTTGATGAGAATAACAATAATAAAGAAAATTAAAGTACATGTAAACAAGAATAAAAATAAAAGAATAGGGATAGAGAAATCAAACATAAAAATTTATAGAAGTTCAGTCCTTCTCTAAAGGCACCTTTATCCTCTCTTAACTCTTCTAACCAAGCTTAATCCACTAATTAAAAAATCTCTTACAAAATACAATTCTTATCTTTCAAGGTTCAGATAACAATCTCTACCCTTTCTTGGATTCAACCTAATCTTAACAATGTCACTCAAACGGATATCTCACCCTTTGAAAAAAAATCCCTTTTTAACACAAAAGAATTTGCAAACTTTGAAATACGTCTTCAATGGTTAAGTGTTTGCCTACTTTAAGTACAAAGAATGATAAATGAAGAACAAATATAATTTGGATACAAGAATAGGAAGAATCAAAGCTCTAATCTTTAGAATGCTTTTGAATTCTTGTGATAATGAATATAAGGCTTGATGGTGTTGGCTTTATTCTTTCACAAGCGTGTTGAAATGCCCAATTTATTGAAGAAATGAGTTTGTAGTCATGGGAGAAGACTAGCAAAAGAAAATGCATATTTTTCTCCTTTTAAAATAGCCGTTAGAAATTGTTAAGAATGATTGAATCGATCGGGTCCATTAAGAGATCGATTGGTTCTTGAATTTCATTCAAATTTTAATCATTGTAGGAGAATGGATTGATCCATTTTGATAGGGGATTGATGTTGTCAAGCTGGTTTTGCATACATGGTGATTCTAGATGAATAGTGCACTCGAAAACTTTGAACTAAATTTGTTTTGCTCTCTACTTACTAATTTGATCATTCTTAAGTTATACAACTTCAAATTAAGATTCGTTTGAAGATTTAGAAGTTACACTTAAAGGGCTTTTTATGCATATAAAATTCAACATCTGATTTAATGTATGAAATTATAGTGAATTTTCAAAGTTACCCCTTGTGCAGTTGTTAGATGTCCTACATAATCTTTAGTAAAAATTCAAAATCTTTTCATAAAAAATTTGGATTTTGATTTTGTTTAATCCATTATAAACTAGACTAAAAAAATTTTTCATTCATATAAAATTTAAATATTAAAACTTTAAAAATTATTACAAAAAAGCAAAACAAAATAAATATTAGAAACCCTTATTCTTACAAAACATTTTTCTCTAGTTAATTCATTTCTCAAAATCAATATTATCAAAATTGTATTAAGTCTAAAATGAATAAGTTCACTTTAAAAAAAATAATTTGACTTTTATTTAAGCTAAAATAAATAATTTTTAAAGATAGTTTTAGTTTTAGAAATATAAAAACATAAAGAAAGGTTATTTAAACTTTGAAAAAAATTTTACAAAAAATTGTAAAACAACTTGTATTTTTTATATACACATTAAGACCAATTTTTTAGAACAATTTTCCAACATTTTTTTAAATCAAATATCACTTTGAAAAACATGTTATTTATTTAGCACCATAAACAATAAAACTTAAGAATAAGTACTAAATAAATCTTAATCATGCTTATTTAGCTTAATATTTTGTCATTTCAAAATAAAGATTAATTTAAGGCTAACAATATTTCTTTTTTTGATATGACAAAACTTAACGATAAATTAACTTGATGAACAATTTTCTTTGAATCATTTAGGATTTTTTAAAACTATTTTGAAAAACTCCCCCTTAAACAATATATGATTCCTTGCAAAACTCCCTTTCAATTAATTCATTCTTCATCCTAATCCAACACTCATAATCTAACCCATTCTAGCATTTATTCTTTTAAATATATACCTAACAAAAAATCTAATACTCATAATTCAACCTACATATACATTAAGGTATATATCTATTAAGCATACACATATATGAATATCAAAGTAAATTTGTTCACAAAATATTTCTCCCTCTTTTGTTTTAACAAAAAGGAAATCAATTTAAGGCATATGACAAAATTCAAGAGCAAATAATTTCAAGAAAATATTTTCAGTTCAAAGCATAATGAATTCATCTATTCAAGTGTAATATGCAAAATGAAGTTGAAATACATATATTCAAGCACAAGAGCATAAAAGTTTTTCAATGTATCCCATTTTAGCATTTTATCACAAAAGTCTCAAATTTATTATATGAAACTTATGAGCAAGATGATAAAAGAATAATATGTATTCTACTCATAAATCATATCATTATAAAATATGCTTAGAATTTAAAACATCAATATCATTTAACCATATATTCAAACATATATATTTAAGCTTATACTAATTGTTAAAGATATGTTGTTACCAAATAAATCATTTTAATTCAAGCAAAATTGTATTTTAAAATTTTTTTTCTTTTTCCAAAATAAAGAATAATCAATTTAAAGCATAGATAATTTTGCTTAAAAGGTACAAGTTATATCAATGATAGACACTTATTTTATAATGAGCACAGGCATTCCTGAAAATTTAAAAATTCATGAGTAATTTTATCCACTAACTTTCAAAGAGCAAAAATATTTCATGCATATGAAATATTAACTTAATATATCTAAAATGATAGAAATAATCTTTCATAAGCATATTCTATCCAAAGAAATTCTTAATAAGAACCATAAATTTATACATGTGTAATGAAGCATGATTATAATGAACAAAAAAGTTTATCATGTTGTAACAAAGATTATACAAGCATGATTTTCTTTCGATGATGAACATATGCTCAGCAAAGAAACAATGAAAGCATAATTATTCAAATATATTTCAAATTATTTTAATGCATAACAATATATTTACTCTAAACATATGCAAGTGTTTAAACATATATTTCAATCAAAATCATACAAGCATATGCAAAAACATTTCAAATCATATATAGAAATATACGAAAAAAATATAAACATTTAGACATAATATGGTACATGCTATCTCAATAATCTTAATCAATGAACATGTATAAAATTCCAAATCATAAATTCATAATCTATAAGTCAAAGCAATTAAAGTACAAGAAATCATTATATTCAACTCGAAGCCATCTTTAAAGATTCAGCTTAAATAAATATTCATGCATTAAAGATCATTACTCTCATCAAAACAATCATGAACTGGCATAAATATTAACCAAAGTGCATTTAAATAATCTAAGATTTTAAAAATGTTAAAATAAATTCTATCATGTAGCTTGATGTCTAATTTGTGCAAAGTGTTTATATGTTCAAGGACAAAATCATATATTTGAACATAATTTCTAAAAAAAAAGTTCAAAGCAATCAAAATATATAGACCTATTAAGCACATATTAAAGTAAGCATGTACCAAAGCATATACTAAACTTATGTATGGTCTACTTGTAATAAGGTAATGAATCATGCACCTATAAGGTTTAGATTCAACATATTTACCTCCATCTTTATCAAGCTTTGTTGTTATGCTCATTTGGCCCTGAGTTCTCCATCCCAAATGTTTTGAACAAGTCTTTAAGGTAATAGGCTTTATTGATGAAAATGACATGTTTTATTTGCTATATTTAAAAGTCCAAAAACATTTCTCCTTACATAGACTTAAAAAAATTCTTGACAAAAAATATTCAATAGTAACATAAAGAGTAGCAACTAATAAAAATTGTTAAAAGATGATTTTCATATTCTAAGTTATTATAAGCAAAAGAAAATTTGATCTTAAACACAATTTGCCTATTGCAAGATAGATATATTTTATTAAAACGTATCATTCTATATTGACTTAAGTTGTAGGCCATATATCATACTGAATGTCAAATAACACAATGGTGGCATTAAAGTTAAAGTTTTCAAGTAATGTGCAAAACATCAATTTTTCTAGGCCATATAGAAATAATAAGTACAAGTAAGACATTCAATATTCAAGTATATTCAAGAAATCATAAAAGAATATAGAAATACCAATTTTAGGCCTTAAAATTTGTACAATCAAAATATATATATATATATATATATTATCCAAATATAAATAATAAGTACAAGTAAGACATATTCAATATTCAAGTATATTCAAGAAATCATAAAAGAATATAGAAATACCAATTTTAGGCCTTAAAATTTGTACGATCAAAATATATATATATATATATCATCCAAATATAAATAATAAATACAAGTAAGACATATTCAATATTCAAGTATATTCAAGAAATCATAAAAGAATATAGAAATACCAATTTTAGGCCTTAAAATTTTTATGATCAAAAAAGATATATATATCATCCAAATATATTCAAGAATATTTTAAAAGAATAAATATGTCAATACAAATTACAGGCCAACATCTATTACGACTTAAGGTAACAATAAATATTACAAGATAATCACTCACATAAGCTATATACTATTCATATAAGTTCTAGGCATAATTTTTTTTTAATATTAAACCAAGCTAAATAATATTTATCTTATAAGCATACACTTGACAAGAACAATAGATGAACTAACAATATATTTCATTTACAATCAAGTAATTTATCATGTATCAAATTTAAATGCAAAAATCAAGAAATAAATCAATTAAGCACAAAGATAAGCATATTTCCAAAATATTTTGCAAAATGAAGATAAAAATAATTTAACATTTTGTATCACAAGCATTAAGGTAAAGTTGAATCAATCATCATATAAGCACATATATTGATCAAGACTATAAATAAACTAAGAATCAATATATTTCTTTTAAGCTAAAAAAGTTCGTCAATTCACAAACATAAAATAAGAAATAAATCTTAAATTAATAATTTAAAATAGTCATAAAATATAATTCAAGATTATTTCAATCATAATCAAAGAAATAAATTTTTGATTAAACAATTAAAGGTAAAAATAAAATATATTTTAAAATTATTTAGAAGAACTTAATAAATAACCAATTCAAACATTTTGACCATATAAGCATTAAAAACAACTTTGTAAATATTTCCCATATATGAAAGCTTGTTGAAATCATAAAACATATTCAATATGAACAAATTTCCCAAAAAAGCTTTTCTTAGGCCTTATATTATTCAAACATCAATTATATACCATACAACATGCATTAAAGCCATAAAAATCATATTTAGAGCACTAAACTCATTTAAGCAAATCTCTTTATGTCAAACAAAATAGGATAAACCATTCAAAGTTTAATATCTCTAAGATTTTGATTTTTGACACCTTAAAACTCTTTTTTTCTTTTGTTGAAAAATACCTTAAAAAATCATATAACTTGTCAAACTCCTTTTTAATCATGTTGGACTATTTCAAAAAGTTTTAAATGACAAAAAAAATTTGTTCAAGTGGTCATTCAGCCTTAGAAATAAAAAAAATAAGAAAGTCAACTTTAAATCTCATGTTTCCTTGAAAAGGCTGCTAAAATGGGTAAAAATGTCAAAAATATATTTTAAACTCTTTAAATTATTTAGAAAAGTTTTATTTCATAATTCTAAATTGTACAAATGGTAAATGATATTATGATAATATTCTAGATTAATTTCAATGATATTATTCTAGTAATATTTCAATAATATTCTAGATTGATTTGATATTGATTTAGAGAATATTAGGTATTGATTTAGTAATATTCTGATATTATTCTATACTGATTTCAATGGTATTATTCTAATAATATTCAAGTAATATTCTAAATGGATTTGCTATTGATTTAAAGAATTTTAGATATTAACTAATTATAGAAATTAATTCAAACATTATTTCTACTTCTTGTATTTCTTATTTTGTGACATTTTATCTCTGTATAAATAGGCTTTGAGCCTCATTATAAAACATAAGTAATTGCAATAAAAGTTTTCATCGTTCTCTTCTTTGTCATGGGATCAGAGCAATTTCATACTTCATTTCGAAGGTGAATTACTTTGGAATAACCGATATTTTTTATTTTCATGCTTAGTTGATTTTTGTTTCAATTTTTTTTCTTGCTTCAGCGTTTCAATTTTTTTGGTTTGCTTTCCATTTTTAAAATTTATCTTTTATATCAATACCTATAACTTCCCATCTCTTGATTTTATTTTTTTCGATCAAGAGCTTAATGGAAGGTATTCAACAAGAGAATGTTCGACCAATTTTAATTATCCTTAATGAAAATAACTATAATCCATGGGCTACAGTTATGTATAGTTATCTAAAAGAAATGAAATTATGGCTTGTTGTTATAAAAAAACACAAAGCATAAAAAAAATTCATTGATAAATTTGTAGATTAGTTAGAGGAATGGGAAAGTAAAAGTTATCAAATTCTTACATGGTTTACTAACATCTTTGTTTCTTCTATCATCATATGTTTTGGAATATTTAAGCTTGCTAAAGATATTTGGGATTTTCTTGCCACAAGATATAGCTCTACTAACCTTGCTCATTAATATTATAATTTAACTACTTTATCTCGCTTTCGTAAAAAGCTAGGCAGTCGATTGATAACTTTCATTATAAAATGCATCATTTATAAGACATACTCAAGAATTCTAAACCAGAATTCAAAAATGAAGATGATGTTGGTAATTTTATTAATTATCGAAATCAAATTCATCTTACTCAATTTCTAATGACACTTTGAAATGAATTTGAGAATATCAGGTCTTTACTATTACGCTAACATCCCTTACCGACTATGGATAATACTTTTATGGAATTGATATCTAAGGAAATTAGATTAGGTATGAGTTAGACTAATCATGCTGATACTATTATTATTGCTACTCATTAGCAAAATACTAGCTTTACTTTTCATAAGTCTTGTTCACAATGTAGGAGAACTAATCATCTTGTTAAAAAATGTAGAGCTAAATATTATCATAATGGTAATCAAATTCATATAGTATGGACATGATTGTTGCAGCAATAACCACTAACTAAATTCTTTTGAGTCTTTTTCTAAGATCATTACAATCTCTATTACTGATTTTCAAACCCTGTTCAATCAAGTATGATCCCAATCTCTTGTTCTTATCGTGTCTGCTATCACATCAAGTAATATTTGATTGTTTGATACTACTTGTGGAAATCATATTCATATTGATCTTTTTTTGTTGAAAAATAAGATACTTGTACCTATTGGTCCAATCATTAAAACAACAAATGGATTTCTCTTAAAAGCTAGCCATAGTGGTAATATTGAAATCTCAAATTTGTGTATATGTGACACTTATCTTGTTCCTAATCTTGTCTTAAATTTACTTTCTATTGGCGAACTTTGTGACCTTGGCCTTGATTTGCATATTTCAAAATAATATGGTTATATTATGCAAGATATTCAAACAGGTGAGAAAGTTAGGAGAGGGCGTAAGATTGGAACAATATTTGAGCTTGAAACTTTGAAAATTCCTCAACACTTGATTACTATTGCTATATCTCTAATAACCTACTCTTCAATTTCTTTAGATTTATAGTATTCTAGGTTAGGACATGCATCTATTTCTCATATAAAGTCACTTGCTTCCAATGGTGTCTTAGGTAATGTTTCTTATAATATTTTTTTTATTATTTGTATTGTCAACTTAAAAAACAAAATGCTTTACCATTTAATGAAAGTGATTCTACCTCATCTGTTCTTTTTTATTTAATCCATTCTGATATTTAAGGTATAGTTCCCATACCAACCTTAGAAGGCTCATGTTACTTTATTATGTTTATTGACATTTCTCTTATTATACTTAGATATATTTATTCAAACAAAGAATTGAACTTTTTTCAATTTTTCATGAATTTAATAACATGATACAAACTTAATTTTTTAGAAAAATAAAAATCTGTAGGTCTGACAATGTTACTGAATATAAAAAAAATTAGTTTCGTAACTTGTTAAAAGACAATGGGACTCTTCTTCATAGGTATTTCCTATATACTTCATAACAAACTAGTCGAGCTAAAAGAAAACATCATCATATACTTCATACAATTCGTGCCCTTCTCATTTTCTCTTCCATTTTTTGAACACTTTTAGGGTGAAGCTACTCTCACTACTATTTACACTATTAATTGTGTTCCCATACCAGTATTAGGCAATAGTGTCTCTATGAGTATCTATACAATTAAGTACCTAATAACCATTCTCTTAAAGTCTTTAGATGTGTGTGTTTTGTTCTACTTCCTACTTATGAAATGAATAAACTTGAATCTAAAGCTAGATTGTGTTGTTTTTTAGGTTAGTATAGAACACAAGAGGTATAAGTGTTATGATCCAATGTCTAAGTGTATTTGCATCTCAAGATGAAGAGTTTTTTGGAACATAAAAAATTCACTAGTGTATCATCATTACATTCACCATGTTTTTCATTATGTATTTTTACATATTCATCTTTTGATTTTTCTTCAAATGAAGAGACTATTATAGGCATCTCTGACTCAAATAGCGATCCATCTTCTTTCATTTTACTATGCCTAATCTGATTGAGGTTTCTATTGATACAATTATCCTTTCAGCATATATATCACCTCTATTTTGTTATTCCATAAGGTAAAGGGAACCCAACACTTAACTTCATGAGTTTCATTGTTATTATGCTTTAGCCACATTACATGAACTTCTCAATTTTCGTAAAGCTGTCTCTAACCCTAGTGGCAACAAGCATGATAATTTTGAGTATATGGGTCATACAAGTAATAAAATTGAAGAATTAATTTTAAGTATCATCTTTCAAAGATTGCAGTGGTATCTAAAGCTAAAAACTAAAATTGGGCATGTTAGATATATTCAAATCTAACAAAAATTTACAGAGCTTGAAAATTTAAATAAACATTAAATTTAAATTGTGAATAATTAAATTGCATAAACATTTAAATTGCATAAATGTAAAGAGCATGAAAAATAAATTACATAAAAAGTAAATGAGGACATGAAATTTAAAGACTTGAAATTAAATTACAAGAAAAGTAAAGTGCATAAATTTAAATAACTAAAAAAAATAAATTGCAACAAACTTAAGTAACTTAAAAAAAGTAAAGTGCTTGAAACATAAAGTGCATGTAAAATTTAAAGGAAATAAAAAGCATGGAATATTAAACCTAATAGAACAGTAAAATAGAATTAAAGGACAGTAGCTACATAAGCAAAAAATAAATGCAAGAAAAATAGAAAATATTATATTCAAGTAATATGGAACCTCATAGGTGATGTCCCAAACTAATGGCATCCAAATAATGTCCTTATCTTGTTCAAACAACCTTAAAATGCAAAAAAAAAAAAAAAAAAGAAACAAAACTAGCAAAATATGAAATCTAGAAACAACCACTTAAAGCTTGAGACTTTTACATAATTCTAATGCATTTTTGCTATCCAAATTAAATCTAATATTAACTACAAGATTAAAGGATAACCTAAGGACCTTTTAAAGCAAGAAATAAATTGAGAACAACCTCTAAAATAGTCCCAAATTATGACTACTATAGGAAGATAAGCAACAAGTTCTTGGCATCACAATAAGGAGAAATGCAAATAAAAATATCACATAAAAATATGAATCATCACACCTTAAATTTAAAATTGAAATAAGATACAAAAGAGAAAATAAAAACTTGAAATTAAATAACATAAGTAGTTAACAAAATTATAAGAAATAAAGTTTCATAGAGGGCTCAAATTGTGACTACCATGGAGAATAGGTAGTGCAATTTAGCTCTCCGCTAAGCTTATTTGCTTATGTTTAAACCATCAACCTTTCATATAAAATCATATATTAGATAAGGGAAATATAAGAAGACGGAATGGGTACAAAATACAAAGGAAAAAACTAATAAAAAGTTGATAAATTAGTAGTCAAACTACTGTTACTTGGAGAAACCTAAATAGAACAGTAAAATGAAATCTCGTTTGGTTCGATTCCTCCTCACTCATATAAGACTAGTCGATGATTATATGCAAAAGCCTCCCTAAAATTAGTCTTCCCTTGGTGTTGTTTTTTTACACCCCAATGTCAAAGGAAAAGGTATAAATGTCAAGGCAAGATCAAAAAAAGATATGCAACATCTTACTAATAAATTTCATAACCAAAAAATACAAAAAGGAAAGTTCAATGTATCTTATGTTTGGCTCACTTTTTCTTTTCTTTTTTTACTGCTTGATAATTATCACCCTCTATTTTTAAAGATAGCGAACCAACTTTTTTGAAAATGGAACCATGCATTTGGCAGCACATGTTTTTGGCAGCATTTCAATAAGGCAACAATGATTTTTTTTTACACTAACCGATTTGTTTGCTGGTAGCAATTGGTCCTTCATATGAAGCTTTTTTAGATGGTTACAATCATCTAATAACCTTTCAACTTTATGCCAAGTAGGTTACCAACTTAGCAAAACTTCATGGCAGCTCCATTTCAACAACCTTGTGACAATTAATAGTAGCCATTGGTGAAGTAGTCTTGTTCGTTTATACCAATGATCCCCCATATGTTATGTCATTAATTCCATGCAATTATGGCCAGCTCATCAAGCTTTCATGCAACCAATTTACATGGTTTTAGCAGCCTATTTTTCTTTTAACAACCCATCATTCTTTATGTTGCAAATTGGAGTAAAAAGCATGCTAGCATTTTTCCTTTTATTGCCACGTTGCTTAAAACCCTTTAAAGACTTAATATTTTGACACTTGACATCATTCAACCCTTATGCAACTTGCACCATGCATTCTTGGATTTTTAGACCTTAATTTTTTCATCTTTCAAGCATGCTTTGACATCCAATTATATCTCTATTATTTGCCAGCTTATTTTATGCATGTGCATAATAAATTCAAACAAATTTCACCTTGTCTTTTTAATCTTCTAATTTTTTACACATGAGATAATTAAATACAATTAGGTGGATAATTTAATTAATTTGCTAAGAATCGAGCAACATTAACCAAGTGAATGTCACAATTGATCAAATAAGTTCATGATAATTTTATAAAAAATAGAATTATCACACCTCCAAACTTGAATTTTTGCTTGTCCTTAAGTAAAATGAAAATCATGCTAGAGCCAAATTCAACTTCCTAAAGATCAATCTACAATAATTTTCACAAAGATTGCAAAATGATTATAACTTAAAGAAAATTATGAACAATGGTTAACATAAGACCTATTCAAAAATAAGTAACTATCAATTGAAGTTCCATTATGTGTGCAATGTTTGTCACACTTCATCACATGAAATTCGATTCTGATTATGCAACCAAATAATCAAACAAAGCACTATTAAAGAATGAATACATTTCATAAGTTTGTCTTTTACATTTCTTTCCACTAATGTAGACATGTACGCAACTAAGGATCCTTAGGTCTTTACAAAGCCTGTAATGTTAGGCTAAGATAAAGGTAGGATGAAAGGTAATTTAAGGATCAATTACTTTAATTATACATTGCTGAAGATAAGATCATTTTGATTTTTCAATGAATAAGAGCTTTTCAAGAATAATAATACCCCCAAACTTGAATTTTTTATAATAATTTTTGGCACATTTTTATTTCTTTATTTTCATTTATTTATTTATTTTACTCCATCCTCTTTCTAAATGTACATAGCTCTAATATATCATATGTGATCTATATGCACATAGGGTAGGGACAAAAGATAAGAAATATAAAACAAGGGCTGGTTTTATTAATGTTAGTGCAAAATAAAAAAAAAAAGATTTTGTAAGACTCAAAAGGGATGACTACAGATATTTATATAAAGGTTGGCTTAAAAAGCTTAATCGATTCAAATATGGCCTAACTCATCTCCTTAACTTAGTGCAACATAAAATTTCGCATCAAGAGATGATCAAATAAATTTTAAAAAATTAGCATAACTTTTATGATGAATGTAAAAAATTTTGTATGATCACATAATTATTCACCAAATGACATGCTAATCAATGATCAACACAATTACTCACATATGAAATCTAACAATTAAGTGGTAATAAACACACAAATTCATCTCATGTTTTGTACAACATTTATTCTTTTCTAATAGCTATAATAAAAGTCAATCATGGGATCAAAGAAAATCAACCAATTGAAGCATACTTTTGACTTATAACAAAGTAAATTAAGTAAAATTTTCAAGAAAATTTTTGAAAATTTAAAAAAAATTTAGAAAAATTTTCTCGAACCCCAAACTTAAAGTGCACATTATCCTCAATGTGTAGGCAATATAAAAATTAAGTGCAAAAGGTGAACAAAACTTCCCTGACTGCTATTAATAGTCATTTTAACACCTTAAAGATTGGCAGCTTTAATTTTTACCTACAAAATAAGAAATACAAACTAAATACAAACACACCTGAAAATATAAAAAAAAAACATAAAAAACTAAACATTTAGGTTGTCTCTCAAGAAGCATGATTTATAGTTAACAACTTCACTATCACTAAGGTTAGGTAATCACTCCATATTTGGTTCTAACATCTATCTATTTTCTAATCTTTTTTTCTTTTCACGGTATCTTCAATAATAAGCTCAAATTTATGGTGCTAGATAAAGAGTTTCGACCCTTCATCTGGTCAGATTTTATATGTTACCCATTGAACTAGGAATAATGGTTATTGGACTTAGTTTTAGAGTGACAGGTATCAATATCGATAGAACAATCTGAGAAAGTGTAGAGACTGAAATGCCAAGGTATCAAGTTAATGATTAAAATATGAGGGTGCCTCTACACTATTAAGGAACTCTTTAACTATATGTTCATCTTCATCATTTAAAAATTCCTCAATTTCATCATCATTAAGCTCTTCATTATTATCAACCTCTGGAATATTTATCAAGAACTCCTTAAACTCATCATCTACCTTTCCACTAGGCTCCGTAAGACATATGGTTGAGGATGTTTTTGGATTTTCCTTTAAGCACCCCTTATCAACATACTTATTCATAACATTCATTTATAACAAATCAAAATTTTATTTTTGAAAGTGTTGTAGAAATGACATGGGTATCCTAAAAGGCTTAGATATGTTTTTGACAATAAAACAAATACTATTCCTTATTTGAATTTCAGATTCTTAAACTAGTCCATCATTTTGACTCTAGTTTTTCTCCAAACATCAATCTCTTTTAAAGACTATAAAGGACAAGGTTCCATAAAATCACCACAAAACTCCACGTCATTCCTAGAATCAA
This sequence comes from Durio zibethinus, assembly GCF_047325235.1. Classification (NCBI taxonomy): domain Eukaryota; kingdom Viridiplantae; phylum Streptophyta; class Magnoliopsida; order Malvales; family Malvaceae; genus Durio; species Durio zibethinus. Next base: position 7,323,868 of record NC_143185.1, read on the forward strand.
GAACATTATAGAACTTCTCATTTTGCCTCTTATCATTTTGATCTCTACTCTAATTTGTAATTTTCTCTAAAGGTTTTATAAGTTGAGGCATTTTGCGTTCAGGCTCCTTATAGTACTCATCGTTATTCTTAAAGGTATGGATTCGATATCGCAGGATAAGATATCTTGAGGATAAGTACTAATGGTGTTATCAATTTAACCTATATGAATCTTTAGATTCTTGATGAAAGTTTTTTATTCTTGATGAAGAGTTTCTTGCATAAGAGTTTCTTGCATTTGAAGCATAACAGATTATTGAGATGCTGTTGTGTTAAGCATCTCTTCCAACAATTGCGTTTGTTCTTAAAAAGGAAGAAATTATAGTGGTGAAAATTGTTATGGTATGAAAAAGTAATCTGGTGATATAGTATGGGATTTGGTTTGGTAAGTCAAAGAATACATAGGTATAGAACTAAATAACTATTCATGACTCATGTCTAATAAGGGACTCGAATGATTTTCCCACTTTAAATTGTAGACGTTTCAAATTGTTAACTATCTAGGTAGCCCATTAAATGAATAAGTTCAATGGTAATTAGACACCTATCACTAAAGTGATTTCCATCATAACTACCACAAAATGAAAATGGGCTTAGGGATGGATGGATAAGACTAGGTTCATATTGAGCTCTAATGGCATCTATTTTATTAGTTAGAATTGCTATCTAAGAGCTTAAGGCTTTAATGAAATCTAATTCACACTCATCAGTAGCACTCATAGACATTGGACTCTCATAAAATTAGTGGTTTTGAAATTCAAACTCAAAAGGATAAGTTTTGAAGGTATTGTGTTCTCAAGGTTTGGCCATAATGTTTTGAAATCCATTAACTTGAGATAAGGTATAATCACTCTAAAACCTAGGCTTAGTAAGACCTGGGAAGTTTTCCCAATTCATTGGAGAGAAACTAAAAGTACAAAAGCTAAGAAAAGAAATGATCTCAACCACACCTAGGTATGCTTGGTATTAATATTAACACTAAACTATGTCTACAATCCTGACAATAGCTTTAAATACTTATTGCGCACACCATAAGTATACAAGTAATAAAATGAAAGTATTAACTCTGAATATCATCTCTTAATGACTTCGATGGTATCTAGAGTTAAGTACTAAAATTAGGCACCCTAGATATATTCAAATATAAAAAAGCTTGAAAATTTAAATAAGCATTAAATTTAAATTGCATGAAAATTTAAATTACATAAATGTAAAAAGCATAAAAAATAAAATGCATAAAAAGGTAAATGAGGACATGACATTTAAAGACTTGAAATTAAATTAAAAGAAAAGTAAAGTGCGTAAACTTAAATAACATAGAAAATTAACTTACAACAAACTTAAGTAACATAAAAAAGTAAAGTGTTTGAAGCATAAATTGCATGTAAAATTTAAAGAAACTAAAGAGCATGGAATATTAAACCTACTAGAATATTGAAATAGAATTAAATGGCAGTAGCTACATAAGTTAAAAATAAATGCAAGAAAATAAAAAATATTAGATTCAACTAATATGGAACCTCATAGGTGATATCTCAACCTAATGGTATCCAAATACTATCCTTATCATGCTCAAACAACCTTGAAATGCAAAGGAAAATAAACAAAAATAGTAGAATATGAAATTTGGAAACAGCCACTTGAAGCTTGAGATTTTAACATAATTCTAATGTATTTTTGTTATCTAAATTAAATCTAATATTAGCTACATGTAATAAAAATTAAAAGATAACCTAAGGACTTTTTAAAGTAAGAAATAAATGGAGAACAACCTCTAAAATAGTCCTAAATCATGATTACCATAGGAAGATAGGCAATAAGTTTTTAGCATCACAAAAGAGAAATACAAATAAAAATATCATATAAAAACATGAACCATCACACCTTAAATTTAAAACTGAAATAAGATACAAAAAAGAAAATAAAAACATGAAATTAAACAACACAAGCATATAACAAAAATATAATAAATGAAGTTTCATGGAGGGCTCAAATCGTGACTACCATGAAGAATAAGTACTGCAGTTTGGCCCTCTTCCAAGCTTATTTGTTGCTATTTAAACCATCAACCTTTATATAAAATCATATATTAGATAAGGCAAATAAAAAGAAGATGGAATTGGTACAAAATACAAAGGAAAAAGCTAATAAAAAGATGATAAATCAATAGCCAAACTACTGTTACTTGGATAAACCTAAACAGAGTAGTAAACTAGAGTCCCGTTTGGTTCGATTTCTCCTCTTTGATGTAAGACTAGTCGTTCATTATAAGCAAAAGCTTCCCTAGAATTAGTCTTCCTTTGGTGTTATTTTTTCACAACCCAATGTCAAAGGAAGAAGCATAAATGTCAAGGCAAGATCAAAAAAAGATATGCAACCTCTTACCAAGGACATCATAACCAGGAAAGGCAAGAAGAAAAATTCAATATATCTCATTTTCAGCTCACTGTTTCTTTACTACTTGATAATTATCACCCTCTATTGTCAAAGACAACCAACCAACGTTTTTGAAAATGAAACCATGTATTCGGTAACATATGTTTTTGGCAGTATTTCAATAAGGCAACAATTTTTTTTTTTTTGGTAATAACTAGTTTATTTGCTAGCAATAGTTAGTCCTTCATATGAAGCTTTTTTAGATGGCTACAATCATCCAATAACTTTTCAACTTTACACCAAATAGGTTATCAGTTCAACAAAACTTCATGCCAACTCCATTTTAGCAACCCTGTGACAAGTAGTAACAGCCATTAGTGGAGTCGTCCTGTCTATTTATGCCAATGATTCTCCATATGTTGTGTCATTCATTCCATGTAATTATGGCCAGATCATCAAGCCTCTATGCAACCAATTTACATGGTTTCACAGCTTGCTTTCCTTTTAACAACTTATCCTTCTTTTATGTTGCAAATTAAAATAAGAAGCATGCCAGCATTTCTCCTCTTATTGCCATGTTGCTTAGAACCCTTTAAAAACTTAATAGTTTAACACTTAACTTCATTTAACCCTCATGCTACCTGCATTATGCATTCTTGGATTTTCAAGCCTTAATTTTTTCATCTTTTAAGCATGCTTTGATATCCAATTAGATCTTTATTATTTGCCAACTCATTTCATGCATATGCACAATAAAGTTAAACAAATTTCATCTTGTCTTTTTAGTCTTCTAATTTCTTACATATGAAACAATTAAATACAATTAGGTGGATAATTTAATTAATTTGCTAAGAATAAAGCAAAGTCAACTAAGTGAATGTCATAATTGATTAAATAAGTTATGATAATTCTATAAAAAAATAAAATTATCAAAACAATGGAAAAAGAGCTTTAACCCTTAAGGAAACTTATACTTGGGATATTATTGAACGATTTTTTAATAAGTCAGTGATTAATTGTAAATGAGTCTACAAAATCAAAACTCGATCTGATGGGTCAGTTAAACATTACAAAGCTTGACTTGTTGCTCGATGATTTAGACAAGAATATGGCATTGACTATGAAGAGACATTTGCCTAGTTGCATGTCTCATATTTGTTCATTCACTATTAGTTGTTGCAGCAACTTAAAGGTGGCCAACCTAACAAATGGATATTAAAAGTGCCTTATTAAAAGTTGGTCTTGCCGAGGAAGTCTATATAAAGCCACCTCCTGGTTCATTTATACCTTCTAACATGGTTTATTGTTTCTAACGTGCCCTATATGGTCTTAAGTAAGTTTTTAGAGCATGGTTCTCAAAGTTTAGTACCACTATTGCACAACTTGGTTTTACATTTAGTAATCATGATTCTGTCCTTTTTACTCAAATTGCTAATAAGGGTACTACTCTTCTCTTACTTTATGTGGATAACATGATCATTATCGATAATAACGTAAATGGTATTCAAGATTTGAAAACTTTTCTTCATTCTAAGTTTGAGTAGAAAGATCTTCGTTATTTAGGTTATTTTTTGGGCTTCGAAGTCATTAATGATTCTACTAGCTTACATTTGTCTTAAGCAAAGTATGTTTCTGATCTTATTGCTCAAGTAGGATTAACTGATAGCAAATTGCATCATCACCACTTGAGCATAATTTGAATCTTTCTTTTTTTAATGGTACACCACTTTCAGACCTTTCTTTGTATCAAACTCTGTTGAGTAGTCTTATATACTTGACAATTACTCGTCTAGACATTACCTATACTATTAATTTGGTTAGTAAATTTTTGTCTACTCATTGATCAACTCATTTTGCTATTATCCTCTGGATCATATGATATAACAAAGGTACTATGTTCCATGGTTTGCATTTTTCATCTAATTCCTCTTTGGATTTGCATGATTATTGTAATGCTGATTAGGCAAGAGATCTTATTGATCATTGTTCTACCATAAGCTATTTTTTCTTTCTTGGCTTTTCTCTTATTTCTTAGTGAAGAAAGAAACAAATTATGGTAACTTATTCTAGCACTTAAGCTAAGTATCATTAGAACTTCTATGGTTACGATGGCTACTTTAGGATATCAGTGTTTCTCATCACTCTAGTATTCTGATATTTCGTGATAATCAAATTACCATTCAGATAGCTCACTATAATGTTTTTCATGAGCATATTAAACATAATAAAATTGATAGTCACTTCATTTGTCACAATCTACATGTTTAAACTCTTTGATGTGTTCATGTTACTAATGTTAATCAAAACAACAAATATCTTCACTAAATCACATCCACCCAATTAATTTTTTGTCCAAAGTTTTCAAGCTCAAGTTGGCCTCAACATTACCATCTTGAGTTTGCGGGGGGATGTTAATGATATTCTGATGATATTTTTATGGAGGGTGTTAATGATATTCTGATAATATTGTGGTAATATTCTATATTGATTTCAATGATATTATTCTAGTGATATTCCAATAATATTCTAGTTTGATTTTATATTGATTAGAGAATATTGATACCGATTTAGTAATATTTTGGTAATATTTTAGATTGATTTCAATGATATTATTCTAGTAATATTTCAATAATAATCTAGATTGATTTGATATTGATTTAAAGAATATTAGATATTAATTTACCTAATTATAGGAATTGATTTAATCATTATTTCTATTTATTGTATTTTTTATTTTGTAACATTTTACTTCTATTTTCATCATTCTTTACTTTATTAGTTTTTATGCCCATATATGCTCAAAAACAAGATTTGATCTTTTAAGCCCCAAAATCCTTTTTAAACTTGCATGTAACACTATAAAAATTAAAACCATTGCAAGTTAATCAGGTTTCTTTGTTTGAGCAAGTTTACATAATTGAAATCAGGATATTGAAGTTCATTTTGCACTTAAAAACTTGTTAAAACAAAATTTCACATTTTAAATGCTTAACTTTGGCAAAACTAATTTTTCCAGACACCTAAGTTTGCGAATAAGTATAACTCAATCAAACAATCATTAAAAAAAAAGAACACTTAATTACATCAAGTATATTATGCATATACAACTAACATCAAACATTCAAGTGAAAAATCGTTCATATACTCTAAAGGTTAAATTATCAAGAAAAATATACAATTACGTTCATAAAGCATAAATAATCAAAATCATTAATCAATCAAGAATAATAGCAATACTCATACATAAGCTTCTTGAATTTAGGTATAAATATATCTCAATGACTTAACCAAACAAAATCAATTTCAACAAGAATGGCAATATATTTATGTCAATGTCATCAAGCTTTTAATATAATGACAAATATAAACTCCATTATGCAATTAAATTATATAACTTACCAAATCAATTTTGCTTAATCAAGAGAAGTTAATAAAACATACTTCAATAACAATTAACCACTCAATATTCAACAAGAATAGGCAACCAACTTCAAATTCACTTCAAATAAAAGTTTAAAGATTACCCATCTCTATTATGTGTCTAAAGTATTCAATCTTCAATAAAAGACATTATAGCTCTTTACTTTAGCGCGCCTATGAGAGACATTACTCATTTGATTCTTGGTATCCAAATTGCTTTCAGTATTTGAAGGTTAGTCACAATATCTCTTGTTCCTTTAAGAATCTGTACTTGCTTAATTCTAAATAAAACATTTCATTTAATAGAACAAGTGAATATAATATGACCCTGAAAATTAAAAAAAATTGCATTTGGTCATTTTAATATGTGAGGGATTATTTAAAACTCTTTGTTTTTCATTTTTTAACTCATCAAATTTTTTTTTAAAATTAAGAATTTCCTTTTCCAAAATTCTATTTCTCTTTTAGCATACATCAAAATTCATTTTCATTTTGGTGTTCCAAGTTATTCTTTTATTCATCAAAAATTTATTTTCAACATTTAATTTTGAAATCATTTTCTTGAAGTTCAAGCACATATTTTCAAACTACATTACTAATTCATTATAAGCATATTGTAATTTAGTGAATGTATATGGAGTTGAATCACTACGATTAGAGGTTGCCTTAGGCTCTTCAAGAGCCATAAGACATGATGCATTTTGGTTAAAAGTTTGCCTTTCACTTATTGAACATTGCAATTTTCTCTTTCCATTTCTTCAAACATATCCCAAATGTCATTGGAGGTTGAACAATTTGAGACCACGTTAAACTTGTAAGAGTCTGGAGCTTTATAGAGAAAACACTTGGCCTTGGCATCATCTAATATTTGCTTCATGTTTCATTATTGGAAAGAGTTCAAAGCCCTTTTTCTACCATAAACCATACTCCAATATCATGACCCATTATGAATAGACTCATTTTCATTTTCCATTCCTATAGTTCATATATATCAAACTTAGAAGCTTTGAGGACTTTCTTACCATCTTAGAAACTATATTGTGTCATAGAATCTTTTACTAAAGGTTGTTGGATCTATAAAAAATAAAGTCAAAGCTCTTATACCAATTATTAGCTTAAGTATAGATAGCAATCTAAAAGGGTGGTGAATCGGATTGTCTCCAATTTTATTTTCAAAGTTGACTTTCAATGAATTTGAATGAGAAAATTTAAAACAATAAAATCCTTGATGAAAATTTGATGAGATTAACAATAATAAAGAAAATTAAAGCCCATATAAACAAAAACAAGAATAAAAAAGTAAGGATAAAAAAATCAAACACAAAAATTTATAAAGGTTCAATATTTCCTCAAAGGCACTCACGTCCTCTCTTTTAGCTCTTCTAGCCAAGCTTAATCCACTAATTGAAAAATCTCTTATAAAATGCAATCCTTATCTTTGAAGGTTAATATAGTAACATTTACTTTTTCTAAGATTCTAGCTAGTCTTATCAATTTTACTTAAGAGGATATTGTATTCCCTTAAAAAAAATCTTTTTTAAACACAAAAGAATTTGCAAATTATGAAATACCTCTTCAAAGGTTAAATGTTTGCCTAATTTAAGTACAAAAAATGATAAATGAAGAAAAAATATAATTTGGATACAAGAATGGGAAGAATTAAAGCTCTAATATTTATAATGCTTTTAAATTCTTAAGAGAATAGCTATAACGCTTGAGAAAATAGGAAGAATTAAAGCTCTAATCTTTCACAAATGTGTTGAAATGCCCAATTTATATAAGAAATGAGTTTGTAGCTATTGGAGAAGATTGAGAAATGAAAATGCATGTTTCTCTCATTTCAAAGTAACCATTAGAAGCTCTCATGAGTGAATGGATCAATCGAATCCATTAGAGGATTGATTGGTCCTTCAATTTCATTAATATTTTGACCATTGTAGGAGAATGGATCAATCAATTTTGATAGCAGATCGATCAAGTCAAGTTGGTTTTGCATACAAGGTGATTTTATATAAACAATGCACTTGAAAGCTTCAAACTAAATCCTATTTTGCACTCTACTTACTATTGATCATTCTTGAGTTATGCAACTCCAAATCACGACCTGTTTGAAGTTTCGAAACTAGATTTAAAAGGTTTTCTATACATATAAAATTCAACATTTGATTCAATGCATAAAAATTATAGTGAATTCCCAAAACTACCTTTTATGCAATTGTCGAACATCATGCATAGTCTCTAGTCAACATTCAAAATCTTTTCTTAGAAAATTTAGATTTAGATTTTGTTTGATCCATTAGAAACTAGACTAAAAAAGCTTTCCATTTATATAAAATTCAAATATTAAAATTTTGTAAACTAGTACAAAAAAAAACAAATTAAATGTTGGAAAACCTTATTCTTAGAAAAAAATTTTCTCTAATTAATCTATTTCTCAAAACCAATATTATCAAAATTATATTGACTCCAAGATGAATAAGTTCATTTTAAAAATAACAATTGGACTTTGATTAAACTCAAACAAATAATCTTTAAAGATAATATTGTTTGAGAAATACAAAAACATGAAAAAAGGTTTATTTAAACTTTGAAAAACATTTTACAAAGAATTTCAATCTTGGAAATTTGTATTTTTGATATAAACATTAAGACTAACCTTTCAAAACAATTTTCTAAGGTATTTTTCAAATCAATTATTACTTTGAAAAATATATTATTTATTTAGTACCATAAATAATAAAACTTAAGAACAAGTACTAAATAAATCTTAATCAAGTTTATTTAGCTTAATATTTTATCATTTCAAAATAAGAATCAATTTAAGACTAACACCTGCCAAGAATTCAACCTCTAACCTCATCTAGGTTTTTGTTTAGCCCTACCAAAAAAACATATCCTTTGTCATTTTCCATCCTCTCTATGTATCTTACACTATCATTTACACACTCTTAATCTTCATCATAACACAAGTTTTGCTCTTGTCACAATGCTTTTATCTCATTGTAATATTTTGTCACCTCTTGATCTTCTTATTAGAATGCCACAACTTAGTCTTCAACTCAAAGATTTGATATGAGATTTTCAGATCAAAGTATATCTCTCAAACTATTTCCCATACTTCTCTCATAGTTGGTAAAAATAAATAGGTTTTTCCAATTATTGGCTTCATAGAATTTACAAGCCATACAATCACTAAAGAATTCTCGATCTCTATTTCTTCAATGTTGGGTCATTGGTAGATGGTTTCTTTGCCTCACCTCTCAAGTGGCCAAGCTTTCCCTTTCCATCAATCATGAGCATCATTGATTATGCTCATTTTAGATAATTTTTACTATTTAGTTTATGAACGGTCAATTAGATAGATGGATTTTTGAATCAATTAATATTTATGGCAAAAACACCACCACTAATAGTACCCGCTGATGTTATGCCATTTTTTCTAGAAATGGTTGTTTTGACCATCAAAATTTTTGAGTCAAATGCCTAAGCTCTAATACTATGTCAACAAAATAGAACATAGATAAAAGAGAAGATAACATCTTAATAATTAACATGAGAGTTACAAGGATATAAATAGACAATTTTAAATTTTAAATATAACTTTCTATCTACTTGAGCATAATTTTAGGAACAAAATAACAACCTAATCACCTAAAAATCCATATGTATTAATATTTAATAGTTTAGATTTTATAACAAAAAATCTTAATATTTCTATGCAAATGCATTTTTGCACTAAAAGAGCAAGCACCAAAAAGCCTTATTTTTAATTTTTCAAGAATACAAGAGTATTAAAAAAATTAAAGCTAATTATTTCCATTTTTGTATCCAAATTACATTTGTTCTTCATTTCCCATTATTTGTACTTAATTAGGCAAACATCCAACCTTAGTGGGGTAATTTAGTTTGTAAAAATATTTGTCTCTCATTTGAGAGATTGTGGGTTTAAGGATAATAAAACCCTTGAGTATATTTGTAGGATTTTCAGAAAAACCATTAATGGTTTTAGTTTATTGTACTCTTAACCTTGGATAGGCTATTTGTAAGATTTGAGATATAGTGAATTACACTTGGCTAAAATAACCAAGGGAGAAGACATAGGTGTATTTGGAAAATGACCGAATCTCTATAAATTCTTATATTTTATTTCTCTATCTTTACTCTTTTTATTTTTATTGTCGTTTATATTTGTTTTAAGTTCATTAATTGTTGTTTATTTCATCAAATTTTTTATTAAAGATTATATCAATTTTAATTTTCAATTATTGAATTTTGAATTTTGATAAAATTTGGTGCCTTTAATGTTTCTTTCCTTGATCCTTAGGTTTTAGGCATTTGGAAATAAATTTCATGCAAATTCATGCAAGATTAGGACAAGCCTAATCATTGTCTTGTTCAGCCATGTTAGAAGAAAAATAGCCAAATCTTATTTATTTGGTTTCCTAATTTCAATTGGATTAAGGAATTCTAATGGTACTAGAACTCCTACATATTCTAGGTTATCCTATTTATAAGAGGACTCTTATATGCAATTGAAGATTGAAGACTTATATTTGAAGAAGAACTCTTTATTGTATTTGGCTAATGAGAGATTTTGCAAGACAAAAACTCTTTGATTAATCTTGAAAGAGTTTTCATGCAAGTCAAACACAACACAAGAATGAAGGCTAAAGAGTTTAGATAAAAGAAAGACTCTTGAAAGTTTCTCAATAGTTTAAATATGAAGCAACAATATGGTTTTGATAACCATGCTTGGCCAAACCACCCATCAAGAGTACATTCCATATGGATGATCAAGAATCACTCCAAGAAAGTCTGATTCGACCAAAACATTCCAAGAATGAAGAAGTTACATTCAATCACGACTCTACAAGATCAAGATAAAAATAATCTTTTAGAATTCAAAATAACTAGGACTTTGTAACCTTAATCCCCATCCTAACCGAACCTATCATTATAAATAGGGACTCTCTTGTAACTTACAGACAACAATGTTTCCATTTTTCTCTTCTCTAGTTCTTTAGTTTTGGTTCTATTAGTTTTTTTTTAGGTTTCTTTGTGGTTTGGCTAAGGTGACAAATTATTCATAACTAAGTTCTTTCATAATTATTTTCCAAATCAATGCATTCTTTTCTTCAAGATCTATTTTTCTAAAAGTAATCTTTCTTTTATAAGTTTATGTTTACAAGTATTTTTATGTTCTTATAGTTTTGGCAATCCTTCTTTTTTTTCCCATTCAAGCTATTTGGTTTTATGCATCTTGATTCAATTTTTTCTTTCATGCAAGTTTTCATATTTTTGGCCAAACACTTAATCTTTATTTTTTTTCTAATTTTTCAATTCTTTAGTTCTTTAGATGTATTTGGCCACATCGAAGAATCCAAGTGACAGTAGTAGATCTTGGCCTACAAAATTATTTTCTTTTATTGTTTTCATTGCAATCAATTCAAATATTTCATTAGTTTAGATATAAGACTTATAGTCAATCACCTTCGGTACTTGATTCCACCTAACAATTTAATTATATAATCCTCATGGGAATGATATTCTACTTACTTACTTTATTATTTGATTATGATTTATGCACTTATAGGCATTATAAAAGTAGCAATCAAGTTTTTGGCATCGTTTCTAGGGATTATATCAATGTTCAAAATCAATATCAATAAGGATTTTCTACTCCCTTGTAATCCAAACACTTTTCTTTTATTTGATTAAAACTATTTTAATCTTTTCTTTTTTTGTATGTGTAGATATAAAAGTGTTGACCTAGCTCAATTTGACAAAAAAAGAACAAAAACTCTTAGGTGTTTGAGAAGAAAGCAAATGACATCAGCAACACCAATCCAAATGGTGCATGCAAAAACAAGAGACAAAGAATATTGAGGGATTATGCTATTCCTAATGTGGATGGATTTCAACCATCCATACGAAGGCCTATGATCCAAGCAAACAATTTTTAGATATAGCCTTCGATTATTCAAATGGTCCAAACTTTTATACACTTTGAAAGGTTACCAAGTAATGATCCAAATCTCCATTCATCTAACTTTTTTGAATTATGTGATACATTTAAAATGTAATGGTGTTTCTGATAATGCAATCTGATTAAGACTTTTTTTTTCTCTTAGAAACAAGGCAAAAAGTTAGCTATCTTCTTTACCATCTGAATCAATAACAACATGAGATGATTTGGTGTAAAAATTTCTTGCTAAATTTTTTCCACCTACTAAGACGACTGAATGAAATAACAACTTTCATGCAATTAATGGTGAAAATCTATATTATACATGAAAGAAATTTAAAGAATTGTTATGCAAGTGTCTATATCATGGTTTCCCACAACGGTTGCAAATTTGGATTTTCTATAATGGATTGACATTATCAATGAGAACTACACTTGATTCGACTATTGAAGGAGCCATAATAAGTAAGATCACTAAAGAGGCACATAAGTTGATTGAAGAGATGGCAACTAACAACTATCAATGGGGTATGAAAAGAAAGGTATACAAAAAGACTACTAGCATGTGTGAACTTGACACTCTCACCTTAATAACTTCACAGTTGGCTAGCCTATCTAAAAAAATTAAATGCCTTAGGAACCCTATCCCAAACCGTCATGGTCCATGCTATTCAAAGCCCTTTTATTACTTGTGAAATTTGTGAAGGATCACATGCCACTAAAAAATGCTAATTTAAAATAAAAATGGTCCAATATGCCCAACATAAAAAAATCACCCATCTTCGGAAAGGTAGTTTCACAAATAGTTCAGAACCAAAAAATCATTCTACAAAATCAAGCTGAATCTATTAGGAGCTTAGAACTTCAACAACAACCAGCAAGCTAAAAATCTTCTTAGTCATCAAACACATGAAAAGACAGTTGCCTTAATCTTGAAAAATGAAAAAAGTTTACTTGAGCAACCAATCACTCGAAAAGCTACCTTTAAAGAACCATTAGAGAAGATCATTATAATAGTGAAGTAAATAAAAAAAAAAGAGAAGAGCTATCCACAAACTGAGTTCCCTAAAATCAGGTCATCCAACAACCCTATTCCCATAAAAGATTCAACGCTAAAAAAGAAAAAAGGTAATTTGCAAGATTTGCCAAAATCTTTAAAAACCTATAAGTCACCATTCCATTCATCGAAGCCATAAAACACATGCCCAAGTATGCCAAAATTTTAAAGAGGTTCTTATCTAAGAAAAGATGGTGGGAAAACTATAAAATAATAACAGTAGCTCTAGAATGTTGTACCATTTTACAATAAGGGATACCACCAAAACTCAAAGATTTATGGAATATCACCATACCTTGCATTATTGGTGCTTTGTGAGATATGGTGCAAGTGTTAATATAATGTCATTATCTATTTTTATAAAGATCAATGAAAGAAATTTAAAACCATCTATGACAACCTTCCAACTGGTTGATGGGTCCTTTAAATGTCATGAAAGCATAAAGAAAGATTTATTAGTACGAGTATAAAAATTGATGTTCCTAGCTAACCTTGTAATTTTGGACATTGAAGAGAATGTTAAAGTACCAGTCATTTTAGAAAGACCTTACTTGAGAACTAGAAAGACCATGATTGATATGCACGAAAGGGAACTTATAATGAAAATGCATGATCAAGAGGTGACTTTTAACATGAATCAAGCAAAGAAGTCATTTAAAAAGGTGGATAATCTAAAGAGAGCTCGAGCAAGTTTTAAAGAAACTAGACTTATAACACTTTGCTCTGAACCAAAAAAAGACTACAAGTTGGGGTTGTTTGTTCAAAGTCTTAGACCTTATATTAAGAAATCCCTAATATTTGAGCTTAAGCCCTTGTCGTCCTACCTTAGATATGCATTTCTAGGCAAAGCTTCCACTTTTTCTGTTATCATTTTCACAGCCTTAAGTAAAGAATAAAAGGATAAATTGTTAGATGTCTTAAAGCTATAAAAAAGGCATTTACTTAGTTAATAACAGACATTAAGGGTATTAACCCAACCATATGCATGTGCAAAATCTTATCAGAAGATGACCACAAGACAACGATTAAGTAGCAAAGGCACTTAAACCCTACCATAAAGAAGGTAATAAAAAAAATTATCAAGTGACTGGATGCTGTAATATCCTATCTCTAATAGTTCGTTGGTGAGTTTAGTATATGTGCCAAAAAAAGGTAGAATGATAATGGTTACCAATGACATAAGGAATTGATTACAATAGTTCATTGGTGAGTCTAGTTCAATATGTTGTAAAAAAAGGTAGAATGATGGTGGTTACCAATGACATAAGGAATTGATTACAACAAGAACCATTATAGGATGGAGGGTTATAGCAAATTGAACAAAACAACTCATAAAGATCATTTATCATTACCATTTGTAGACCAAATGCTTAACAGGTTGGCTGGTCATGAATACTACTATTAACTCGATGGATATTCAAGGTTCAATCAAATAGCCATAGCCCCACAAGACCAAGACACTTTCACATGTTCATATGGTATGTTTACTTTTAAAATAATACATTTTGGTCTTTGCAACGCCCTAGCCACTTTCCAATAGTGTATGATGGAAAATTTTTCAAATATGATAGAAGATATTTTAGAGGTATTCATAGATGACTTTTTTGTTTTTGGTGATAATTATGATTTATGCCTTACTAACTTATCTAAGGTACTCCATAGATGTGAGGAGACTAATTTAGTGCTCAACTAGGAAAAGTGCCACTTCATGGTTTAAGAAAGAATCATACCGGGTCACAAGATATTTGCAGAGGGGATCGAAGTTGATCGAGCAAAGATTAAAGCAATTGAAAGATTATCTTTCCCCACTTCAGTCAAAGAGAGTAGGAGTTTTTTAAAACATGATGGTTTCTATCAGAGATTCAACCATGATTTCTCTAAGATTTCTAAGCCACTATGTAAGCTATTGAAAAAAGATGCTAAGTTTGAATTCGCCCATAAGTATGCATAGGCATTTCAAACATTAAAAGATAAATTGATCACTACATCCATCTTTTCATCACCTAATTGAAACCAACCTTTTGAGCTCATGTGTGAAGCAAGCAACTTCACGGTAGAAGCTATATTAGGGCAAAGAAAGGATAAAAATTTCATCCCATTTATATGCAAATAAAACTTTTAACAATGCATAGCTAAATTACACCACAACAGAAAAAGAATTGTTAGCTATAGTTTTTACTTTTGAAAATTTTAGATCTTATTTAATAAGAACAAAGGTAATCGTGTATATAGATCATATGGCTATCAAGTACTTGATCATAAAAAGATATGAAGCTGAAACTAATTAGATGGGTTTTACTTTTACAAGAGTTTGATTTAGTGATTAGAGAGAAAAAAAAGGTTATGAAAATTATGTGGAGGATTATTTGTCAAGATTAGAAAATAGAGTAATTGATGGAGAAATTATCCAAGAATCTTTTCCAAATAATAACTCTTTTAAATTCAAAAACCACTATGGTATACTAATCTAGTAAACTACATTGTGAGTAATGTCCTTTCACCTAATTTAAACTATCAACAAAAGAAAATTATTCTTCATGATGTTAAATATTATGTGTGGGATGACCTTTTTTCTTTTTAAGCAATGTAAAGACTAGGTTTTGAGAAAATATGTTCCAAGGGAAAAAGTGGAGAGCATCTTACAATAGTGCCATGTATCTGAATATGGATGACATTATAAAAGAGAAAGGACAATAGCAAAGGTATTGCAATGTGGTTCTTAATGGCCTTCTCTATTTAAAGATACACATAGATTTGCCATTCAATGCGACATATGTCAAAAGGTAAGGAATCTAACAAGGCAACATGAGATGCCAAAATCTAGCATTTTGGAAGTTAAGATCTTTAATATATGGGGGATAGATTATATAGAGCCTTTTGTGTCTTCTTATAAGAATGTTTGTATTTTGCTAGTAGTTGATTATGTCTCCAAATAGGTTAAAGCCATAGCATCACTTTCTAATGATACCACAGTAGTGCTTTGATTTTTAAAGAAAAACATTTTCTCAAGGTTTGGTACACCTAAGGCTATTATAAGTGATAAAGGCACCCATTTTTGAAACAAAATCTTTGAAAAACAATTAGCTAAATATGGAGTAACCCATAGGGTAGCCATTACATATCACCCTCAAACTAGTGGCTAAGCCAAAGTTTCTAATAAAAAAATTAAAAAAATCATTGAGAAAATTGTAAAACCATTAGAAAAAAATTTGGCTGCCAAATTGGATGACTCCCTATGGCATAAAAATATCTTTCAAAACCCTTATAGGAATGTTGCCATACCAACGAGTTTATGGAAAAACTTGTCACCTCTCAATAGAATTAGAACACAAAACATATTGGGCTATCAAAAACCTTAACCTTGATCAAATGTTAATAGGTGAGAAGAGGCTATTGCAATTAAATAAGTTGGATGAACTCAAATTACAAGCTTATGAAAATGCCAAGTTATATAATGAAAAGATAAAAAGATGGCATGATAGAAAGATCTTGGAAAAACATTTCAATCTTGGTTAGCAAATGTTACTTTTCAATTCAAGACTAAGACAATTTCTTGGTAAACATAAAGCAAGGTGGAGTGGACCTTTTATTGTGATGAAAGTCTTTTCATATGGAATAGTGAAAATTATGGATAAAGAAGATAATCAACCTTTTAAAGCAAATGGGCATAGATTAAAAATCTATCAAAGAGGAGTCATAAAACAAGTTGAAGAGGTAATGTAATTGATCGAATCAAACAACTAGAAAAGGTCAAGTTTGACCAAAACTAGTGCTACTAGGGAGGCAACCCAAGTTTTACATTTTCAAGTTCTTAGTTAGTTTTATACTTCTTTTGTTTTTAAGATAGGTATGCTTTGATCTTTTGTTTGCTTTTGTGTTAGTTTGTGTTTCTAAGAATTAAGAGATCTAAGATAGTATAAGGTATAAATATAAAAGTATTATTTAAGGTATTTTTTATACAAAAATACCTTAAATAATCCATTTATAAAAATATAAAATGATTATTTAAAGCGTTTTCTATATAGAAACGCCTTAAATAATCCATTTATAAAAATATAAAATAATTATTTAAGGAGTTTTCTATATAGAAACGCCTTAAATAATTCATTTTATAAAAATATAAAAGGATTATTTAAGATATTTTTTATACAAAAATGCCTTAAATAATCCTTTTACAAAAGTATTAACCTTAAACCCTAAAATATAAAAAGATTATTTACAGAAAACACCTTACTCAAATAATCATTTTATATTTTTATAAAAAGATTATTTAAGGCATTTTTACAAAAAAAAAAGTCTTAAATAATCTTTTGAGATTATTTAAGGCATTTTCTATGTAGAAAAGCTTTAAATAATCCTTTTATACAAATATAAATGGATTGTTGAAGGCATTTTCTATACGAAAATGCCTTAAATAATCCATTTATAAAAATATAAAAGGATTATTTAGGGTAATTTTTTCATGCTAAAAGCTTTAATTACAATACAAAAAAATATTTTTTTTGTACACAAACCTACAACTAAGTTTCAATTACTTCCAGACATGCTTTTCAAAAGGGAAACTATTATTTCATCAATTTTTATTTAGGCAAATTTGGAAATAAGGCAACTTTCCCCTTCAAAATCTTAAAATATCATAAGAACAGATGGGTTTATGATTTCAGGACTTTGGGTACTGTTGAAAATATGAAATTTTATCTTATAATCAAATTACCTTAAATCAAACGTGGGAATTAAATACTCACCATCAAGATTCCAGGAAAAAAATTATGGATTCCCTAAACCAAACGCTATCTAAAGGAAACCAATTTGTAAACCACTAAATGCCTTCAAGACTCTTGTAAGAAAAATGAAAAAAAAAATCAAACATGTAATTTAATTCAATCTTAATTGAGTAAAATGCTAGTCATCCATCTTAAAACTAATTTAAACAACATGCAAAAACACTAAAACCAAAATTAACTTAAAAAACACTCTTAAGGAATACTTTAAAAATTTTATGAAATTGTTGGAATACATTAAAGATTTCTTGCATGAAAATCAAGTAAAATGTCAAATTTAAGAAAGTATTATAAGCGACTTAACAAATCAAACATGCAAAAAATAATCAAGCCAACTAATACCTTACTTAAAACAAACAAATGGAAACTTCAATAGTTTTTAACAACCCCTAAAATAAACACAAAAAAATCAATGAAACATCTAAAAACCCAAATCACCAATCAATTATAAATCAAAATTGACCAGTATGCAAAAGACCAAATATTATAAAAATTTGGACATTCCCTTCAATAAGCAAAGAATTCAAATAAAGAAAAGTTCATATCCAAACTTCAAAAACATAATAGGTAAAAACAAATTTTGAAAAAAAAATCTCACCAAAGTCAGAATCAAAACCCAAAAAAAAAAAAAATGAAAACAATGAAATAAATAACAATAAGTTCTAAAATAGAATACTCTTATGTTTTTGCCTTGTTCTTTACTGACAATAATTTGAAAATTTTTAAAAATATGAAAGATATTTCCATTGGAAATACCATGAAACAAATATAGTCAAGGAACTCACTGTTATTTATTTGTCCCTTTTTAGGGTTCAAAACAAAATCTCTTTTTTTTATTTGTCTTTTTTTTTAGTCATTTATATTATTAAAAAGTACAATTAAAATATCATTGAAATTTCGAAGATGCAAACCTAAAAAATGAACAAAAATAGGGATCAAGACTAGCAAAGGCTTTGCAGTAGACTATTCGTCATTTAATCAGATGTTGGCATTCAAACTGCTACTATAATGGTGGCTATTTCAGGAACGACCACTTTTCACCACTAGATCTTTCAAAAAGATCATTGATGCTACCATTGGCTCTTTCTTCTCTTTCATTTGGATTACCCATACATTTTTTTTCAATCCACAAAGAAAACAAGAATTAACTGTTTGGTAAAAAAACAAAACAAAAAAGAAAGAGACAAGAATGATAGGGGAGTCTCAGAGAGATGGAGAAAATTCTAGGAGAAGCAAAACAAAGAGAGCAAAAAATAGTGGGAAGGAAAGAAAAACCAAGACACATGTAAGATTGAGGATCCTTTGGGATACTTTTTATATATAGTAGTATAGATGTTTAGTTCTATAAAAATAATATCATTATGGTTTTAATCTTTTAGTTTGTCAATTTTTTTTAATCTTAAAAGGAGATAGGTCTTATGATAATGAAATGGTCTCTAAATATTAATTTTTTAATCTGATTCAAATTTAGAATAAGGACAAGATGATAATAAAATAATAGCAGAATAAATGATTGCTAGATTAAGGATAGTTTCATTCACCTAAAATTTAAATATTTCTTGTAGCAAAATATTACATCTAACTTCACCTTATTATGTACCTTTCACCAGGCATACAATAAATGATAGCCAGCTAGCTAGCTTTTATCTGAATTATATGCATATCATACTAAAAATTGCCACAAATGTTAGAGCACAAAGACTTTTGCTATTGTAAGCAATAACAATTTCTTTAAGCATTTTAAATTCTTTGCCGTTCTATTTTCAAAATATGAAACAAAGAAAAATCTCCAACTCTCATTTCTTATTGGATGGATCCTTCGACAATTCTTTATTAATACTAGAGTGAAACCCTAAGTTTTGTGTTGGGTTAATTAATCGACTAAATCATTATTTAATTGATCATTAACAAAACCAAATTAATCAAATTGATTTGATCGAATCAATTAGTTTTGATCCATCAAATAGATTGAAAATGACATATGCTAATAGGTAGTGAAAGGTGAGGAAAAAAGAGAAAAAAAAAAGCTAAATGTTCAATTTAATTAGGATTTAACATTTGATAAACTCTTAATTAAGTACATAACATTTAATTTGAACTAAATAAGAATCAAACATTTTCAAATATGCTCCAATAAAGACTTTTTTAATGAAATTGAAAAAATGAAATACATAGATATTAATTTGCATAAAGCATTAAATTATTTTCGTTCACTTGTTAATTTTGCTAATATGACATATTAAATGTGCAATTCTTAGTTGAAAATGGCAATATTGTATGGCTAATGTGACACTTTTGAAAAAAAATATAATATTTAATTTTGAACCTTAAATCCTAAGTTAACTAATTTATTTTTAGAAAAACAAACAAAAATGATAAATTATTTATAAAAGATTTTGTACTTATTTCCATGATATGAAAAATGTTAAAATTCATAATCAAGTTTTCTAAACACATATCCATTTCTTATCTCCACACCTCACTTTTTTTTCAAAATTTTCTTTAGTTAAAATTATTTAATTATCCTTATTATGTCAACTTTAAAACTTCTAGATATACATTTTCGATAAGTTATATAACTTTTTGAATATGCATTTCAAGTAAGTTATACTTAAAAGACATATCCAAAAGTTTTTAAAAAATTACATTTAAGTTTAAGAGAAATACAGTTGAGAAAATATATATTACAGAAAATTTTGAACTTTCAAATATGAAAATTATAAAACTTTTAAAAGCTTCTAGATATGAAAATTCGAAAACTTTTAAAAAATTTTGGATGTACAAATCAAAAAACTTAAAAAAAAAAAAAAAAAGGTAATTATATTAAAAAAATAAGTTAAAAAAACGTGAAAAGTAAATGATAGGGTGGGAAGAGAATTGCCTTTCTTAACCAATTAGTTGTACTAAATATAGATCATCCACAAATGAAAAACTACACATTTTATTTACAATCATCTTACATTTAACTCATTAATTAATAACTAAAAAGTTCAATTATGTAAAACAAAAAATTAATTTTAAAACTTACCATTGAATAAAGACTCAAAAACTAATGTACTAGTTAAAATTAAATTAGAAAAACCTACAAAATTCTATGATAGAGTTTTCTTTTTCTTGGTTTCATCTTTATTGGTTTTCATCTAATTGGAGACTTTTAATCTAATAGAAGTAATTTAAAACGAATTAAAATATAAAATATTCAAATTAAAATTAAACTTAATAAAAAAATTAATTTGTACCAATCTGAATACTATTATTTTTTATTGACTTTGGATTTTTTTCTCACCTTAAAATATATATTTGGAAAAGATGTGAAATATGGAATTATAAAAAACTAGCTTTTTAACTTATGCGATGCACATATTTTTTTATTATATTTTTATTCTTTTAATTTTTTTAATTTAGTCTAATTTTTATATTATCATAATAAAAGAATATATATTTTAATTTTTTATTTGTAAAATAATAATTTATCATATCTTGATCCTAAAGTTTTTATTTTAAAAATGCATATATATATAATTTGTTTGATTCATGATATAAAGTGAAAAAACATCTAAAGTATTTGATTCATGAATTATGAATTATCTAAAGTGATTGAGTAAACACGTAGAGTATAAAAATGTTTTTACATGATCAAAATGAAAAAAAAAAAACATATAAAGTGGTGGATAAAACTATTTGATTTATGAATTGTTTTATAGTATTCTTTAAAATATTTAAAATATATAACTATAAATCTAAACCAATGATGATAATATATGATACAATCGAGTTGAACATCTTTTGAGTCATTTATATTAAAATAAAACAAAAAAACATAATATTTCTATAATTGGCACCTCATCGACTCAAAATAATTATTCATAGATGGAAACAAGCAATGAAATGAGTTTTCTTCTCTAAAAATAATAGTATTTTTTTATCAAAACCAAATTGTATGATCTAAAGAATTAATTCATAACAAAACAAGTTACTTCTTAAATATATGAAAGATGTGAAAAGTAAAAAAATAATAATATTTTTTTGATAATAAGTTAAAATAAAAAAAATAATCCAGAATTAAAAAAATATACAATTTCAAAAAAATGATATCCTAATAAATTATATTTAATATATATTTTTTGGAAAACAAAATAATTTTAATAAACATTTATAAACATACCATCACTCTATGATAATTGATCAAACTTCTAAACAAAATATGAAAGAAAAAAATTAGTAAATGAGTGTTAAAAGATAAATAAATTGAAATAAATATTAGTTTTTTATAAGAATAAAATTATAAAAGTAATAATATATCTTTCAAAGAAATGTTGTAAATTGAAAAAATAATAATGTGTAGAATATACTATTTATATATTTACTGCATGATAATTAAAGTATATAAATAATTTTCAAATTGATAAATATATTTTGAATTTTAAAAATATGATAAGTGATATTTATTTTTTAAAATTTTAAAATATTTAAAAAATAAATGAATGTAAAAAATATTTATGAATGTAAAAAATCAAATTTCAAGATTTTAAAATTAAAAAAAAAAAGAGATATATCTACGGAACTAATGAAATTTGAATTAAAAAATATTAATTTTTAAAATTTCAAATTTAAATTATAATTTCTTTTTATTTTAAATAGATAATTTTATTTATTCAATTATTTTAAACTTAATTTGGTTGAAAAAAATGCTGATAATGTGAAACCAACACTTAAAAATTTAAAATCAAATTTTTTTGTAAAAAGATATAACTAAAATCAGAATAATAATTGCTGTAAAAAAAATAGAAAATTAATTACAAATAATATAATAAAATTTTATTTTATATATATGAATTGATCTTTTATTTAAATTTTAAAAGTTTTGAACAATTAAATAAATTTTTAAATATATTTTTTTTTTGATAAATAATCTAAAATAAAAAAAATCTTATGCATTATTATAAAAATAAATCTTAAAAATCTTCTTACCTATAGAAACGAAGTCATTCACGTAATTATTTACATCAATAAACTTTTTCTAATAACCATATACCATATAATATAATATCCTATATATGAGAGAGATTGAAGAATTGGGAAATGAAAAATAGCAGGAAAAGAAAAGAACAGAAAATAAAGAGAGAAAAACAAAAATACGAGGCAAAAGCCGCTGGTGCACCTCCGTCGCTAAGGCTGAGTGGTGGAGAGATTTTGTTCCTCTCCCGAACAGAGTCTGAGTAGAGTGAATAGGAGACAGGTGACAAGGCGAATCCCGTAATTGATTAGTAATAGATGGGGAATTTATTGGTGAAGAAACCCAAGATCACCGAAGTCGATCGAGCAATTCTTTCCCTCAAAACTCAGAGGCGCAAGCTTGCTCAATACCAGCAACAGGTTTCTCTGCTCTCTCTCTCTCTCTTTCTATATATATATATATATATATATTGTGTTTATAAATGAATTCAATTCTGTTTGGTTTTCTTCTTTTGAATTTCTGTAATTTTAATTTTTGCTTTATTATTATTATTATTTTTTCTTTTTACATTTTCCCTCTTTGTTAGCTTGAGGCTGTTATAGAAGCAGAAAAGCTAGCTGCCAGAGACTTGATTCGTGAAAGGAGAAAGGATAGAGCTTTGTTAGCTTTGAAGAAGAAGAAAACGCAAGAAGAATTATTGAAGCAAGTTGACACTTGGCTTATTAATGTCGAGCAACAAGTATGTGAAACTGAATTATCATATTATTATTTGATTTAATTTGTTGTCTCACTATGTAGCTACCTTGTTTTAATTGTTTCAATTTTCTCATTGTTTAATGTTATATTTTTTAGTAAGAAATTGTATAATAGTTTGATCAAATATCCAATCAATCCATTACAATGTCTCTATTATAGAGCTAGCATCGACATGGGCTCCATTTGCTGCCTTACTTTTGGGTTTTACTATTACAATTGAACAATGCTTAAGATAGATTAAAACACTAATTTTTCTTTCAGTTGGCAGATATTGAACTAGCAAGCAAGCAAAAACTAGTTTTTGATAGTTTGAAAGCTGGAAACAATGCAATTAAGGCAATACAAAGTGAAATCAACATAGACGATGTCCAGAAGTTAATGGATGACACTGAAGAGGCTAAGGCTTATCAAGATGTGAGCTTCATTTCAATTCTTACTCATCTTGGTTCCTTTTGAGTTATCTTGGCTTTGCTCATTTGCTTGATTTCTCTGTCTAAAATGAAATATGATCGTTGATGTAAATCTCTCCTGTTTGTTCTCTCTCTAACTCTCCTTCTTCTTTGTTTGTCTGCAAGTATTTGTCAACTTTAGATAAGCTGTTTATCATGCCATTAGATAGATGCCTAAAAATCAGGGCATGTTAATCTATTTTTGAAGTCTTTAAAACAAAAATAAACACAAATAATTCTAGATTGTCGGCTTGCATTACCAGTTTGTGAATCTATTATGTTTATCATCATTTTCAAGAAGCTTTTTGTCACTTTTTTCTCTTAGATATGTTTTTCTTTTAGTATTTCAAATAATGTCTTTCTAAATATCTTTGAATGTCATTGTGGATCTGAAAGTCTGTATGTGTTATCCTAATTTTTAACAATCATTTATATTTTCCTTTTTCGTGATGATTTTATTAGCTCGGTTTTCTCTTTATCTGTTAAAAGGTTAGCATTTTTGTCTGTTAAATCATAACTTGAGCATTTCCTCTTCACATGGGCTTCCAGCTTCTTCTCTATTCTTTTTTTTTTAAAATTTTCTGAAAATGGGCTGCATATTTGTGATTTTGAAGGAAATCAATTCGATCTTGGGGGAGAAATTATCAGCAGAAGATGAAGATGAGATTTTGGCTGAATTTGAGAACTTGGAAACTCAGGTATTTGTTTCAGTTATATCTGATAAAAATAAATTTTCATTTGAATAATAATGATCTAAGGTTTGTTTGTTTAGGTCATTGTCATAGAAGATCTTAATTTTTTGAATGAATTAAACCAAATTCATAGGAGATTTTGATGAGTTTTTCCACAAATATTCAAAAACTGGCGTTAGGCTTTGTAATACTAAAATCTCATAGGTCTAGCAGCTAAAAATTACTATAATTTATTTATGAAAAAAATATAAATTAACATTGAAATTTTATGATTTGCAACTGTTACCTAACCTATTTTTCCATTTTGCTCTCCATTGCTTTTACCACCTCTGATTTTGGGAGGAAACGAAGAATTTATTTGATTTGGAGAGTAAGAGAAATTAGGGATGGAGGAATAAAGGTAAAACAAACCAAAAGGTTGGCCTTCTGGTTTCTAGTGCTAGGAAATAGAGAAAACAACTGCTCTGATTCATAGGTCATAAATGGAACTACTCATTAAAAGTAATACTTGTACTTTAAATAGCAAAAAACCTTAAGTAAAAATCCTAACTGTTGAAATAAGTTTTCAACCATGCTAAACAACTTATAAAGGAAATAAATCAAAAAGACATAATATTCCCAAAACATAACATACTATAGTTGAAAAATAGAGTGAAATTGTGTAACATTACTTCTACAGTAGTATGAACCATACACACACATACACACGCACGCACACGCACACGCACGCACATGCATTTATGTATGTACACAATTTTTTACTCTAACATCAACTCCAAGTTGGAGAAAACTCAGCTGCAACAATAACTTTCAGACTAAACCACTAGTTATTAAATCTTTAGCTATCCTGTTCATTTCTGCTTTACGTGATGGTGGCATCCAGAAGCTCCAAGATTAGGTAAAGCTACTCTGGGAATTACCAATAGACTGTTTTATACCCTCCATTGATTGCAACTTGGCTTCCAAGTCTTCAATTATTACATTCTCAAAATCACCATGCAACTTTTTATTTTCACTCGATGAGAGAATCTTTTTTACCCTCTACAATTCTTCCAAACAATACAACAATAATAATTCCTTATGGTTATCTTTTCAAATTTGTGGGGTTTGAGAAAATAGCTAGGGTTGTTAATTTTTATCTACTTTAGCAAATCACTTTTCATGGGATGCTATGTGAGCTCCTTATTGACCCTCTTGGGAGTTAGTGTTTATGGCTGACCTGATAAACTATCGCAAGCATCTATGTTGATAAATATCATATCAGACCTCATCTTCATGAGGGTAAAATGGGAAGGAAGTTGTTGAGAAATGGCTGAAAATTCCAGCCAATGAAGTCAAATAGTCCCCCATATCTTGAAAGCTATCGAGAAATGGCTGAAAGCTATCAAGATAGAAGCGGTGATCAAATTAAGCAACTTAGAAGTTAGATTGATCAAACTGCGGCAATAACCGATCAAGAAAGGAAACAATAAAGAGCAAACAAACCAATTTGCATGGTGGGAACTAATTTCCTACATCCACAAGCACAACAAAGAAGAAATTCACTATCAAAGAACGGAGATTTCCATGGTCAAGCTCACCCCAAAACCCCACTTGCAATCTCAAGCCACTCACTCAGGATTTTGTGTGTACACCACTATCTTGATTTTGGGTACATGACCAAACCCTACACCTGAGAGAAAGAGCTTGCAAAACTAGAGAACTTTCATATGTGACTGACCTTATTAACTTTAATGTGGCGGGAGGTTTCAAGCACTTGTCAACAGATTTCAAGGTGTGGGGTGGCCCTGTCTCTTTGACTTTAGTGGTGGGAATTTTCAGTGATTTCTCAACATGACAGAGTTGACTGAAATATTCTGTTTCGGTCCTTTTGGTTTCCTTCCCTTTGTTTGGTCAATTCCATTATTTTCATTATTTAATTGTTTAATTCAATTTTACTACCCAACTAACCATTTGGTCACACCTATTAAAATGTGACATTTCCTTATCGAAACCAATGATTTTTTAGCACCATAATGAGCCGCAATTTTTTGCTTTTAGGCAATATTGATAAGCATCTTTCAAATATGTAAGGTGATTAATCTCTATCTCATTTCTGATAGCCTGTCTGATCCCTATAGACAGGGAGTGTATTTTTCCAATCTTAATAGTCTTTTTGAAGTCACGAAAGGGCTCATCGAAATTCATCACATAATCAGTTGGGAGAAATTGCTTTTGCAATTTGGCATTCATTAATCTCCAAGTTCGAATGTTAGACTATTCCAGCCCATTCTGTTGCTCCTTGCGTGGTTTCTACCAAGAAAGTGCAGTCCTCTTCAACTATCGATTTACCTAAGGAACTCTCATTCTTGCTTCCATAGCACTTTCCAGATAGTTCTTCATCTCTGATACCAAATTTGATGTAGGAAAGGAATTCAAAATAGAATTTGTTTGACTTAGAGATTGTAGGAGAGGGCTGTAGATATCAAATAGCCAGCCCAAAGGTTTGTCTTCTGGTTTCTAATTCCAGAAAATGAAGTAAACAATTTGTTTGAATTGTTTTTTTTTTCTAAAATTTTAAATTCCTCAATAATTGTGAGAGTATTTTAAATAGCAAAAAAACTCTATTAGGTGCAAATACTAACCCTCAAAATAAATCTCCGGCTATGCAAAATAAATTAAAGATGATAACACAAGAAGACAAGCATTTAAATTAAGAAATTGTTACATGATGTGAATAGTATCATGCTACACCAATGAGAGAGTTGGTTTCCCCTTTTTTCTTCTCTGGTTACTTTAGCTTCTCTTTTGCATTTTCGGTTACTCTTCCATCTATATATCTGGGTGGTTTTAATCATTTGTTTTATTTTTTCGTTTTTGGCCCCTACTCTTCACAATCTGTTGCTTAAAGAGTTTCCAGCATCCATCTGTCCCGCCCCTGGACTCCCAAAGTCCATGCCCCTTCATTGGCAATGCTGTCTTTAGGGGCTAGGGACATCTGTGATATGTTTGTATCTTCTTTGTTCTCTTTTTTTTTTTTTTTGGCTTGCTAATAAACAAAGGGTATGATGGCTTTTGCTTTGGATAAATTGTTCTCTTTACCATGAGCCTATTCAAGTAATATGTTTATATCATTCCACGTTATAACTGTTTTATGATTATTTTGCCCATAGATAATACTAGTATGAGATTATATGTAGAACCATGAGATTGGACCTTTTTGGTTATGTTAAGCTAGGTTTATTTCTTCTTTTTGATTTGATTATTATGAAAAAGAAGAGAACCTTTTGGTGATGTGTAAGCATGTAAAGGTCTTTTGTAATGTGTCATTTGGGATTTAGCTATGTTTATTAGATCATTTCGTTGTTCTCTCAACCAGTCTCTGTCTGAATGGCAACTCTATATTTTATTTAGATGGCCGTTCAAGATATGCCAGAAGTGCCTACTAGAGCAAAATCTGAAGAACAAAACTTGGGTCTTCCTGATGTGCCAGCCAAGAAACCAGTTGCTTCCAATGCAGCTAGAGACGATGCTGAAATTGCATCAGCTGGAATTTCCACAAAAAGAGGTCTCTCTCTCTCTCTCTCTCCCTATAATAAATGTACCAACATAAGCACTCACACTTTCCCAAAATGCCCATAAGCACACACATCACACGTGCATGTACTCCCTACTTGATTGATAACTTCAAACTCCTGACAATTTTTGAAAACACAGTTATGGAGGACCCCCTGCCTGCATGATCGAGAAAACAACGTGGCTGTTTCATTATCTGCAGTCTGCCATTACTAATGAACATCTTCTGGCTGCCTCTTTTTCCTCTTTCCATATTTGTTAATTTTCATGATTGTCCACGTGACGGGTTCAGTTTGGCGGTCAATTATTTCCGTATTGTCAGTTTGTACAGATCTGTATAACCAAGCAGGATGGTTTGGGGCAGTTTTTGCCAGTTCTGTTGTTAGCCATTTGTTAAATTTAGTTTTGAACACATGCAAGCGGAATTATTTGGATATACCATTGGATGTTATCGTTAACAGGACGGTCTGCTAATTTAGGGAATCTGCACATATAAAAAGAACTATAGTACAACATAAATAAATGGTGTTAATTAGCTTGCATCCAATCAAGTGCTTTACATGTTTTCACTTATTACTCTGCATCTTGATGGTCAAAAAGTATTCAAAACTTTTGTCATATTTTTAGCTTAAAATAATTAAAGATTATATTATAAAAGCAAAATCATATATTGCATTTTATTTAAAAAAAAATCACTTATAACATTTTCAAAATGACCTAATATCAATTGAAATCTACTCAAAACTAAAAGCATATCGAACTTGAAATAATTTATATTCACGATAATTCAAAACTTAGGCTATTCACTTGAAATTATTAGAATATAAAATTATTCAAATTTTAAAAAAAATTAACCCAAAATAATTTAAAATTAAAATGACACAGAATTTAAAAATAATCAAATCCAAACGCTGATTCATTTGCCACATTTAAAAAAAAAATGATTTTGCTACATTAATTTATAAGTACCAAACCTATTTTTTATGCAAAAAATTATTAACATTTTTTTTAATTTAAATTTCATTTTTTTCCTATTTCTCAAGCGAATCCACATAGGGGTACATGATTGGTAACAGGGCAGATCAAGATGAATTTTTGTTCGTCTCAAATTTGATCCGATTTTATAATCATAAAATTTAAATTCAATCCGATTTAAAAATTTTTTTTATTTTTTTTATATTCAAATTTGACTCAATCCGATATTATATAAATCGTATTTAATTGGACTTAAAATTAATAAAATATTATTTTTTAAATATAATTCTATAATTATATAAATAATTAAATTAAAAATTAAAAAATAATTTTTATATAATATCTTATTAGATCATATCAAATCAAATTTTTTTAAAATTAAAATCCTGACTCTATCTCAATTTTTTAAAATATTGTTTACTCAATCTAATCTGAAATTTAATTTAAAAAAAATAACCCTACAAAATTAAATTGAATTAAAATTCATTGAGGACGAATTGAACTGCCACCCAATAGGGGGACCTGGGCAGCCGCCTCCACTAAAATTCTTGCCAACCTTTTTTATCGGCCACCCAACAAATATGATTATTGAAACCATTCTTACAGCGTTCAATAGAAACTCACAACCGTAACAAACACAAGAAGACACTAATTTCCTGCCAACCGCAATGGTGTTTCATTTAAATTTTTGTACTTTATATAAATAGATATTTTTATTAAAAATTACATCAAATTATTTATCAAATTTTATGTTTAGATATTATTTCTAATTAGCTTTTTTCATATGATCATTTTTCTCATTAAAACTAAATTAATTTATTAATTTTACATTGAATATTTTATTGAAATTTTTTAATAAAATAAATTTACTAAATTATCATAAACGAGTGGCAAAAACAACTTATTCGTGGAGCTTACCAAATAAAGACGATTTATTTTTTTTATTATTAGAAACGGACACGAGATTGCAAAATTCAATGCGGGTGGCTGTGACAGCGTCAGAGGTGTGATAATAAATAAGGGGAAAAGAAAGAGCAGCGGAGTGGAGTAGAGTGGAGTGAAGCATCGTGTCTTGATATTTGTGAAGTAGGTGGGTGAATTTGAAATCGGTGGCCTTTGGATCGAGGCGTTGGTCGATGGGGGAAGAAAGGGAGGAGATGAAGGCTGCTGGACTTGGAACTGGATATCGGGAATTCAGTGGAAGGCATGAATTCCCGTCCAACATAGTGCACGGCGTGTTAGCTGTTGCTTTATGGCTTTGGACTCTCCATTTAAACGCCCTCTTGCTTCTTTCCATTCTCTTCCTTCCTTTTTCCAAATTCCTTGGGTTTGTCCTCTTTCTTTTTCCCCCTTAAATCTTTTCATTTTTAAGTATTAGTTTTATTTTTTATTGGAAATAAAGAATTTAAATGCCCAAATTCATTTCTTTCTTCTCAGGGTGCTTGGATTCCTTTTGGTTTTCATTTTTCTCCCTATCGATCCTCACAGTAAATTTGGGCGGAAGTTGGCCAGGTACTAGTACTACTGCTCTGCTCTCTCTTATTATGCTAGTAGAGTAGATTATATGAATATCATATTACTTCATGGATCTTAAACTTTTAGGCGTATTGGTTTGATTCTCAAATTTTATGAAAAAAATACATCCATTGGATTCGGGCGAATCAAAAACCTTTACTTTTATTGACTTTTTTTTTTTACAAAATTTATTTAATAAAAAATAAAATAAAAATTTAAATGAAAAAACCCCAATAAGAAATAAAAATATATAGATTTTAGAGGAAAGAAAAGGGGAGATTTTTAATGAGTTTGATTTTGTTTGATTGGATTTGATTTAGTATTATTAGTTCGTTATGTATTATTATATAATTTATATAAAATTTTATTATAAAAAAAAAGTAAAAAAGTTCTTAACAATCTTTTGTAAAATTTTTATTTTAGAGTTAAAATAAAAGAAATTTGTTGGAAATTTTTATATATCTTATTTAAGAAATAAGATCAAAAAAATAATGATGAATGATAGAAATTGAAATCTCTGAAATTTTTATTTGAAATATTTAAACAAATAAAAAGAAAATAGTCTACTAAATGGCCGGATGTAGCCAAGTGCAACATTCCAGCTTTTTTCAATCTCTACAAAATTAATATTATAGATTTTAGAAAATATTTTTTTATCAATTTTTAATAAATATTTTTTATTTTTACTTGTTTTAATATAATTTTTATGTATTTTCATTATTTTAAAGTTAAAATTAAATGAAAAAAACCATAATGTGCACATCACTGTATATGTGTCCATTCACGGTTGTCAACTGGCATTTAACACCAAAATTAATGGTTGAATGATGGAATGATCAATTTGTTATGACTTTGAAAATATAAAATCCATTAAGTTACGTTTTAAATTTTGAGGATCAAAATGATATGTGACCCAAAATTTAGGGATCATGTAAATAATTTACTCTTTTAATTGTCTTTTCTTTCTTCCTTTAACAAATGATAATGGCTATGAACAGGTATATATGTAAGCATCTTTGCAGTTATTTTCCCACCACTCTCTATGTTGAGGACATTCATGCCTTTCATCCCGATCGCGCTTACGGTCTGTTTCCTTCTTTCTTCTTTTTAAATTTTACTTGGGTGAAAAACTCGCTTAGTTGCAGGCTATTATTCTCAAATGTTAAAATAAGATGACAGTAAACAAGGTAATATGTATTTACGTTTTGCAAAATGTTTGTTTTATATGAGCATCTTTGCCTTTTTTTGCTAAGCTCAAGCGTGTCTGAAGTTCTGAAACTGTGGGACACCTTCATTTGGCATTAACTAATTCTTGAAAAATGCTTGAATTTGTGGTCTCAAAAACATCACCATGCAAAATTAATTGAATTGTGAAATGTATACTTCAAAAGTTGTATTAGACCATGAAAAATCATATTGCTCAAGCTTATCTTTCATGGTGGTTTAGACAAAAATGTATTTGTTGGATTTAATTAGATAAAAAATTAGTGACAAACTTGCAAAAAGAAAAAAAAAAAATCTTAAAGGAAGATACAAAGAAAACTCATGAAACATAACATTTACAAGATATTCAGAACAAATAAACACCAATAACATATGTAAAAACTAAATTACAGTCATATAAGAATAGGAGGAAAGCACTTAAAAGAAATTTTAGTAATAAAAGCACAGGAAAAATAAAAAAGAAATATTCCAAAGGAAAAAAGAGAATTGCATAATTATCTATACCTTAGTTAATAAAGTAATTGAAACTATAGTTGGCAATGGAAGAAGAAATCAATAAATAAGAAATAACGTTAAATACATTTGAATCAAAAGTATAAAAAATAAAATTAAGAAATAAAATTAGTTAACTTTGTAAATACTAAAAACTACCAACTAAATGGAAAAGAACATAAACTAAAATGATATATTAAGAACAATTACATTAACATGTTACTTGATTGAACTTAGCAAATAACATTTTACTTGATTGAACTTAACAAATATATATAGATAAGATAATAACTAAATCTAAAAATGATGAAAATAATAAAAAAAGAAATAGTATAAAATAAAAAATACTTGTTATTTTCATAATAATTGATTGAACTTATCCAAATTGAAAGCAAAGCTAAACAAAGACCTGCAAGAAGAAAAAAGAAAAACATGTTAGTAAAGGACAAACCAAGTTGAATCAAGAAGTAAAATACAAAATAGAGCAAAATAGGTTTGAAGTTTTCAACTCTCTTCATTTTCTTGTTCCTTCCCTTCTTTTTTTTTTTCTACTAAAAAAAAACCTAATTTTTATGGGAAATAATAAAAATGAAAATTTTAGCAGATCTTACCATCGCCAATATTTTTTTATAAGAAAAACATTCCCTCTCTCTCCCGTTTTCTCCATACTTTTTCCTTTTTCTTCTTCTACCATTACTTGATTGAAATCCATAAAAATAATCACTAAAAAGAAATTAAAATATGTAAATAAAAAATCAGATTTGAAGCAAAATTGATAAAAGAATAAAGTAAATAATAGAAAAAAAAGGCTAGCTTAGTCAATGCATAATAATTGTTATCAACATTTCCAATAGGATTTGAATACAAAAGACATGATAACATGAAAGCAGAAATGAAAATTTAACTTGATGGGCATTTGGAAATGGAAGTCTCTTCATATCATGTGAGTCTCTTCAAATTTAACCTGAAGATGAAAATAATAAATAATTACAAAGATGCAAAATCCCATCCTTCATTAAAAACCAAATCTTCTAATTTTTTACTTTATTTTTCTAAAAAGAAAAAACTAATTAAGCCTTCTCTAGCAAGCCTCTTTTGTTGTTTCTACTAAATCAGATGGGGATTCTAGACCCATGCTTAATTTTATCTCTACTTTGAACATAAATGTATGTGCATGCATAGAAGAGTAATCGAGCTGAGTCAATATAGTAAAAAGCTCAAACTCGAGCTCAACTCTAACCTCGGGGCTCAAAATTCAATATAAACTCAATTAAGCTCATTTGTCAATTAATAATTGAGTTTGATTCTCATACTCAACTTTAAACTCAATTATTTATATTCGAATTCAAACTCGAATAGAAATTTTTTGCAAATATTTTTGTCAATTAAATGAAATAAATAATACTATTTTTCAAGTTAATAATAAATAAAAATAAAATAAAACCTTATACAACATCCAAATCCAAAATTTTCTATAAAAAAACCAAAAATCAAAATCAAATTAATCATAATTCCTATAGCTAAGAACTGGCTATTACTAATGCATTCAGCTTTTGTTTCAACTTCATCTTTCTTTGAATGTTATCTGCAGATTTTTTTTAAAAAAAAAATCATCTAATAAGGTTTTGATAATTTTAGCAATATATCCTAACTTTGTCAACAAAGTTAAAAAAGAAAAAATGCAAGAAGATACTGTCAACGTTTATGAAGTAGTAAAGGAAAACCCCATATCACCTATTCCAAGTTATTTACCTTCCTCAAGATCGAGGACTATTAATTGTATCATTTAAAATTAAAGCATTAAAATATAATATATTATATAACAATATCATGCATATTAATAATTTTGATTAATTATAAATCTAAATTATGTAAACATATAATAATTTAAGCTAAATAATAGTATGTTTTATAATTATATTATAACTAAATAATTATTAATATATATTATAATAAAATATAAAATGTCATAATTTAATAATTATTAATTATTAGTTATAATTAATTATTCAATTAATATTGATTTATGAAAAATTATTTAATATACTGATAATAGAGTTTTTAACTTTTTAAGCGGGATTAAATTAGTGACACATATCTCACCTTTTTTTTAAATTAGTTTTTTTATTTTTTTAAATATACATTAAGGATATATGTCACCATTTTAATTTTGCTTATAGAGTTAAAAAACTCCATTATCAGATTATTAGATAATTTTTCTTGGTTTATTAACCATATATTTAAACATTTTAAATAGTCATAATAATTCATCAATAGTTTGATTATAATTAAATTTAATATGTAAATAAATTATTGTATTTTGGGGCTTATATAGGGTTTATTTAATTTATTAATATTTAGATACCTTATAAAGTATAAAGGTTATGTTAGGTGCATAGGATAATAAATGAGATCGGATGATAATCATCTTATGTTATGTTAAGTTTGTATCTGAAAAAAAATAGGATTGCAAGGAAGATTAATTATTCTTTTGGTATAGGATGATTTGGTCCTCTCAAAACGGAAAAGATTATTTTTAATTCATGAGATTGAATTTACATCTCTTATTATACCCTTAAAAATTACATCAATAACTTAAATTATATACGCTTTGAGGAAAATTAATTTTACTCAATAAATAAATTATCGTATCCTAATTCTTGCACACATCAAATACAAGATAAAATGACATTATTTAATTTTATTTTATTTATAATATCATCTTATTTTTTCTTATCATAATTTTGTGTATCAAACTCATCCAAAGAATAAACAAACATTCTCCTTCTTTGCTTACTTTTTTTGCCACTTGTATCAATTTCCTTGTAAGCATATTTTGCCTGTGGGTGCTCAAGAAAGTGTTCATGTTATCAATTTTTTCTACTTAGCTTACTTTTAGCTTCCTTTCTTTTTTGTTAATTAAGCATACAAACAAAAATAAATAAAGAATAAATAAATAAAAAATAATGGACCAAATCTTGAGCAACTAATAAATCTTAGCTTGTAAATGATGCAGTTTTTGGTTATGAGCCACATTCAATTTGGCCAATTGGAGTTGTTACACTCGCTGAACTTACAGGTTTCATGCCTCTTCCGAAATTGAAAGCCCTTGCAACCAGCGTTGTAAGACCTTTCACCCCTAACTTTTTCTCATATTGTATGCATTTTACACTTTACGACTCAATTTTTTTCAGCCGTAATATGTATATGGGTGAATGATTAGGTATTCTACACTCCATTTTTGAGGCACATATGGACATGGTTGGGTGCCTCAGCAGCAACAAGGAAAAATTTTTGTTCCCTATTGGATGCTGGTTATAGTTGTATTATAGTGCCTGGTGGAGTGCAGGAGATATACCACATGGAGCATGGTTCTGAGGTTTCATTCTTCCTATTCTTTATTCTTCTTACTTTTTAACTAAGGAAGGATGTTTTCAGCCCTTCTGAGATAACTTATTTATAATGGCTATTTTTCTCCAATGCTCAAATATGAAAAGGGGTCTTTTTTTTTATTTTTTTTCTTGCTCTTCTTCTTTATCTGTTTATGTTGGCAACTGATCAATTTTGGCTTGCCTTACAGGTTGCATTCCTTAGGGCACGAAAAGGATTTGTTCGCATAGCCATGGAAATGGGTTGTCCATTGGTCCCAGTTTTCTGCTTTGGTCAGGTGCATTCTGCTTTTTCTCTCTCTTCTTTCACTGACCCCACATTTGTGCAGCTTCAAAATTCATCAATTTCGGCATTTCTACCAGATAATTCTTCATTTATTCAATGCTTTCTACCTGAAATACCCATTCTAGTCTAAAAGCATGCAACTATAGGATAAACTTGCAACTATTGCGTGGCCCTTATTTTCTTGCTTGATCCACTATCTAAAACCTGTCAGTTTCTGAATTTGTTATTTTAACAGTTTATCTATTGTTATTTTTCTAACAACTTCCACATTCTACATCACCTAAATCAAATTTCCTTGCTTCTTACTCGTGTGCTTCAGTCACATGCCTACAAGTGGTGGAAACCAAGTGGGAAGTTGTACCTGCAATTTGCCAGAGCTATCAAGTTCATTCCCATGTTCTTTTGGGGAATTTTCGGGTATGCATAAAATTATAAGTTCTCTTGTATGCTCAATAGGAACCCTTTTTGTTCTTGTGTTGAATAAAAACTTAGTACATTTTTGCATTTCAAAAAGAATAATATAATTTCAGTTACTTGTGAATCCTTGATGATGAATCTTGTGCAGTCCAAGATGTCAAGAAAATCTTTGGGAACATCTTATGATATTCCTCCAAAAAATGCAATGTTTTGCTGGCAAAATTTTATTTACCACTTTGTTTAATATATTGAAATCTTTGCAGGATGTAAATAGAAAGTGAAAGAAATGTTAAGTGATGATCCTTTGTTTTGATTTAAATGAATTTTCTTTTGGGTAAGTTTACTAGAATATGATCCTTTTCTAAGGAAGAAAGATGATCTTCAAATCAAGTATAGGCAGGTGGGAGGAGAGGGTAAAACAATGAGAGATGGTTTCCTCCTGTCCTGTTGTATAACCTAAGTAATGCATTTCAATAAAAGAATTAATTAAAAAAAAAAAGAGTTTCTGCTGCTTGTATGTCAGTGGTGGTGAAGCTTGACGGAAATTGATGGCATCTTGATTACTCTCATGACAATACAAAAGTTGGAAAAGAGGGGTGAAAAGGAAACTACTAATAAAACTTTTCTGTTTGCATTAATTACAAATCAATCCTTATCCAAGTCTTAATATTGGGAAATGTACAATGTGTTTATCTGGAGCTGTTTGAAATGTGTAACCATCAATCTTTTTTGCAGAACTCCTTTACCCTATCAACATCCAATGCATGTGGTGGTAGGCAAACCTATTGAGTTGAAGAAAAATCCACGGCCTACAGACGAAGAGGTACTGATGGCCCTGTATGGTTTCCAGTAGTGGTTTGTGTTATAGTGTCCCATTAGGTAGAATTTACTACTATTGGTGAGTCCTGCATTGACATAGTGAGATTGAAAACTCCTAGTTCGTGCAAATGCCTTTTGCTTAGTGAGTAAAAATGCTAAAGAACATTCAGCATGTTAAAGAGTAAAGAAAACTTGCCAATGAACATTTGCATGGCTACTTTCTACATTAAACTAAAATCCACTGAAACACATGTATGTCTCAATCTTCAGAGAGCTATGTGAGTCATAACTTAAAAACTGAAACGCTCATTGACTGGTCTAGTTGTTGTGATACAGCAACAGTTGGCATTAATAATAACATATGCATTAATCAATCTGTTTCCCAGGTCCTTGAAGTACAAGGCCAATTTATTCAAGCCCTTCAAGATCTCTTTGAGAGACACAAAGCTCGGGTTGGATATGCTGATCTTCCATTAAGGATTCTTTGATATGAACTTACTTTGGGGTTGAGTCCTTTCATGGAATTCTGTTTGTTGAGGTATTCCAAGCAGAGAACAAAGCTAAAGCAGGATTTTATCAATAAGAAAATTATTTCATTGCAAATCTTCCCCTATAAATGAATATTCTGAACTGATTTTTATTAATGCAGCTGCCCCTTTTTGGCAATGCTGCGCGTCCATTCCATTTTGTGATAAATTTGTTGGATAAACAATCAATGAAATGATTAAATGAAATCAAGAGCTATAGATATAATTAGAGGTAGAATTGATCAAGTTCGAGTTGATAAAATAAGTTTAATTTTACATTTAAGTCTTAAAATTTGATCGAATTTTATTTTTTAATTTAAGTTTGATTTAAATTAAAAATTAAATTATTTGAGTTCGTTTGATTAAATTTAATTAATATGTAAAAATAAATTTAATTTTTATATTTCATAAAAATTTGATTATTTGTGTTTGAGTATAAATTTAAATTTAAGATATTTTATTTATTAAAATAATTAAAATATAAAAATTTAATAAAATTTTTGATTTATTTGAGTTAGATATAAAAATATTTAAATTTAATTTAATTAATGATTGATAAATTAAATTATTTGATTTTAAATTTAATTTGATAATAATTGAATTGAATTTAAATTTTATGAAATTTTGTGGATATTATCGTGCTATTTATATATTTAACCACCACCACTCGCGGCCATTTGCATATGAGTAGTTGGCAATGTTTGGTTTAGAATAAGCTGAGGAGAAACGCCTAGCTGTCCAAATTTATTTCTTGAAAAGACATAAATTAATATTAATTAACGGCAAATATTATCAACAAAGAATTTAAATGTTTTGTCAACAAAAGTAATCAATGTTGAATTTTTTACTTTTGATTATGGAGTGAAACTAATATAAAATGCACTAAATAGGATCATCAAATAATTTTTTAATACCATCCTGTATTATAATTTCAACAACTAATAATAGAAAATGATGTTATTAATTTGATATTTGATTTTGTTATAAAAATAATAATCTACAATATATATTATTGTAATTATTCCATATTTAAAATTTAATTTTAACACAAAACTAAATGAAACATAAAAAAAAAATGATATTATAATTTCCACATATAATAAAAATTGAAGTTGATGTTTTGTATAAAACATTAGTTACATTATTAATAAAATTAACTTTAAATTATTTTTTTAATTGTTTAAATATATAAAAATGTTATATTTACTTAAAAATAGAAACATTATCTTGTAAAAGTAAAATATATTGTTTTAAAATTAAATTATAAAAGTTAAAAAAGTTAAGTAATTAACGAAAGAAGAAAGAAACCAAGGGCCAATGAGATACCCAAGAGTGAAGAGTTGAAAAGGAAAAAAAAAAAAAAAGGGTGCTGCTTTTATTTGAATTTAAAAACAATATAAGTATACAACCATCGCCAAATAATTAAAAAA
Source organism: Durio zibethinus (assembly GCF_047325235.1). Taxonomy (NCBI): domain Eukaryota; kingdom Viridiplantae; phylum Streptophyta; class Magnoliopsida; order Malvales; family Malvaceae; genus Durio; species Durio zibethinus. The sequence goes on from NC_143185.1 coordinate 7,362,988, forward strand.
ATACTAAACCATTTAGCTTTTATTTGAATTCAAAGAATAGATTAAAAAATAATAAATAATATTCAAATACAAAAATATTGATACCTAATATATAAATAAAATTATTATATAATTTATATTTATATAAATATTTATCAACTTATTTTAATCTTTAATTTTCATTTAAATAAATTATTAGTTATTAATTTATATCTAAATAAATTTTTAATTTATATCTAAATAAATACTTAATATAAATCAAATTTTCATTTTTTACATAATATTTTGTTTAAAATAAAAAATAATTTAAAAAATGAAACAGTTAAATAACCTTTTTGTAATATTTTAACTTAATTATTTTTTCCTTCAGTTGAGATTTGCCACTCACTCCATGATGGACGGATTGACACAAGACACGAAGTGGGGGCAACTCCCTAGTAAGATCCTAAAATATTTTAGGTTTATTATAAAAAAATATTGTCAGAAGCTTCATAATCAAAGCTCTGTCCTTTTTTGCCTAGCTAAATTGCGGGTCATCCAATAAAATTTTTTATTGTATATTTAGTAATTGAGCTTTTTTATTTTAGGTTATTAATAATTCTATTTTAGACAATGTTAATATACATGGTATATATTATTTGTAAATTATATAATGATATTTTATAAAAAATTTAATTTTAAAAATTTTAAAAATAAATTTTATGAGATATAATCGATAGATTCTCTGTAATATATAATCAAATATAAATTATTTTTTTTATTAACAAATGCGACAAAAAGGGTATGCAAATTAAAAGTGGGTTGTTGAGCATGTAATAATAAATTGAAGGAATGGAGGGGAGTGAAGTGAAGTGAAGTGAAGTGTTGTTATTTGTTATACAGGTGGTGTCGATTATATCAAGGCATTAGTCGATGGGGGAAGAAAGGGAGGAGATGAAGGCTGCTGGACTTGGAGCTGGATATCGGGAATTCAGTGGAAGACATGAATTCCCGTCCAACATTGTGCACGGCGTGTTAGCTGTTGTGTTATGGCTTTGGACTATTCATTTAAACGCTCTCTTGCTTCTTTCCCTTCTCTTCCTTCCTTTATCCAAATTCCTTGGGTTTGTCCTCTTTCTTTTCCCCCCTTAAAGCTTTTCACTTTTGAGTATTACTTTTATTTTTTTATTGGAAATAAAGAATTTAAATGCCCATATTCATTTCTTTCTTCCCAGTGTGCTTGGATTCCTTTTGGTTTTCGCGTTTCTCCCAATCGATCCTCACAGTAAATTTGGGCGGAGGTTGGCCAGGTACTAGTTCTACTGCTCTGCTCTCTCTTATTATTTATGCTATTGCTTTAATTTTTAATTAATTAATTGGCCTTTTTTTTTTTTTTTACAAATAATAATCGCTATGAACACAGGTATATATGTAAGCATCTTTGCAGTTATTTTCCCACCACTCTCCACGTTGAGGACATTCACGCCTTCCATCCCGATCGTGCTTACGGTCTGTTTCCTTCTTTCTTATTCTTCTTTTTAAATTTTACTAAGGTGAAAAACTTGCGCTGTGCTGCGGGACCGTCATTCTCTCATATATATATATATATATATATATATATATATTAACCTTGCTGGAACAAAGAGTCCAGTACTTCAATTTAGTGACTCAAGCCAATAGTGATAATGCATTACAATCTTGTAGTAAGTGTCCTTAGAATAGCAAAAGTGCATTATGATTAAAAAAAAAAAAAAAACATCTTGGAGTTTGCATGATAATAACCTGAAATGATACAATGGCCGAAGGAAATTTTTAAAAACAAAAGAAAAAAAAAAAGTCAATGTATAGAACATACATTAAAAAAAGCCATCAAAGTAAATCTAATCTATAACCTAAGCAAATTCACAATCTATTTAAAAGATAGAGTAATTAAAGAAATTTGGAAAGCAATTAATTCTAAATTTAGAAAATGAAATGTTCCAAAACAACCAAAATCAACCATAAAATCATATTTTGGCTGGATCTTTGTTTGATTGAAATATAGAACGCTAGGATTAATGTCTAAATAACCTATTCATCTCATAGGTTTAACAAATACCGTTTAATCATTTCCCTTCTAACTTTTTATTTCTCTTCATTTCCTTGTAGCTTAAATTTTAAAACACGGTGTTAGAATGCATTAAGAATCAACCTCAGCTCACATTTGAACAACTAAAGGGAGTATGTAATGTGTATTCCAAAACTCTGTGAGACAACAACCCGTGCTGCAGTTTAGAATTCTGAGAGAGACAGAATCATATCTACCAAAAGATATAAGCAGAGTTATCCAAAGTGTTGCCCTGCCCTGATTGAACGAACTTGATTTTTTTATAAGAAACTCAAACTTGATGCATTATAAAATTGGCCATTAACCAACAAAAAGTACAAACATCTTTTTTCCCAGCAAATTGCAAGCAGGAGCCAACAACCCAAAAATCAATGTGCATAGCCGCACATACGAAATTTAAATATGGAATTCTATCTAAGAATGTAGAATGTGTAACATTCAACTAAAAATAAGGTTGAGAGTAAGAGCCAATTTACCAAACATACCTCCTCAACCACTAAAACAAATGCAGGACATGAAAGAAACATACCCCTAAAGTTAGCTCAACACTAAAACAACCTTGTAATTTTGGAACCTTGATCATTTTTTCAGATATAACTTTCCCTACCTTTCTGCTCTACAACTGCAAGCTTAGTACTGTTTCTTACTTGGGTTCCAGTTGCAGGGAAGCACTGCAAAATAACCATAGTTCAGATTAAGTCCATCAAAAAATGAATTGCATAAGATCAAAGACACCAACTCAATATGATGAAGAACATGAAGCACATAAAAATAAATTAATCTGTCATGTCATAGCGGTAAATAAAATTTCTATGCATTTCTACTTCATAACATCTTCAACTATTTTATGTTTACATGAATGATATTATGATAGGAAGCACTAGTTTGTTGCATGTTCAATGAAACCCTGATTCAGCCAACAGTCTTAATGATTGTGCCAATTTAATTAGGCATGTGAAGCATATCAATGGATCCATATAACAAGGAAAGGGATGGTTCATATCCAATACCAAATGCATTTTTCTAGTTAAGGAAAATTGAAACAGGTGGGAGAAGTGAATACCTGCTCAATATAACAGCTGTTGCAGTAAAGGCTAATTTACATTAAGAAAAATTCTAATGAACAAAAATATTAGCCTAAAGAAAATATTTGAAAAAACAAAAGATGAAGCTAATCATAATCAGCACATCTTCACCATAACACAAGAAAAAATGCTAACGAAACTAAATTTGAAATGTAAATATTCGATGAGGAAATATCTGAAAAAACCAACATGCAAATCTCACCGTATAATCTTCAACATTACAAAAAGGATTTGAAGACAAAACATATGATCACATAAAAAATGAAATCAAAACTTAACTGGCTAGGCTTATGGAAATATAACTCTCCTCCTATCATGTATGTAAGTCTCCTCAAATTTCAAGGAAAATAAAAATAATAAATAATTAAAAAATGCAAAATCTCTTCCTACAGAAAGAAAACAATGGAATAAGTATTAACTTTTAATTTTTTACTTTATTTTTTAAATAAAAAAGAACCACAACTAATTAAGCTTACTTTAGTGAGCCACTCTATTGCTTATGCTAAATTGGATAGGGATTCTAGACCCATCCATGGTTTCATCTCTCCTTTGAACATGAATGTATGTGCATGTCACGGGTCCACACATCAGACAAATCTAATTCTAAAAAATAAATCAAACAAAAAAAATTACAGCAAAAAGAAAAAAAAGGTAAATAAAAAAGGTAAATAACACTAAGTGAAAGTTTGAATAACATCTCTACCTCCTTTGTTAGGAACCCAAATTTTCTATGGCATCTTTTTACTCTTCATGCATTCATACAACAAAGTGGCAATTTTTTTCTATTTTTCTAAACACGTTTACTGGAAAAAAAGCTTTTCATGCATTCATATATACATATACATACATACATATATATATATATATATATATATATATATATATATAACATCCAAGTATCATCCTTAAGCATAACTTACCTGGTTAATCTCTTCAGTTAAAATAAAAAAAGACAAAGCAAGTCCTCATCTTTGCAGAAATATTCTACTATTTTCTTTTATTCTCCCCTTTTTCTCCCTCCATCTCTTTCTCTTTTCCAACAATACCACATGAATTGTAACCAGCTGCCAATCCAATCACTAAAACACCAATTCAGACACTGCAGCCATTCTTAAAAATTTTAGGAAAGAATTAATTAATTGACAAGAAAAGCCTCAAATTGGTTGATTGTGGACAAATCATGATGAAAAGAAAAAAAAATGGAAGAAAGGTTGAATGGGAAAGAGAACAAAGAGAAAAGAAAGAAAGAACTGGAAAGAAATGGAGAGGCGGGGTGAAAATCTGTATTAATTTGGGAAAAAAAAAAGAATAGGTTTGAAAATTCTAGTGATTTGGGGAAAGAGATGATATACAAGGATTTTTTTTTTTTTTTCAGACTTCCTTTCTTATAACCTTTTAATTCTTCTTTTATATCCTTGTTTTCTCCGCTCATGTCTCTTCTTTTTTCTCTTTCCAATTCATCCAATTAAGAGACACAAACCCTCAAATCCTAAGCGTAAGCCCACCAAACTCAAACAAAAGACAGCTGTAAACATTAGAAACCCTTAGGGATTCTTTTAATAAGAAAGGTATATATTTCATGCAAATTGTGAATTATGCCCCTTCACCATTACTTCACTTTTGTTGCTCATGCTCTGCATATATTCTAGATACCTTATATAAAGTATAAAGTTTAAACAAACATTCTCCTGTGCCTTGTATTTGCTGCTTATATCAATTTCATCGGAAACTCTTGTGGTGCTCACGAAAGTGCTTATTTTTATCAATTTCTTCTACTTCTTAGCTTCCTTTTAGTTCCCCTGCTTTTTTTTTCTTTTTTTGTCAAGAAAACATACAAGCAAAACTAAATAAATTAAAAAAAAGTAAAGCACCAAATCTCGAGCAACTAATAAATCTTAGCTTGTAAATGTTGCAGTTTTTGGTTATGAGCCACATTCAGTTTGGCCAATTGGAGTTGTTACGCTTGCTGAACTAACAGGTTTCATGCCTCTTCCGAAACTGAAATGCCTTGCAAGCAGCGCTGTAAGACCTTTTGCTCCTAACTCTTATATCCTAAACATTTCACACACCACGACTCAAATTTCTTTCAGCCGTAACATGCATGGATGAATGCTTAGGTATTCTACACTCCATTTTTGAGGCATATATGGACATGGTTGGGTGCCTCACCGGCAACAGGGAAAAACTTTTCTTCCCTATTGGATGCTGGTTATAGTTGTATTGTAGTGCCTGGTGGGGTGCAGGAGACATTCCACATGGAGATTGGTTCTGAGGTTCTGACTCTTTATTATTATTTCTTATTTCTTACTTCTTATCTAAGGAAGGAGGTTTTCAGCCCTTCGGAGACAACTTATTTATCATGGCCAGTTTTCTCCAACGCCCAAAACATACAAGGGGTTTTTTTTACTTCTCTTGTTCTTTATCTGTGTATGTTGGCAACTTATAATTCTTGGCTTGCCTTACAGATTGCATTCCTTAGGGCACGAAGAGGATTTGTTCGCATAGCCATGCAAACGGGCTGCCCACTGGTCCCCGTTTTCTGCTTTGGTCAGGTACGTTCTGCTTTTTCTCTTTTCTTCCTCTGACCCCACTTTTGTGCAGCTTCAAAATTCATTAATTTCAGCATTTCTACCATATAATTATTCATTTGTTTAATGCTTGCTACTGGAATACCCATTCTAGTTTAAAAGTATCACCTTAATCTGTTTAATGCTTTCCACCTGAAATATGCCACTTCTGTCAATTTCTTAATTTGTTATTTTTATAGCTTCTTTTTTTTTAAATATTTTATTGTTATCTTTCTAACAACTTCAACATTCTATATCACCTTAATCAAAATTTCTTGCTTGTTACTCGTGTGCGTCAGTCACATGCCTACAAGTGGTGGAAACCAGGTGGGAAGTTGTTCCTTCAATTTTCCAGAGTTATCAAGTTCACTCCCATTTTGTTTTGGGGAATTTTTGGGTAAGCATAAAATTTTAAGTTCTCTGGTATGCTAATAGGAACCCTTTTTCTTCTTTATTGAATATAAATTAAGTACATCTTTACATTAGAAAGTAATTAGTAATATATTTTCAGTTACTCGTGAATCCTTGATGATGAATCTTGTTCAGTCCAAGATGTCAAGAAAATCTTTGGGAACAACTTATGATATTCCTCGAGAAAATGCAATGTTATGCTGGCAAAATTTTATTTACCACTGTTTTTAATATATTGAAACCTTCACAGGATGTAAATAGAAAGTGGAAGAAAGTTATGATCCTTTGTTTTGATTTAAATGAATTTTCTTTTGGGTAAGTTTACTATAATATGATCCTTTTTAAGGAAGATAGAGGATCTTCAATTTAAGTATAGGCAGGTGGGAGGAGAGGGTAAAACAATGAGAGATGGTTTCCCCCTGTCCTGTTGTATAACCTAAGCAATGTATGAGGAATTCTATTTAAACCCCTTTTTTTTTCTCTATGCACTCCACTACTAAATACATCTCAAATTCAAAATTAAATTTTCTATTTCTACTAAATACACCTCACCCCTCACTTTCTATTTTTCTCTTCCTACCCTTTCACTCCTTCATTCTCTCTTTTTCCTTCTTTACTTTCAATCCAAAAAAAAAAAAATTGTAAATCTATCGAACTAACCCCAAATCACTTGTGTTTTTGGGTTTTACACTGATTAAAAATAAGATTTCTAACTTGTTTTCTATTGATTTGGTTGAAATTTGGATGAAATGCATGTGAATATAAGTTAGGGCTTAAGGTAGGATTTAGATGAAATAGAACTTCTCGCTTAAAGACTTATCGGAAATCCATTTTTGAGAAGACTTAAAGCTTTTCGGAAATCAAAAAGCCTAAAGGTTTCTCAAAAATCCATTATCGAAAATCCTTAAAGTTTCTTGAAAATTCAAAAACCTAAAGGCTTCTCCAAAATAGATTTCCAAGAAACCCTAAAACTAGGCTTTTTAAGCTTCTCGGAAATCCATTTCTGAGAAGACTTAAAGCTTTTCGGAAATCAAAAAGCCTAAAGGTTTCTCAAAAATCCATTAACGAAAATCATTAAAGTTTCTTGAAAATTCAAAAACCTAAAGGCTTCTCCAAAATAGATTTCCAAGAAACCCTAAAACTAGGCTTCTCGGAAATTTATTTCCGAGGGTCATAAGAAAAAAGAGAAAATTGAATATATGGGGTGGATGGGGGTAAAAGTGTAATTTACTAAAAGATAAATTTGGTATTTGATATGTGAGTATTTTTGGAAGGAAATTTGGGGATGCATAAAGAAGTTTGGGTGATGCATTTAGAAGACCCCGCAATGTATTTCCATAAAAAAATTAATTAAAAGAAAAAGAGTTTCTGCTCCTTGTATGTCAATGGCTGTGAAGCTTGACAGAAATTGATGATATGGTATCTTGATTACTCTCAAGACAATACAAAAGCTGGAAAAGAGGGGTGAAAGGGAAACTACTAATAAAACATTTTCTGTTTGAATTAATTACAAAACAATCCGTATACAAGTCTAAATATTGGGAAATATACAATGTGTTTATCTGGAGCTGGTTGAAATGTGTAACCGTCAATCTTTTTTTCAGAACTCCTTTACCCTATCAACATCCAATGCATGTGGTGGTGGGCAAACCTATTGACTTGAAGAAAAATCCACGGCCTAGCGAAGAAGAGGTATTGATACTCCTGTACGGTTTGTATTATAATGTCCCATAGGTTGAATTTACTATTATTGTCACGTCCTGCATTGGCACAATGAAACTGAAAACTCCTACTTCGGGCAAATGCCTGTTTCTTAGTGAGTAATGATACTAAAGAACAAGGATTCAGCATGTTAAAGTAGAAAATAAAACTTGCCAATGAACATTTTGATGGCTACTTTCTACATTAAACTAAAATCCACCGAAACGTATGTGTTTCTCAAGCTACAGAGCTCTGATGAACAGACTCATAACTTAAAATCTGAAGCGCCCATTGACAGATGTAGTTGTTATACTTCAACACTTTGTATTTAAAGTTATATACGCATTAATCAATCTGTTTCACAGATCCTTGAAGTACATGGCCAATTTGTTCAAGCACTACAAGATCTCTTTGAGAGGCACAAAGCTCGGGTTGGATATGCTGATCTTCCATTAAAGATTCTTTGATATGAAATTAGTTTGGGTTGGGTGCTTTCAATGAATAATGTTTGTTTATGTGCCTATCTTCTTTATTGTCTTATTCAATTGGAATGTGAGGACAACAAAAGAAGTGCCAACTTAACTGGCTGGGAGATACTTGATTAAACATAGTTATAAACGTACATTTGATTTTTACAAGTCTCAATTGCATGAATCGGTGAATATGCGATGTATCTGAGTAGGCCTTTTTTGTCCAGCTCGGATACTCGAACAAGGTTTGGTAATTCAAAAACTTACCAATGGAAATTAAGTTCATAAATAGTCAATTTATCCTTTTCATAAACTTATGCTTGGCAACAAGAGATGGATTTAAAGAGAACAAAACACAGAAACCGTACTGTTATCTTCATAGAAGGAGAACCACAGGGTCAAATTAGAGGAAATTCTAAATTGAATCATCAAAGGCAATCAAATGCTCACAAATTCCAAGTTAAGATATGATTGCACTACATTTAAACTTAAAATTGAAAAGCCAAGTTTCCATGATAAAGACAACAAGCATTACAAGTAAAAAAGTTGGGACCATACTCTGTTTTCCTCCAAAATGAAGTGGTTGTTTTGAAGTATGGTAACCAACAACACCTCTGTCCTGCATATCTAAAGAAGTAAAATTGTTATCATGGACATCCACTATGGGTAATATAGTTGCATCCAGGTTTTGCACATTCCAGAGCCAAATCTTGATAGGGCTTATCATATTCCATGCAGTCAGGGCAATAATAAATCCTCTTCTAATCGGGTTTTGTATGACGAGCTTATCTTTCACTTTAAAAGATAGGGCCGGGTTTGTTAGATGAGTAAGATTTGAGGCTTGAATTTAAGGATCGGATCCAATCTAAACAAATAAATATGATATTAATATTAGTTAGATTCGATTTTAAATCCAATTCAATTCAAATCATAAAATAATTTTATTTTTACGTCATAAAAAAATTTTATCTTGAAATAAGTTTTTCTCAAAATGTTAGGGAGATTACCAATGATTTATAATTAGAGATTATTGGATTGGTAATTAGTAGAATTAAAAGACTATTATTTTCCTTTGTAAAAGACTTTGACTATTTAATCTTTTCATCATTACTAGCTAACACAACAAAAATTTTATTTTTATTCAATATAATATATATATATATATTTAGAAAAATTCTCATTTATAGTCTCTGCAATTTAAAAAATTCGCTAATAAAATTAAAAGGTTGATATGTACTTCATCCGTTTTGTGCTCTCTTCATTTATCTGCTTTGCTTGTCTATATTTATTTCTAATTCTATTATTTAAGTAATTTCTATCTTTTTTAATTTTGTTTGTAGTAATAGAGTAGTAGAAATTAGTGATTGGTTTTAAAAAATAGACCCTTTTTTGTTTTTATTTTTTTGAAAAATAAAAATTAAGAATGAAAATGCACTTAATAATTGAAATAAAAATGAGTTCAATTATGAAATTAAAAAAGTTTTCAATCGTAAACAACATAAATGCTTATTATTATTATTATTATTATTATTATTATTATTTGCTAGTTAAGAAACTAGCTCATATTTGAACACTTTTTTAAGTCATTAATTAATAAATATATATTATATAGTTATAATTAGAGGCCATTATATTATTTACAACCACCTTTTTTGTTTTTAAATATATTTGATATCTTGAATTATTTTTAATCTCTTTTGAATATTTTATTTATTTTTATAATCATTCATTTTTAAAAAAATGGATAGTGATATAAAATATATTTCACTATTTTGTATTTTTATAAAATAACTTTTGGTTTTTTTTATCAAATACATTTATTGAAAAATTAATGACAAAATGTCTTTCCAAAAAATGAAAATAAAAAATAAAAACAAAAACAATTTAAAAAAAAACCAAACAGAGCTATTTTCTCTTTTATTGAATTTATTTATTTTTGTATTATTACAATTTAAAATTTTCAATACTATCTAATTAGCTTCTAATCCAAGTAATAATAGGGTAATTCTTTTTAATATTTAATCATATGGTTTTCATTAATATTACTATTAATGACACTAAAATCTTCATTTTAATATTAGTGGTTTTTGACACGTGTGAGGCACGAATAATTCTTATATCTAAAAATTCATTTTAATAAATAATTTTATACTATGATAATAATGATAAATATTAATATTTGATTTTAATTTTGGTATAAAATAAATAAATTTTGATAATTTTTTACATAATTTTTATTTTGATAACCTTTAATGAAATTTTGATAACTTTCAATATAATTTTGGTATCCTTTGATACTAGTTTGCTACCTTATGATATAATTTTGATAACTATTGATAAAATTTTGATAATCTCTTAATGTAATTTTAGTAATTAACAATTTGGTAATTTATTATATTCTTTTAGTAATCATTAATAAATTTTATATTATCATATATTTAATAAGGGATTCTTGTAGGAATGTGAGGATTCAATTTTAGTATCAAACAATTTTCTTTTTATATAATAATAATATTATTTTATTCAAATTTAGAATTTTTTTAACAAAATTGTTTATTAAATAGGTTCTTTATAAGTTTATTTTAATCTCCCAAAATGAAATTTCTAATTTTGTTTCTGCTTGTAACCAATGTTCAATTTATGACAACTTTAAATATAAAAAAATTTATCAGTCATTGATAATTAAGTTATTATTAATTTACTATCATATTATCAGCGATTTACTACTAAACTATCATTGATATATTATTAAATATAAATGATTAGTATTGATTATCAATACAAAATTAGTATTGATTTACTACTAAATTATAAATTATTTACTACTAAGTTATAAATAATTTACTATTAAATTATTAATGATTTACTACTAAGTTATTGATGATTTGTTATAAAATTATAATTGATTACCATTAATCTATCAATGATTTACTATAAAATTATTAATAATTAACTAATTTACTACTAAATTATCGTTGATTTATAATTAAATTATTAGTGATTTTCTATTGAGTTATCAATAATTTACATCTAAATTATCAATAATTTACTATTATGTTATGATTTATATACTACTTAGTTTTCAATTATTTACAACAAAATTATTAAAAAATTATTATTAAATTAATCATGATTCATTATCAAGTTATTACTAATTTATATTAAACTAAGTTTTTTACACCTATGCTTTGCATGGTTAATTTCATAATTTGGTAGTATCAGAATTTATAAAATTTTGATAATTATATGATTTTATATTATATCATCAATATCATATTTATTTCTCTTTTTAATATTTTACTTAAATTTTAAATATAACTATAAAAATCTCAATAGTAAAGATGGATTAAATTGTTCCCTTTGTCCTAATAATTTGAAAATAAATGCCAGCTTATTGTTCTTTTAGTTATTTGATAATGAAAAAAAAATTATTTGTATCACGAATTTATTTTATTTAAATTTAATTTTTTGATAAATGATATGTTTTATTTATCTAAAAAGAGAAGAATATCATATTACTATTTGTTACTATTACAAATGATACAAACTACATATTGATAAATATAAATGCAAAATTAAGTGTAAAAAATTTTAGGGAAAATCTCATATGCTCGGATGTTATATTGTTAATCTGACTAACAAGATGCATTATGAATTCATACAATTTATCATTGCACTAAAATCTATATTTTTTTAAGACACTTATTTTTTAGAAGTTGAACCAAGAAAATTCAACTATGCCAATCATGTTGCATTTGAATTCACTATAAAAATATTGTTAGTACTACAATTCTTTAAAATTGGTTTGTATTAATTATTTAAGTGGTTTTGTTTTATTAAGATTTAATCTAAATTGTCATAACGATTTTGGAACCGTTAGATGAATTTAAAAATAAAATTGAGTCACCACCAATATTTTTTAGTTAAGTGTGATTAATCACCTATTAAAATTTATCGTTTTAATAAAATTTTAAAAAGATAATTTTGATGTTTGCAAAAATAGTTTGGATTCGGAATTATGATTACACATAAAAAATGATTAGTACCAAGAAATTATATATTTTCCTTTAATCTTAACAAAATGGTTTTAATTTTAGCATTTAAGAAAACTCATTAAATTTTTTTTTTAATTTATTTTCATTTCCAGTTTTGTTATTTCACTACTTTTTTATTGCAAAATTTTCCTTTTTTTTAAATTTTTAAAAGATTAACCCATTTTATTTGAGAAAAATAAACTAGAACCTTATTATCGAAAAAACTCTTAAAATATTTTAGTACACTAATAACATTGAAAGAATTCTTCACACTTAAAGATTTCTTAAGAATCACTACTCGAATTTTCTTAAAATCCCATCTTCAAATAAAAATTTCTTTTCTTTCATTTGTTAATTATTTTATTTATTATTTTTTAAAAAAAGAGAGAATTTAAAATTACCAAAAAAAATTAAAATTTTATTTTCATTTTTTAAAAAAAGGTAATAAATACTTATTTTAGAAATTTAAAATTTTAAAACATGCAAATATATATATATATAACTTACAAACAAAAAAAAAATACAAAAAAAAAAATGAAATCATACATGCATTGGCTGGTTTGGAAGTGATTTGGCAGTTTCTATGGTTTAGGTCGATTTGTAAGTGGTTTGGCAACTTTCTCATGAAATAAATATTGGTCTAGTTTAGTTTTAGTTCATAGGCAGTTTACTTGAATTGATCCAAGCTGGTTAAATGGAATCTAAGCAGGTCAGGTGCATGGGTTTCGGGTTTGGCTGTGAATTGGTATGCTAATCTTCAAGTCAACACATCATTTTGTTTTTTTTTATATAAAATAACTTTTTTCAAATAATTTCATCCCTTTTTACTAAAAAAAAAAAAACCTTTCAAGTCTGGTGCATGAGTTTCGGGTTTGGCTGTAAATTGATATACTAATCTTCAAGTCAACACATCATTTTATTTTTTTATATAAAAATAACTTTCTTTCAAATAATTTCATCCCTTTTTACTAAAAAAAAAAAAACCACCCTTCAAGCCTTCAAAAAACAATTTTTTCAAAGCTTTTTATGGTAGCCTAAATTTTGACATTGTGCGTCATGTTGACCGCCACTACCTTCTCCATCATCAGTGATAAAAAAACTCTAAAAAAACTTAAAAGATTCCTCTCAACCTCCTTTACCCACTTTTAGCCTTATTTTTGCTTGAAATTACCCCAAAACTCCTAAATTGACTTACTAACTTTCGACCAAAACTCTTTTTTTTATTGGTTTTTGTTGTGGTTTGTCTTTGGCGCTAATTCTCCATTCTAAAGGATGTGAATTTTGTTATTGATTTTTTTTAGGATTAGGAAAGTTTTTTTTTTTGTTTTTTTAGCAAAGATTCTGTTTTTTTCTCATTTTTTCTTATGAATCATAGAGGCTCAATTTATAGAGCCAAGATGGGGATCTCAAATCTTTGATTTTTTGAGATTTTTTTGGGAATGTTCGAGGTGTTACCAATGGCCTTCGTGCTGTCAGAATGGTGGAGCCTATGTGATTTTTATTTTTTTTTTTTCCATTTTAGCCTAAGCCAAATTCTTGAAAGGCTGGTATAATCTGTCATGGCCAAAAGGGAAAAAATGGGTCACTCGATGCTTCTAGAAGGAAGGAGGTGCAAGTAAAGAGTAAAGGTCAGTTGGCAAAGATAGGGTTCATGGGTTGCCAATGCCATGCACAACACTCATTGTCACAGAGCCTTTTTTTTTTAATTAATTTTTGTTATTTTTATTTTTTATTTTACTCATTTTCAAACTTTGATCTTTACCTGGATTTTGAGTCACAACCTAAATTTGGGCTTATTTAAGACTTTAGGTTTGTTAATTTATTTGTCATTATAATTTAAGCTAGCAACCCAAATAACAAAGATTGGGCCTTGACCCAATCAACTTTGACTTTAATTTCAACCATGCTATTAAACTCTACAAAGCCTAAATGAATTTAAACCCGAACAAAAATAAGTATATACATAAATATTATTTATGAAACTTTTAATCAAATAGTATCTTATACATAAAAACAAATATACATAGACATAAAGAAAATAACATGTTCTTAAGTTTTAATATAATTGCATCTTAAAAATTATTCAAAATAAACATTAACTACCCTTTACATAAAAATTGATCTTGTGAATCACATTGATGAATTTGTAATTATAATGCCAAAAAAGACATGTTACTAAATAAATAGTTAAAAAAACTTTGATAAAATATATTTTTTTTAATTCAAAAAGTTTGAGACTCATCTTTGTTAAATCCAATAAAAAATTTTAAAGTGAAAAAATAAATAAGACAAAGATCATTTATCATTATTTGTAAATAAAAGAATCAAATAAAAATTATTAAATTTAATTATCCAATTAAAAAATAAAGAATAAGTGTAAAACAATATAAATTTTCTTATAATTTTATGAATTATTAGATGATGAATTTTGAATATATAAAAATTTTAATTAAAACTTTGTTACCACACATGAGAACTTTAATATTTTAACATTGTATAAAAATTCAAGTGAATTTGTTCTACAAAATAAAATTTTTGAAATTTTAAACAAACAAATTACTTATACTTTTGAAAATAATACCTTTTAATTAATGAATTTTTCAACAAATATATTCGTTAATAATCATAAAATTAATTATAATATATATAATAAATTTTAATAAGTAATTGTGATAATTGATTTTTTTAGCTTTCTTTACCTTTTTGTTTTCTTCAATTTAAAAGTAATATTTATCTATTAATTGTATTTTCTTGGATTTTTTTACCTTTTCATTTTCTTCAATTTTAAAAATAATATTTATTAATTAATTGTGCATATTTGGCTTTTTTTTATCTTTTTGATTTCTTCACTTTTAAATATAATATTTTATTTATTTAGTATGATAATTGATTGTCTCTTTTGGATTTTATTATCTTTTAGTTTTTTACAATATTGAAGATAATATTTACATGTTTAAAATTAGATTAATTATGATCATTGAACGTGCTTTTAGAGCTTTATTTGCCTTTTAATTTTGTTTTATTTTAATAAAACTAATATATTTTTATTAATTGTGATAATTGATTTTTGTTTTGTTTTGTTTTTTTATCTTTTGGTTTTCACAATTTTAAAAAGATATATTAAATTGATTATGTTTTGCTTTATTTTCCTTTTGTCTTTGCTTTTTCTTTTTTTCAATAATATTTATCTATTAATTGTGGTCATTTATTATTCATTTTTTTGTTTTTTACCTTTTTAATTTCTTCAACTTTAAAAATTATATTTATCTATTAATTGCGAAATTGATTGTGTTTTTTTGGGCATCTTTTGTCTTTTAGTTTTTTAAAATTTTAAATATAATATTTACTTATTTAAAATTAGATTAATTGTGATCAATAAATATATTTTTTTAACTTTATTTGTCTTTTGATTTTTTTAATTTTAATAAGAATAATGTCTGTTTATTAATTGTGATAACCTTTTTTTTTTGTTTTTCTTTCCTTTTGATTTTTCATCATTTTAAAAAGATACATATTATATTAATTGTGTATTGCTTTTTTGTTTTTTGGCTTTCAACAAGCTTAAAAATATATAGTCATGTATGTGTGTGTGTGTGTGCATGTGTATGTATATATTTTAAAATTTTGATTTATTTAATGAGATTTTCAAATAATTTGCTTTAATATGTACTTAATAAATTCTATTATAGGAATACAAAATTGCATAAACTTGCTAATGGATAAAGAGATATTTACAATAATAGTCCTATAAATATAAATTGCATTATAATAATTTATTTAATCGATGATATTTAAAATTTTGTAGAAATATATTTAATTTTTAATTTTAAATAATATATTAAAAAATAATCTTGTAACTCATGGGTTAAAATAACCTACTTGAGTAATGAAAAACATTGATAATATTAGAATATCATTAAAAGTATTCTTCTAAATGGTATAAATTTTTATTTGCTATAAACCAAAATTTGTTTTAGTGGATGTTGAAAATTACTTATATTACAATTCAACTCGAAAATTGATCAATTTTTAAAAGAATGAGGTACAAAAAAATTTAAAAATATATATACAAGATTTTAATAAATTAACTATACTTAAATGATGTGAAAAGGTAAAAATTAATTATTAATATTGATTACTAAATTTACTTTTCTTTCAAAAGAAGAAACAATCCATTTAATGAATATATTAATCTCATGAGAAAGAAGATGTCAACCCCTAAAAGATAAAAATATTACTTAAAATACTTTTCACTCAGTGTTTTATTTTACTCTAAATAAAACTATCATATTTAAATGATGAGATTTGCGAATTTGGTATTAATTCTCTAGTGTTT
Source organism: Durio zibethinus (assembly GCF_047325235.1). NCBI lineage: Eukaryota > Viridiplantae > Streptophyta > Magnoliopsida > Malvales > Malvaceae > Durio > Durio zibethinus. The sequence goes on from NC_143185.1 coordinate 7,379,657, forward strand.
ATTTTACCTCAAATTTATTTAATAGAAAAATTTTCAACTTTTCTCTTTAGCTATACTTGTGCCTTTCATAAATGAAAATTTGTAATTCAATCCTGAACTTTAAGTCATGGATGTGAAAGAAAAATATGTAAAAAAATAATTATCTTTTTGCTAATTAATAAAAACATAAATTGACTAGGAATGTAAAATCTTAGACTTGATTTTAGAGTCATTAATCAATGTTGCGGTTTAAAAAACTATTATCATTCGTAAATTCAAAAAATACTTTTGATAAAAATTAATTGAAAAAAAATAAAAAAAGTTAATAAATTTAGTCTTGATTTCAATTGTGGGTTTTATAAATTAGCATTAAATCCCAAAAATTTATCCAAATTCACATATATTTATAATATTAATATTTTTGTATCTCTTCTTTATATTATTAAAGTAGGCATTCAAATGAAAGTTTTATTATTATAAGTTATCCTTTAATTTTTGTTTTCAACTATAAGTGCGAATGAAAAAATAAAATAAGTATTTAAGGTATTGTTTTGAAAAAAATTGATTTACAAATAAAATATGAAAATAAATAAATAAATTTAATTAACCATTAGACTTCTAAAATTGAAATTAAACCTTTAGAATCCAATATGAGTATATATATATATATATATATATATAATATAATATAATATAATATAATATAAATGCTTTCCACTTTCTGTTTTACTATAAAAGTTTTTATTATATAAATCACTACTCTAGCCTATATTGTAATTAAACAATAGGTGCATAAGAAGAGGGATAAAAATACTTATTAATCAAGTTAAAATGTTGTTTTATAAATAGTAAATTGCAAAGAATATGAAAAATAAATAAAATTTATTATGGTTTTTATAGTTTTTATCAATGTTATATTAAACCCCTAGCTTCTATTCAAATTCATACAACATTTTTTCCAAATAATTTTTATGTGCATTTGATCTTTTAGGAAAAAATTATTCAAAAATTCTATTATTAAATCTTCCATTAAAGCTTATGTTTTAAGCAATTATTATACAAAAAAACAAATATATCCATTCTTACTAATCAAGTTAAGTTATTATTTTGATAAAAAATATTAAATTTAAAAATGATAAAGTAAATAAATTCATTCATAAGATTTATAAACCCTATATATATTTAATATTAACATTTTTATTTTTTCTTTATGAATGTTTGTGCTTTTTAAAAGGAAAAATCTATAAAAAAAAAAAATGGTTGTATTATTATAACCAAATCATTATTACTCAGTGTCCATGTTTAACAAAAGAATATAGTGAAATGAAGTAAAAAAAAAAAACCATAAATATTTTAACTAAATATTTTGGTATAATTTTTCTTTATCTAATAAAACTCGCCTCTTTGATTCCTCTCAAATCAAGACCTACAAAATAAAAATGTTAAGATCTAATTGTTAATTAGCAAAAAAGAAAAAGGTTTTAATTTTTAGAATATTCTTGGAGACTTTGGTTGATTATTTTATTTTACTTGAAAATCATTGATTTTAATAATAATAATAATAATAATAATAATAATATAAATGTTAGCTCTATAACTCTCACCCTTAACAAAGACAAAAACCATAAATCATAAGAAAATTAAAAGCCAAAAATATAAATGTTACAAAATCAAAGATTTGATCAATAAATCTTAACAAATAATGGTTTAAAATAAAATGAATACAAGAAAATCAAAAGTTAATAAGACTTTCAAGTCACAGCGGATAATACTTCGCAAGTTAGGTGTGGATTTTCATAAATAGTATCAGAGTAGTCACTAGTCAGACGAGAGCTAAGTGCTATACTGTAAAAACTACCTCTAAAATCCTATGAGAGCTAAGTACTATACAGTGTAAGTCACCTTTAAAATCTCAACGTCTGATATGATTCTATAATCTGTGAATGCTTTGTGTTAAGCTTGCCTAATATTTGATGTGATTTGATAGATTTGTGTGTTTTGTGTTGAATTTGTCGAAGATGTCAAGATTTAATGAAGAAAGTTTGTGACGCCTCAATCTCACATCGAGATAATTTAAAGTTTTACTATAATATATATGTAAAGATCTAATCTAAAAAACTTATGACGTATCTTTTGTGAAAATAAAATCGTGAGACTTTCAAATCAAAATGAACAATAACTCGTAAGTTGAGTCAAAGTAATATGACATAATAATTTGAGAAAAAAATTTAATAAAAACATAAAAGACACTCGTATAACTCTCACTTTTAAAAGAGATAAAAAATCGTAAGTTACAGAAAAATCAAAAGTCAAAAATGACATTGGGGTATCGCCTCATTGGTTAATATTATTTCTTTTTAATTTGACTCCTTTGAAAAAGCATTGCTAATTTAATAAAAAGTTGCACTTTAAGATATATTAATAAATTATAGACAGTAATATTTAAATCTCAAATTTATTAAATATCAATCTCTTAAAGAGAATATATTACATTGTTTTGGTGATATGAAGTATATTACATTTTGGAGAAAAAACTGTGCCTAAATCAGCAGCCTCACATGGCATTTTTATTTGACATTATTATTAATCCTAAATCAACAATTACAAATAAAAAGAGAGAGTAGAGGGATTAATGATGCTATTAGTCCTTAAAAAAAAGACATTTTATTCTTTCTTACCAACTACCAATCATGCTATTAATACTTTTATAAATCAGTGAAACTTTGTACCAAAGAAAAGGATCAAAGTTAAGTTTTTGGAAAATATTTCTCCTTTCCACCAAAGCAGGTATCACTGCCCTCATTCCCAAAAATTTTCAATAAGGAATATATATAAAACATGTTAACTTTCCAATCTTACTCTAAACTCCACATTTTTTTCCTTCAATTTGGACAATAAAGTATTACAAAAATACGGCAGTGATATTACATTTGTGACAGATGGGTACTAAGCATTTAAATGCACTACTATGTAAACGAATTGGCAAACATGGAAAGTTCCATGTTTTCCTAAAACCCGGCACAAGGATTAACCAGTTCACATGCATGGACCATAACATATATACCAAAAGATTCTTAAGGTGAAGCTAATATGTTACTCTACATGCTAAGAACCCATCCATCTAAGATTTAGAAACCATTAGCATGAGTCCTGACAAAAGTAATCCAAAAACAGGAGCTACAAAGTTGGTAAAACTCCTGAGAAAAGACGAGAGAATGGTGAGGGGAGAGAGGACAAAGAAAAAGATGAAAACTGATCCAAAACGTTTCCCGGCAACAAAAATATTTGAAAAAATAAATTTTTTTCTACCGGACATGAACCTGATCTTCAAGAATGATCCCCGCAAAGCCTGCTCTTATATATCCTTTCACAGTTCTCTTGACATTCATCGCATTTCAATATCCATTATCACCATCCCCAATGACAGGAATTGACACAACCTGGGTGATTTGTTGCCCCTGATCCACCATTTCACCGTAGGAAATAAATCTCATGTCCGGTAATCCCAGGCGAGCAGCAGATATGGAAAATCCTAATGATGGCAGCAAAAGATGTTAATGAACATATCATCTCGAAACAGTTAAGCAACGAGATAGAGAAAATCTTTTAAACAAATATATTTGTGTAATCATGCACATTCAGATTTTGATACTGTAAATCATCAAACATAAATAAGGGATAATTCAAAGAACCAAAATGATAGTGTTATACAAATGAAACCAACATGTGGGAAGAACAATAGGACCAAACTGCAGTAATTACTAATTTGCTATAAAAACCCTGTGAATTGGTATGTGGTCCTCAAAAAAAGTCCAATGGAACTAATATCTGGCTTCTGGAAATAAAAGGAGACAAAAGAAGTAAACAGAAATGCCTTGGATAAAGAAACAATCAGCAGCAATGAAATAAGCAGTTAGCACTAAAAAATTGGAAATTCACAGAGCGCTCTTCTAGTTTGAATAAAAAGATGCAATCCATCACCCAGAAAATTAAAGCAAAACAGCTAGCAAAAAACTCCCATTTTAAAGAACCAGATTAATCTTCAAAACTCAAGTAGTTATCAATCATACAAACAAAGACCAACACTTGGGATTATCAAATCAATGCAAAAACTGCACAAACCACCAAAATAGAAGAAACCCAAATCACAAAAAATCCAGCAGTTTAATGATCAATAAACAGAAAAGATTGGCCTTGTTATATCCAGAAACTCCAACTCAAGAAAAGCCACATCTTGGAATTCTTAAATCAATGAAAAGATTGGAAAAGAAACAAAGAAATAAAGCAGAGTACCACTGGTGAAACAATACAGAAAGCCAGCTTTTTCAACAAGCTTAGCAATGAGATCATCGAAACAAGCAGGGCCTTGGTGAACCCCTGGCAATTCCAGAATCTGTCTAAGTGCCTTTGCAGGTGGATTCCTCTCTCCCAAAGAGCTGATATAGCTTGGAACCGCTTAGAAGCAGTGAAGAAAGTGAAGAGAGTGTTGGGCTTTGGTTTTCTTGTCCGGGTACTGATGGGAGATATAAAGGAGCCACATTTGAAATTTGGAAGTAGAAAAGAGTGAGCTTGTGAGAAAGGGTGGTTGAAAAAAGAGAGAGATTGGTCTCTGCTAGCTACTACTGCTGATGATGGGTTCATGCTTGAAGCTCAGTTTGCCTTCCTCTTTGCGTCGGTTGGTGAACCTTTACTTTGAAGTTTGATGATGAAAAGGTAACTTATTGTCAAGAATTTTTCTTTCGCAAAATTTGATCAATGAAAGAGAAAAATAAATAAATAAAATTTAAAAAGGAAAGAGAACAGAAAAAGAGAGAAGAATAGGGCTTTTGTATCCAAGAAAAAAAAAAAAGGGGCTTTTATTTCAAGTAGGCATTTACCGGAGGCAATAATTTGATACTTCTTTGTCTTATTTTTTAAAAATATTATATAGATGTTTCAAAATTATATATTTTTTAATAATTGAAATTTTTATATTTTATATTTTATATTTTAAAATTATTTTTTATGATTTTTAACTTTTTAATATTAAAAATTATGAAATTTTAATTTTATAAAAAATTTTAATTTTAATATTAAATATATTAAAATTAAAAAAATTTTTAATTTCGTAAAAGTTAAGTTTAATCAATTTAGTCTTTAATTATTATTAAAATAAAATTTAAAATAATTGACAACAGTATTAAATATTTATAATTAAATTCAATTACGTAATTTTTTTAAGACATAACATGTTAACTTGAAATTTTTTTTATCAAGTGACATATATTAGTATAGAAAAATTTTGTTTTCAAATAAAGAATATACTAAAAATTGTTTTTTATTTTTATTTTTGAAATGTAAAATTGTTTTTTTTTTATAATTTTAAAATATTAATTTATTTTTAATTAATATAAAAGATGATTTCTTTTAAAGCCATGATTTCTTTTAGAGCCGTTTGGTTCATGTAACCATAAAATTAATGCACCTCAACTGCCAGGTAACCACTAAAACCCCATGTCATCCAAATTAAAGCTGAATCTTAATATTGTTATCAATTTTTCTTAAATTTACTTTTAATAAAACTCATTAAAATAAAATTGGAATAGAGGGACTAAAACAGTAAAACTAGCATATTAGAAGAACTAAACCCAGAGTTTTAAATTTACATAATGCTAGCACTACCTCATCTTTGTTTATTTTTTCCAATTTTTAAATCAAATAATTGTAAACCCTAAACCCTTTTCTTTATTATTTTTATTATTACATCAAATTGATTTGGGGATTTTTTGAATCTCACAATTGAAAACTATAAAGTAATGAAAACTTTGTTGATGGTACAATAAATATATCATTGGATTTAGAAGAGCTTTAATTTGGGTTTTATTGGTTTCTCTCCTACCAAAAATTTCAGAGCCACACTTGCCAATCTTCACAGTGGAGAAAGTGGGCAGCTTTGATTCAGTATAAAAAAAGGGGTGAAAAAGCTGGAAAATCAGAGGAAAGAGACTAGGTATGGCGTATCAGATCAAAAAAAAATGAAGGATAGGTGACGACGGATTGGGAAGTGTTCCTGTTTCTGAAGCATCCGTTGTAGTTCAAGCTAACACACTAAAAGCGGGTAAATATTCAAGCTTTTCAAAAGCAGCAATTCCCGTTGAATCATGGACATTTCTGTACCAAAGAAGGAACGGGGAATCCAATAAAACAATCAGTTGACACCTGTGAAACTCCCAACTAGATTTGCAGAACCCAATCTAGCTACAAGGGTGTAAAATGTGTTTATGAAATATAAATATGATCTCTGGTGACAGGTGCTCCGTGATTATTAACAATCTCATCCAGCAATCGAGTAGGACAGTTGACAAAATGTTGCAACAATTACCTTCTTAATACCAGGTCCAACGATTTCCTCAGAAGGAATTCATGAAGGGCAATGAATTGAGTCATCAGAATCATATTCGGAAAATAAATCATAACCTGACTCTACTTCAGAATCAAGACCATTGCCACCAGCTTTATGGCCATGAACGATCTTTGATGAGTTCTCCGGATCTACATAGGCAGTTTTTTTGTATAAGCCCTTGCTTCTGTCCAGAAATCCTTTTCTCATCATGCTTCCAAATCTTTCCCTGATATCAACAAGGGGGTGACTCTGAATAAGTCGTTGACAATCATAGGCTTCCCTAAGAACAACAGTTTGAGTACCAGATATCTTGGAAATATAAAAGATGCCAGGATGGCGCTCAAACACCTTAGTAAACTTCTGAGATAGTGACAACGGTTTGCGTAGATTACTCACATTCCGACGTTGAGTTTTCTTCTGTATGGTAAGGTGAAGAAGCTCATGAAAGACACCCACGATTCTCTTCTCTGAAACATCAGTACGTGGATCCAAGTGAGAGGCATCAGCAAAAGGTGGAGTATATGGTAGTTTTTGCCATTCTTTCAACCATTCCATGCACTTTCTCTTCAATCCAAAACCCCTTGTAAATCCTATTGGGAAGGCTAAACAGTTATTTTTCAAATCTTCTTCTGTTTGCATGACAGCATTCTTCTCTAATTGGGAGACTGCAAGTGTATCATCCCATGATAAAAGTTTTAAGCCAATGCGATCATCGGCTAGGCGAACCAAAGAAAATAAATCAGGGTAATGTGGAATCAATGAATCAGCATAATCATAAGGCAATCCCAAATCCCATTTCAGCTGATCAACAGTTTGTAAAGGAAGGGTTCTGTCCTTGGTAAGCATCAGCAATTTGCGGAGCCTGTCAAGCAAATCCATCATACCCTCCAGGATAACACCAAGTTTATCATGGCAAAGATTTAAGGCTTCAGGAGTCAACTCAAAGCAGGGAACACGAGTGCCAGCGCTATCAAATACATAAGATTCATGAAAAATGGTAGGGTATCTCCTGATAAATGTGGATAGCTTAAGATCATGGGGCAGACCAAGTTGGCCGCGATGCCGGGACAGTTGGTAAATGGGGAGACAACAATTTGGAGCAGAGGAAAGGATGGAAACAAGATTGCAGGCTGCTCTTAGATCTCTTTCACCAGCAACAACGGCATCTAAGGTTTTATCTTTAACCCATTTCAACTTAACATTAACTAGACTGAAATTCTGCTGGTAACTAAATCCCTTCCTCAATCCACACGAAAAACCAAGGACTTTAGCTTTTCCACACAAAAACCAATAACCCATTTCCTTATGGTAATAGAAAAATGATACATATCAGTAGTAACATGCTCCCAAAGTTCACCAATTAAAACAGCCTTAGCAACATCTATAGAGACAAAGAAAAATACCCAGATTAAGATTTTTGCTAATTCTGCATATACTGCTTTGTAAAGTAAATAAACAAGAGTAAAAAAAAAAAAAAGAAAGTAATTCCAGGTGAGACAATATATCGAACACATAATGTGCAAGAATGCCACCATATGAAAATTTATTACTTCTTGGGCCACAACAAAAAAAAAAAAAAATGCTTACATGAATGAGGCTGAGCTGAAAATTTAATTTTCCAGTGAAAAGGTTGAGCTGAATCAAATTGTTGTTCTTTTTATCGTCTTTTTCTTTTCCTCCTTAGAGGGTTGAATGATTTCCCTGGAAAATTTTATAAAAATTTTAGTGCTGAAAAAAGAGAAAACTATGCCGTTACTCAGACGGTTTAGACGTTTAAAAAGAGTAAAGGTTTTTTTTTTTCAAGAAAGAAAGGAAAGTTTTTTTTTTTTTTTTGAAATAGAAAGGAAGGAAAGCTAAATTAAAATATAAGAATTATCTCCATAAAAAATTTAAACTTCACAATTCACAAATAGTATTAATACTATAGTTCATAATTCTTTATGGCATAAAATTTTTTTTTTTTAAAATGTGATATACGTGGTAAATTTGTATCTTCGAATTAAAAAATTATACTATCCATATATAAAAACAAACTCACGTACAAAAAGAGAGAATTTTAGATCGTGACTATTTATGATAAATTACATCGTGACAGGCTGAAAGCTAATGGTAGGATGGCGGGAAACAAGAGATTTTACAATAACTATAGCTTTGGGATATTATTACTTAAAAAGCATCTTGTGTACGAAGAAAAGGGAAAAAGCAGCCAAGAGAATGGAGTACACTAATGGATTGGGCTTATGATTTTGCTGGAGGGTAGTGAACTAGGAAAGCTATTTGGGAAAGAGGAGGTGAGCCTGGAAGAATTGGAGGAAGTGGTAAAGATTGGACTCACTCTGGATTGTTTCTACCGATGGATTAATGCTCAAAGAGTTATTTTGAATTTGATTTAAATAAAATTTAAATTTAATTTAATTATTGTTAAGTTGAATTTGAACTTAGCAATTAAATTTATCAAATAAATTAAATTCGAATATCTTAATATAAGTTCGAATATTTTATTAATCTATTTGAATTTTTATGTTTTAATAATAATTTTATTATTTTAATTAAAAAAATTTATTATTTTACACTTAATATATGAATTCACATCCAAATTTGAACACAAATAATTGAGTTTAAAATCGAGTATGAGAATTGAGTTTGTTTTTTATTCTATAAATGAGTCTAATCAATTAAATTTGAGTAGTTTGATTTTTATTTCAAGTCGAACTCAAACTTAAAAATTAAAAATTGATTAAATTTAAATAAAATTTCAAAAACAAATATCAAATTGAGTTTGAGTTCAAACTTCTTATTATATCATTTCAACTTAACTCAATTACATCCTAATCTATTCAGAACAAGCATTGCGCCCTTCAATAAAATCTGATGTTTTGATGCTAGAAGGGAATGTTGTCACAACACTACATCACCGATTTATTATACCAAGTAAATTTCATCTTAGGTTATTTGTTAGATTGTCAAATTCATTGTCAAGAATGAAATAGCATAACAAATCTAGTTAATATCAAGGGTATAAACAAATTAAGATACTCATAGCAGCTTAAGTTCTACTAAAATTTTTAAACTCAACTCGTCCATTGATTAACTAAGTTCAAACTTGAATTATTTGAGTAATAAGTTGAGTAATATTCAAGTAATTTAATACCTTAGTCAAAAAACTCTAGAATTTAATAAAATTTTTATTTTAAATATATTTAATATAAAAATAAATAACAAAAAATATAATATTTAATATCAATATTTATAATTTTATCAATTTACTTTATTAAACTAAACTTAAATTGTTTAATCAAATTATGAACTCAACTCAAATATAAAAAATAAAATTCGATTAAAATTGATTAAAATCGAAGTCAAACTTGACAGCGTATCAACTTGGTTACACCCTTTGTTAAGATCCATCATAAGATGTCAAGGTTTCGGGGTGAACTGAAAATCAAAATGGCAAAGAACGTAATTTATACGCTAGATACTTACATATTAGCTGCCTTCTATTTAAGTTTATAAAACCTATCGAGTCATAGAGATTTTAACAATTATATTAACCATGTACTTAACTAATTAACGATTGGAATAAGGGTTTTGAAATTTTACAAACACTACGAGGGTTTAGATTTTTAGTGACGTTTTGTTTAATATTTAGTGATGTTTATAAACGTTACTAAAAAATTTATGACGTTTACAAAAAATGTCAGTCAGAGTATCAGTTATATACGTATTATGAAAAATAATGATATATTTTTATAAAATATTATTATATTAACGACATTTATATATGAAAAATATTGCTATATTAATAACGTTTGTATCTGAAAAATGTCGCTATATTAATAATATTTGTATCTAGAAAACATCGTTATTTTAGTAGTGTTTGTATTTTTGAGATGTCGCTAATTTAATGATATTTTTATCAGAAAAACGTCGTTACTTTGATGACGTTTGTATAAAAAAAATACTGTTAATTTAATGGTGTTTGTGTTTAAAAACACCGTTAAATGCTGAAAATAACAACTTTGATAGTAAAAATATCACTAAATTTAACAGTATTTTTTGATACAAACGTCATTAAATTCAATATTTAGTGACATTTTTAATACAAACGTCGCTAAATAAAAAATTTTACTTTTTTTAAATATTTATTATTAAATAAAAATTAATTTAATTTTATAAATTGAATATTATAAATATTTAAATATCTAAATATATAATTTGTTCCAATATATATGTAATACAAAATTTAATACATATAATAACATTCCTTTGTTTAATACAATAACAAAGTTTAATAAGTTGAGTAATATTCAAGTAATTTAATACCCGAGTAAAAAAACTCTCAAATTTAATAAAATTTTTATTTTTAATATATTTAATATATAAATAAATAATAAAAATATAATATTTAATTTCAATATTTATAATTTTATCAATATGTTTTATTAAGCTAAATTCAAATTACTCAATCAAATTATGAATCAAATATAAAAAATAAAATTCGATCAATCTCGATTAAAACCGAAGTCAAACTTGACAGCTAATCAACTTGGTTACACATTTTGTTAAGATCCATCATAAGATGTAATGGTTTGTGGTGCACTGAAAGTCAAAATGGCAAAGAGCGTAATTTATATTCTAGATACTTGCATATTAGCTGCCTGCTATTTAAGTTTATAAAACCTACAAAGTCCTAGAGATTTTAACAATTATGTTAACCGTGTACTTAACTAATTAACGATTGGAATAAGGGTTTTGAAATTTTACAAATGTATGTCCAGTAAAGTACTCCAGATATTAAATAAAAAATTCTCCGAATAATTCATTAAAAACTATCTCACCATTTTTTTCTTTGGAGAACCTCACCGCTCACGGCAAACTGCCAACTGCCAACTGATATCATCTGGGATTTTACAATCCTATCATCCATCTTTCATCATAATTACAAAAGATATATCTCATACAGGAATACCATGCAAAGGTCCTTTTTCAAAAAGTTGAGTTTGTAAAGCCATTTAATATAAGCTGCAACAACAGCATCAATTCATTTTCGCTTTCCCAAAAACGAAAAATTTCCCATGCACTACTGAATGTCATTCGCACATGTGAAGACATCAGACACCATTCCTACTCATGGCAAATGAATGACCTAATGAATGGATGCAGTAATGCATAGACGTTGTACCATCTAATTTTCACATAGCTTTGGTCAAAAGAAAAAATAATTAGTGTTTAAATAGCTGATCCTGGCGGTAAAATATCCGCTAACATATAACAAGTTTGACATGGAAAAAGGTCAGGTTCCATCGCTAGAACAACATAAATGGCACATTTCAATGATAAAATTGTAACAATAGAGCAGGCATTGCTGACAAGAAAAGTGCATGTTTCCTATTTAAGATGTTGAATTAGCAATCAAAGCAGAACTAAGCCTCTTAATTAGAGCTAGTAGAGTGGGTGCCCCAATATCCATCCAAACATCACTACTGAAGATAAATCCTTCTTGATTCCAGCATAAGTATAAAGCTAAAGTTTGTGATGGATGGAAAGTAATCACAATCTAAAGATTACTTTTGGGAATCCAAATTAGGAAAAATTCGCCAGTTCACTGCCTAAATCACTGGCCATTATCCAAGCTAACTCCAGTTAATACCTTCAAACAAACTCAATGAAACACAAATCTAAAAATGTTACCAGTTGGTCACATGCCTTTCGATCATGATGTACAAAATGTAGCAATACAAAGTGACGAGTAATTCTGTGTTGGGCATCTCAAAATTTTGAAATAGTGGAAGAGTCCAATCAATTGGCTCTCAATTTTCTTGCATAGAATTGTAGAATGTGAAAACTTAACCTCTGCTGATATAGATTTAAAGTGAGTACATCTAACAAGTAGCAATCCCCGTATTACTGCGGAGAATTACCTCATATATGAACAAACACAAATCCCAAGCAGTTTTGTCCTTCAAGTCTGTCATTCCCTAAACTTGAAGATTTATAATGTAATAAGACCGCATACTCATGAGATGAATCTCACGAGTATGCAAGATAACAGATATCAAATTAGATCAAAATCTTCAATAATTTTTAAAATAATATTTTATAGAATCTCAAGTTTACAAAATTATACCATTTGAAAGTTAGTCGAATATACTAAAATTCTTACTAACAAATCTTTTAGAATCAATAATAAAATACTTACTTTGAAAGCAATACCAAACTAAATATAGATGCTAATATTGGTAATCCAAGTAGTTGTAAAGATTAAGTCTCCCAAAACATAAACACTGAAATTTGAAAAGGTAAAGAAAAATAAAGGTATGAGTATAATGACTCAACAAGTAATCGATATCCCTTTAGTTAGATTAAGCATGCCACAAAACATTTAGGCCAAAACATTAACTAAGTGATTCGAAAATATTTTGGGTAATCTTGTGTTCAAATACATTTCCAAAAATTAGATTCTTAGATTACAAAGTGAAATAAATATAATAAAATTATAAAGTTTATTAGTCTCCAGTAACATACTACGACCACACTTAATCTCTATGGCATAAGTTAGAATCAAAATTCTTCCTCTAGTATAATGGGATAGAAGTATATCAGAAGTAGCTAGATCATTGCATTGACAATCATAATTAACCCGTTAGTGCAATGGGATAGAACCAAAAATCACAGCAACCCCTTTAGTGCAATCGAGCAGAAGTATATCATCAATGGTATGGTGAACAAAAATCACTATTCTTAATCGGTGGCACGGTTCAAAATCGATATCAATATCACAAAGTACATATCGATATGGCCAACAACTAAACCCCATTGGTAGGGTCAAAACATAGTCATAATAGGAGACAAAAAAACAAAATATATTTTTAGATTACCCAACATATACAAATTCAATATTTATAAATTTTCTCAAAATATAATCCATACAAAGTAAATCTATAATTATTCCAAAGCAAAATTTCATATTTCGACAAATGATGGATAGAAATATATTATTATGAAATCATATACGAAAATCAAAATAATATCAAACTATATTTTAAACTCATAACAAATCACTACAGGGGTTTAGGTTTTTAGTGACGTTTTTCTTTAACATTTAGCGGTGTTTATAAACGCCACTAAAAGATCTACGGCGTTTGTGAAAAACGTCACTTAGAGTGCTGGCTATACACGCGTCGTAAAAAATAATGGCATTTTAAAAAAAATACCTCAATATTAGCGGCATTTATATCGAAATGCCACCATTTTAGCAGCGTTTATATCTTTGAGATGCCGTTAAATTAATGGCATTTTTATGAGAAAAACACCGTTGCTTTCATGCGTTTGTAACTGAAAATGCCACTACTTTAGAGGCATTTGTATTTGAAAATGCCTCTATATTGACGGCGTTTTTTTCTTTGAGACATCGCTAATCTGTGGAGTTTTTATGAGAAAAACACCATTGCTTTGGTGGCATTTGTAACTGAAAACATCGCTACTTTGGAGGCATTTGTATATGAAAACACCTCTATATTAGCGACGTTTGTATCTTTGAGACGCCGCTAATTTAGTGGTGTTTTTATGAGAAAAACACCATTGTTTTGGTGACATTTGTATAAAAATGTCACTTAACTAGTGTCGTTTGCTGGTAGAGCGCCGCTACTTTTAGTGGCGTTTTATGATACAAATGCCACTAAATTATTCATTTAGCGACATTGTTGAACGCAAATGCCACCATTATGTAAAAATATTTTTTTTATTTCTATTAATAAATTTTATTTTCATTAAAAAGCTTAAATTCAGAAATTGAAATTAATAAAAACTTAATTCACATTTAAATATGAATCTAATTAATACAAAGTTTAATAATTAGTATAATAACATTCAAATATTTTTAATACATTAACAAAATAAAAATTAAAATGTATGAAATGGATGATTGCATACATTTTGCTGGCTGCCAATTAATGAAGAAAATTTTTCACCTTGGTCACTAGCGTGCTTAAGAACCTACTGAATAATATCATATAATTTTTAACACTTCATTGTAAGCTTTTTTTTATATTTAAAAATTTAAATATTTATTAAACATAATACATGAGTTGGTGGAGCACCAAGATCATTTCCTGAAAATTATTGTTGCACAAAATTTATAAGATGATCGAATCGATCATGCAATTACTAAAATTTTGTACTCTCTTGGTCCATTCTAGTACGTTCTACCTCAATTTTGGCACGCTCTTGTTCTCTTTCTACTTTCATTTGCTAAAAACGTTGTTGCATAGTTTGTAATTCCCCTCTCAATATTGAAATGTCTCGTGAAGACTGACTTGCTAAAGATGTAAATTGCTGAAAGCTATGTCTATAGTAGGCATATGGTGTTGGACCCAATCCAAGGCCTCGGACCCGTTCATGCCTTTTTTTCAGCAATTTCTATAAATATTCAATTTTTCATTTCTTACATGTTGAGAGAACCATTAGATGCTACTTCAATCTTAGCAGCTATTGTTTTTTTTGCTTTCACTTGTGAATTTGTCATATACAACTACAAGTTTAATGATTAATTGATAATATGTTAAAAAGAGTAAATATTTACTTTCTGTTAAAATAGATGATACAAATTACCATAATTTTTTGTGTTTTGACATTCATGTAAGATCCTCTTTTTTTATGTGTGTTATGCAAAAAAGTTTCACACATCCAATTGTACCGCCTATCTCATTCTCCTATAAAAAAATATATGTTATTTGATAGGATACATATCAATCGTAACTTATTCATGCATATCAAACATGTCAATCAAGTATTAACATTTCGAATAATTTTAATCCCATGTATTTATATTTTGGCCTCATAACAACACAATAGTCTTAAACATACGTAAACAATAAAAGCATTTTAGGCTTTCACATATCGATCATGGAAACCAAATTCAATTATTTTCTCCTAGTTTAATATCAATGATTGAAGCCATTGAATATGTTGAAAGCCATCCAAAAGTTTAATTTGTATATTTGCCTTTTATATGCAAAAATAATCCTAAATAGACATAAACGATAACTTTTTCTCCCATATCAATTGTAGAAACCAAGTTCAATTAATAGGACAAGTTTAATATCAAGTATTAAAGCTATCCAAACTATTAAAATGCAACAATAACAACAATTTTGTATTTTTACCTAAATATACGTAAGAAATAACTTTTTCATACATATCATCCGTGTCAACTAAGTTCAAATCTTTCGATAAGTTTAATATCATGTATTAAAACTACCAAAACTATTAAAACAGAACAATAACTGTTAATTTGCATATTTACCTTTTAACGACAGAAAAAGTTCATTCATTAGAATAAGTTTATTATCATAAACTTACTATTTCTTTTTGCTTTCTTGCAAAACTCTTTGATCCAATTGTGTGGCTATATTTCTGTTGCTTTTTGCTACAAATCCCAATTTGTTCTTTTTTCTGTTATAAAAATTAAATGTGTATATGATAGAAATATAAATATTACCAACTTAAACCATAAAACACTTTCATCATGTCATTCTACTATACAAAGTTATAAACTAGTACCTTTTTTTTTCTTGAGAACCAAAATCTAACTAATTGTTCATATTGCCACCTAATCACATTATGGGGTAGATTTTTCATCATCACTTTTACAGTAGTATTTCGATCAAAATACTAATTCTTCAAACTATGCTTATAATATTTCCATTTCTTTCCCAATAACTTAAGCACAAATGAAGTGATATTTCAAGTACAAATCTTGACTGTAATAATACAATAAGAAAAGTTTGAATAAGTAAACAAAATGTAAAATAAAATTTTTTTTATATTTAATTAATTATACTAATACCTTAATAAAGTTTAAAACATCAACCTTAACTTCTTCTGGAACTTTATGCCATGTTTCATAATGAATAGGCTATTTCATTCCATTACGGGCTAAGATGCCTAGAAATCCAACCAATAATTGAGCCTCTTCACCAATTTGTTACCTATCAAAGTTTGTAGACACTACAATACGCTCGTTAGGAGGTAGTGCAAACAATTCTTTCAAAGTTATCCGACCTTTGGTCCTTTGTTAACCATTGTTATCAACTGCAACAAATAAAAAATAAATTTGCAAAATTGCAATACTTTTATCATTATACTCGAATTTTAAAATTGGAGTATATCATACCTGCATTCAAATTTAAAGCATAATCAATTGACAGGGTACTATTTAAACCTGGATCTCTTGTATTGTCAGATCCAATATCATTTGAAGGGTTAGAAATGATGGAGTTAGATTCGACAGTATGTTCATTTCCTTTCAAAAGATTCAGTCCATAGCCAATATCTATGGGTGCCGCAAACGGTTCTGAACTAATATCTCTGATATGTTTTCCTTTCAACCTACTTCTTCACATTGTAGCTACCCTACATCATAAAAGTGAATATAGAAAAGATATTAGTTTAGAACATATATAAAGACATTGAGAAGTTGAGAAATCAAAACCTACGATATATAAAGAACATATCGATTTAATTAAATCAAAAGATAATGTATGATTTAGAATACAATAATTATACAATAATGAATGTGACATTAATTACATACAATCATTTACTACATTATGTCTTAAACACTCGAATTACAAATTATAGATGAACCATTTCATGGTTCATAAATGTCTTTAGTAACATCTCTACAGACCCACTGAGTGTAGGTACTAGAGATATTTTCATCCAAGTTTTGTTCAACAAAAGATAACATTCAGTTCCATGTTCAACATCATCTTTGGTATCTAACCTCATATCAAATAAGTCTAGGTGTATTTCGACGAACAACAAACCAACTCAATTCTTTGGGATCTTCAGAGTAAAATACTTGTTTGACTTGAGATGAAAAAACATATGGTTCATCAATGAGTTGTTGTCCAATGTGAATTAATCGAGAAAAATTCACAAGTGTAAATCCATACTGATCTTTTTTAATACCCATCGCGCTTTTCACATTAGCCCAATCACATTGAAATAAGACAACTTTCCACTTACCATAATAATCCAACTCAATGAAGTCATTAATCATGCCATAATAGTCAATATTTCCCTCTAAATATTTTGTGTCCCTAGCACTAGTATAGCTAATAGTTGATAAAGTCACAACAACTCTTGAATTTTATGTACTTCTAAATCTCTCACGAGATTTAGTGTGAAATCTAAATCCATTGATGATGAAACTTTTGTATCGTTTCACAATCCAGTTTAAACCGTGTGAAAGACACTTCACCTCTTTACTAAGCCTTCTACTCCAAACCTATAAAAGTGGAATAAATATATATATGTTATTAATGTTATTTATACCGTAAGCATTCTATGTAGATTTCTCATAATGGGAAGTATGACATTACTTATAGTTGCTCCTAACTATTCATGAAAGTTTTCAACGAACAACTTATCAAGCTCTTGAGGGTTTGATCATTAATAATGTGCAGGATCTCTCAAATTATTTCTATACTCACTATAAAGCATCATGATAAAGTATTAACAAAAAAAATAAAAGGACAATAAATTATGCTTAATGTAATGAATAATTTTCGTGCTAAAAAACTTATGTTCGAAACGATTTAATTGAGTCATGATGAAAAAGAACATATCGATGTGCTTGTGCCCAAGATTTATTATCTAACTCCATCAATTTAGCTTTGCTTATTGGTTGTCCAAAACTTTGAAAAAGATAATTATAGGCAGAATCTGTATGTTGCATACCAACATTTCTCAATGGTCTATTAAATATTATTTCAACATCTTGCAAATAACGAGAACCAAATGTCATACACTCTTCTGCTAAATAACTTTTAGCAATAGAACCTTTCAGATAGCATTTGTTGTGACAATAAGACTTTAACCTCCCCAAAAACCTATAGCATAAAACATTAGTCATATGTTATTTTAAGTAGAGTGGCTTGATCATCAATAAAAATGTAATCAATCTATTAACAAATAATACCTTTCAATAGGATACATCCATCGATAATAAATCGGCCCACTGACTTTTGCTTCATATGAAAGGTGGATAACCAAATGCATCATAATAAGGAAGAGGTTTGGAGGGAAGATCTTCTCTAAATGGCATAAAGTAATCGTGACTCGATCTTAAAGTTTGTCAAGCTCTTCCACATTCATACATTTTTGACATAAAGATTTAAATATGTTACTCAATTTAATTACCACAGAAGTGATTTGGTTTGACATTGATGAAAGTAAAGCAATCGAAAGTAAGCATTGCATCAAAATATGATAATCATGTGACTTTAATGAAAAAAATT
Organism: Durio zibethinus; assembly: GCF_047325235.1. Lineage (NCBI taxonomy): Eukaryota > Viridiplantae > Streptophyta > Magnoliopsida > Malvales > Malvaceae > Durio > Durio zibethinus. Next base: position 7,398,323 of record NC_143185.1, read on the forward strand.
TTCGCTCTTTAAGATTCACACATCTCGATATATTTGACGCATAGCCATCTAAAACTTTGATATTTTCTAAAACCTTGTAAAACACATCTTTTTCAGCTTTAGAAATCCTAAAATAAGCAAACAAACAATCGATATTTTCCATTTGAAAGCAACTTCGGATAAAGGTCTGGGTGAATCCCCATATCAACTAGGTCAAGCTGACTCTTTAAGTCATCTTTGGATCTTTTATTCAATTGAGAATTGTCTCAATAAAATTTTTGCAAACATTATTCTCTATGTGCATCAAATCAAGGTTATGGCATAATAAATTATATTTCCAATAAGGTAACTCAAAAAAGATACTTTTTTTCCACAACTCAGACTTATTAGGGTCATCTGCTTTATCATCTTCTTCATCACTTTAAACATCAATATCACCAACTTGCGTAATATGAGGCTAGACACTTTTGAAGATGTCTCTCACTTTTTTCTTTAATGAAGTCATTTTTTCATAAGTGAAATTGATATCTTTTAACTTTGACAAGATATTAGACCCACTAATGGGTAAAAATGATCTCCTCAACTCTTCAGTTCCATCAAAAAGATATTTTTATCACTAACCATCGATGATTATCATCTAACCATAGATGATTATCATCTAACAATCGATAATGTCTCATATGACAAAACTTTCTACCATTAGGTAACCACATCGAACATGTCTGTGCACCACAACATGGACAAGCATAACGACTTTTTGTACTCTAACCAGATAAATTTACATACGTAGGAAAATCATTGATAGTCCATAATAAAGCAGCATGCATATTAAAGTTCTCTTCTTTTGATGCATTATAGGTCTCAACTTCTTTCCATAATTACTTTAACTATTTAATAAGAGGTTGTAAGTAGATGTCTATATCATTACCCGAACTTTTTTCCTCAGGAATTATCATAGACAATATAAATGGACCTTTTTCCCAAAGAATTATCATAGACAATATAAATGACTATTACTTCATAGCAATCCATGGTGACAAATTGTAAGGAATCAATACAACTGGTCAAGTACCATAAGAAGTACTCATCATTTTAAACGGGTTGAATCCATTAAATGATAGTCTAAGCATAACATTTCAAGGATCAGATGCAAAGTCTGAAAACTTATAATGAAATGATTTTCATGCCAAAGAATCTACAGGATGCCTCAATTATCCATCATCTGTTCACTTCTTATGATGCCACCTCATTGAATCGACAATTTTGAAAAACATGAAGAGTTGTTGAAGTCTTAGTATTAATGAAAAATAGCCTAAAACCTTAACAGGCTTCTTTTTGACACATACCTCATCACCATCCTCATTCAACCTTTCATCGGGATTTTTGTCCACCTAACGAGAAATACCACACAAATGACAAGATTCTTGATTTTTTTTATCCCTCAAATACAACATGCAATCATTAGGACAACTATGAATTTTTTTCATATTCGAGACCTAAATCTTTGATCATCTTTTTTGATTCCTTACAAGATTAAGAGATTTTTACAAAAAGAAACATTTTTTTCATAAACTCTAATAATAAAGTAAGAGAGTTTTTCGTCCATCCATATAATCATTTCAAGTGAAAAAGATGAACATAGAAAGATAACCTTGAATGCTTCGATCCCTTAAAAAGTTTTTCATTCATATCCTAAAAAAACTTATAAAACTTTGATGCTTCTTCTCTAGGTTGCTGGTCACGTACACCTATTCCAAGTTCACAAAATTTATGCATTTCAATATTAGACTGATTAAATCTTTCATTTTGGGGTGAAAGATTATGAAAATGTTGGTTATGAATGTTAAAAGCATCTCGCAACATGTCTTTAATGTCATCTACTATAAAAGGAACATGTTGGTGTTGGAGAGCCCTTGAAGTTAAAGAAACTCTAGTGAAAGACCTTGACAATATAGACTCTTCATGAAAATATCAATTAACATATCTCGAAAGAAATCCAATACAAATTAAATGTTCAAAAATAACTTGATGCATTTGTCACTCGATATTAGCACACTTCACACATGAGCATAATATCATATTATCTTCACTTGTATTTTGAAATAAATTAAAAAAATTTTCTACTCTATCTCTGTACTCTTAACTTAATCTTGACTTTTACATCCAACTCTTATCCATTTAGTACTTGCTACATTATTAGACTAAATGTATATAAATAAGTTATATGAAAATGAACATGTACAATACTTAAGTTTACTATGTTTTAAACAAAAGATAATAACAAGACCAGTATTTACACAAACTGAGAACTCCTTATTGTGAAGTAATTTATTAGCTACCAGATATTATAAATGTTAAAACTTTGCTGCTAATGTAGATAGTACCCAAGAGTATTTGTAGTTAGGGTTGAAATAAGGTGAAATAAGGTGGGTTTTGGAGAAAATTGTTTACACCAAAAAGAAAATCATGAATTGCAAAAGCTAAAGGAATAATCAAATGAAGTAAAAGCTAAAGTAAATAAGTAATGAATAGTCAAAATAGGGTTCTAAGAGAAAATGCTTGAATACTAAAAGCTGAAGGACAGGAAAAGTAAATTGCACTTGGTTTGAAAAAAAATAGTATAATAATGAAGATGAAGCTTAAAGTTGGTGATTAAATGTGCTAAGTTTGGGAAGATTTTTATTAGATCGGATTATGAAAGGAGTTTACTAAGAAAAATGCCTACAATAATTCTATCCTAAATATTTTTTGAATATATTATAGGCGCCTTCAACAAAGTCGTAGTAGAATTGTTTGGGATTATTAAAGGCATTTACGGCACAAAAAAATATCGTCACTAATTTCATCTAAATTTTTTGTATATTTATTGAAGGCATTTTTTACATAATACGCCTTCAACAACTCTTTCATTTTTATCTTACAATATTAGTGAAGATGATTTTCTACAAAAAATACCTTCAATAATTTTCTTTTAAAAATTGTTTGGGATTATTAAAGGCATCTTCTATTGAAAATGCCCTTAATATTACACAACTTAAATTTTAAGGGGTTATTGAAGGCTTTTATTCTAGAAAAATGCCTTGACTATTTCATTTTATTTCTTGAAGTAATTTATTAAAGGTGTCTTCTACTGTAAAATGCTTTCAATATTTCACTACTTAAATTTTAAGACAGATAGTGAATATGTTTATTATAGAAAAATGCCATTACTAAATGCTTTTATTTTATTTTAAGTACAAACGTATTGAATAATTTTCAATTAAAATTATTGGTATTATTAATGGCGTCTTCTGGTGAAAAATGCTTTTAATAATCGAGAACTTAAAATTTTTAACGGTTAGTGAAGGCGTTTATTCCAAAAAACTGCTTTCACTGAGTACATTTTATTATGTACATAATTATTAAAGGCATTTTTTATAACAATCGCCTTCAATAATTTTCATTTAAAAATTTTAGGATTATTAACGACATCTTCTATTGAAAAACGCCTTTAATATGCCACACGGTTATAGAAGGTATTTATTCCATAAAAACGCCTTCAATAATTTTCCTCTAAAAATTTTTGAGATTATTAAAAGCATCTTCTATTGACAAAAGGCCTTTAATAATTCCATTTAAATTAGCTACATAAATATTGAAGATGTTTCTTGAAAATAAATGCCTTCTAAAATTTGTTGGGATTATTAAATGCGTCTTATACTGTAAAATACCTTTAATATATCGGTACACAAATTTTAACATGGTAATTGAATGCGTATATTCAAGAAAAATATCTTTAATAATTCATTTTAAAATTTATAGATAATTAGTGAAGGCGTTTACATATAACAACCGCCGTCAATAATTTTTAAAAATTTCTTTTTAAAGATTATTAAAGGCGTCTTCTTCTAGAAATGTCTTCAATAATTCCAATCAATACCATACTACGTATAGTTATAGAAGATGTTTATTCTAGAAAAATGCATTTAATAATTCTTTTAAACTTAGTACATAATTACAGAAGGCGTTTGTTAATAACACACACCTTCAATAATTTCCCTCTAAAAAAAATTTTAGATTTATTAAAGGTGTCTTCTACTAACAAATGCCTTCAATAATTCCTTTTAAATTATCTTCATAAAAATTGAAGGCATTTCTTGATAATAAACGCCTTCAATAATATTTTTTTAGAATTTGTTGAGATTATTAAAGGTGTCTTCTATTGTAAAATACCTTCAATATACTGTCACATAAATTTTAACATAGTTATTAAAGGTGTACATTCAAGAAAAACACCTTTAATATTTTTTTTAAAATTTTATAGATAATTATTAAAGGCGTTTATTGATAATAACCACCTTCAATAATTTTCTTTAAAAACTTTTTGGGGTTATTAAAGGCATCTTTTATTATAAAATGCCTTCAATAATTTGTTATAAACTTTTGAAGTCCATAATTATTGAAGGTGTTTTCTACATAATATCCCATCAATAATTTTTTTCCATCCTTATCACGAGCATATCAGTGAAGACGATTTTCTATTCAAAATGCCTTCAATAATTTTTTAGAATTATCTAAGGTATTTTTTGAGGATAAAAGCCTTGAATAATTTCGTTGGAAAATTATTTTTTGGATTACTAAAGATGTCTTTTTGTAAAAAATATCTTTAATAATCTCTAATAAAATTTTAAAGGGATTATTAAAGGCATTGTTTCTAGAAAAATACCTTTAATAATAATTTATATATTCATTTCCCTACCTTGAACATCGGAAACTCAAATTGCTAATACACAGAATGATTAAAAGCTACGTTATTCAATCAAACCAAACCCTTAAACACATTTCTATCAGACCATTGGTATCTTTATCCCTATTGTCGCCATCGACCTTTAAAAAATCAATGGTGCGTACCTCTCTTTTTATCTGTAAGTCTTTTTTTTTAGTTTACTGTTTTATTTATATTATTTGATAGAGATTTTTTTTTGGTTCATTAATATTTACATATGCTTTTATATACTTTCATTAACTTCACCGTAAGCATAGTCGTCCAAGCACCTTTCATTATATGTATGTTGTTTCTATGTAGTATGCCTTAAATATTATGGTTTGCTGAACCTTGTTGTCTATTTTTTTTGCTAAATGGTATTGTATGATATTGGGACTGAATTGTATGATAAATGATTTGTTGAACCTTGTTGTCTAATATTGTATTACCGAATGGTATTGTATGATATTAGGGGGCTGAATCATATGCTGAAGGGTTTGCTAAACATTGTTATCTGATATTGTTTTGCTTAATGGTTTTGCATGATATTGGGGAACTAAATCATATGTTGAATGGTGTTTCTGAGTGGTTTATTGAAAGATGTGTCCGAGCACATTACTGACAAGTGTGCTGAATGGTGTTTCTGTACGTAGTATGGTATTGGTTGTATTTAATAACATACAGTGTTAAATTTAGACTGTCATATTGTGTAATTCGTATAATTATGATCAATATTGCAGGTATCATAGACTTTGAACAATATCATTCTCCTTTTAATGAACATGCACAAGATACAGCTGTAGGCCAAAAAAGAAAGAAAAGGGGCCCAAATAAACAAAAGTGAGACAAAAATTCATGTTGACTTCAATCAAAGTGGGCAGCTTATGTTTGAAAGAGCTGTCAAGATGGCTACTCATATTGGAGCTATCGTTCGTCATAGGATTTTTATTACGTACACCAATTGGTGATGAGTTTCTGATGATCTAAAAGATGATATATGACAGTCGATTATGGTATGTTTATTCAACTATTTCGTAAAATTTGTCAAATCATCATTTAATTGAAATTCAATGTGTTCATACTAATTGTTTTAACTTATTTAAGAATGGTTCGACATCTCACTTGACTGTAAAAAGATTGTGTTACAATCTTCTAGGAAAGCATTCAAAGACTTTAAAAGTAGATTGATAACCCAATATATTTTACTATTAGCTGGTGAAGGTGATGTATTAGCTATTCCACCTGCAGCATATGCAGATGTCATAAGTGTTGAAGATTGGATAAATTTTGTTCAATATCGACTTTCAGAAGATTTTTCAATACGCAAACCCATTACCAAAAAAATTATTTATAAGTTTTTATGCAATATAGTATTTGATCTTTATATGTGATTGATGTAATTTCTTGATTTTGTAAGAAATCAAAGAACAACAATGGGACATTCGGGCAAACAATAATATCATCATCGGACAGTGAGAAAAGGGATATGCAAATGTTAAGTATGAGTTTGTATGTATTCGTACACTTGTTTTATACTTATTAATGAATATTTATGAACATTCATTTAATACATTATGATTCTTTTATTACAGTAATTTAATAGGAATCAATGAGCTCTGACACAAAAGTTTTCAGATGGGATGTCTAAAAATAAGGACATTTACAAAAAAATAGATCTTTTGCAAATGAAGCAATTGAGGAAATGGCAAAAAAGATTGTATGTATAATTATTTTTTTAATATAATGTATGATTGGCATTATGGTTGTATGCATGAGTGTATACTAACTTGTATAGATTTGTTGTTACAACCCATCTTATTATTGTCGTGTAGGATGATTATGTTGCCAAGGTCCAATCTGGTGAATTGGTTACCCAGTACGGCAAAGATCCTTTGTCTTTAGCATTAGGCGCTAAAAAAAAGCCTGGTCAGGTTCGTGGGGTTGGTAAATTTATCTTGCTATCAAAGTTTTTTTATAATCACAAAAAATCCTGTGAATGAGAAATGCACAATATGAAGCAATCATTGAGAAACAATAGTAACGAATTGATGATCGGAGCAATGCCTCAATGAGCAACAGTAAATACTCGTTACTTTGGAGTCCATGTTGGTAGCAATGCAGCATAACATGCTAATACATCGGTCTGACAATATCATCCCCATAGGAGAAGCTTTCATTGCAAGTAAGAAAGTGAACCCATCCTCCGTTACTACCTAAGAAGTATGATATTGTTTATAATTTTAATATTAATTGATTTGGTTTTAATACTTTATTTTATTAAATATTGTAGCAGGATGTTTGGACTCACAGTATGATCCTTGCTCAGGCTTCTATGGATGAGTTATCCAAATATTCATTGGAGCGTTTTTCTGGAGAAAACTTCATAACCATTGAGTCTGAGGAAGGGTTATTTGATAAACCATCATTTTCTTTCATTGGTGCGGTGGAGGTTAAAGAATTTTGTTAATTGGATGAATTATCAGCTGCTGAGATCGTTGCTTATATGATGTTAGCTTATAAATACAAATATTCACATTTAATATGTAGCAATCTATATTAAGGTGTAATACTAACTAGCATTGTTTATTGTTATCGTATAGCTTCTTATATAAAAGCTCAAGGGGAGACAGTTGACCAATAGATTTAGATTCATTGACCCCAAGTTCATTAATAAGCACAGTGGGATAATCGCTTATCATGCTAATCATGTGATCCTATGCATGAAAAGATCGACTGATTATTATTTGCTCCCGTATAATGAATAGTAAGCAATATTCCAACCTTAATTACTTTAACCTTACCCAAATTTGATCTGATGCGTAATCTGAGTATATCATTATTATTATTTTATAGTCGTCATTGGTGTTTATTGTGATTGACACCAAATCCTTAACGCCATACTTACTTAATTCAATTAATCCAACGGTGATGCCTAACACTGATATTCAAATTTTTATAAAGAGGTATTACACTTTATTATATCATATATCTTCTGTTTCTTCATAAATAATTTTATTTATGTATTAAGTAATTTTTTTTGTTTTCAATTTAGGGTAATATATGTGTTCCATAAGAAGATAAAGAAACTGAAATAGGTGTCATTACTAGGGAAGGCAAAAACACCCGAACCCGTCGGGTTTTGACCCGACTCGACCCCTTAGGGTAGATTTTTTTTTTTTGAAAATCGGGTATCTGGTCGGGTAGGGTAAAAAAATTTTCGGGTTCGGGTCGGGGTCTAGTTTGCCTAAAACCCGACCCTACCCGACCCGATATATATATAAAATTTATTTTTTTAATTATTTTTTAAAATTTATATTTAATTATATATATTTTTATATATATTTAATTTTATATTTATATTTAAAATAATATTTTATTAATTTCGGGTCGGGTCGGATCAGATTTGATTTTATACAATGTCGGGTCGGGTTTAGGTATTAAAAATAAAAAAATTGTCGGGTCAGGTACAGGTTCAGGGCAAGCAAAAACCTGCCCCGACCTGACCCGACCCGTTGCCATCACTAGTCATTACCAATAAATGTGAAATATATTCTTTTATGCTGAGTTTGTGTAGAGAAATATTTTCTAAACCCACTCAATTTAATTTTTAGGTACCTCGTCAACCCGATAATACTGAATGTGAATATTATGTCCTTTGTTTTATGTGGGAGATATTGTTAAATGATTTTATGACCACACCATTCAAGGTTAGTATAAATTTCATAAACTCGTTATATCTTTAAAAAAATAAAAAGATACATTATGTTCTCATTTCTTAGCATTTACTTCTTTTTTTTTTTAGTGGGAGAGTAAAGAAAGCTTCACGGAAGAGGAACTAGATGAAGTCCGTAAAGAATGGTGTGATTATGTATTATCATTTATCAATGTTGATAAACCTTCAGGTTAGACATTGTTAGTTGAATGTAAATATATAAGGAACAAATCATTATAATGTTTTGAACATGCCATGTTGAATGGAAACTTTAAGTTTGTACATTAAGGTATTGGTTTAATATTATTGTTATACTTAATATGAATACACTATGTGTACTTAATAAATTATTGAGTACGATTATTTCATAAAAGTATATTAATATGGCAACATTATCAGTTTTAATTTCGAACCTGTGGTTAATTTATTGAAATACAATAATATTTATTATGTAAATTCTAAAATGTTCATTAATATACAACTGACAGCAAATATTTTATGTGTATAAACCTACAACTGACTTGACATATATAATATCAAATACGTTTTTTTGGTAAAATTAATGAAGGCATTTTTAGCAAGAAAACGCCTTGAATCATCTCTAACAAAAAATTTTGAAGGTGTTTTAAACCAAAACTACCTTCAATAATCACCCCAAAAATTTATTGTGTGGAATATTAAAGGTGTTTTGGGGAAAAAAATGCCTTCAAGAATTCATCACATCTTTTTTGTATGGATTATTGAAGGCATTTAAAAAAAAAACGCCTTCAATAATACCAATTAAAAATTAATCGAATAGATTATGTAGGGTGTTTTCCTATGGGTAACACCTTGAATAATTCATAACAAAATGTTATTGAAGGTGTTTCTGGATATAACTGCCTTCAATAATCCACCATTAAAATTTATCGTCTGGAGCATTAATGGTGTTTTTTACCAAAACCACCTTCAATAATCCCACCAAAAATTTATTGTGTGAAATATTAAAGGCGTTTTGGGCAAAAAATACCTTTAAGAATCTGTCGCATCTTTTTTGTATAAATTATTAAAGGTGTTTTAAACAAAAACATTCAATAATATCAACTAAAAATTAATCGAATGGATTATAAAGGGTGTTTTTCTATGGGTAATGCCTTGAATAATCCCTAGCAAAATGTTATTGAAGGCGTATCTGGATATAACTGCGTTTAATAATCTGATCATTAAATTTATTATCTGGAATATCAATAGTATTTTTTTACCAAAATCGCCTTCAATAATCCCTCCAAAAATTTATTGTGTGAAATATTATAGGTGTTTTGAGAAAAAAAAAACGCCTTCAAGAATTTGTCGTGACTTTTTTATATGGATTATTGAAGGTGTTTTAAAAAAATGCCTTCAATAATACCAACAAAAATTAATCAAATGGATTATGAAGGGTGTTTTCCTATGAATGGTGCCTTAAATAATCCCTAACAAAATGTTATTAAAGACATTTTTTGATATAATTGCCTTCAATAATCCGACCATTAAAATTTATCATCTGGAATATTAAAGGCATTTTAAGCTAAAAACGCCTTCAAACGTCCATTTAAACTTTTGTCTATGGATTATTGATGGCGTTTTTGACAAAAATTGCCTTTAATAATCACAACAAAAAATTATTGATTAGAGTATAAAAGACAAGTTTGGCCAAAAACACCTTCAAGAATAGGCTCCATATTTTTCCTATGGATTATTAAGGGCGTTTTTTTATGAAAAATGCCTTCAATATTCCTTATAAAATTTTTAAAGCAATTGGTGAAGGCATTTTTGCCAAAAAAATGCCTAGAATAATTAATTACAAATAATCTCTGTAAAAACTTAAAAAAGACTAAAGGGAGGGATCGAACCTACAACCTTATAGTTAACATCCGTATGATCCAAACATTTTGATATGATATTTATTGAAGGCATTTTTAAACAAAAACAACTTCAATAAACCTGTGGAATTTTTTGGTCTAATTATTAAAGGCATTTCTTGTAGAAAATGCCTTTAATAATTTCATACAATTTTTTATTAAGTGATTATTGAAGGCGTTGTCTACCAAAAAACACGCCTTTAGTATTCACTGAAAATTTTAAGGCAAGATTATTCAAGCCGTTTTAGTCAAGAAACGCCGCTGATATCAAGTCTTGGGTGACGTTTATAAGTAACAATGCTGCTATTTGAATATTTAGTAGCGTTTTTTTATAATAAATGCCTTAAGTTTTATAAAAACACGAAAGCTAGTGGTGTTTGTAAGTAAAATGTTGTTACAAAATTACTGCTAATACGCCATTTTCTTGTAGTGAATAAATCATAAATACATTTTGTATGCTAAACCTAATTTACAAAACAAATGGATAAAACAATGTATATTTTTTATTTCAACTCTAAACTTATTGAGGCTGATTTTTAGGGATATAAAAATCAAAGAGATATCAAATCACTTACTTGATGCATTAAATCGAAACTTAAGCAGTAAATCACTTGATTCTTTTAATATCCTAATAATTCAAGAAATATTCAAAAATTAAAATTTAACCCAAAAACATAAATTTAACAAGGCAAACCTTCCGTGAGTCATCCTAAGCAAATTAGGTTGGGTAGCAACCTTCTCAACAGTTTGAAACTATTTGGAAGTATATTCTTTTGGCATAAAAAAGATTTTCTTTTAATATAACAAAATGTCTAAAATTGAGTATAAATATGAAATTAAGAATTAAAACATAAAAATCAATAGCAATATAAATTTTTACCAATATTTAATTTTTAACATTTAATAATAATCATTTTAATTTAATAGCCCTTTAATAATACTAATAATATAAAATTAACACAGTAAAAATATATTAAAATAAGTAAAAATTCATTAAAATAATCTAACTAAAATTCAAATAATTTATAACTAAATACATCAAATATTGGTTGGAAATAGTTTTTAAAATAATTAAAAACAAGAATTTTTAAATTATGAAAATTTCACATTTTGTAATCATTTGGCTCATGTTAAGCCGCAAAAGTTTGAAAATCCTACAGCTCCTTATGACAAAGGGAAGCATGAATTTAAAACATGGATATAATACTACAACCTAAAATTTTGTTTCGGCAAAAATAATTTTCCAAAAACTTAAGTTTTGAAGGCCAAAACTTGACAAATTATCACAAACAACTTAGATTTTTTGAATTTCAGATTCATGAAAACTACTTTAGGGCTTCGATTCTATTAGCCTATAAATCATCTGAACAAACCAATTATACCATTAAAATTTTACATTCCGCACTATCAAAAGCATATAAAGTTTGACCAAATTGGTCACCGTAGTTAGGAGTTTCGACCGTTCAAAGTTGGGTGATTATAATTGTTAAAAACCTAAAAATTTGAAACTTCAAGCATTCAATTCTCCTAAATTACTTAACCAAATGAAGTGCCATACATACCATTATAAAGGTCTTGAAGAGACCTGTCTATTGGTAGCCACAATTTTGCTAGATTGTTATCGAAAAGTCATCAAATTTTTTTTTTAAAGATGAAATGATACAAAGATATAGGTTGGGACTTGTAGAAAATTGCACAAAACATGAAAATTCTAAGAGATTTAAGCAAAATCTTACCTAAATTAGTGATTTCTAGAATTGATTTGTCCTACCTCTTCCTCTTTTTTTCTTCTAGAGCATTTCTTAAAGTTTTCCTATTGTATTTTGTTAGAGAAAAGTATAGGCACAACTATCAATACATTTTTTTCCTTTAGTTTTTTTTTTTTTTTTTTGCACTAAGGATACTTATGGGCTAGATTATTGATTAAGCTATAATAAGTTGGGCTTGTGTATTACAAAGTCCATCTATAATCACTTGATTTTTCTAAGAGTATTAATGTAAGTATAACTAGAAAATGAGATGAAAAATTTGTGTAACTTGTAAAACCAATAGTCAAAAAATTAAGAAAATAGTTTTGAAAATATATACCAAACATGCTACAATTTGTTCTAGAAAAAAAATGTTGAATAAAGGAGATGATCCACAGACTTTAATGAGGAATATGTTATGATTAATCTAGGAGTTGCATTCATAAACAAAGATGTGAAAGTTACTTTCAGAAAGAAAATGAGAAGAAATGGAGTTGATTAATTTTCACAACAAAACCATTGGCTATGCCCTATCCTATTCATTTAGAATTTATTGGGAAGCATATTGTCATTACATATAGATTAGGTTTGAGAATACAGTTACGTGTAATGAAAATTATAACACACTTACAACGCATACCTAAACAATGGTACCGGTTGATTTCATGTTATCTAAAACTTTAAAACATTTTTAAAATTTACCAAATAATAAAATCTTTTGTAAGATTTTATTTTGAGATTTAAATCCTCCAATAGTATAATAGAATTGAAAAATTATAAATTTATCTTTCTTTAAAAAAATATAATTAAACCTTCAATAGTTTGATAAGATTTAATTATGAGATTTAAATATTCTAATAGTTTGGTAGGGTTGATATTCGAAACTTTTTTATAAATTTGTTTAAAATATCATGAAATATTCCAATAGTATAGTAAGATTTAATTCGATATTTAAATTCTCTAATAATTTGGTAAAACTGATTTTATTAAAAATTTATTTTTCTAAAAAATAATTAAATCCTCAAATAATTTAGTAAAGTTCAATTTGAGATTAAATCTTCCAACAGTTTAGTAGAATTAAAAATATATATTTTCAATATAAAATTTATATCTTGAAAAAAAATACCTTAAATACATAAAAAATTTTTTTTAAAAATACCTAAGGTATCTGCTTGACTCAACAAAGGTGTGACTTGGCTACTCGACTTGACTTGCAGCAATGGGAATGAGTTAACAGGTAACATTACCAAAAACAAATTTCCCAAAATTTTTTTTTCTACCTAATACTCTTACAATTTTTTTTTTTTTTGCTCTCTTATTTTTCTTCTCTATTTTTGTCCTTTCTATTAATTGTGGGTCTTTAAATATAGATTTAATCCTAACTTTAATAGAAGTCCAAATTGGAATACAATTACCTTAATTTTTATTTGCTCAGTTTCAATATAAAAAATCTAAATAAAACACACTTTTAAAGATTTCAATCTTTTTTTAATCCCAGCTCTTTTATTTTATAATTTTGAACTTTTTTCCTTTCTAAACAATCAAAATAATAAAAAAATAAAATAAATCAATATAAATAAATAAATAAAATAGAAATTGAACTCTAACTAAAATCATGGACTAAATGAGGTGTCTACAGTTGCCCTTCTTTAAGCATTTTTTTGAGAAACAAGAAGTGTATAAATATATAAACACTCATTATGTTCATATCTTAATCTACCAATCTTTTTTTAAAAGGTCTTTTACTTAACTACTTTAGAAACTTTAAAAGGCTCATTTCATCAAAGGCTCAATAACTTCAAAAAATTTAAAAGGCTTTATTCATCAGAGGTTCAATAACTTTAAAAATTTTAAAAAGTTGCTCTCATTAGAGGCTTAATAACTTTTAAAAAATATAAAAGACTCATTTCATCAGAAGCTCAACAACTATAAAAATTTTAAAAGGCTCATCTTATCAGAAGTTATGAAACTTTAAAAATTTAAAAGGCTTCAAAAAATTTAAAAAACTCATCTTATCAAAGGTTATAAAACTTTAAAAATTTAAAAAACTCATTTCATCAGAGGCTTAATAACTTCAAAAGTTGTTCACAATTAGTTAGTAAGGTGGGTATATATGATAAAGATGGCATAATGTAAAGCCTCTAGCTTCTTACCTTTCACAAATCACAGCTTAGGCATTTTTTTTTTTGGTGCCTTGCCATTTTTCTTTACATTAGAAGCATTACCTTATTCAAGTTTGCCATACTTGATGACATTTTTTATTATTTCTTTAGAGATCATTATATCAATGAAATTCTTGGTAGCATTCCTAGCTATTTTTTCATAATATAAAGTTTTCAAGGTATTGATGAATATGATAGTAGTTTTATTCTCAGTAATAGATGGTTGAACTTAAACAGTAGCATCTCTCCACCTTTGAGCATACTTTTTAAAGCTCTTAGTAGCTTTCTTTTCCATGTTCTATAAGGATAGTTGATCAAAAGCCAAGTCTATGATATAGAGATATTGAGTTATGAATGCCCTTACTAATTCTTTTCATGATTGGAAGCAAATTCTATCAACATAGGCATATCATCTAGCAACAGAATCTATTAGATTATCTTGAAACACATGAATTATGAGCTTCTTATTACAAGTATGTGTAGTCATTTTACAATAATACATAGTGATATGAGTCACAAGGCATTTGGTCTCATCATATTTTTCAAATTTTGAGCCTTGAACTTAGGCGAAATTACTATATCAAGTACCAAAAACAATTCAAATGCATCTATAGACTCATAGAAGTCCATTCTTTAAATAGCTTGAAGTATTTCTTTGAATAGATTTATCTTTTAAGTGGACGAGTCTTCTATTACCTTAGAGGTCTTTTATTTTGAATCTTTCTTTTATTTTTAATTTTGCTTGTTTTGTAGGATTGTCCAAATCAAGAACTTAAATAAGATCAGATACTTCTCACCAAAGGTAAGATTAGTATAAGTCTAAAAAGATCTTTGAGAAACTATAAATGGCATTCTTAGATCTACATATGGATATGCCCAAAAAAAAGTTGTACTTATACCCCTTGAGATGTTTGGGCCTGGTATGAGCTATATCCAAAATGGTATAAAAGGTCTAAAACACCTTGAGATGGGCAATCTGGCAAAGTGGGAGCTTCTTCTAAAGCTTTTCCTTTGTTATCTTGAGCATTTCCATAATCTTTTTTGACTCCCCTTTGATTTCTATTTGGGCCTTTTCAACCTTTTCAATTCTACTAGCCTATTCCTACTTCATAAGTTTTGCTTGAGTGTGAGTGTTACAACGACAGCAAGTAGGCTGCCTAGAATTCTCTAACGATTATTCTAAAACCTTTTAACCACAATTAGGATGATGTGTTACTAGATGTCAAGAATCATCCTAACTTTTTAGAGAAATCCTTTTATATTCTTGTATTGGATGTGGTACATGACAATTTAATGATGCATGAATGAATAAATAAATGCATGCACAAAACAGTTTGATGATTCCTAGATTGATAAATGACTACATGAATGGATGAATGATGTATGAATGAACAAATGACTGCCTAGGTTAACATAACAATTTAATGATGCATGAATGAATAAATGTATGAATGTGTTAATGTAATGCATGAGAGACTAAATAAATCCAAACTTTTTCAACTTTATCACAAAATTTGATAAAACTAAAAAAGTTCCTTCATGTGTCTTAACTTGGGTTTTTTTAGATAATGGGTGGGTATAACACTATCCTATGACTGGCTTCCTAAGTTTTTTTATACATTAGGTTAGGATATCTTGGTAATCTAAAGGTTTTCAAATTATTCGTCACATCATTGTCCATGATAGACAAGTAAAATACCACAATCTTAACCCATTATCAGCTATAAATAGAAAAATGTTAAATTTAAATGGGAGTATTTCGTTAGCCCATGTGGAAACATAAACTCTTATAAAAGCATAAGTACTTTACTCTTTCCTAAATAACAGAATTCTAATATAGAGCTCAGGTCATGCATATAAACATAAATGACATGATAATTAATGCTTGAAAATGAACAAAATATTAAAAATAGTTTTTTTTTTAAAAGATTAAATTAAGCTTGGACAATACAAAATCAATTACTGGCCTGACTCTCTAAGTCTCCAGTAGAGTTGTCAAACTATCATAAAGTAGTTTGGGATTACGGTTACTTGTAGAGAAGGTTATAATGCCCCTATAATGCCTATTTAAAAGATTATGTCAATCGATTTTATGTTATCTAAAACTTTAAAATATTTTTAAATTTTACCAAATAATAAAATTTTTCAATAGTTTGATAGGATTTTATTTTAAAATTTAAATCCTCCAATAGATTGATAAGGTTGAAAAGTTATAAATTTAACTTTCTTTAAAAAAATATAATTAAACCTTCTAAAAATTTGAAATATTTAATTATGAAATTTAAATTCTCCAATAATTTGACAAGATTGATATTGAAAACTTATTTATGAACTTGTTTAAAACATCATCAAATCTTCCAATAGTTTGATAAAATTTAATTTGAGATTTAAATCCTCTAATAATTTGATTGGATTGATTTTATTTAAAATTTTAAAAAAAAATAATTAAATCTCCAATAGTTTAGTAAGATTCAATTTGAGATAAATCCTATAATAATTTGATAAGATTAAAAAATATATTTTCAATAAAAATTTATATCTTAAAAAAATAATTTAAATACATAAAAATTAAAAAAAAAACACCAAAGGAATCAACTTGGGTCAACAAAGGCGTAGGTTGGCTACTCGGCTCATATCAATAAGTGGCTCCACTTGCAGTAATGGGAGTGGGTTAACAGGCAACACTACTAAATCAGATTTTCAAAATTTTTTTTTCCTAATACTCTTACGAAAAAGGTTTTTGCTCTCTTGCTTTTCTTCTTTGATTGTCGACCTTTGTGTTAATTGTGGATTTTTAAATAGAAATTTAATCTAACTTCAACAGGAGTCCAAATTTGCAAACAATTGCCTCAACTTCTTTACTCAGTTTTAATCTCAAAAATCCAAATAAAACACACCTTTAAGGATTTCAATCATTTTTTTAATCCAAACTCTTTTTTTTTTTTTTTTTGGAGACTCTCCCTTTTTAAACAAGCAAAAAAAAAAAAAAAAAAAACTCAATATGATAAAGTAAATAATATAGAAATTTAACTCTAACTAAAACTCAAAATAAATTGGGTGTCTCCGTATACATACCAAACCCATTGGCTTGAGTGTTGTGCCATTGCAAGGAAGCTCTGCCGTGGGTGCTCATTAAGCAAAAATTTAGTACTCCCCTTGGATGATGCATGGAATAAATTTGACAGCCAAATGTCAAGCGGTCCACTATACTTGCGCAATATGTTTATACCCACCTAAAAACAAACAGGGGCAGAAGTGTCATAATTTAGAAAAAGGGGAAAACTCACAAATAATATAACATGTTAAATCATACAATGAAGAATAGTTTATTAAGGCCACTGTAAATTTGTTCAAGGGTTCTTTCTCCTTCACTGGCTAGATGCAACAACTTGGCCAACAACCTCTAACTTCTGCAGTAACTCAACAAGAAAATCATTGGATTGGAATCCAAAGAACAAAGAAAGAAAGTAGCTTTCCACATGAATTTAGACCATATCATATGAAAGGGGAGAAAAGACAAGAAACAGAGTTCAATAGTGGCAAAATTAATGCAAGTAAATCTTTGATCATGCAAAAATTAGTTAGGAAAAATTGTATAACAATTGAAAGCAATTTTGTTTTTCAGCAAGGAAAAGCTTGTATAGAGACATGTCAACATGGACAGAAGCAGCTACAAGACCTAAACTGGAAACTATGGAAGCTATGCTTACATCTTCTTTCCCTATTACTATTTAACATTTAAGACATCCATGAATTAGGACAAAACAAAATTTTCAAGGGCTTACCAAAAAAAAATTTCAGGACATATCAAATCCCTGAAATTCAATAAAGTTAAACAATCTAACCACGAATTGGAACTGAGATTTGAAAATGAAGTTTGTCAAAAAAATGAAGCAAAATTTTCAACGGTCAATCCCATCAAATTCAAAACTGAGCTTTGAACCAGTTAGTGACCAAGAATAAAGAAGAAACTAAAAGGAAAAATGGGAAAAAATATTTTGCCGAGCTAATGTCACCTTTAACAGGATATGTAAAAGAAATGGTGGAAATGCAACTTACAAGTTCCCAGGCTTCAAAATTTCTCGGTGAAGAATCATGCAAGAACTCGCTATGCATACAAGACAAAGAAAAGTAAAAACGAATTCAGGAGACATTTTATAGTAATAAATAGTATAAAAATTATATCTTAGAAATAGACAATGCATGCACAAGAATGATTAGAGATGACGGATAATTTCCTTCAACGCATGCACAGAACTTTCTCTAGTTCATGCAGTCGTACAGATGGTATAACTGAATGGTTCAAAAGCTAAATGCATCATGATTGAAGATCCTAAACCCTTGGTGAGATGTTTTTTTGAAGAAACATAGTTTCTAAATGCAATATAGCATAGTACTAGTGTCACGGGCTCTGACCTTAGACTCAGAATCCATGTGGCCTTAGGCTTGAAATCTCCTCCTTTATGCCTAAATCAGCCTAAAATATAAGCACGCGGGCACTAGAACAATGGAAAGGGCTGATTACGCAAGTTAAAGAGAAACATGATAACAAGGCAGAATGCTGGAAATATGCTCTGTATTCACTAAAACAAAAGTGTTTGATGGTGTACAAATGAGGGTGGAGCAGCCCTCTATTTATAATTGAGGCTCCAGCTACACTTAATGGCAATATCACTAGAATAAAGGCTAAAATCAAGGAATTACAAAGATTACAATAAATCAGGATTCTAACTCCTAAATTCTAGGGTCAACCAAATCTGTCAGGAGGCTCCTGCTGATCCTGCAAGCTTCCAAAAGATTCACTTACGTATCTCCCACCTTAGGCCCCTCTGGATGTGGTGCGGGCAGCCTGGAAGCCAGGCCTTGGCCTCACAGGCTGGCCTGCAAGCTGGGCGGGCATTCTGGCCTTGTCTCATAGGCCTTGCATGCAAATACCCGTCAGCGCGCCTAGTGTGCGGGCCTCAACCTTTGGCTTGCGTGCTGGTGCACCTAATGTGCCTGGCACGCCCGCTTAGGGCGTGACATTTTTCTCCACTTGATTGCCCAATGCCCTCGTTGCGTCTTCTGCATGGTATGCTTGATCTGGTCACTAAACTGCCATAAGTCTTCTACTAGTTCCTAGCTCACCTCACTGTCTGAAAGTCCCTTCCAACGCACCAAGTACTCTTGTTTTGGTTGATAGTTTTTTCGTCTCACCTCCCAATCAACTATGATGCTGTGGACCTCTTTCTCATATGAGGCCTTTGCTCCCAATGGCGCATGCTTTGACTCTATCCGTCCTAGATCTCTCTCATCCTCATGGAATGGCTTGAGCATGCTTACATGGAACACCGGGTGTACCTTCAGCTTGGATAGCATATCCAACTAGTAGGCAACCTTGCCTACCCTTTTGACTACTCGAAAAAGCCCTTCATACCTCTGAACTAAGCCTTTGTGTAGCCCCTCTATGGCATACAATGGGATACAGCTTCACCAACACCAAGTCTCCAACCTGGAACTGCACATCCCGTCTATTCTAGTCCGTCCACTTTTTTGACTTCTTTGTTTCCTTGTGTAGACAGACTCTGGTCAAGTCAGTTTGCTCTTACCATGCCTTGGCAAACTTGTATGCTACTGGATTTGGCCCTTTATAACCTACAGCAATCGAACTAGGTGTTAGTGGTTGTTACCCTGTCATAACCTCAAATGGGCTCTAGTGCGTTACCTCGTTTCTTTGCAAGTTATAGGAAAACTGTGCAACATCTAGCAACTTTGGCCAGTCCCTTTGTGTGGCACTCACATAGTGCGTGAGATAGACCTCTAATAGTCCATTCACACGCTCAGTCTACCCATCGATCTGCAGATGTATGCTGGTGGAAAAATTTAAGTCTAACCCCAACAACTTGAACAACTCAGTCCAGAACCTATCCGTGAAACGCCCATTCCGATCACTAACAATGGTCTTCGACACTCCTTAGTACTTAACCATGTTCTTCAAGAACAATCAAGCTGCCTCCTCAATTGGGCACTCCTTGGTTGCTAGAATGAAGATTCCATACTTGGAAAACCTATCCACCACTACCATGATGCTTCCAAACCCCTCTGCCTTGGGTAGACCGATGATGAAGTCTAGAGAAATATTATTTCATGGTCGTTCTGGCACTGGCAATGGCTCCAAGAGACTGCCTGGTTTCTTGAGCTCCACTTTGTCCTGTTGGCATACAAGACAAGTCTTCATATAGGCCTCTACATCGTCCTTCATGTGCAGCTAGTAGTACCGATCCTCTAGCAACACTAAGGTATGACTCACTCCTGGGTGTCCAACCCACCTTGAATCATGGCACTCTTGCAAAACTTCCTTGCGGAGCTTCTCATGCTGTGACACAAACAGTCTATTGCCCCTACTATACAACAAACCATCTTGCACCCAAAATCACCTAGTCTTACTTTGCTGGACGTACTTCATAAGAGCCTTGGCTGTAGGATCATGCGTAAGTTCCTCCTTAATGCACGACACTAGTTACCCCTTTGGTTGGCTAATGGCAGCAAGGTTAGCCTTCCTGCTCAGGGCGTTTACCACCAGGTTCGTTCGTCCTGGCTTGTACTCTATTTGGAAATTAAATTTCGTAAGAAAATCTTACCATCTCGTTTGCTTGAGGGACAGCTTCTTCTGCATCTAGAAGTAGCTGGTCACCGTATTATTCATCCTAACCACAAACCTCGACCCTAACAGGTAATGATGCCAAGTGCACAAGCAGTACACCACTGTAGTCATCTCTTTCTTCTGAACCATGTACTTGCCCTCAGTCTCATTCAGCTTCTTGCTCTCAAACGCATCTAGATGTCCCTCTGACTCTAGTGGGGACATTCGATAACGGGCTCTAGCTAGTGGCTTAGCCTCGGACACCAGCTCCTTCTTAGGTGGTAGTTGGCTAGGTAGCTTTGCGAGCATCACATTACTAAAGGTCTTCAACACCTTTAGCATCTCCAAGGGTGACTTGATCTTCTTCTCCCTTAGCTCATCATGCTTCAAGGCTACCAAGAAGGTGTCTTCTTTTCTGCTTACCATCTTGGCAAATTGGATGGCTGATACCACCCGTGACCCAACTCCAGACCCTCTTCTCAATGGCACTAGGCATTGGTACCGTGTATCCAAGATGCAAATACAATTGGTAAAAGACATAAGGAGGGCGTTAATTCGAACAAAAAAATTTAACCCAATCATAAACTCATAGTCATCAAGGGATATTACCTCTATAGTCTTTTTGCCTTTTCAGTCTCCAAGTTGTAACTCCACTCCCCATGCTACTCTAATTGCTGGAACCTCCTTGGAGTTCACTGTTTTAATGGTACCAATCCCTTTCTACACCTTTAGTCTGAGCTTCTAGGCTCCATCACCTGAAATAAAAAGATGTGAGACACATGTGTCCACCAGTGTGCTTACCTTCTAGCCCGTAACCATCAGATCTGTAAACATCAAGCCTATTGGCTTACGATTCCTCTTACTCTGGATAACATTGAGCACCAATGACCTAAGCTTTGCTACCCTTGACTCTAGCTCTTTGTCAGACTCTTTGTTTACAGTAGCCAGTTTACCCTTTTGTGGGTAATTACGTGCTATGTGGCTCCCTTCACATAAGTAACATGCTAGTGGCTCTCGGTCCCCCTTTGCTTTCCACTTGCCTGCTGGTGGCTTTTTCTCACCATCTTTGGTTAAACGGTCTCAATCTCTCTCCTTAGACTCTCGGTCACGATCTTTCCCTTTGGACTACTTTTTTCGGTCTCTATCATCCTTGCCCTTACCCTTGGGCTTGGAAGACTCGAACTTGTTCAGAGGCTTAAACTCTATCAAGGACTTAGCAGTAGTCATGGCTTTAGCCAAGTCATGAACTCCCCTCCGTTGTAGCTCATGCTTTACCCACAGCTTCAGCCCATCCATGAAAGCAAATAAGGCATCCTTCTTGCCTAGATTCGAGATCTGTAGCATCAGTTCAGAGAATTTTTAGACATACTCCTTTATGTCCCCTTACTGGTTCAGCTTGCATAACTTTGCCTGTGCCTCATCATCAGCATACTCCGAGTAAAATTACTCTCTGAACTCTTTTTGGAACTCTGCCCAAATTCCAATCTTAGGGCTTCCACGCCTAACATTATCACACCTACGTCTCCACCACAATAAGGCTACATCAATGAGATACATAGCAGCGGTGTTTACATTTATTGTCTCATCCTGCATGCCTATGGCCTGAAAATACTGCTTCATACCCCATAGGTAGTTGTCTACTTCCTTGGTCGCCCTAGTTCTTTGAACTCTTTAGGCTTCGAGACATCCATTCTGGACTTGGACACGCCAGCAAACATGCCACTCTCAATGGCAGTCTTGTAAGCAACGACCTCACCGGTAAGCTCCTCCATCCATTAGAGCATGGCCTCCACGCCATCACGCAAGGTCAGCATTTCAGCCTCTAAGGCCTCATTACTTTGAGTGATCACGTCTATGCCTTTATTAAGAGCAGCTCGTAGCTCACCTTGGATCCCCTCTCTTATGGAGTCTAGCAATGCAATGTGAGTCTCTACTTTCTCAAGCTTCTCTCTCATGTCGCCCATGGTCACCTCCACTTTGGTCAGCCTACCGTTCATGGTAAATCATATATCTCTTGAACTGGCTTTCTTGCCTCTTTCACGCCTCTGCTCCTAAGCCTCTGGTTGTTGGCTAGCAATGTCGCTTTGGGATGTCCTCTCCTCAATCACAATCTAACCTGCACAACACAAACACATAGAACCAAACTTGCTCTGATACCAACTGTCACAGGCTCTGACCTTAGACTCAAAATTATGCGACCTTAGGCTTGGAATCTCCTTCTTTATGCCTAAGTTAGCCTAAAACACAAGCGTGCAGGCACTAGAACAATGGGAAGGGCTGATTATGCAAGTTAAAGAGAAATATGATAACAAGGCAGAATGTTGGAAATATGCTCTGTATTCATTAAAACAGAAGTGTTTGATGGTGTACAAATGAGGGTGGAATAGCCCTCTATTTATAGTTGAGGCTCCAGCTACACTTAATAGTAATATCCCTATAATAAAAAGCTAAAATCAAGGAATTACAAAGATTACAATCAATCAGGATTCTAATTCTTAAATTCTAGGGTTAACCAAATATGCCAGGAAGCTCTTGCTGATCCTGCAAGCTTTTAGAAGATTCACTGGCGTATCTCCCACTTTGGGCCCCTCTGGATGTGGTGCGGGCAGCCTAGAAGCCAGGCCTTAGCCTCACGGGTTGGCCTGCAAGCTAGGCGGGCATTCTGGCCTTGTCTTCTAGGCCTTGGATGCAAATACCCACCAACACGCCTAATGTGCGGGCCTCAACCTCTGGCTCGCGTGCTGCTGCGCCTGATGTGCTTGGCGCGCCCGTCCAGGGCGTAACACTGGATCAAGGATATCTTAACAAAAAATAAGTGATAACTTAGTAGTTAATTATTGAAAACTTAATAAGTAAATCAGTTTTAGTTTAAACATAATTAATTAACGGTAGAAAATCATAAATAATTTAATAATAAATCAATGATAATTTAATAGTAAGTAATTGATAATTTAGTAGTTAATTATTGAAAATTTAAAATAAATCAATAGAACTTAATAGTAAATTATATATAATATAATAGTTAATCAATGATAAAATAATAATAAATCATGTATAATTTAATATAAAAATTATAAAACATTAAGTAGTAAATGAATGATAACAAAATAAAGTAGTAAATGAATGATAACAAAATAGTAAATATATAAAAATATAATAGTAAATGATTGATAATTTAGTAGTAAATTAATAACTTAGATATAAATAACTAATAATGTAATAGTAAATTATTAATAATTTAGTTATAAATCAATAATAATTTAGTAGTGAATTAATTAATCATTAATAACTTTTCAATGAATCATCGATAAATTAATAATAAATCAATTATAACTTTACAATAAATCATTAATAAGTTAATGGTAAATCACTAATAATTTAATAGAAATCATTCATAATTTAATAATGAATCATTTATAACTTAATAGCAAATAATCATAAGTTAGAAGTAAATAACTAATAATTTAGTAGTAAATCATTAATAATAAATAACTGATAACTTAATTATCAATTATTTATGACTTGTTTTATACTCAAAGTTATCAAGGATTGAAACTTAATTACTAGCAGAAACAAAGTCAAAACTTTTATTTTGAGGGTTAGGATAAATTTACCATGAACCTATTCAACAAAATAAATTAGTAAAAAAAATTTTTAAATTGAATAAAACAATAATGTTATCATATAAAAAAAATTTATCTCATATATTATTAGTGGACCTTTTTAATTCCATGTTTTATAGTTGTAAATGCATAATAACTTATTAGTAAATCAATTATAGGTTAATAAAAAATAAGTGATAAATTAGTAATTAATCATTGATAACACAATAATAAATTAATGATAACTTAATAGCAAATTAGTAAAACTTAATAGTAAATTAGTTTCAATTTAGCAATAATAAATTGATAAACTTAGTAGTAAGTCTTAAATAACTTGGGAGTAAATCAATGATAATTTAGCAGTTAATCATCAAAAACTTAAAAGTAAATAAATATAACTAAGTAATAGTTAATTATTAATAACTTACTAGTAAATTATGGATAATTTAATATAAATTAGTGATAACTTAATAATGAATCATGATTAATTTAGTAATAAATTTGCAATGATTTTGTAATAACTAATTGAAAATTAAGTAGTAAATCAATGATAATATAAAAGTAAATCATTTATACTTCATATGTAAATTATCTATAACTTAATAGTAAATTACTAATAATTTGATAATAAATTAGTTAATCTTTGATAATTTTGTAATAAATCATCTATAAAGTAATAGTAAATTGATTATAACTCTATAACAAATCATCGATAGCTTAGTAGTAAATTATTAATAATTTAATAATAAATTATTTTTAGCTTAGTAGTAAATCATTCTTAAATTAGTAGTATATCAATGCTAATTTAGTAGTAAATAATTTATAATTTAGAAGTATATTATTGATAGCTCAGTAGTCTGTTGCTGATAACATAATAGTAAATCAATGATAATTTAATTGTTAATCATTGATAAATTTGTTATATTTAAATTGTCAAGAATTCAATTTTTGTTACAAGCAGAAATGAAACTAAAAATTTTATTATGAAAGATTAGGATAAACCTAACACGAACCTATTCAATAAAAAAATTTAGTAAAAAAATTCTAAATTTAAATGAAATAATAATGTTATTATGTAAAAAAAAAATTATTTTATACTAAAATTAAGTCTGGGCCTTCTTACGAGAATATATGATGACACAAATTTATCCATGATTACTTAAAATATATCATAAGTTACTAGAGGGTTAATTATTAAAATTATATTAAGAGGTTACCAAAATTTTATCAATGGTTACCAAAATTATATAAAAAATTATCGAACTAATATTGAAAGTTACTAAAATTGTGTCCAGGTTATTAAAATTTTATTAAAAGTTATAAAAATCAAAATTATATAAAAAATTATTAAATTTTACATAATTGTCAATCATTGATAAATTTTTTTAAACTTGAAGTTGTCGGGAATTTAATCTTGGTTACTAGAAAATAAACTTAGAAATTTTATCTTATGAGACTAGGATAAACTTGCCATAACCTTTTCAATAAAAAATTTTAGTGAACAAAAAGCCTAAATTTAAATGAATAATATTATTATATAAAAAGAAAATTATCTTATACTAGAATTGGACCCATACTTTCCTAGAAGAATCTATTGTTAAATATATGATGACATAAATTTTATTAATAATTACCAAAAGTATATAATAAGTTAACAAAATATTACTAAAATTACATAAAAAAAGGTTACCAAAATTTTATCAGAAATAACCAAAATTGTATCAATAGTTATCAAAATTATATAATAAGTTATTGAAATTATATAGATGGTTACAAAAATTTTATCCAAGTTTATCAAAATTAAAATTAAAATTATATAAAAATTATCAAATTTTACTTATATTATATCAAAATCAAAAATAAATTATTAGTATTTATCATTATTATCATAGTATAAAAAATTATTTATTGGAATGAATTTTAAAGATAAGAATTACATAATTGAATCTTGGTTACTAAGAAAAATAGAGTTAAAAATTTTATCTTGAAAAACTTGGATAAACTTATTATAAACTTATTTAATAAAAAAAAATTTAATGAACAAAAATTCTAAATTTAAATGAAACAATAATGTTATTCTATAAAAAGAAAGTTATATTATACTAGAATTGAAATGCTTTTAAGAATGTTAATTTTATCTATACCCAATAGAAAATCGATTTTTTACTCGAATAGGATTATGGATGTGTATTACATTGGTTGTATGGGAAAAAGGGATGGGTATAATTTTAAATTTTTATTGAATACGAGTATAGAAATGGATAATATAGCACACATCCTGTACCCCTATCCTATATATATATATATATTTATATATAATTAATAAATAGATTTTTTATTAAATAATAAAATAGATTATTATTTTAGATTAATTAAAATTAAAATATTTTATTAAAAATATATTAATATATATTTATAAAAAAAACCTAAATATACAAATTAAAAATAAAAAAGCTAAAATATATATTTTTTGGTTTTTATTTTTTTAAAAAAACTATGGGATGGAGATAATGATAGATTTAAAATATCTGTTAGGAATAAGTACCG
Organism: Durio zibethinus; assembly: GCF_047325235.1. Taxonomy (NCBI): domain Eukaryota; kingdom Viridiplantae; phylum Streptophyta; class Magnoliopsida; order Malvales; family Malvaceae; genus Durio; species Durio zibethinus. Next base: position 7,425,319 of record NC_143185.1, read on the forward strand.
GGATAAATATAATATAAAACTTTAGGGATGGGAATGAGGAATACTTTTTATCAATAATTACCCAAAGTATATCATAAGTCATCAAAAAATTACTAAAATTATATAACAAGGTTACCAAAATTTTATCAAAAATTATCAAAATTGTATCAATGGTTATCAAAATTATCTCCTAAGCTACCAAAATTATAAAAATGGTTACAAAACTTTTATCAAAGGTTGTCAAAATCAGAATTAAATTATTAGTATTTATCATTATTATCATATTATAAAAAATTATTTATTGGAATGAATTTTTAAAGATAAGAAGTACATAATTGAATCTTGATTACCAGCAAAAATAGAGTTAGAAATTTTATCATGGGAGATTAGGATAAACTTACCATTAACCTATTTAATAAAAAAATCTAGTAAACAAAAATTTAAAATTTAAATGAAACAATAATGTTATTATATAAAAAAATTATTTTATATTAGAATTGAACCCGTGCTTTTTTATAAGAATCTATTGTTAAATATATTATAACACAAATTTTATCAATAATTACCAAAAGTATATTGTAAGTTAACAAAATATTACTAAAATTACTCTAAAAGGTTACTAAAATTTTATAAAAAAATTACCAAAATTGTATCAATGGTTACCACAATTATATCATAAGTTACCAAAATTTTGTCACAGGTTATAAAAATCAAAATTATATAAAAATAATCAAAATTTACTTATATTATATTATATCAAAATCAAAATTATATTATATGTATTTATCATTATTATTATAGCATAAAAATTTTATTTATTGGAATGGATTTTTAAAGATAACAATTACACAATTGAATCTTGGTTACTGGAAAAAATAGAGTTAAAAATTTTATCTTGGAAGACTAAGATAAACTTACCATAAACCTATTTAATAAAAAAATTTAGTGAATAAAAATTTTAAATTTAAATGAAGCAATAATTTTACTATATAAAAAAAATTATCTTATGCTGGAACTAGAGCTATGCTTTCCAATAAGAATCTATAGTTAAATATATGATGACATAACTTTTATTAATAATTACCAAAAGTATATAATAAGTTATCAAAATATTACCAAAATTACATCAAAAGGTTACCAAAATTTTATTAGAAATTACCAAAACTGTATCAATCATTACCAAAATTATATCATAATTCACCAAAATTATATAAAAGGTTACCAAAATTTTATCAAAGGTTATAAAAATCCAAATTATATAAAATTATCAAAATTTGCTTAGATTATATCAAAATGAAAATTAAATTGAGTATTTATTATTATTATCATAGTATGAAAAATTATTTATTGGAATGAATTTTTAAAAATAAGAATTACATAATTGAAACTTTGTTACTGGCAAAAATAGAGTTAGAAATTTTATCTTGGGAGACTAAGATAAACTAAATATAAACCTATTTAATAAAAAAAATTAGTGAACAAAAATTCTAAATTTAAAAGAAATAATAATGTTATTGTATAAAAAATGTTATCTTATACAAGAACTGGACCTGTGTTTTCTTATAAAAAAATCTATTGTTAAATATATGATCACACAAATTTTATCAAAAATTACCAAAAGTATATAATAAAATATCAAAAGATTACTAAAATTATATCAAAAGGTTACCAAAATTTTATTAGAAATTACCAAAATTGTATCAATGGTTATCAAAATTATATAGAAGGTTACCAAAATTTTATCAAAATTTATCAAAATCAAAATTATATAAAAATTTTCAAAATTTACTTATATTATATCAAAATCCAAATTAAATTATTATTATTTATCATTATTGTCATAGTATAAAAATTTTATTTATTGGAATGAATTTTTAAATATAAGAATTACACAATTTAATCTTGGTTACTAACAAAAATAGAGTTAGAAATTTTATCTTGAGAAACTAGAATAAACTTACCATAAACCTATTTAATAAAAAAAATTTGGCGAAAAAATTATTAAATTTAAATGAAACAATAATGTTATTATATAAAAAATATATATCTTATATTAGAACTGAATTGGTGATTTCTTATAAGAATCTATTGCTAGATATATAATGACACTAATTTTATCAATAATTACCAAAAGTATATCATAAGTTATCAAAAGATTACTAAAATTATATAAAAAAGTTATCAAAATTTTATCAGAAGTTACCAAAATTGTATCAATGATTACCAAAATTATGTCATAAGTTACCAAAATTTTATCAAATGTTATCAAAATCAAAATTATATAAAAATTATCAAAATTTATTTATATTATATCAAAAATAAATTATTAGTATTTATTATTATTATCATAGCATAAAAGAATTATTTATTGGAATGAAATTTTAAAGATAAGAATTACACAATTGAATGTTAGTTACTAGCAAAAATTGAGTTAAAAATTTTATCTTGGGAGATTAGGATAAACTTACCATAAAGTTATTTAATAAAAAATTTTAGTGAACAAAAACTCTAAACCTAAATGAAACAATAATGTTATTGTATAAAAAGAAAATTATCTTATACTAGAACTTCTTGCACTTTCCTATAAAAATCTATTGTTAAATATATGATGATAAAAATTTTATCAATAACTACCAAAAATATATTATAAGTTATCAAAATATTACTAAAATTACATAAAAAAGTTACCAAACTTTTACCAAAAATTACCAAAATTGTATCTGTTGTTATCAAAATTATATTATAAGTTACCAAAATTATATAGGAGGTTACCAAAATTTTATCGAAGGTTATCAAAATCAAAATTAGATAAAAATTATCAAATTTTACTTGTATTATATCAAAAAAAAATTTAAATTTTTAGTATTTATCATCATTATCATAGTATAAAATATTATTTATTGGAATGAATTTTTAAAGATAAGAATTACACAAATGAATCTTGGTTACTAGCAAAAATAGACTTAAAAATTTTATCTTAAGAGACTAAGATAAACTAACCATATGCTTATTTAATAAAAAAATTTAGTGAACAAAAATTCTAAATTTAAATGCAACAATAATGTTATTGTATAAAAAGAAAATTAACTTATACTAAAATTGAACTCGCTCTTTCCTATAAAACTCTATTGTTAAACATATGATGACAAAACTTTTATTAATAATTACCAAAAATATATCATAAGTTATCAAAAGGTTACTAAAATTAGAACAAAATGTTACCAAAATTTTATTATAAATTACCAAAATTATGTTAATGGTTACCAAAATTATATTATAAATTACCAAAATTATATAGAAGGTTACCAAAATTTTATCAAAAGTTATCAAAATCAAAATTATATAAAAATTATCAAATTTTAATTATATTATATCAAAATCAAAATATTAGTATTTATCATTATTATCATAGTATAAAAAATTATTTATTGATATGAATTTTTAAAATTAAGAATTACACAATTGAATCTTGGTTACTAGCAAAAATAAAGTTAGCAACTTTATCTTGAGATTGAGATTATGATAAAATTATCATAAATCTATTTAATAAAAAAATTAGTGAACAAAAATTCTAAATTTAAATAAAACAATAAAGCTATTATATAAAAAAAATTATCTTATACTATAACTGAACCTGCACTTTCTATAAGAATCTATTGTTAAATATATTATGATAGAAATTTTATCATAATTACTAAGAGTACATCATAAGTTATCAATAATTTCTAAAGTTACATCAAAAGGTTATCAAAATTTGATAAAAAAATTTTAAAATTGTACCAATAGTTACTAAAATTATATCATAAGTTACCAAAATTATATAAAAAGTTACCAAAATTTTATCAAAGGTTATCAAAATCAAAATTATAGAAAAATTATCAAATTTTACTTATATTATATTAAAATAAAAATTAAATTATTATTATTTTTATTATTATATTATCATTGTATAAAAAATTATTTAGTAGAATGAATTTTTAAAGATAAGAATTACACAATTGAATCTTGATTACCAACAAAAATAAAGTTAGAAATTCTATCTTGAGAGACTAGGATAAACTTATCATAAACTTATTTAATAAAAAAATTTAGTGAACAAAAATTCTAAATTTAAATGAAATAATAATGTTATTGTACAAAAAAATTATCTTATACTAGAACTGAGCTCATGCTTTCCTATAATAATTTATTGTTAAATATATGATGACACAAATTTTATCAATAATTACCAAAAATATATCGTAACTTATCAAAATATTACTTAAATTACATCAAAAAGTTACCAAAATTTTATTAGGAATTACCAAAATTGTATCAATGGTTACCAAAATTATATTATAAGTTATCAAAATTATATAGAAGGTTACCAAAATTTTATCAAAGGCTATCAAAATCAAAATTATATAAAAATTATTAAATTTTATTTATATTATATCAAAATTAAAATTAAATTATTGGCATTTATCATTATTATCATAATATAAAAAATGATTTATTACAAAGAATTTTGAAAAATAAGAATTAATCAATTGAATATTGATTATTAGCAAAAATAGTTAAAAATTTTATCTTGAGAGATTAGGATAAACTTACCATGATCTTATTTATTAAAAAAATTTAGTGAACAAAAATTTTAAATTTAAATGAAACAATGATGTTATTGTATAAAAAGAAAATTATCTTAAACTAAACCCATGTTTTCTTATGAGAATCTATTATTGAATATATGATGACATAAATTTTATCAATAATTATTAAAAATATATCATAAATTATCAAAAGATTACTAAAATTACTTCAAAAAGTTATTAAAATTTTATAAAAAAATTATCAAAATTATATAAATGATTACCAAATTTATATAATAAGTTTCCAATATTATATAGAAGGTTATCAAAATCAAAATTATACAAAAATTATCAAATTTTACTTATATTTTATCAAAATCAAAATCAAATTATTAGTATTTATCATTATTATCATAATATAAAAAAATTATTTATTGAAATGAATTTTTAAATATAAGAATTACACATGTTTTACACACGTGCCAAAAACTAGTATTTATTAAAAATCTTTAAAAAATTAAACTGACCATCATTTAAAAACGTGGGCTTGGAGTGCGATGAGGGAGAAAGGAAAATCTTTTAAAGAAAAGCAACCCAAATGACCAAAATTGAAATAATGATCAACATCCAACCCATATGCCATTTTTTTTGTTCAAAGGAAATATATCAGATTGAAGGGTTTCAAAATCACTTACTTTTAAACATTAAAATCCAACTTGGTAGATCAATATTAGCTAAGGAAAAAAAAATGTTCGAATGCCAACCGCTTGCATGCACCATTTTATAGTTGCAATTCTTTACAATCCCAAACTTGAACTTTAAAAAATCTTTGTACTTTTGCCACAACATTTCTTTCTTGTTCCTAAACAATCAACAAAGCAAACAAAAATTACTTATAAAAAGAAAACACTACAAATGCATGAAAGGAATTAAAGGAAACCCAAAAACAAATCTATAAGCATTAAGAGATGGAGAAAGAAAAAACAACATTATAGATTGACAGTATCAACAGAGAAAAGAAAGAAGAAACATAGACTTTCTTGTTAAAAACAACAAACCATGGTTAAAAAAGAATCATAAACAATGGCATATGAAGCTTGAGACTGAGGATAAAGAGAATTCTTTGGTTTTGTTTTTCTTGCAGAATTGTTGAATTAGGAAGTGTAGAAATTGATCTTATTAAATGAAGCTTATGGAGGTTTTTTAAGCCCAAAATTACCCTTAAATTGTTTGTTTTTACATTGTTAAGTTGCCCCGGGACAACTTTTATTTATAGTTCACACAATATTTTTTTTTTATAAAAACCACAGTATTAACAATAAACAAGTTTTAGTGATAATAACAAGTTTTAATAATAATAATTAAATTCAAAATTTAACACCACCCTGAAGATTATCAAGCAATAAAAAATATGATGAACCCTATGAACAGCAGCAAAACATAAAATGCAACCTCCTATTAAAAATATAATATTAGAAGAATGCATGGGCTTCTTTATACGAAATGGCTATAAGATGTTTCCAAACACATTTATGGGAATCGTAAATTTGTCAGGATCATTTGTTACATTGATCTTGATGGACAAACTAGGAAGAAAGGTACTTTTTATCAATTTTTAGCATGGTAGTAGTAAAGGACCTGTAAGTAACTTCAGTCAATTCTTTAGTTTTGAGCAGCAAGGTCTTAAGAATTAATTTTTTAAGATTATTTAAGGTATTTTTGGCTAAAAAATACCTTAAATAATTCATTACAAAAAATTGAATAGGATTATTTAATGCTTTTTTTAGCCAAAAATACCTTAAAATAATCCCTTAAAAAATTGATTAGCATTATTTAAAGCGTTTTTTGACCAAAAAATATCTTAAATAATCTAAAAAAAATCTTATAAGTAATCCGAAAAATAAACGCCAAAGGGAAGGGTTGAACTTATGACTTTATGGTTATTAGCCATATGCTCTAACTAATTGAACTACTTTAAAAAATTGAAGGGTATTATTTAATGTGTTTTTTTTTTTTACCAAAAATGCTTTAAATAATGCCTTTCAAAAAATTTTAAAAGAGTATTTAAGGCATTTTGATCAAAAATATCTTAAATAATCTCTTGATATATTTTAAAAGGGATTATTTAAGATATTTTTGAATAAAAAATATCTTGAATATTTTTTTTTAAAAAATATTACTGTTAAAGGCATTATTTGTCATTTGAGTATTTATTATTAATAAAAATTAGTAAAAAATTGTCATCATATATGTTAAAGAGATTATAGTAATTATTTAAAAATTAATATATGTGATTTTTTTAACCAATCGAATGAATTTGAATACAAAATGTCTTAACAATAAAAAAAAAATTCTAGGTATCATACTTTTTCAAGAATTATATTTTTTCTTATAATTTAAAATTTCACGAACCAAACACGCTCTAAATGTTTACTAAATACGATGATTTAATAAACGTGTGTAAATCATTTCAAAAATCATAATGATCACCCTATATCAATATCTACACATTTTTATAAATCTAGCCTATGTTTGGATGGAATTGCACCTCTAGTTAAGTGTAGTTAAGCTTTAATCACTACTAGTTGAATTAAAATACCAATTCCAATAAAAGTCATTTAGTGTAAATTTCTTATTAAAATTTCTTTCAATCGTAATTATGGTAATTTTTGTTTAATAATAGTTATAATAACTTTTATTATTGTTTTTAATTTCACTATAACTAATTTTATTATTTATCTAAATGGACCTAATGACATTCATTTTGCATATATTTTTTAATTTTTAATTTTTATTTTCAATATCATTAATTTCTATTATAATTATTTTTTTATCTCATTAAATTTTAATATTTAAATTTATTTAAAAATAATTATAAAAAATACAATTATAAATTCTATTATTTTAAATTGATTCATTTCAAAATCTAACATTTAAAATTTTGAATTTTAAAAATTTAAAAACTCTCATGCTTAGTATCAGTGAATTCCGTGAAAAAAAGTCCGGTCCAAAAGCTGAATTGGGTGTGGACGGGATCAAAGTTTTGGCGGGAGATTGAAAAACCAAAGCAATCCTATTCTCAAACCGGCAAACTCCCCTTGGCCTCAAACAAAAGTTAAAACTTTCCAGTTTCCAGACAAAGATCGCCAATTAACGTCTGACATGGCTCGCGGCGAGGAATTACAGATAAGCATGGCGAAGCGTGCGTACAGGAAAGCCAAAGAGGAAGGGAATAGGCAGGAAGAGGCGAGGTGGGCAAATGTAATTGGAGATATTCTGAAGAATAGGGGAGAGTATGTAGAGGCACTCAAGTGGTTTCGAATCGATTACAATGTTTCCAACAAGTATTTGCCTGAAAAACAGTTGCTTCCCACTTGTCAGTCTATTGGTGAGGTCTATCTCAGGTTGGAACACTACAAGGACGCCTTAATTTATCAGGTAATCTCTTTTTCTTTTCTTTTTTTTGTTGTTGATTCTGTTGAGAAGATTTGATCTTTTAGTGTTTATTAAGTGGTCTGGTGAGAACAGAGGTTTTGGGGTTGATTTGTTAATTTTGTTGAGATAAATGGGTTTTCAGGCTTTGAGTATTTTTTTTTTTTTTTAATTTAAATGGGGTTTTGGGGAGATATGAAGCGCGGAATGTGAAAGAAAATTCCAACGGAAATTTAAATTGTGGAACATGAATTAGATTATGGTCTGTTTGGGTGGAAAGAAAGTGCAATAAACATAAAGGAATGTGGGGTTTAGTAGGTGATATTGAATCTTTGTTGTTTTGAGGCAAATAATTAGTGGGCTAATTAGTCACAATATCTTCTGTAGTGGAGAGAAAGTGCAATAAACATAACGGAAAATGTGGGGTTTAATAGGTGATATTGAATTTTCGTTGTTTTGAGGCAAATAATTAGTAGGCTAATTGCAACACGAACGTAGATTTTCAATTACTCTAGTCACAGTATCTTCTGTTGTCTGTAGATGGAGTATCTTAGGCTACAAAAAAGCTAGTAATGAGTTTAATATTCTCAAGGGAATGCTCCAATATTTAGAACTTGAGACTCCAACTTGGATGTCTTAGGTTTAAATCTTGTGGCTGGGGTTGGGGTGGGACTTGGAGGAGATTTACCTCGCACTTTGTAGCACAAAACCCAGTCTGTCTCCTATGCACCAAAAACTAAAATTTAGTTTAGTGTATTTCTGATTGATAATTAATTATTAATTTTTTTTATTGCAGAAAAAACATTTGGACCTTGCTTAGGATGCCAATGATCTTGTTGAGAAGCAAAGAGCCAGCACACAACTTGGACATACCTACCATGAAATGTTTCTAAAATCTGATGATGACCATTACTTGGTTCAGAATGCCAAAAAGTATTTCAAGTCTGCCATGAAGCTTGCTCAGACTCTCGAGGAGAACCCTCCTAATAATAAGTCTTCTTTTGTCAAAGAGTATATCGATGCACACAATAATATAGGAATGCTTGAAATGGACCTTGATAACTTGGATGAAGCATTGAAATTTCTCACTAAAGGTTTGAAGATATGTGATGCAGAGGAAGTCATCGAAGATGATGATGGGTGTAGTAGGCTTCATCACAATCTGGGAAATGTTTATATGGAGTTGAGGAGGTGGGATGAAGCACGTGAGCATATTGAGAAAGACATAATGATTTGCAAGAGAATTGGGCAGCGGCAAGGAGAGGCAAAAGGGTACATTAATCTTGGTGAGTTGCATTACAGGGTTCAAAGGCATGATGAGGTGATACTTTGCTACCAGAAGGCACTTGATTTGGCAAAATCCCTGGAAGATGAGGATGCTTTAGCAGCGTAAATTAATCAAAACATTAAGACTGTGAAGGAAGCTATAAATGTAATGAATGAACTGAAAAAAGAAGAGCAAAATCTCAAGAAGCTGAAAAGAAGCATGGCTATTGCAAATGGAACACCACAGAAGCGTAAGTTTCTGCTATTGCAGCATTCCTGTCTTGATCATCTCATTGAGAAATCAGCTACGATCTTTGCATGGCCGAAGGTTAGTCCCTGTTTCACATGAATTTTCCTTGCTTTTGTCTCTTTTCAAGCATAACTGCATATTAGCACAGAAGACATCTTTGACACAGCATCCAATTATTATCATCATTATTTTAAATCCCCATGAAATCTGTGCATTGGACACGATTGCACAGAATTCTTGGTTTTTGTTATCCTATCAGTAAGGTTTCAAATTAAATGCTCCTCCACATGCTGTTTTTCTTTGGTTCAAAAGCTTTTCTCCCTAAGCTTGCTTTGTCTAAAATGCTGGTTGTGGAAATGGGTTTGAGGAGTTTGATTCACCCTATTCCGATGTTCCTTTTTATAGTTGAATGTAATAAATAGCATGGATGGGATTGTTTTTTGCCATCTCTTTTACATCTTTTTCCTTTTTTGTTATTGGTATGCTATGAAGGGTAAAGAGTATATTAACACATTATATAACTAAAGAAAACTGATAGTAATATCAAATAGATATTCTAGATGCTTAATGAAATTAGATGGCAGCTCATTTATTTTGTACTTTTTTAGTTTTAGGCAAATTACTCTTTTGTTATACCAAGAGATTATTGTCTAGTTTTAGAAAGATTTGGTGCATGTATAAAAAGTGAATAAAGCAGAAGAAAAGTTAATTCAGGGATGTTCAAGAATAAGCATGATCCAGTATCATTAGGCTCTAAACCCTTTTTAGTGGATAATAGAAAATAGAAAAGTAGGGGAAAGAGAAATTACCTAGGCTGTCCAAAGTGAGTCTTTGTAGCATCAATTAAAATTTCTGTAAGGAAACTGGAAAAAGTTATTCTCTTATTTGTCTACAGAAACATGAATTTGTACAGCTAGTAGTGCACATATCCTAGAACTGTTGTTCAGTGATTCAAGGAAGGCAATGTTGTTTGACTTCTTGAAAGAAGACAAACAAGACCTAGACTATAGGAAGACCTAAAACCAAGAGATGGATAAGTTTCTTAAATTTTTTTAGGCGTATATAAGGCTTAAATGGTTTCCACAGTGGAAATAAACCATCTTCTTTTCTTAATATACATCGGAGCTGATTGTTGGTGTGTATTCAGAGTTTTAATCTAGAAATCTCATTTTTCAGATTGTGGCATTTTCATGTTCGATTTTAGCATCACTTTTGTTTATATTGGGAATATCTTGGCAGGATGTATAATCTGCAAGTAATTATAGTAGGTGACAACTTCCAATGTGCTCTTGCATATTCAATACAGTTGTGCTTATGTTTTGAAAATTTATGTTTAGCATCATGAATATGCAAAAAGGAAAAAGCGTATAGCAAGTGAACTTTGTGATAAGGAAAAGCTAAGTGATGCATTTTTAGTTGTCGGGGAATCATACCAGAAGCTCAGGGACTTCAGCAAAGCCATTAAATGGTACACAAAGAGTTGGGAAGGATACAAGTCAATTGGAAATCTGGAGGTGGGCTTGGTATTGGTTTTACGATCTGTTGATATATGACTCATATTTTTGTTGTTTTACAAGTATAATTAAACTGAAAGTAACAATTATTTTACGTATTTTATTTGTAGATCACCCTAATAATCCAAGTACAAAACTTAGTTTGTGTTACTTGGGATTCAAATATAGTGTTGGTCTTGCTTTAGGGAAGGGTTCTGTAGTCTATTCCTTGTTCATGAATGTTTTTTATGTTTGGAGGTGGATAGATTATAGACTTATTAGTTTCAGGGTCAAGCATTGGCAAAAATTAATATAGGTGATGTTTTGGACTGCAATGGTGACTGGACTGGAGCACTTGAGGCATTTAAAGAAGGCTACAGGTTTTTTTTTTTTTTTTTTTTTCTGTTCTTTACTTTTTTAGGTACCTTTTGGCAATTTTTCAATTGTTTGTTTACTTTTTCCATTTCCAAAGTTTTGGAATCAGCCATGCTAAAAATCATTTGGTGCAAAATTCTTTGAAATGGCAAAAGTTTCTGAAAAAAGAAATGTCAATTTCTTATTTCCTACTATTTGGGGTACAAATGGAAATAGATCCTTCAATGAAGTCTGCCCTTTAAGCTCTCATGAATATACATTACAAGTGTAGGAGTGCCAATCTTTGTAATTTATGGATTATATGATAACACTACAGTGCGCTGTATGATAGGCAACTTAAGTATTTATAGAATAATGACTAATATATGATGAGTATGATATATAATGCATATGATGACTAATAACCTGATTTTTGGGACACAATAGAAGTGTCAATTTCAGAGGCTGCAAAAGAGACCTCACATTTATGAGTACCATCTTTCACATTCGGAAGTTATTAAAAAATGCTAAATTTAATTAGTGCAATCAAAGGATGCAACTATTGTTTGTTTTGCAGTTATTGGATGCTTTGGTTTTTATTTTTAGTTGTTGATTGTTGAAGTTACAACTAAAAGGTATTCAAAAGCAATGTCTTGTACCATTTAGCAAATTGCAAGTCTTTGCAACAAAAAATTTCTGATTGTTTGCTTTGCTTGACTAAATCATTATCATCCTTGCACATCGGGTCATTTTTTTTATTTTTAAATTCTTTTTATAACAAATCATCCTAGTTAACTCCTACTTGTTTTTTAAGTCCGAATGTTTAACGTTGTTATGTTATCTCATACTGCAGGATTGCTGCTGAAGCTAAGCTTCCTTCCGTTCAGATTTATGCACTCAAGAATATGCACTATAGCCAGATGATAAGATTTGAAAATGTTGAAGAGGCCAGGTAAATTTTGGTTAAATGAGCCTTGATTAGCTAGTTGCGTGCTTGTAACTTTTATGACCTGTAAAATTGGAGTTTCTAAGGTTCAAAAGATGATTTGTTTAGTTTTTAAGATTTTGAGGGTTCAAATATAGATTCATAATATTTTCGACATTGGTCTTTATTATTGCTGAAGCAAGCTGCTATTCTAGGAGGTTGCTGCTTGAAATTGACAAATTGAAGCAGTCAAAAGTTGAGGAACTTGAAGCAAATCATATTGCAATGGATTGCTGTTCTGAAACAGACACAGAAGGGGATGATCATTGCTTCGATAACATGTCTAATGCATACTTGGAGGTGATGAGTAAATGCAATTCTAATAGATCCGCATCGTTAGCTTCTAGTGGAGAGCTGAATGATGATTTACCTCTAATTTCACTTATCCGACACAGCCAAAGATCACCCAAAAATAAAACAGCTCACACAAGAAAATACAATATTTCTATCGAGCCACATGAAACTTTTCTAAAATGTTTGTCTAAATCAACCAGTAATCAGCAAATAGTTGTTGGCCGTAAACGTGTCCTTGTTGTCCTTTCAGAAGATGAAGGTGACGTGCATGATGAAGTAGAATGCTCAGCAAGAAGGCTGCATAAACGCTCAGTTGATGTTGCTGCTTCAGATGAATGTGAGTTAGTGTATTTGAGATATGATCTATTTTTTGGGTCCTGTTAAAGGTTAAGGTAATAACTTAGATGTATTTTTTACCTGACTGCAGTTAAGAGTAAAAGTGGTCCAGCCAGTTTTGATTATAAATTGCAGGTATACAAGCAACTGGAGTAGTCCTGAATATTTTTAACCTTGTCAAGTTGGTGCACAATTGCTTATCCTTTTGGTTTGCAGGATTTCTCACCAGTTGCCTCCAAAAGTCCTAGCAGGCGCTGCAATCTTGTCAATATTGAAGAAAGCACTTGTTCATACAAATCCGTGAGCCCAAGAATAACTGTTTCAAATGGAAAAATTAACAGATCTCTGACCGATGCTGAAGTTGTTATTGGTTCTGATTTTGCTGCTAGCACTTTGAAATGTGACATCATTGCTTCTGAAAAATTACTGCATGGACATAATTCTCCTCATCTCAAGTTGTATACTACTGATAATGAGGATGATGTGAGTATTTCTCATTTTTCTTATCTACGGCTTAATTTGATAAGTTATTGTTGTCATTCTTGTTATGGAAAATGTAGAATGTACAAAAGCAGTAGGTAGCACTGCCAATGCAGTTTTCTTTGACATGTTTGTCAATAAATAATAAATAAGAAGTGTTAGATTCTCATTCCCTCCTCTGAAATCTGTGCCTTATCCTTTACCTTCTCCTTATGCCAGAATTCCAACAATGTGTCAGGAAAATTGAATGCAATGTTCTAATGCAAAATTGGTTCTTGAAAGGTCATATGCATTTTTGTGAAGCACAGGCGGCCTTGATAGTTCTTATGCATCTTTTATGTGAAGTTGCTATAATTTTGAATTCTGTTGTTTGCTTATTCTGCTAATTTTGTGCTGTTGTGCTACTTGCAGGGCTGCATAACATTCAACATTGATGACAAAATGATACATGTGGTAGTGAGCTCATTTATGGCTAGTGATAAAATAAGCATTGAGTCTTTGAAGATTGAACTAGCTTGCTTATACTATTTGCAGCTTCCTCTAGAGAAGAGATCAAAGGGTAGGGACTTGTTGTCAAAATTTACAAGTTTCTTATTTTGTCAATTATGGGTGGGTGAGAGCTGTAGTTTGCTAGAAAGTATTAGTGATCTAGATTGAAAGAGCAACTTTTTACAATTAAATTGTGAGTAACGTGAAGAACTTTAGTAATCTTTATGCTTCTCCAGTAACTGAAATTAAGAAAGGACATTAAAGTGTTTCAAGAGATTGACCAAACCACCAGCTTTGAAAATCTGGTCAAATATTTCATGTCTCCAACAATTTATTTGAAGTGGCAGTACTTTTACAGAGGCTGTGGCTTGTATGATACCATTGAAGTTGCTTGCCTGTGAAATGTCATAGAACTGGCTTTGATACTCAGAGTTGAAGTCACCAAATGGTCCCAATGAGGAATTGTATAACTCTTAGTAGTGAAAATCATGGGTCAAACACGGTTATATGTTTGGAGATTTACCTAAGGACACCGTAATAGTGCATGCACTTATTGCATACCATCAGGAATTGCTTTGGGCATCATTTATTTAATAACTACATAGAAAGCAAATGAATGAAGCTCTTGTGAGAGGAACTGAAAAGTTTTTTGGGTTGCTACCCGCCATTTCTTCTTTTTTGCTTTACTCATCATTTGTCATAATAACTGCATTGTTACTCTTATTTAATTATCTTTGGGTTAATGTTCCAAATGGCACTTGAACTATAATAAAATGTTCAATTTGGTACCTGAACTTTAAAAATCTCTAATCTGTTTCTTGAACTATGAATTATTAACTAATGTGGTACTCACCCCTAACATCATTAGCTTCCAATGATGACATGTGGTTGACAAACAGCCCTCCAAATACCACATTAGTTAACACATTCATAGTTTAGGTACAACATTAGAGATTTTTAAAGCCTAAGTATCACATTGAACATTTCACTATAATTCAAGGACCATTTGTGACATTATCCAATTATCTTTTGTTCATTCCAAATCACTGACTGTTTTGTGAATGGTGTCTTATTAGGTCTACTGCCTATCATTCAAAATATGGAATGTGGTGGAAGACCTCTAGAGTCCTTCGAAAACTTTGATTCTCTTAGGAATCATCCGAATAAGGTTTTGGTTGATGTGCTGATCAATGGTATGTGTTACAATTGGTTTTTGTAGTCTGAAGTAATGATATCACCTTGTTTTTTTTTTTTTCCCTAGTAGTTCCAGCAGCTTTAATTACTGTTATATGAATTGTGGTGCTACTGTGTTTATACTAGTTATTTCAGTTTTCTTATTCCAACACTACCTCCTGTGTGAAGGAGAGTGTCAATCAAGTTGTATGAACAGGATTCCAGTTTTTTAGCATGGCAAAGTACCCTTTTAGCTGTTTAATCCAGTTTTGTGTGCTCTATTGAATGTTTAATCTTGTGCATCTTCTTTGAGATGTTTCAGAATAAAGATCATTTAAAGCATTTTCACCAAACAGAATTATGAATCTTAATGTTCTACAGTCAAGACACATGTTTAGCATGCATGGTGCTGTGGACTTCTTGAACATTTTCAAACAGAAATAGTTAGCCAGCTTACTCTGTGCATGATAGCTTCCATATCATAATCTCAGTATAACTTTTTTTTTATATGAATTTCTTTGCAAGTAAAACAATTTACATCTCATGTGTTATCTTCACAGGATGGGTCCAAAAGCGCTTGATGAAGCTGTATGTTGACAGCTGCAAAGAATTGTCTGAGGCACCAAATATGAAGTTGCTTAAAAAATTGTATGTTTCAGAGGTAAGAATGAAGATTTAATAATAGTTGGTTGGTGATTCTACTTTCTATATTGTTATGTATTCTACAAATTGCTACAGGGTAGCCTGTTACATTACCACTTGGAAGCCTAAATGGTTTTATTCTATTTTCTACTCTTTGTTTACCAGATAGAGGATGAAGTCAATGTGTCTGAATGTGAACTGCAAGATATATCAGTAACTCCACTGTTGAATGCCTTGCATACACACAAAGGGGTTGCAATGCTAGATCTTTCTCACAACTTGTTAGGTGATAATATCCCATTGCTTCCCCATCTTCATCAGTGTCCATGCTTTGTTCAGATTACAAGTTGTTTAGTAACCATTTGCTTTGATATGCTTGTAGAAAGAATCAGTTTGGTTATTTTAGGTTGCAGTTTTTCTTGAAAATTAATAATCCTGAATTCTTTTATGATATTAGTGGTCCATTTGGTTGCTGTTTTCCAGGAAATGGAACAATGGAGAAACTCCAACAGTTTTTTTCATCATCAGGCCCAAAATATGGTGATTTGACTCTGGACTTGCATTGCAATAGATTTGGTCCAACTGCTTTATTCCAGGTAGGTAGCCTATGTTATAACTGTCTTTTTTCTGCAATTCAGAGCTTCAATTTTACTTAATTTGTTTCAGTCTCTTTTAAAAGAAACATCCTTTCTTTTGCAATGAGCTTTTCTGTTTGTATTGAAGTTCAATATATGTTTGAACGCACCCTTTTAGTTTTGGCCTGGTAGTTAATTAGTTATATGTTACACTTCTTAAATATTGCAAGAATACTGAGATTCTTCAAAGAAAATAAGCTTCTAATTCATTGTTATCGCAGTTGAGGGTAACCAACACCTTCTTTTGGCATCCTAATATGTTTATATTTCCCTAATCATTAGATTTGTGAGTGCCCTGTTCTGTTCACAGGACTTGAAGTACTTAATATCTCTGGTAACCGTCTCACTGATTCATGTGGATCATATCTTTCAACCATCCTTGAAAAGTGCAGAGGTAAATTTCATTCCCTACTGTTCAGTCAATTTTGATATAAGCTTCATTACATTTACTAAATGGCTTATCATATAGTTTTTGCTTTTGGAATAATGGTGTTTTATATCCAATAATTGGGCAAGGCTTCACTGGGTTGACTCTGTCCGAAGTCAGATAAAAGTATGCTTTATCTTATTCAACATAGATTGTCTTGCTTGAGATATCAGCTGATTTCCTCTTTGATCTTTAGCCCTGTATAGCTTGAATGTAGAGTCGTGTTCCATTACTTCTAGAACAATTAATAACGTTGCTGATGCACTGGATACTGGATCTGTAATATCACAACTTCTTATTGGTATGCTTATCAAATCAGTGAATAATCAGTGAATAATTCTATTCAATTCATTATTTGTTTCTGGAAAGCTCCCTAAGCATCATCATTTTGGCAGGACATAACAACCCTATTTCTGGGAATGCCATCAGTAATTTATTGGGCAAACTTGCTACTTTGAAAAAGGTTTAAAATAAACAGAACATTTTTTTTCATTTTTCTTGATGTAGTTTATAATTTATAAATGGAGAAGCACCTAAACTTCAAGCTTGCTAATGTTAAAGCTCCTTTTTTTTTTTTTTATGTTTTCAGATTTTCAGAACTTAGTCTAAATGGTTTAAAACTAAGCAAGACTGTGGTTGATGGCCTTTGCCACCTTGCTAAAACCTCATGTTTGTCACGACTGATGCTTGAGGGCACTGGTATAGGAACTGTAAGCAAATTTCACGCCACCTAATTTTTTTATATTAAATATCAGTTTGTTTTGAGTGTATGAGTTAAGTTTCTTCCTCGGTTTGTGGTTGGGTTCTGATGTCATTTATAGGATGGAGCACTAGGATTGACTCAATCATTGTTCAGCTCGACTCAGGAGCCTTTGAAACTTGATCTGTCATATTGTGGAATAACCTCTACTTACATTTATGAACTTAGCACATATGTTATTTTCATTAGTGGCATTCTTGAGCTGAACCTTGGAGGAAATCCCATTATGCAAGAGGTTTGTCTTGTCTTATATCAGATTACAACACTTCTCTTGTATCAGATTTCGGATTTCGGACAGGGGTGTAGTTAACTCTCTGCTGGGGCTAGTATAATGACCATTCTTATTTAATTTAGACAGAATGTAATGGAAATCTATAGCTTTTATTTGTGCGCCTGACATGGTTTTACCTTAAATTGTGAAAAGATAAGATTGAGCAAGAAAGAAACATTCACTGCAAACCAACTTTATGCTATATTTTTTCTTCAGCTTTGAAATCCTGACATTGAATTGAAGATTACTTTTCTCTGTGGAATATGACTGGAGCTATGAACACAGGGTGGCAATGCCTTAGCATCACTGCTCATGAATCCTCAATGTTGTCTAAAAGTTCTGACCCAGAACAAGTGTCAGCTGGGGATGGCTGGGATTCTTCAAATAATTCACGTACTAGCAGGTTAAATTACCAATTCCAATATGATTTTTGATATTTCTATCAAAATCTAATTTTCTAACTGCTAAGTTGGTATCCCTTGCAGAGAATGACTTTCTAGAAGAGCTAAATCTTGCTGACAATGCTGATATGGACAAGCAGTTGGCCATACAATATGGTAAACCGACAAAAGAGAGTTCAGAATTCTTGCAGCCAAACCACGCCATATGTGAACCATCTCTTGATCCATGTGTTTCCAAGGAATTTGATGGTGAACAGCACTTATGTGCTCTTAAAACCTACTGCAGTAAGCTTGGAGTTGCTGATAGTGAAGATGATGAGATAAGGGTAGAAATAGCTGCATCCGGATTTGATGACAGCTGTGCAAGCGCAAGCTCATGCCAAAGAAACTTGTCCTTGGAATGCCAGTTCATTCAAGAGCTTTCCGCTGCCATTGGCATGGTAAAGCAGTTGCAGGTGTTGGATCTTAGCAATAATGGGTTCTCAGTACAAGCTTCAGAAGCTTTACATGATGCTTGGTCATCAGGTTCAAGGGTTGGTTTATCTTGGCTGCACATCGAGAATCAGATAGTCCATTTGTCAGTTGAAGGAAATAAGTGCTGTAGATTTAAATCCTGCTGCAAAAAGGATTCAATTTGTTCCTGCAGGAATTCTTCAATTCCCTGAAAAAATTAGCATCAATAACCATGCAGCATTACTTCCGAGTCATTCTGGCACGTTGTATAATCACCCTTTTTAGGAACAACTGCGCATCATAGCAACACAGTACCATGATATGTTGATTCTATTAGCCATGGTTTAACCATATTTTGCCATGATTTGTAATACAATTGTAATTAGCCTTAACTCATTGGAAGTGTACAAATATTTGATAGCATATCAATTATCAATGAACTAGAATTATTAAAATTCTATATGTGACATCCAAAAAAGAAAATCGTTTGTAATTCATGCAGTCTGAATTTTATTTAGATTAATCTAATCTCTTCTTCTCCTAACAGCCTAAGTGAAGCTTAGGCCGAAACTAAGTTAAATTCATGTGATGAATTGATCTAATGCCTTCTATACCATTTATATATATATATATATATTTATTTATATATAAAACTTGATTGAATTTGTTGTTAGGGTAAAGTGATATCAACTAAAGATTAATTAAAAAAAGTTAATAAAATTTATTTATTAATAAGAAATACTATAATTTTTACTTTTCCTTCAAAATAAAATTTGAATTTGTTTATTTTAATATTTTGTGGTTATTTTTTTCTTTTTTCTAAATAATTGTACGACTGAATATATTCATTCTTTTTTTTCGTTCATTTTTATATAATTGTAATTTTTTTATTTTTTCTTTTCACTTTTTTTTTAAATTATAAAAGTATTTATTACGGCGAATCTTATTTTTTATTTTCAGGAGAGTGACTTTATTTATTTATTTTACTTTTAAGCATGGAAATACATGCATTTGCAAATTTTTTTATTAATTATTGAATAAATGTTCGGATATCTTTAGATATTAAATTTATAGCCATTTAAATGATCATTAGGGGACAAGTTTAGATTCTGCAATATTTTTAAAATCAAATGAACTTCTGTTCACCATTGAACAGGGGACATGTTGAGCTGTCTAAGAGCTCGTTTAATATTGCTATTAAAAGTAGTTTTTTAATTAAAATATTGCTCTTAATCCCAATGCAATGTTAAACACTAAAAGAATTTGGCTTTTCTGTTTAAAAGTTTGTTTTTTTTTTTTAATTAAAAAAAGAAAACTCCTCATTAGGTGTTTTTGCCATTGAAAAAGTGCATAAAGATAAAAAAAATCACTTTATTATCACTATATTTATAATATTTTATTATTTTATACTTTTATTTTTAGATATTTCAATTATTTACATTTTTTTTATAATAATATCAAATATTTAAAATTTTTAATCTTATTGTTTAAATGTATCTTTTTTAATTCAAACTTTTTTCAACTGCAAGACTAAATTAGCCTTAAATCATCACAAAATAAAAGCTTGATATATCTCCTTTTGGGTATTCTTAAATTTTAAGTATTTCTTCTCTCTTTCTTTCTGCTGCAATTTCCTATTCATATATAATAATGCTATTAAGTTAAGTAGGCAAATCTTTTTTTTATGATGAACATGATTCTCCTCAGCTCATATATAGTTTAATTTTCCCTAGGAAAGACCCAAAGGATTTCTTATTTGTATATTGTTTCAAAATTTTGGGTAAAGAATTAAGTCACTACAAATGACAATTAATTAGAAGATATATTTTTAATTTCTTTTCAAAATGAGAAAATTCGAATTCAATTCTTTAAGATGAGCACATATGGTTGAACCAGCTACTCGGATGTTGTTTGAATGAACGTTTAGATTGTAAACATTATTCAAGTGATTATATGATCCATATTGTATTTGGATTCAGGATTTATTTATTAAATAAATAAGCACACGTTTGGTTCTTTAATCTCTTTTAGGTATAGAACACAAATGGAATCTCAATAATGGAAAGCCCCTATCAAAGATTAAATAAAAACTAAATGAAAAAGACAAAAATAAATCATTGGTATCAGTTTGCTTTCAACCTCTATAATTAAGCTAAATGATGGTTAATTTCTTTGCTTACAAAAGTGTAAACAAACAGAAATAATTGGCTAATTCCACTATTGGTATAATACATATGCATATAGTGTTAGCATTATGAGGTAAATGATACTATGGATTTAACTTTCTTTTGTTGGAGTATGAATAGATCTATGATGTGGGATATTTAATTGCTAAAATTAGTTGTTATGTTCATGAGTGAACTTGGCTGTGAAATTTCAGAAATTATAGGAGAAAACAGTTTTGAGCTTTGATTAACATTGTTTGAGTAAAATGATTGAATGTTTTAATAATTAAAAATTGAATTGTAATTTTTAGAGAATAAAATAAATTAATTAAATTTATATAGAATAATAATTATAATAATTATTATAAACATCATACAGAATGACATGGGTAAATGATGATGATGCATTTTATAATGATGTTATTTTCTTTCATGATAGAAAATTAATGGATTTGTATACAGAAGGAATGAATGAATATAAATAAAAGTATATATAATTTATTACAGTAGTACTGAAATTATGGCTGCTCAGATTGTAATAATGTCCAATTAATTGAAATTTAAATTGAAATGCAATTGATGTTTTGCTCTGCATTTTTTCTGCAAAGGAAAATGAACATCAATGATTTGAGAGTCCATCATCTAATAATCAAGTTGGCGAAGGGAGAGACATAGGTACTCGCATATATAATTGATTATTATATTTTAAATTCATGTAAAAAAATTTTTCATCATATATATTACCTAAATTAAAATAATAAAACTCAGTAAAAATTGACTCAATTGATAACTTCATTTATTTTAACTTATCTAAATAATAAAATTTATCAACAAAAGATTAATTTAATTAATAATTTCATTCATTTTAACAATTCTTGACTTTTTTTCTTTATATAATATAATATGAAAGAGGATGAGAAATTTTTTTTTTTTTATCATAACGAAATTGAAAGAGAAGGGTAATAATTTGGTTTGCTCCTTTTACACGAGCAACAAAAGGAAAAAGTGGGAGGTTAACTCTATATGATATGAGAAACAAAAGGAAATTAGTGGTAGTAATTATAAGGTAGCCATTGAAATAGTACGAAAAGTGAAGGGCATGCAACCACTTATGACATATCATTTATTGTAAAAATGATCTTCTTTTATGATTTTTTTTTTTTTAACAATTCTCAATGCAATTGAAGTATCCACTCTGGTGGAATCTATTCCATGAGATTTTCTTTTTCTTTTTTATTTTTTTTTTTTGCCCTCTTGGCCTACATAATTTCGAGTTAGGTAAACTTGTTTGTCACACTGCCAATAATTCATATATCTAAGCCTGTGTAGCAAAATTTCCTGGCTGTCCACCTGCTATATATATATATATGTGTGTGTGTGAGTGTGTTTTTATATACCCCAGGCATCATATAACTTTGATTTCAATGCTTTGCTGTAATTGATGCATTTTTTTCCATCTCCTTGTATTTCCATTGTTGCAATGTAAGTTTTGTAAGAGAAATTATTATACAAATCTTTCCTTTCAAATTCATTACATGTCAATTATAATTATTACTTTGCCACATTAGTAAACAATGTTCATGTTGACATTATTATTTTAGATGATATGCCAAATTATAAATGTTTAGGTTAACAATTGAATTGGTATATGAAGAGTCTATTTAATAATTTCTCGTATATCCATATGTATACGTATGAATTCATTCATTCTGAACATCATGAATAATTTTACTAGTAATTAGTATTTTTTTTCCACTTTTAAAAAGCTAGGTTCAGTGTTTAATAGTTGTGGGACCTAAAATTCATTCTTTACCATTGTTGCAGTCATTGATCATTATTAATACCTTTGCACAATTTAAGTTTCAATTGTTCATTTTTATGAAGGCCTGCCCTTAATTTGGGGCATGGATCATTCCTCCATAGTGGATTGGCCATTATCATAATAAATTTGGGAGTCATTGAGGAAATTAAACTAAGTTTATGCATTATCTTAGGTTTCAAAAATCATGGTTAGCTGGATTTCTTGAACATAATCAATTTCATTTTCTAATCCAAAGCAGGAAATAATTTGGACTCGCATTTTTTTAGTGTATTTGCCATGATTTTATCCCCCAACTCTTTATTTAATTGTGTTACAAGTTGGGTTTCTTTTGGATTCCTTCAGTTCCCTTTTGCCATGAAACATGGAAGAAATTGGTCACTATTTTATTCTCAGTCAAAGGAGGAGTACCAAATGAGAAAAATCTTTTAAGGAAAATGAGAAAATTTCAACAAAGAGGCCCCAATATAAAGACCAAGAAAAAAAAAAAGAAACACCAAACAGCCCTCAAGCTAATTTTTTACTTAATCAAAGAAAATGGTTGGTAAAAAAAAAAAATCAATGGTATTAAAGGTGTAAATGATACATTAGTACTCATAAATTATTCAGATTTGATTTGAATAAAACTCAAATTTGACTCGATTATTTTCGAGTTGAGCTTGACTCATCGATCGAACGGAATTCAAGTATTTTTATATTCGACTTGAGTAGCTTACGAGCTTAATCGAGTTTTTATATTTAAATATATTTTTATTAATAAAATATATCGAATTCGAGCTTAAGTTCAAATATAAATAATTGAACTTTTATCGAATATAAGAATCAAGTTTATTTTTATATATTAATTGAACTTAGTTGAGTGAGCTTAAATAGCTCAATTTTTATTTTAAATCAAGCTCGAGTTAGAAAAATAAAATTTGATCGAGTTCAAATTAAATTTCGAGTCTCAAATTTTGAATCAAACTCGAACTCGAACTTGATACTATATTGAATCAAATTCGATTGATTACATTCTTAAATAGGGTCACATCAGATATTAAACAAACACTAGAACCAAAGAATGAAAGTCATTTTAATTTTCTACCAAAAATTTAAAAATTTTATATTGCCATCCATTGATTTCAAATCCAATCTTAAAGTTAAGTAAACACACATTTGATTGTGAATATACTATAAACTTATTGCTTTAATCCATAATATTCCTTTTGAATTTAGTACGAATGTAGAATTTGACAAAGAAAATCAAACACTGAAACCGAACTGCTCAAATATAGAGGTCTTGAGTTGGAATAGTATTGGATTTATTCTCCAAAGCAATAATAATGATTTATTCTCGAAAATTCGAGGATAGTTTTTTTTCTTCAACGCTTTGGTTGTACACATTGTCGTTCTCCTACAATCGATAAATACGAATATTTATAATTTTTTTTTAAATTTTCAAATTAAGATGAGTGTGTAATATGAAGTATGCATGGCGTGAGATTGCGGTCGCCTTACCTATGACTTGCGATAAATATGACGCAACCTTTTTTTTTTAATTTCTTATTTTTGAAAATAAGGTAACATATATAATTTAATATGACAGTTCTGACTGTGTTAATATTTAATACATTAACTAGCTCTTTTTTTCAATATAAGCAAAAGATTCAGACAAAGAACATAACTAATTTCAAGCCACAAGCTGGTAAATGAACATCCCATGAATCTAGCTGTAGTATATAAGAATATATGTAACCACCTGGCTTCAGAATAAGATAAATGCCTCCTATTTGTTCTTTTTTTTTTTTTAATTCAAATCCAACTTTTTGAATAAAAAATATATATGTACACCATTCATTCAATAAATTTTAAATTTAAATTTTAATATCTACAATCTAACTATTTTTTTTTTTAATTTTCAACCTATTATCTCTTTGTAAAAAAAAAGAAAAAGCCAAAATAGAACAGAAATTTTTGCATGTATTAATAATATATCTTCTTTACATACAAGATTTCTCCTCATACAAACAGAGGATATATGAACAAAAAAAAAAAATCCAGAAATTAGAACTTCTGCCAAAAAAAAAAAAAAAGAAGATTAAACCAACTATTCCTCCTTAAGGAGAAACTTTCATTTTCTTTAGACAAACACGGTCACCAGGGCCTCCAAAAATGATTAAACCAACAACTCCATATACAGTACCCCACTATTCCTCATTCATTCAGATAAGAAAATTGAAAATGAAATTAAAAAAACAAAAAAAAAAAAGTCAAGATCACCTTTCTTTTCTGTTGTCAGAAATAATAAATATTTTCTTTGTGATCTTCATGGTGATCTCCAACTTTGTAAGCCAAGGTCATTGTGTTTCCTTGAAGGACCAGAAGCTGGAACAGGAGAATGTCTATGCAAGTATCCCAAGAACTGGCCTGCGTACTGAGATTTCGGCTTGATTTTGAAAACGTTGGTGGTTCTTGAACCATGGCAGCGGCAAACAATGAAAGTGAACATTAAGAACAGCAAGAGAAGTAGAACCAGTTGCCTTGTCCATTGAACCATCATGCAACTGAAGTACTATAGCTAGAGTAGCAAAAGGAAAAGGAGAGAGGGATATGGGAAGAGAAAAGAAATACAAAGGTGTAAATGGGTAGGCTTGTATTGTTGAGCTTTGGAAGGTTTCGATGAGCAAAAGGAGGTGAGAGAGAGAAAGCAAGAAACATACGGGCAAGCTCAATGCAAAGGAGGTCTTGTGTATTAGGTTGAGCTGTTGGGTTTGTGCTTTTGAGTATGTGTTTGCTTTGTATAATATGGTGGAGAGGAAAAGAGAGAACTAGACATGAAGGGAGAGATAGCAAATATAAGAGGTGACTATTAAAATAAATTTTCAGATGCTTCTACAAGTAGCAGCCGTAGAAGAAGAAAATTTAGAATCGAAAGTTGAAAAGCTTTGAAATGAGTCTAATCTCTAATGGACAAGAAAAGTGATTAAAAAAAAAAAAAAAAAACTTGGAGAGAAGAGAAATGAATATAAAAAGAGAGGTTTTCTCTTTGACAAATGCCAAGAAAAGAAAAAGTAAAGAGAAGAAGGGGAGCAAAAGGATTGCAAAAAATAAAGAGAAAGAGGGTTTATGTTATGTCATATATCTTTTTTCCCTGGTTAGGTGAGTGTTTGGTCCTACTTCAAATTAATGGCCGAACACAAGAGAATTGCCACTGTTGTTTTAGACTCCCCATGTCTGGATAACTCGTCTCTTTCTCAATTCCCACTCCTATTTTGTAGGTTTTTTACTTAGAAGTTTACTTGCATAAAAAATATACATACATTAGAAATAATGTACAGTCGTATATACAAAATATAACATCTAGAGCTTAGGGTAGTTCATTCATTAAATTACTTTTAAAATATAACATTTAATAAATTTAAAATTTAATATCTATTATTTTTTATTCTTAAACTGTGATCTTTTATATAAAAGATTAAATATAATATTAGTGTTACCGATATATAATTAATTGCTTTAATTCAAGGGACAACACAGCTCCGTCAATGTGGGATACCAGTAAATAAACAAATGCTACAAGTCCTATCCTACTCTTTACAATTTCAGTGTACCCTATAGTACTGACCAATCCATTATCCATCTCTTCAATGTTTTTGTTTCTCGATTGGTAGCCTACCCTTCATCTTTTAAGAAACATTACTATATCTCAGAAGAATCGACCATGATTCATCTTCTTGTCTGCCACTTGCTCATCTTCAATGTCCCAACTTTGAGATTAGAGATGCTCTAAGAAAAACAAAAACCAAAGGATCCGGGCCGACAATTTTATTAGCTTAATGTTTATGGATTAATGAATTAATGGTGAATTGTTGTTACATTGTAAGGAACAGACGTATTTTTGTTTCAAGAAATTACTTTGTCAATGGAAAAAAAGAGAAGCAGAGAATGCAAAGAAAATGGCCACAACTTGCAACTTTTGACCTGCATTTTACTTTCTCCATCGCACTCCAACCACGAGAGAGAACTAAATGCAATTGTCAGCGTTCTTCAGCTAGACCCAAGCCCTCTCCGTATGTCTATAACCTAACAAAACCTATGAGGTACATTAATAACCCTTGCCCCCCCCCCCCCCTCCTCCCCCTTTTTCCCTGTCTCTCCTGTCTTCCTTTTTTCCTTCTCCTAGTTTAAATGAATTCTTCCCAGGAAATGCTGGATTAGTTGGTTTTCACTCTTCTATCAGTCTTTAAAAAGATTTTTTGTTAAAAAAAAATCATGGATTACTTGGATAACAAGAATTTAACTTTGAAATTAGAATTGAAAATTAGTGCCCTACCCTGGTCCCTCGCATCTCTTTCATGGTTTTGTCCCCTTCATAGTCTACACCACTTGATTGGGAGGGGCAGTTGGAAAGTTCACATGAACGACTGTTGCAGTGTGAGGCATGCTTTAACAGCACACCACACCAATTTTTTCATAAAAAAAAAATCAACGGAATGTTATTATTATTATTATTATTATTATTATTATTATTATTATTTAATAAGCTCACTGGTTTCAGTACTTTACTGAATTCAATGCTAGTTTTTAATTGAAATAAAAAATATTTGGCTAAAATAATCAAAACATACTTAAAATTTACTACTCTATTTAAATAAAATTTTATATTTTTGTTGCACCTAAATTCTTAATCTTTAATTTATATTTAAATAAATTTTTAATTTTTAATTTGTATCCAAATAAATCATTAATTTTTAATTTATATCTAAAAAAGCTTTTAATATAAATCAATTTTTTATTTGAAATAAAAATTTATTTAGCTACAATAAAAATATAAAAAATAGAAAAGTTTATGTAAAAAAAAAAGGAATAGTTAGAGGCTTTTTTTTTTTAGTATTTTAACCAACATATTTATGAAAGTAAGACGTGGTGGAAGAAGAAAAAAAGAAAGGGTATTTAAGAAAAGAAATAAAGAGATAGAGATCAAAATGTATACTTTTGACAATATTCTAGGCATGTAATAAAGAGTGGAGAGACCAGCTCTTGCTTCAATTGACATAATTAATTTTAAACCATGTAGGTAAATTCCCAAGCAGAAGATCAAATTTTGCTGTGGGGATACCCAGTTTAAAGTGACTAAAAGGAAAAAAAAGGTTGGGTTCATAAAAAGAGATTAAATGAATAAGCATTGGATTTATTCATGGTACAAGCCATCCAGTCCAAGGGTCCTACTAGAGAAGATATGATGGAAGAACAAGAAGTTCATTTGGACTATCCCCCCTTTTTTTTTTCTCTAGGTCAGGCTTAGAGATGCCAGAAAATCGTAAAAAGTTTTATTTTTATATATGAAAAAATCTAAAATAAATAGATTGTTTAATCTCTCATATCAAGATAATATGTGTCGTATCTGATAATTTAAGACAAATGATTATAAATTATGCATTCGAAATTATCTCAACAAGTAACTATCGATAGAATTTGAATCTAAGACTTTATCATCGAAGAATACGAACTTTAATCAATTGAACTAATCATTTGTTGGTACAAACTCATAAATCTCTTGAACGAATAGAAATTTTTTTGTTGTATCAGTAAAGTCTTGTAATTAGATTGTCCCACAGGCATGAAAATATGTTTTGGCTTTGGACCCCAATTTTTGAGTGTAAAGATAAAGGTAAAACATATAAGCTGTTGCATCACATGATTTCTTTCCTTTTTAGATTTCATGATCTGTAAAATCTGCATCTCTTGAGGAGAAGCTTGCTTCAGTCCCTCCTCACCCCAAAGTCCCATCTACCAGAGGTGAAAGATATTTATGGGTCAGGAATTGTCATGAGGACACAAGGCCATGGACATGATATCTATCCATAAAAGAAAGATTACAGTTAAACCTACGTCTCAATTCAATTAATTTATATTGTCATTAAATTTAAAATTTAAAATTCAATATTTATAATTTTTTTCATTTATCTGCGAGCCATGACCTGCTTTATAAAAAAACAAAAAACAAAGACTACAATTAAGGAATGGTTTTGAAGAAAATCAACACAATTCACCCACAATAGCAAAAAAAAAAAAAAGTTAACTACACCAAAACATTTGGTAACAGGAAGTGTATTTAGTATGATTTCTTGCATTCAAACAATTAATTTTGAATTTCTTTTTTCCAATTCAACAAATCTTGATGTTGAAATAAATTAACCTGGTCGACGTACAATCTAATTGATAATCACACCTTCAATATTAATTACTTGATAAATATAAGCACAATACTTGTGAAATACAAGTATATTCCTTTGTCTCAATTTCTTTTTTTTTTTTTTTTAATTTTTGTTGAACATCCCAAAATTAAGGCTTTGAAACATAAAATTCAGGATGAAAGGAGTACATGGTGTTGTAATGATTTTAGGATCTGCTAGACAAATTTAAAAACAAAATCAAATCGTCACTAATTTTTTTTTTTGGCTAGTCATGATTGGTTATCTATTAAAATTTATTTTTAAATAAAAATTTTAAAATTAATTAAAATTTTATTAAAAAGATAATTTTTTAGTTTATGAAACAGTTATGTTTGAGAGTCAGTTATACGTGAATAAAGATTAGTACCAAAATTGTTAATATCAAATTGCATAACATTTCATTTTTTTTTAAATATGGTATATACCAATACTAGTTGTTTCAGCATATTATTTCGAATTTTTTAGTTTAGTACAAATGTATTTATAAATATATATGAATTGGAACATTATAATATTATTAATAATTTACAAAATAAATATGCAATATATTCAAAAATCAAATAAATAAGTTTAAAACCATAAGAAATAATATCATAAAATTTTCATTATATTTTTAAACATTTAATTTGATTATATGATATTTAAATAAGTATTTTCATATAAATATTAAGATAAAAACAATGAAATAAAAAAATTAACCAAGGCTTTATGATTATTAAACTTTATAAAAGGAATATAATTGTTTTCTTGAAAAAAAAATTGAAATATTTATAAATTTTGGTTTGAAAAAATAAGGTAAAAAAATTAAGATAAAAAATAAAGAAATTCAACTTTTAAGGTTTATTTTATCAATTAATTTTATTTTTATTAGGTTGAAAATAATTAAATAACAAAAAATAAGTTAAAAATTGTAAAATATATTTCACATTCACATACCGATCGAAACATGCTATTTCACCAAAATTCATCGAAACAACCTGAAACTAATGAAAACAATCATATTACCCAGTATCATATCTGGTATAAAAAATTATTCTAAGATGTACCGTATTTTAGTATAACTAAAGCGTATCGATCGATACAATTGGTGCCAAAATGAAATTAACCACTATGATTAGCACCCCCATAACGTCTATTAAAAATGATACAAATTAATTATATGTTATCTTTTGATTTTGATAAAAAGGTCTTAATTTTGGTATTTAAAATTAATTTTCTTGATTTTCTTTATTATAGTAAAAAAACACATTTTTATTTTTATTTTTTTATCATGGTTGGAAAAATAAATAAAAACCTTGTTTATTGAAAACTTCTTGAAAACATCCTAATATTTTGGCAATATTAAAAAAAAAACTTTCTCACCTAAGGATCTGTTAAAAATTTCTAATATAAATTTTCAAAAATCTTATTTTCGACGGTTCATATCTATCTTCAAGATTAATATTTAATAAGTATATTGTAAAATCTGATAACTATAATTTAATCTCAATAATATTTTTTTAAAAAACTTCATTTCTTATTCTATTTATTAAAAAAATGATGAATCATTATCGAAAATTATTTTAGATACTCTAATATATTTACGACATTTTAGATTAATTTTCTCACCTAAAAATTTTTAAAAAACCACTACTTAGACTTTTTTAAGATCTCATTCTTGGAGATTTTATTTTTTTATTTTCATTTTTTATAATTATTATAATTATTAAAATTTAAAAATCATGTAATAATATAATTATCTATAAGTAAGTTAATTCCTTAAAAAATGCATATCTTTATAAATATTTTTAATTTTTTTAATTTTTTTTAAAGAAAAATTTTCAAATTAAAGAATGATTCCTTGGGACTTAGATTTTTAGGATGGGAATGCTAGGTAGGTTGTTTAAATAGTTGGCCAAGGCTTGGTCCATGTGCTGGTGGTGGCTTTTTGTTGGTGAAGGTTTGAGATGTGCAAGGGGCGATGATGAGAGGTTGGGTTGGTGGAATGGAGAGGCTTGGTATAGGTGAGGGGGAAGGCAAAGGTTCGTGTGGTTGAAGGTAGGTAGGCTATGGTGCTAGACTTATGGCTTGGTAGGGTCTTGAGAATGGAATATAAATAGGGTCCAAAGGAGTGGTGTTGGGTGGAGTTGAGGTTATTGATGATGCTAGGTCCTGTAAGGGTTGGGATGAAGGTGGCCTCAAGGATTCAAATAGCGGTTTAAAAACGGAATAGTGGTCACAAAATAACGGTAGCGTCACCAACCACCACTATTATTGGATAAAACACAATTGTGAAATTCATTCACGACAAAAACAGAGTGTAAAAACTGTAAATAACGGCTTAACGAAAAATAGTGGCAATAACAGACTGTTATTGCCGCTATTCTATTTTTCTACACGGATATAATAGTTCGAGAAAAAAATAAAATTTCAAGTTTCAACCATTCAGCATTTTGGCACCCAAATTCAAATCAGCATCGAGTTTTCAATCAACATTCAAAATCAAATAAGGTTAGAAAAAAAAGTTAAATTACCTTTTTTTTTTTTGTAAAATGATCTGTTGTGAGAGTTTGAGACTTGAAAGAGATGAACGAGGTATACTGGGTAAGTGATAATGATGAAAAGATGTGAGAAAAAATGAGAGATGAAAAAAAAAAGAAATTTTTTTTTTTGAAAAACAAAGCTTTGGATGCGCGAAAAAGATGAACAGAAGTTGGTTCTAGATGTTTCTGCCGTCCTGCTACAATTAAACATTTGAGAGGCATTAAGGCAAGCACGTAAGGAGGGATTGGGTGGGATGGGTGGGGAAGGATTGGGTGTGGTAGGGTGTTAGGGGGTGGGAGTTGAATTTTTTATTTAATTTTGTAATTAATTTTTAAAATTTTTTTAGATTAAATTTAATTAGTGGTTTTAAAAATTTATAATTAAAAAATAAGAGATTAATAATTTAATATAATATATATATATAGATTTTAGATGAAAAATTTTGATAAATTTTTTGATATAAGTTAGATGAAAATTAATTAAAATTAAATATTATATTTTGATTGTGTTATATATTAATTTATAATTTCGTATCTGAATTTTAATATTTTTTTGTTGTTTTGATATTTTATTGTTGTCAATTTTTTTGATATTAGATTAATTCTTGTTATTTTTGTGTAATTATTGAAGATTGTATTTATTATATAATTATTGAAAGTTATTTGTGACAAAAAATTTATATCAAATAGTATATAAAAAAGATTAAGTTATTTAATAAATTTAACATTTTATGATCTATTACTCTTACTAAGATTAAAAACTAAAAAATAAAAAATATAGGTTTGAAAATTTTATTAAAATATAAGTTTGAAAATTTTTAATTTTTGAAAATTTTTTAGATAAAATCTAATTAGAGAGATTGAAGGTTTATAATTAAAAAAATTAAGGGATTAATAATTTAATATAATAAATATAGAGATTTTAGATGAAAATTTTTGATAAATTTTTTTGTATAAGTTAGACAAAAATTAATTAAAATTAAATATTATATTTTGATTGTGTTATATATTAATTTATAATTTTTATATGAAATTTAATAAATTTTTTTGTGAATAAACCAAATATGAATGTTTTTTATAATCTAAATAAAATTATGAATAATTTTTTTAAAAAATAAAAAATATAGTGTCATAAACTATTTTTAAAATTATTGAATAAGAGTTTTTATAATTATAATTATAATTATTACATTTTATATAAATTATGTAAAAAAAAAAATTATTATCGCGATGACTGCAATGATCTCCGTTATATCAAAAAACGTCATAAATGCGACGTGACCGAAAATATGACTATGACTGCTATTTAAATCCCTAGGTGGACTATTGTTAGGGTGAAGGATGCAAGCGGAAGAGTGGGATTATGCTGCGGTGAGTGAGGGCCGGGTTCTGGAATAGTGTGCTGGTGGGTTTTGGTAGGTGTTCGGAGGCACGGTGTTGGGTGTGGAGTGATGAAGGCGCTTCGAAGGTGGAGATGGGTGCTCGAAACCCCCCTTTCCTTGTGTTTTTCCTTCGTTTTTTAATATGTGAATTCTTATTATGAACAAAATTTTGCAGAGTTAAATGGTTGCTGGCAATGTGCAGAGAAATGCAGCAGGGTGTTGGCTGGTTGAATGTAAGACCCTGGCTTGTTATGGCCAGAATTGAGTAGATTCCTGCCTTGGTATAGTGGCTGCAGACCACTTTTTCTAGTTTTAAATAAGATAATAATAATAATAATAATAATAATAATAATAATAAAATTGGGCTTAAAATTGAAGTTTAGACTTTAAAAATTAATTTGGACTCCTATTTGTCCTTCAAACTCAATTGATTAAATGTTGACACAAGATTAAACCGACTTAGATTTTAAAACTCAAACTTTAAATCGGATTGAATTTTAATGATTTTAGAATACTTAATTCGAAATAAGCTTGAAACAAATTAATTCAATTAAAATACTTAAATTAATCAAATTATTCAAATTAAATATAAAATTTAAATAAAAATCAAATTAATTCAGATAAAATTATGTATCTGCATATAAGTAAGATTCTTTCACAAGAGTCAAACTTAAAAAAAAAAAATGTTTCTTCACATTTTTGCTTTTATTTTTCATAATATACTAGATTTTAAATAAATCAGTTTATCAATAAAAAAAACAATGACATTGATGTAAGACAACAGAGAATTAATATACAGGACAATTAATTCTACCCTTACAAGCCCTTTTTTTCTCATTTCTCTTTCATCGTACAGATTCACATTACTCTTTGCGTGAAGTTCTGAAAAGATTTCAAATACATTTGCAGCTTTGATCTATATTTTTCCAAGTTTGCCAGTTTATATGTCACGAGGGTCCCATGCAATATACAATATATTGAACCTTTTTTTTTTTTGGAGTTTAAAAAAAATAATTTGACAAGAGGTATTAAATGTCAGATTTTGCCAGTCATATAAATGCGACAATCCCCACGATTGCACGTCCTCTTTTTTCCTTTTTTTTTTTTTATTGTCTTTTACAAAATTTACATTAGATCATATTTAATAGTGCAAGTTTTGAAACTTAGTACAAAAATATAATATGCAATTTCAAAATACGTAAAAAGTAATTATGATAAGTACATATATCACCGGCTTAAAAGATGGAGTCCATACATTCCAAAAAAAAAAAAAAAGTGAAGAAGTAGGAACCATAACATAAACCTTATTCACAAGGAAAATTTTGTTGTTACATAAAAATAATACACATACAAATATTTGACTTAATAATATATATATTTATATTCATATTTGGTGAATATGATAAAAAATAAGATAAGATGATAATTATTATATATTATGGTTGACTTGTATTTAAAAAATATATATAATTATATAAAAAAATTAATCATTCTTTTGATATAAAATAATTTAATTTCTCATAAATTAAAAGAATTTTTTTTAATTCATGTAATGGCAGACCACCATTAGAGCTAGAGGGGGCCTGACCCCTAAAGTTTCAAGATCCCTTTAACATATACTATATATATTATATATTATAATTGTTTTATATATTTTTATTAAATTAAATTGGTTCTTATATTAAAATTGATATTTGTTAATTTTATTTTTGATCTTTAACTAATTTTATGAATTGCAATTTAAGAAAAATCAATTATATTATTATATGTCATTTATTGTACCCATAATCATTATCACAAATTCTTAAAAATAATAAATTTGTCATTAATATAAAATCGCACTCATGTATACTTTAAAAAAACAAAATAACCTTTTTTTTTTTTCAATAAGATCTCAATCTTTAATTAAGTGCTAAAAGTGTTTTTTTTTTAGTCTATTGTACTTATCTTTTTTTATATTTTTGAGATCGTTTTCAATTTTTGTTTGATAAAACCTTAAATTACCTATATTAATTATTTTGATTTTTCATTTTTCTTGAAATATTTGTGTTTGATACATATACAGTAAATGTGAATATGAAAGTCAAAAAATCCAAATGTATGAAAAAATTTTTAAAAATAAGTGTATCCATATTAAATACCTATCTGTATTTGATACTCATTCCAGATTTTAAGTAACATAGTGAATGAAAAAATCTATATAATTTTAATTAGCCCCTTCAAAATCAAATATCAAGATCTGCCATTGAATCCATGAGATTAAACTTATATATCTAATTATACTTTTAAAAATTAAATTAATAATTTAAATTGTAAAAACTTTTAAAAAAGGTAATTTTGACAAATAAATAAATTATCTTATTTTAATCTTTGCATATATCAAATATAAAAAAGATGACATTATTTAATCTAATCTCATTCATAATATCACTTTATCTTATCTTATTATAATCTTATACATCAAACACATTTTATATGTTTTGGGCTCAATTGATTTTAAAACTCTTTTCTCTAAATTAAAAAAAAAAAAAAGAAGCAATACATTGTTGGTAAACAGAGAAAATCCAAGTATAGAGGCAGACACACTCAAAAATTAGAAAATAAAATAAAATTTAAAGAAAAATTTTTTTTTGACACTTTTTGTTCTGTTGATAAAATTAACAAATATGACAATAAATAATATATATTTTAAATGACACAAAAAATTAGATCCGCCACTATTGATAAAGAAATCAAGTGATAGAAACATGAGCACAACTGTGGTTAAAGAGAATATGTAGGCAACTGGCCAGCCTAAGAAAGATCTAATTTGAATATAAAATTTAATTTAATTGATTCATATAATCATTTTTAAAATGAGATATCTAATAAGTTTGGGATTTAAATTTTAATATTTGCAATTGTTTCCCCTATCCCCAAAACTGTAGCTTCCTAAATATAAAAAAGAAGGATCTATTTCAAAAGAGAACATTTCACTTACAATTTTTTTTATTATAATATTATAATTGACCAATCATAATAAAAAATTATGTAAGAGTTTACTACTTATAAATATAAAATTTACATAAAATTTTGATGAATCTCATATAATTCTAAATTATGATTAATTAATTCTACAACAATAGAAATATTTTCATTCAGAAAAGCAACCTGCATGATCTGATATATATGACTGCATTATGTTATCAAAGATGATAAATATATGTTTTGACATTCTTCTTTCTCTCTTGTTTCCCATTTGCTGTAGACATTTCTAAAACAAATTTTGTGGCTCCAACATTGTGCCTTGTTCTAAAGTAAAGATATTGCATTACAAAAAGCTATAATTGCAAAGCATAAAAGTAGACAGCAGCAAGGATAATTCATGTGAGACACCTTTTCCCACTCAGTAATGATCAATTACAGTACCTTCAATTTCTTTTTTCTTTTCAGTGCATATGATTTTGAGTTACAAAATGAAAATTGAAAAGTATATATCCCTTCTGTAATAGCATAAATTTTAACTTTTTTAATCCCAAATTTAAAAAATTTGTGGTATTTGAATGAGAGTCTCGAATTCTAATTACAAGGTGTCCCCTTGATGAAGTTATCATTCATGCTCTTGATTTTTTTTATGTGGATTTAAAAAGTTATATGAATGAAAATTATTTGAATACTAGATTATGATTTTGAATTTTTATGATTTAAGAGGTGATGTGCTTTGTTTAATTAAAAAAAAAAAAGGAAAACTACAAGACCATGATGGAGATAGAATGATTGCAGGCTGGATCGGTTTCTTCAGGGCCACATCGCTAATGTAGGCTTTAACAAATCAGGCCTGCGTGCTTTAAACTCCTGAAGATTGGCTTTTCATTTTTTTTTCATCTCTTCAATTATGAACTTTTTTTAAATAAAGCATAGGCCGGTCAAAGAAACGAGCCTCGTCCTTTCTTCGAACGATTTTAAAAACATTATCTTTCACATTAATTTAATAATACATTTAAAATTCCATTGTTAAAATATTCTTCACATAAATCTCATAATTCTTGAGATTCCAAAAATACCAATTAAATTAGATATTACTCTCTCAAAAGAATTGAATCTTAGTATATTTTATTTTGAGACAAAGAAGGTCAAGGCCTTGAGGAATTGAGGAAAGAAATTTGTACGCATTACTTTAGCTCTATAAAAATTCACCTTTTAAGAAAACTGTTTACTAAATGAATCATTTGAGGGTTTTTTTTTTAAATAATAATTTGAATTAAATTCTAAATTTTGAATTCAAACAATTAATTCCATAATGTTGTTGCCTAAATTAAGATATCTAGCTGCTATATTAGAAATTACAAGCAAATTGAAGAAAATAAAAGGAAAATAAGAGATATTTTATTGAGAAATTATTTCATGACATTGAAATTTTAAACTCCACAAATAGAGTTAGTAAGGTAACACATAGTCATTAGGGTATATTTAAAAGCAAAATAACTAATTAAAAAAAATAAATGAAACATGTTTCAATATTTTAATCTCGTTTGTAAAATTAATAATTTATATTGATATTATAGTAAATACTAATTTTATTTTATTTTATACATATAGGTCAAGTAACATGACCTGCTCAAGAGTTGAGCTATTTACTTAAGTTTTAATAGGGTTAGAAAAAAAATTAAAATATTTTAAATGAGTTTAGGCATAATTTTTTGACCAATTTAAATTTTGAGACAGTCTTGGACAAAGAAATTAAAGCTTGAGTTTAGCCCAGTCCGATCCAAATAAATTTTATATAATTAAATATTATAATTATATAAGCATAATTTTATTTTTTATATTTTAGTTTTTTAAAATTTTTTATTATATAAATTAAGTTCAATGGGTGGATTTGAAATTCATTTTTTCAATTTAAATTGGGCTTGAGAAAATTTTGAGGCTCGAAATATTAAGTCGGGCTGGACCTAGGCAAGCATATAAGTTATTAATACCAAGTATAAGCCCAACTTGAACTCGGCTTGATCTAGCTAAAGAACACCTCTAGTCATGTTTGATACATAAGATTATTAATAGGATAGGATGATAATCATCCTATACTATGTTTGGTTTATATATAAAAAAATGGATAGAATTGTAAGGAAGATTAATATCTTCTTAACATAAGATGATTCAATTTTTTCAAAGTAGAGATGGTTATTTTTAATGAGATTGAATTTATATATCTTATTATACTCTTAAAAATTATATTAATAATTTAAGTTATATAAATTTTGAGAAAAGATAATTTTAACCAATAAATAAATTATCTTATTCTAATCTTTATATATATCAAACATAAGATAGTATAATATTATTTAATCTAATGCTAATCATAATATTTTTTTATTCATCATATCATAATTTTATACATCAAATACATTCATAGGTTATGTTTGATGTATAAGATGATAGATAAGATATGATGATGATTACCTTATATTATGTTTGGTATAGGATTAATCATCCTTTTGGTATAGGATGATTCAATTCTTCTAAAGTGAAAAAGATTATTTTTAGTCCATGAGATTGAACTTGCATGTCTTATTATACTCTTAAAAATTATATCATTAATTTAAATTATATAAACTTAGAAAAAAAGATAATTTTGATAAATAAATAAATTATTTTATCATAATTTTTGCATACATTAAATATAATATAGGATGACATTATTTAATATAATCTTATTCATAATATCAACTTATACTATCTTATCATAATCTTATGTACCAAACACATCTTATTTCAAATGAGTTTTAAAATTAATATGGAAGCATCTCAAAAATAAATACTTATTTTTAGAACTGATATATTTACCAAAGAAATAATTCTATTTATCTTTAATTCTAAATATATTATTGTTTTGATTCAAAATTCACAAAATTTCCACTCAAGATGGAGAAAAGAAAAATAGAATAGAAAACAGTTCTAAATAAAGTAACACCA
Source organism: Durio zibethinus (assembly GCF_047325235.1). NCBI lineage: Eukaryota > Viridiplantae > Streptophyta > Magnoliopsida > Malvales > Malvaceae > Durio > Durio zibethinus. Next base: position 7,464,062 of record NC_143185.1, read on the forward strand.
AGATACACGAATGTGATGATTAGTTGAATAATCAAAGAGAAACAAAGTTTTTTGTTGGCAATAAAAATTTTAGTCTGATGATATTACCAAACCCTAAATTATTAGGCATGTCGATGACCTACACATGATAACCCGCATGCTTATAAGCTAAAAAGGGTTGACTTCATACAACATTTTACAGCTAAATGAATCATTTCCACTTAAAGGGGTTTTTTCTTTTCTTTTCTTTTTTTTCTGTGGAAGAGTCCGTGGATGGATGCTGAAACAGTGGGAATTCATGTCCACGCCCACTACTAAATGTCTTATTTTCTTTTTACAATGCATTAATCTAGAAGCATATTCTCTGGAATTATTACAATGCAATTAATTGATTATAATTTAATATTGTATAAGGTTTACAAAAAATTATGTGAAACTTAGACTTTGAGTGATGAACTCCTAAAAAATTATTTATTGTGATTGATTAATTGTAGAATTGTAATCAAGAAAATTATAATTAAAATGCTCTTAAACTAATCTAGCCTACTTTACAAGTTTTTTTTTTTTTTTTAAATGTTTAATCAAATTAGCATAAACCAATCTTAAATAATACTCCTTCCTTTTTATTTTCTTCACCCATTTCTTTTTATTTTTTGATTTTCTCAAAACTATGTTTTTTTTCTTTTTGAACATTTATTAGCATTTTTTTTAATTTCAAATTGTCTTTAAGATTTGCTTACTTTTTTATGTCATTAAAAAGAATGGAATATCAATTTTACTAAGAAATTAAAATGAAAAATTAATTAAAAAAAGAAATTTGAGAAAATAAAATAAAGACAAACAATATGTAACAGAGAGTGTATATGAGTTTATAGTTTATACTTGATATTGCATCGCTAACGAATTCACTATACATACTCTATTACTAACTTACCTATGTTGCCATCTTATTAAATATTATTATTTCATACGTTGCCTAAAAGGTGTTAACCCTATAGCCTTATTGATGAAAACTTTAAATTTAAATATGAGTTAATTTTTGTATTATTAATTAGTAAATAAATAACTATGTTTAATAATTGATTTTTAATTAAATAAATATATTTTTGTCTAATTCAATTTATGCTCTAATGACAAGAATTTTATTATTTTACATAAAATATATAATTTTAAATTTTATTATTTTATATTACACGAATACACAACATTAGATGGATGAACGGACAATTAGAGGTGGTGATGTGCACCTCAATTGATATCATCGTCTGCTTTTGGGGATAGTGTCTTGCAAGCTACATTTTAATCATGTTCATAATCCCTTAAAACAAGCGGCCTTGCAAGCAAAGATCTCTTTTACACCTTTTTACCCCCAAAAACAAGAAAAAAAAAAATCTGTCTATTTCCAAAACGTTTTCTACACCTTGTTTTGAAATTGGGCAATGAGTTATGGCTATTCACACCGCACATTTTGAAATTCATCATCCCATTCAGTTTGGATCGAGAAACTGCTCCCTCACCATTAAACTATTATTAATATTCAGCTGAATTGAGAAAAAAAATTCAATTGGTTCAACGACTATCAACATCCTGCACCATATTTTAGATTACCTTTGAGATTGCCCACTTTTGAAATTAAAAAAAAAAAGTTTTTTTTATTTTTAATTAATAACCGGTTAACAAAATCAAAATGACACGTTTTCAATTTGATTTTCTTTTAATTCCTTATTTTCAGTCTTTTTTTTCTATGTTTTATCTTAACATTTTTTTTTCTGTTTTTACACTCTTGAATAATCTTTATTACACTAATGAAACTTTGTTTTACTAAGAAATTTAAATTCAAAGCCATGTGTGGATTGATTCATTTTGACTTTTAATTCATTTACTTATATATTAATTTAATTAATTGATTTATTTTATTGATCCGTATATAAAATAAAATATTTAATTTACTTGTAAGTTCATTAAAAATAATTGATCCTCTATATATATGTCCTGTTGCCTGTTCTATAAATAGTTGAAGTAATGACGGTGCAGTAATAATTGGATTGGAGCGTATATGGAGTCGCCCTAAGATATGGCGTCCTATATTTAGTCTTTTCTGTTGTTTATTTTATTTAGGTACGTGTCCTGGATTTAGTAATTACTATAGTAATGATTTTTGGGATCGTGAAACCTAAAAAATTTTAAAATTAAAAAAAAAAAAGTTATTATTAATTTTTTTAAGGTGTGATTAGTCATTTAAAAATTTATTTTTTTAATAAAATTATAAAGCAGATTTAAAGTTTATCAAAAAAATAAATTTTGGTTTATGAAAATCAAGTTAAATTCGAGAGTCAGTTATGTGTGGAGAAGGATTAACACTCTCACAACGCTCATGGATTGGTATCATTTAATCATACGTTATTTTCGGTATTTGATGAAATGATTTCGGTTTGAAATTTAATAATAATCCTTTTTTATCATTTTTTAAAAAAAAATTAATTTTATCAAAATTATTTATTTAAGAGTATCGAAAAAATCTTTAAGTTAAAGAATTATTTTAAAATTTTTCAACATCTAAGTAAAACTTTAAAGATAATACTTTTAACTGATATTACCACGACATCCCTTGAAAATGAAAATATCATTCTTTGAGAAGGATAATTATTGATAACTCTCCAATATCTAGTCAGAGTATCAAGAATTATTTTTCTCGGGATGTTATTTTTGTTTTATTTTATAACATCACAATTTTAAAAGTAAGTAAATTAAAAAAAAGCATTTTGGGCGAAAAAGTAAATGATGATATTATTAGATAGTAAGTAAAAATTAAAGACAAAAATGCAAACGAGCGCAAACAATAATAAATAAATGCATATAAATCAATAGGTGCTGTGTATGATGATGAAATGCAAATTTGAAATTGGATTCTTAAATATAATGAGACCACCTTGACTCCCCAACATCTAAGCAGAGTTTAAGTGTAACTATTTATATTTAAAATCTCATTTTATTGTTATACTCTTTTTTATTTATTAATTTTGACCCCATGGTTAAAGCGAATTGAGGATTGGCATGAAAACTTAATAAAATAAAGTTTCCTAAATACCCTATCGTCTAGACGATATTCGAGAACAAATTATTTCAAGTGATATTTTTATACGTGTCCTTAAGATTTTTGGATGGTCTTGATTAGAGCTTAGGTCAAGGTTTTAAAGGTTAGGGTTTCAAGATTTTGAAGATTCAGATTTCAGGGTTTTGGTTTGAGTTTTAAGGGTTTGGAGGGTTTAGGATTTCGTTTTTAGGGTTTAGAGGGTCTAAAGTTTTAGGATTTTTTATCTTAGGGTTTTGGTTTTAAGGTTTGGGGTTTCGATCTTAGGGTTTGAGATTTTGGGGTTAAGGGCTTTGATTTTAGGGTTTAAATTTTGGGGTTTAAGGTTTGGATTTTAAGGTTTAAAATTTGGGATTTAAGGTTTGGATTTTAGGGTATAAAGGATTTACAGTTTCGATTTTAGGATTTGAAATTTGAATTTTGACTTTAGGGTTTAAGGTTTGGGATTTTGATTTGGAGGATTTACGATTTAGTTTTTTAGGATTTATGGTTTTGATTTTTGGATTTTGGATCTTAGGGTTTATGGTTTTAATTGTTGGATTTTAGGGTTTATGGTTTTAATTTTTGGATTTTAAAGACGTAAACATCTCTAAAAATCTCCAATATTTTGACAGACTTTCGGAGCAAGTTCGATTTTTATAATTTTTGAAAATTAATTAAAAAATTTTCATATATTTCTTTTTTTATGAAAATTTATTATTATTATTATTAATTTATTATTATTATTAATTTTTTTAATTCCCCAATATCTAATTAGAATTATATTTTAAGATTTGCGATTTTTATTTCCTCCAACATCTAGGCAGGAAAAATAAAAAAATTATTTTATTCTTATTATCATTATTTTTTAGATTATTATTATTATTATTTTAAGCATTTTAGTATTTTTTTTAGTTATTATCTTACTTTATTTCATTTTATTATTATTAAAAACAATCAAATATTTATTCTAACAAATTTAAAAAAATTATCATGCATAAATATTAAAAATAAAATTTAAAATAACAAAAATAATAATATAAAAAAATTTAAAAAAACCTTGAACCAGTCCGGTCAACGCTAGTCTAATCGACTCGACGGTTCGGCAATTCGGACTAGTTCGAATCGGTTCACTGGCAGTTCGTCTGGACTGGTTTAAAGTTGACTGAAATAGGTAGCTGGGTCGAGCAGATCTCGGGTCGGATCCAGGTTGACACGCGGATCTTTCTTGCCTAAAACGGCGTCGTTTTGGGATTTAATCTTCTATATAAAACTAATTTTTTTTACTTCATTTCAAACTCTTTTGAGAAAAAAAAATTCCAGAGCTCCCCCATCGTCTGGCCTCCAGACTGTCGCATTAGTCGCCTTCTGAGTCACCGCTAACGGTCGTTGTCGGTGGTCGACGATGGCTGAAAAATGCTAAAATGCTCCAACAAATTCTCATCGATGCCTTCTTTTCAGATATGATGTCCTTTTCACCAAACACAGCCCTGATCGTCGTAGATTGGGGTTTAAGGTTTCAATTTTTTTCTCTTTTTTTTTTAAAATAAAATAAAACTAATGTATTTTTGCTTTTTTGCAGGTAGCTCTTTAGTGCTGGGTTCTTCCCCTAATTGGCGAGGATTGTGGTTTTTTGTTGTTGTTGTTTTTCTTTTTTGTTTTGGCTAAGGAGTCTGTATGGGTGCAAGCAGAAGGGCTCTAGCTCTCTGGGTGTTAGGTGAGGGTGAAGGGCTCAATTTTTGGGAACACGCTATAGGGAGAATAGGTTGTGGGTTTTCGAAGTTGGATTTTTGAAGGTTGGATGTGTGCGAATGTTTAGGTGCGAAAGAGAGTTTGGGTGCTTTTGTGAACGAGTCAAGGGAAAAAGAAAATCGGTGCTTGGGGGTAGAACGCAGAGGCTCTAGGGGATTAAGGGTTTTTTGTTTGAAGTTTGGAGGATTCAGGTGCCTTAAAGAGGTTGGCCTTCTGAGTGTCGAAGGCTTTGGCTCTGGTAAATAGGGGGTGAACAAGGTTTGCAGGGTATGGTGAATGGACATGACAGGGGTGGCAGTGCTGGTAGGGTATGGGCGACTAGAGGGGTGGGTGGCCAATGGTGCCGTGCAAGGCACCACTGCCACCCCATTTTTTTTTTTGGCTTTTTTGTTTTTTTTTTGTTTTTATTAATTATTATATTTAATTATTAATTGATTTTAATATTAATAAATAAAACTTGAAAATAAAATTTAATCCAGTAAATCTAGACAAAATTTGGTGTTTATAGTTGTCTCGCTTTGCGCATTTCTAAGAATCAAGAATAGAGCAAAGACACAGACAATAATTTTGTCCAGAAGCAAATCATAAATTTTTCAAAAGTTTTTTTTTCTTTTTTTCTTTTCGTTTTGAACCACAAGTCAAGTGATAAAGAAAATGACTAAGACGACACCGCAAGTCAAAAAGTAAAGAATCGACTGGGACAAACACCGTAAGTCGAGAAATAAAGAATTGACTAGGACAACACCGCGAGTCAAAATTAAAGAATCGACTGGGACAATATTGCAAGTCGAGAAATAAAGAATCAATCGGGACAACACCACAAATCGAAATTATGTTTGGAGGTCTTAAAGATTATGTCCAGAGGTCTTAGAAATCATGTCCGGAGGTCTTACAAAATCGACTGGGACAACACCGTAACTCAAAAAATAAATAATCGATCAGAATAATACCACGAATCGAAATTATGTCTGGAGGTCTTAAAAAATGATCGAAATAACACTGCAAGTCAAAAAATAAAGAATCAATTGGGATAACACCACAAATCAAAATTATGCCTGGAGGTTTTAGAAATTATGTCTGGAAGTCTTAAAGAATCGATTAGGACAACATCGCAAGTCAAAAAATAAAAAAATGATCAGGATAACACTATAAGTCAAAAAGTAAATAAATTGACTGGGACAACACCGCGAGTCAAAATTAAGGAATCATTAATCTGGGTTTACATGCCAACTAAACTGGCTTAAAAAATTACTGAAAGCTATATAAACTGGGTCTTTGAGGGCCAGATATATTGGAATTTCATTGAAGGCTAGCTACGCTGGGCTTAAACGCTTTTTTGGGACCAGATAAACTGAGCTCAAATTTCATTGAGGGCCAGCTAAATTGGGTTTGAAACCTCATTTTGGGCTAGATAAACCGGGCTTAAAATTTCTTTAGGGGCCAACTAAATTGGGCTTAAAATTTCTTTGAAGGCTAGATAAAATGGGTTTAAGATTGGAGGCCAGATAAATTGGGCTTAAGATTTCCTTAGGGGCCAGCTAAACTGAGCTTAAAATTAGGAGCCAACTACATTGGGCTTAAATCTTCTTTAAAGGTCAGATAAACTGAGCTTAAATTTCATTGAGGGCTAGCTAAATTGGGCTTAAATTTCATTGAGGGTTAGCTAAACTGAGCTTAAAACTTCATTGATAGTCAGATAAACTAGGCTTAAATCTTTTTTGAAGGCTAGATAAATTAGGCTTAAATTTTTTTGAGACCCAACTAAACTGGGCTTAAAACTTCATTGGTGCCAGATAATCTAGGCTTAAAACTTTATTGATGCCAGATAATCTAGGCTTACGAATTCATTGGGGGCCAAATAGACTGGGTTTAAGATTGGACGCTAGATAAACTGGGCTTAGGATTTCCTTAGGGGCCAGCTAAACTGAGCTTAAAATTAGGGGCTAGCTACACTGGGCTTAAATCTTATGTAGATTTGAATTTTTTTTAAGAACCAATAATTTTTATTAGAAATGCAAAAAAATGAAAAATCTCCCTCAATTGATTGGTTGATTTAGCACCCAAAGATTTCTATTAATTCAAAAAAAATTCCAACACTTAAAAGTGATAAAAGGGGTATAGACTTTTTCAGCTAATCTGAACTTATATGCCAGCTAATTTAGGCTTATTATACCAGTTGAATTGGGCCTAACTTTTCATTGGTGCCAACTAATCTAGGCTTAAAACTTCATTAATGCCAAATAATTCGGACTTAAAACTTTATTAATGCCAGATAATCTGGGCTTACATGCCAGCTAAACTAGGCTTAAAACTTCATTGATGCTAGATCATCTAGGCTTAAAACTTCATTGATGGCTAGCTAAATCGGGCTTGAATTTTTTTAGAATTTGACAATCCCTATTAGAAATGAAAGAGATGGGAATTTTTTTTCAAATGGATGTAATTGTTTTGTAGATAAAGTCTTTTGTTTATTCAAAAGGTTTCAACACTTGAAGGGAGTGAAAGAGGCATATAATTTTTCATGCAAGCTCACAGATGAAACATGAACTTTTCTAAAAACATGAGTTCCTTGAAAATCAAACATATTCAACGTTTTTTTAATCTCTAAATATGATATTTTGATACATGTCAAAGTCAGTCGTAAGGGTTTGAGATTTTAAAAGGTTATCTAAGAATGAACAATAGTTGAGATTTTCAAAATCAACCTATCTCAGACTTATGTGGCTTTAATATTTCAGATCTTTCAAAAAGGTTTGGCTTTACCTTTGTTGAGCATCTATCGTATTTAGCATCAGGAGTGGCCTTTCAGAGTTTACTCTAGACTGTCATTTTGAGAGGGTTCACCATAAAGCTGCTTTTATCTCTATTTTTTTTATTTAATTTTTTTTTACACACCATGCACTTAAAAAAAATTTAAACCTAATCCAAAAGAGGAAAAAAATTTTTTTTCAAAAAGGTTTAATGGTTCAAATAGGAAATTAGGTAATAAAGGGGAACTCAAAATATTCATGTTCATTTTTCAAGAGAAACTCTTCAAGTTTAAGCCTTGATACTTGATCCAATATGAACTTTTCAAAAGTTGTAACGTAAGTTAAGGTTCATGTTTGCAAAAAAAAAAAGATAGAAAGGCCCAAAATAAGTATTTAAAGTACTCGAAACTAAGGATCATTTTTCATTTGAAGGATACAGTTTAAGGTATATTCCCTTTTATGCTTTTCACTCATTCATTTCTTTTCTTTTTTCTTATTTTATTCTTTCTTTCCTTTTATTTTTCTTTTTTCTTTTGCATTCTTTCACTGAATGGATTCAAAATTTTTATAAACTTTTATGTTGGGCTTTGTCCCTATCACATGAGATTCCATTAGATATTCCCATTCTTAACCCTCAAACACATCTCTTTTTGCCTTCTAATGTGAAGGGTGATCCTTAGTTAGGATTTATTTTAAAAGAATTTAATCAGGCTCAAAGAGGTAACAAGGGATAAATTTTTATTTTTGTGAAAGGATAATAAAATATGGCCATTTATCATTTCAAGCATAAACGCTTAAATTGAAAAACAGTTCTCTTTAGGAAAATGAACTTGAAGAAATGTTTTTATTTCAAAATTTTTGTTTGTTTTTTTTTTAATTATTGACTCTTTTCTATTTTGGGCTTTTTCTCGTCCCTTTTTTAAAACTTTGACTTTGTCATGACTTTATTTGGATTTGCTCAAATTTTTTAAGTGCATGATGTCATAACCATTTTTTTCTTTGCTTGTTTTTTTTTTTTGACATGCCCCCTTAGATTCATTTTGCCAATAATACATTTCATGAAAGATGCCCCATTTTAACAAACCACACTTAATGAAATAAAATGGTTATGTAGAATGAACAAGAGAAGGATCATATGGAATGAATTAGAAAAAGATTATATGGGTTGAAACTGTTTAAGGTATTAGATGATTTAAGTTACTCCACAAAAAGAGAATAAAAAAGGTTGATCATAACTCAAGTAATCTTAGAGGCAATGAGGTCTTTCTTTTCTGACAAACATGCCCCTAAGACAAAGGACTAGGTCAATTTTGAGGTGAAGAGCTAAAAGGTCAATATGTTTGAGTTCATATTATAAAATTTGGGTTTGGAAGTTTTGGAACTGCAACATAATCTTGACACATCAAATTAGCGCATTTGAATTCTTAAAAAAATGTCTTATACACTTGATTTTCTTGGAACCACACATTTTTTAATGACTGTTTCATTATTTATTGCCTTAGAAAAGAATATTGCCCTTTGATATGATAACAGTATTAGGTGAAAGCAAGCTTCACAAATTTAAATTCAAGACTGTCAAGGGGTCATGGCTGATGAATAGGGTCAACTGAATGATTAAAGCAAATTGGCATTTAGGTATTTAGAAAATTCTTAATAGTGATCGCCAACTCATCTTAGACTCAAAATTTTTTTTCTTTTTATATTTTTTTTAGTTTTTTTAAGGCATTTCTATAACTTCAATACTTAACCATGTGGGGCTTTATTCATATCTAACATATTCCCCTCTTACTAATTTTTTTTTTAAAGAAAACTAACCATATATCGAAAACTTATATGAAATAAAAGACCTCAAATGATAATATAACCATAAAACACTATGATGCACAATGTTTACTCATGCAATGCAAACCTTCAGGCCTAACCAAAAAATTTACCATCTTGATGGTACTCTTGAAATGACATTCAATGTTACATAAACAAAAGTTTCCCTTTTGATGTTTCAACTTTAGCATCACTAACTTGCAACTCTACTATTATCAATCATTAAGACCACCAACCAGCTCTTTAAACTTTGTAGTATTTGCATCAATCAAAGCTTGAATTGTTTCTTTGAAGGTAGTACAATCTTCTATGGAATGCCCTTTAACTCTATCATGAAATTCATATTTAGCATTAAGATCATACCATTTTGGGTACGAAGGCTTTCTAGTCTTGTAGAAATAAAGAGATCATATGATTCTTGACCAGTAACGTAAAGAGCTCAACGTAAGGTATTGAAAGTGAATGATACACTTTGACTCTCTTTTTTTTTAAGGCTTCGTGAATGGCTTTAGTTGATCATTGGTTCTGTAATTATTTATGGTGAAGGAATTAGAGCACACAGATGAAGTGGTTGGGGAAAATCATTGATCTGAAATATCAGTTGAGGATAATATGATAACCATTGCGAATAGTCATCCATTAAATCTTCTTGTATCATGGTGAAATTTCTCTCATTTCGCTCTTTAACAATTATTTCTTGGGCTTGTTTTGTAAAAATATCTCCTTTTTTTTCATCACTAACATCTATAATTTTTCATCTTTTTATCCCATCCTCAATTCTACCCACAACAAACAATAAATCTGTAAACTCTGACAATGTATTACTGATTAACTTTTCATAATAGGAAGAAGAAAAAGTATCCATAAATAAGGATTCAGCTCCCTATCGGTAAGAAGTGATTGTACTTGTGATGCTATTTTCTTCCATCTAATAGCATATTTTTTATAGCTCTCATTGGGGCTTTTTCTCATATTTTAAAGGGTTAATCAGTCTAGAGCCAACTCTAACATATATTGATAATGCTTTAAGAATGCCCATGATAAATCCCTCAAAGTATGAATTTGACTACTCTTCAAACTATAATATCAATTGGTTGTTGCCTTAATCAAACTTTCTTGAAAAACATGAATAAATAACTTTTCATCGCCAGCATACCCAACCATTTTGTGACAGTATTGAGCCAAATGTATTTTTAGACATCCAATTCCATTATGCTTTTCAAACGTCAAAACCTTGAACTTAAGTGAAATAACACATCTGAAACTAGCTGAAATTTCTTTACATCACAAGATGCATCTTTACCTTCGATAGCTCGAACTCTTTTTTCCAAGAGATTATACCTTCTCTATTAATTTAGATTCTCTGGCTTTTCCCTTATGAGTCTTAAGCTAGGTCCTTCAAGATGATTATTTTTTTGAGCACATTGTCCATCGATGATCTTCTTCATCTCTCCTATTCAATCAATATTTTTCAGATTCTTATAAGAAATCGTAAAGATTATTTTCAAAAAAATTCTTTCTTTTATAGCATATAAGAATTGCATTATATTGAGTGAATACATAAATGGATGAATGAGTGAATGAATGAATGAATGCACAAATGAATAAATGAATGAGTGAATATACAACTGACAAATGTTTTAGTGAAAACTATGAAAATTGGCAAAAAAGCAAAAATGAAAAATGAACCATAATTCACATATCTAAGTTCAACAGACAATGTCATGTCAACATTAAAAAAAAATTTCCAAACAGAAAAAATTTATAAGGCATTTTATTTTTCAAACAACCTATCACTAGAAGACCCTCTTTAACTAAAAGTCTCATCCATGTTTATCATCTTGCAATCCTTTTCCCATTATTCTTAGATCTTTTAATCCCTTATTATAGTTGGATCGAACCATTTTGTATCTATGAATAATTGTACCTTATGCTTTAAACCCTTACAATTCTTAATAGAATATCCTATATTCCCACTATGGTATTCACATCTTTCATTTGGGTCAAATTATTTTGGGTATGGAAGCTTTAAAAGCTTTGAAGGCACAAGGACAATAAGGTGTCTTTCAAACAGATGAGAAAGAAAAAAAATTTCTATGAAATGGGGAAAGGATCTGGTTATTTCTTTTTCTTAGGTAATTTTTGAATAACAGGTTGACTAGGAGTATTAGGATTTGATAGTGATATAAAGGTTCAAACTTGAGCAATTGGCTGAACAGGTGGTTGAGGAATGAAAGACCAAAGATTTTAGTTCATATATGGACTTTTTAGAGATTGTATGAATTTTTTGGATTTAATCATAGATGTTTGGAAAAGAGGTCGAAAAAAGTCATAGGAAGGATTTGAATACAAGTTTGAGCTTGAAACAATTAGTGAAGGTTGCACGAAACCTAGTATCCTCATCCTGAAAATCAAATTTTGGAGCTCAGACACTTGAATAGTCAGATCACTCATCCTTTTCATGATCTTATCCAAACTTTCATTACTGCGCAAACCATGGAATGATTCAGCATGCTTTAAAAGTTTACCAGGCCTAATGGGAATCAATTAATCATGAGTTCATGAATTCATAAGACTCATTTAGGCTAAAGTTGGTAAGGATTTTTGAGAAAGTGTCAAAGTAAATTTCTTGAGTCTATCCACGGTTTTCATCAACTCAGCCAGCTACTTTGTCACCTCTTGGATATCATAACCAAACTCCTCTTGATTTCGTTCTAATGCACTAATTCGAGCTTTCAATCTGTCATATTTTTGGCTTCTTATACTCACTAACAAAAATATTATTTCAAGGGTTTAACACCAACAATGCTTATGTTATTATTCTTGCTAAATGAATGGTACAATTTCTAATTTGCATGTAACATATTTATGAATGCTTGAATATGATAATGATACAAAGATATATACAAAAAATAGAATAACCCAAAAATATATAAACTAACTTAATGATGAATGGAATGACCAAATTCCAAAAAGAAAACAAACTTCTTACCTATCCTAAATCTCTTTTTTTTTTTTTAACCTAACTTCTTTTTTTTTTTTCTTATCCTAACTTTATTTTCATTGTTATTACTCTTAAACACAAACTGTATCGAAGTGCCTCACATATCCTAAATTAGGTAATTTTTATGAAAGAAAAAAATGGCTTGGCTTTGGACTTCTAAATGATTTTTACAAAAGGTCAACACCATTAATGGCTCCATGAGAACTTTTTTTTCTTTGCCTTTCTTTTTTTTCTTTTTTTCTTTTTTTTAAATGACTGACCTAAAATAAATACCACATCTTAAAATATAATGCACACAATCAAAGAATATATAAAAAAAATAAAATGACTCAAGAATTCAAAACAAACAAGTAAGAGAAATAATATAACAACCATATAACAAAATAATATAATGTATATAATGTCCTAACTTTTGGTAATTTTTTAAAAGGTGGCATGATGCTATCCTAGGCAAGCTTCCTATGGCTCTTAATATGCTGGGTTAGGATTTATTTATCTAAGGTTCCCAGACTATTTCTTACATCATTGTCTATTACAAACTAGTAAGGCTCCCCAATCCTCACTCATTATAGGCTACTAACGGGAAGGGTTTAATCTGAGTGAAAATATTTTGCTAGCAAATGTGAAGGTTATCGCCTCACGATAGTGTAACTACTTTACTTCCTTTTAAAAGAAAAAAAGCCCGGATCTAGAGCTCATGCAAGTAGGTGACTATACAAAGTGTGTGTGCAACGTAATGCATTAATCAAAATAATATAAACAAATCATAACCACAGAATCAAAATAAAGTAATAACTAACATACAATTTATTTTATTAACTTACATGTATATATATTTTGAAAAACTAAAAAAAGAGAATTAAATTAAATATTAAATAAAATCAATTAAATCCAACAACTATTAATAGCGCATTAATTTAAATTTTGGCCTGACTCTCAAAACTCTCCAGTAGAGTCGCCAAGTTGTCATAACAATTTTGGGATCGTCAGACGTAAAGAATTTTAAAATTAAAAAAAAAATGAGAGGAGTCACCATCAATCTTTTTAAGGGGGCGATTGGCCACCCAAAAATTTATCTTTTTAATAAAATTATAAAAATAGGTTTAAAGTTCATCAAAAAGATAAATTTTGGTCTACGAAAATCAGGTTGAATCCAGGAGTTAGTTATGTGTGAGGAAGGATTAACATCCCCATAACACCCATGGATTGGTACCATGTAATCATACGCTATTTTCGGTGTTGGATGAAATGGTTTCGGTTTGAAATTTAATAATAATCCCTTTTTATCCTTTTTTAAAAAAATTTTATTTTATCAAAATTCTTTATTAAGAAGTATCAAGAAAATCTTTAAGTTAAAAAATTATCTTAAAATTCTCTAACATTTAGGCAGAACTTTAAAGATAACACCTTTAACTGATATTTATCATGATATCCCTTGAAAATGAAAATAACATTCTTTGGGCAGGATAATTGTTGATAACTGTTCAACATCTAGGCAGAGTATCAAAAGCTGTTCCCCTCGGGATGTTATTTTTGTTTTATTTTATAACATCACAATTTTAAAAGTAAGTTAATTAAAAAAAATATTTTGTGCGAAAAAGTAAATGATGGTATTATCAGATAGTAAGTAAAAATTAAAAACAAATAAATGTAAGTGAGTGCAAACAATAATAAACAAATGCATGTTAATCAATAGGTGCTGTGTATGATGATGAAATGCAAATTTGAAATTGGATTCTTAAATATAATGAGACCACCTTGACTCTCCAACATCTAAGTGGAGCTTAAGTGTGACTGTTTATATTTAAGATCCCATTTTATTATTATACTCTTTTTATTTATTGATTTTGACCCCATGGTTAAAGCGAATTAAGGATTGGCATGAAAATTTAATGAAATAAAGTTTCTTAAATACCCCATTGTCTAGGCAACATTCGAGAACAAATTATTTTAAGTAAAATTTTCATACTTATCCTTAAGATTTTGGGATAGTCTTGGTTAGAGCTTAGGTCGAGGTTTTAAAGGTTAGGGTTTCAAGATTTTGAAGATTCATATTTTGGGGTTTTAGTTTGAGTTTTAAGGGTTTGAAGGGTTTAGGGTTTCGTTTTTAGGGTTTAGAGGGTTTAAAGTTTTAGGATTTTTGATTTTAGGGTTTTGGTTTTAAGGTTTGGAGTAACGATCTTAGGGTTTGAGATTTTTGGTTAAGAGCTTTGATTTTAGGGTTTAAATTTTGGGGTTTAAGGTTTGGATTTTAGGGTTTAAATTTTGGTGTTTAAAATTTGGATTTTAGGGTTTAAAGGATTTATGGTTTCGATTTTAAGATTTGAAGTTTGAAGTTTTGATTTTAGGGTTTGAGGTTTGAGGTTTTGATTTTAGGATTTGGAGGATTTACGTTTTAGTTTTTTTAAGGTTTATGGTTTTTGATTTTTGGATTTTAGGGTTTATGGTTTTAATTTTTGGATTTTAAAAATGTAAATATCTTTTAAAATCTCCAACATGTTGACGAATTTTTGGAGCAAGTTCAATTTTTATAATTTTTGAAAATTAATTAAAAATTTTTCATATATATTTTTTTTTATGAAAATTTATTATTATTGTTATTGTTATTATTATTATTATCATTATTAACTTTTTTTAATTCTCCAACATCTAGGCAGAATTATATTTTAAGATTTGAAGTTTTTATTTCATCCAATATCTAGGCAGGAAAAATAAAAAAAAATATTTTATTCTTATTATCATTATTTTTAGATTATTATTATTATTATTAAGCATTTTAGTATTCTTTTTAGTTATTATCTTACTTTATTTCATTTTATTATTATTAAAAACAATCAAATATTTATTCTAACAAATTTAAAAAATTATCATGTATAAATATTAAAAATAAAATTTAAAATAACAAAAATAACAATATAAAAAAATTTAAAATATTTAAAAAATATTTAAAAAAATTGAATCGTACCGATCAATGATCCGGTTAATGTCGGTCTAATCGGTTCGACTGTTCAACGGTTCAGACCGGTTTGAACCGATTCACTCATGGTTCGTTTGGACCGATTCAAGGATAACTAAAATGGGTCATTGGGTCTGGTCGCACGGATCCCGAGTCAGATTTGGGTTGATGTGTGGATCCTTCTTGCCCAAAACGATGTTGTTTTGGGATTTAATCTTCTATATAAAACCAAAAAAAATTTTTTACTTCATTTTAAACCCTCTTCAAAAAAAAAAAACATTCTAAAGCTCCAGAGAGAGCTCCAAAGCTCTCCCACTATCCGACCTCCAAACGGTCATGTTGACCACCACTTAGGTCACCACAAGCAGTAGTTTTCGATGGTCGTTTGTGGTTGAAAAACGTCAAAATGCTCAAACAAACTCTCTTCGATGCCCTTTTTTCAGATATGGTGTCCTTTTCACCAGAAACAACCCCGATCGTCGTAGATCAGAGTTTAAGGTTTTGATCTCCCTTTTTTTTTAAAAAAAAAAACTAAAACTGATGTATTTTTGCTTTTTGTAGGTAGCACCTTAGTGCTAGGTTCCTTGCCTAATCTGCGATGATTGTG